>NW_024881725.1:0-600000 GCF_019059575.1 Amphibalanus amphitrite | reverse complement strand
GAACGGCTAGGCCGATTGCGCTCAAATTTGGACATCGCTAGGGACCGGTTAGTAGGGTGCAGTGCACAAGTTAGTTGGAGGTGTCCCTTGCAATTTCGCTTGTCCAAGGCCCACCCTCTCGCTCGCTCTGTTGGTCGCCCCAAAAGGCGTTTTACTGGTTAAAGATATTGCTGTTCTTTCCTGGCTGATTTCATTCCTGAGGTAAGCAATGAAATTTGTAGCATGATTTCATTTTGTGTTTTTATTGAATTCCTTAAAAGCTCGCCTAAAAAACATTCTCTCTCATTCAGGCTCTCATCAACCCGGCAGGCGGTGGGACCTCCCGGCCACCTTCCGCGCGGTGGGGGGATTTTTGCCCCCCCCCCCCCTCCCGTATCTCCGAAACTACTGGACGAATCCGTAACATTCAAACGATGTTCGATAGCCCTGTCATATTTGTCGACGGAACTCCAATTTCATCGACCTCGGGGTCACCGATGACGTCACAGGTCAGGCCAAAGATAAAAGGTTTCGCCGATCACAGGTCTTCTAGGGAATGCGCTATAACAAAGAGTAAAACGCATTTTGTCGAAAAGCAGCAATAGGGCGTACGCTGCCTATAAATGTTGCTATTAGAGGTCACTGATAATACCATGTCAGGTCACAGGTCAGGTCACCAAGGGTCAGCACATGAACCAACTTTAATAGGGTTGTGCGATGCCTGTTTTATGGGCCCCCTGACATGGTCCCCCCCCAAAAAGGTCACAGGTCTAAGGTCATTTGGGTCAGGTTCATGGAATTTTCAGGGTAGGTTTCTTGAGATTTGGTCAAGTTTGGCGCTTTCGATCAACCGTCGTGAAAACGGCTGTTCTGAACCTTTCTGAGCACGGTGCAAGCTCAGATATACATATGTTGCATGCTCCCATTCAATCATACATTAATCCTCGCTTAATGACCGCTTAATGACCTCAGGTCAAGGGCAGGTCAGCGCCCCCAGATCACGAAGTTGGTTGAAAGAGGTCATGTTACATATTACTCGTATCGGCAGGTCTTCCTGAGTTATTGGTGGCTTTCCCGACTCGCTAACTCCATTTGATGGGGAGTTATTGATCAAAAACTCTAATGACCCAAGTGACCATAAATGACGCCACGCAATGTCAACAATGCAAAAGTGAAGCATCGGGCCTTGCAAGGCGTGCAAGAAATCACGATTCCATGTGCTGGAGACAGTTTGAGATAGTTCTGGGCGCTAACATAGCAGTTTTCATTTTTCCCGATTGACTAACACCTAATGGTGAGGTCACGTGGCCGACCTGACCTCATGTGATTTTTAGGAATTAGGGAAAATCTGAGATATATGTACAAGTTGTGAGACCTCTGGATGATACTAGTGATACTACATCCTATAAGTTTCATCTCCCTGAGAAAGTTCCTCTGGCACTGACGGCGTTGCGAAGTTGTGACATCTGAGGACTGTGCAGAGGTTCACTTATGACGTCACAGGTCAGTGACCTGACCTGACCTGAAAATGCGGTTGGTGTCACAAGATGCGGATTGGATCAAAGGTCAGGTATGCCAAGTTTCAGCTCTCTATCGCCGGCGTGTTCGGAGATATCGTGAAAAACCCTATTGGGGGGCGGCACCCCCCCGTCGGCCGGCGAGGGTTAACCCTCGCCGGCCGAGGGGGGGGGGCGGGTGCCGCCCCCCCATAGGGTTTTTTCGCGATAGCTCCGAACACGCTGGCGATAGAGAGCTGAAACTTGGCAAACCTGACCTTTGATCCAAGCCGGATCTTTTGACACCAACCGCATTTTTGGGTCAGGTCAGGTCACTGACCTATGACGTCATAAGTGAACCTCTGCACGGTCTTCAGATGTTGCAACTTCGCAACGCCCTCACTGCCAGAGGCGATGTCACAGGGAAATGAAACTTGCAGGATCTAGTATCCATTATGAGTCCCACAACTTGTATATCTCGGATTTTTCCTAAAGGTCATATGAGGTCAGGTCATTTTCGTGACCTCACCATTATAAGTCAATGGGGAAAAATGAAAACTGCTATTCTGGCGCCGGGAACGATCTCCAACTATCTCAAGCACACAGAATCGTGATTTGATGCACTCCTTGCAAGGTTAGATGCGTCACTTTTGCAATGTTTACCTTGCGTGACGTCATTTATGACGTCATCAAGGTCATATTAGTTTTTCGTCAATAACTCTTGATCAAATTGAGCTAGCGAGTCGGGAAAGCCACCAATGGACTCAGGAAGACCTGCCGAATCGAATGATATGCGACATGACCTCTTTCGACCAACTTCGTGACTTGGGGGTGCTGACCTGACCTTGACCTGAGGTCAACACCCCAAGTTGACCTGACCCGGACAAAAAGTATATCATTCGACGCGCCTGAGCGAGACAAACACGATGCTGCCAAAATCGGCGCTCTGCGGCCGTTTTTTGCGAAGTTATTCACCAAAAACTGAACCGTACCTTGGGGCACTTGACCTGACCTCAGAGGTCACCGGTTGACCTAGGACCTTAAAATCGGGTACCAATCTCTGCGTCTCGTAACGGCGCACACGCTCGTTTTTTCCGCGACGCGCTAGCTCCACCAGGGGCGAAACGGCGAGGGGGGGGGGGTCGTACCCGCCCCCCCCCCCCTCGGCCGGCGCGTATGTAGAAAACCAATAGGTCCGGCGAGGGTTAATGATACATGTAGTACCTGATACGAGCATAAGGTTAAAACATGCCTAATTTCATTTCAATAATAACGTTCGAAAGCGTCACAGCTAGACAAAAAAGAAAAACTGAGGCCTCTTGCACCAAAATCCTCTTGCACCAATGCTTGGATTATTTTGCATCGTATACCCAGTCCAAGTCTCAAATGTAACAATTTGCGTGTAAAATTTAGCAAGCACATGTAGGATTATGTATTGGGCTATTGCAAACAAATTTACCACCGTTAGATTAGCTTATTCTGAAACCAGTTTTTCGATTTTACCTAGCTAGGTAGTTTGGTGCAAGAGGCCTCTGTACTTAAAAATAAGCGGATTTGAACACAATCTCCTTGACCGAATCCTTACAAAATGCAAGTCACGGGCCATGGCACCCCAGAAAACCTTGCTTAACCCTATTCCTGGCGGGCTCCGCCGGGACAAGAAACTGGCGGGGGGGGGGCCGATTCGGCCCCCCCCCCTGAGATCTCGAGAACGAAGCAAGATAGCGACAAGCGGTAAACGGCATCGGATACGCATGGACAAGGTCTACAATTTTTACTAAGGTCATTTTCAGGTCAGGTCAAAGATGACGTCACAGGGGTCGAAAAAGTCAAAATGGCGGCGCTAGATATGGAGAGAGTTTTTCTCGAATAACTTTCGAATTAGTCAAGATAGGAACAAACTAAGGGCATCATCGTGATCCTCTCGTCAATCCGCATCGAATGATATATATGTTGACCTCGAAAGGTCAAGGTCATAGGTTGACCTCAGGTCACGTGACCTCGAGGTCATCATGTATATCATTCGATGCGTCTTGACGAGCTGAACACAATGAGACCATCCACGCGTCTGTATCTTGTTCCTATACGGAGTTATTGGCCAAAAACCTTTGGTGACCTTTGATGACGTCACATGACCTCACAGCTGCCCAACAGCAAAACAGACCTCAAAGTAGTGAAGGTTGATCGTATATGAAGTCATGTATGGTATATGGGGCCATTCCGACCCGTTTTAGTGGTAAAAACAGGGAGTTGATTTTTCCCCCATTGACTTATAATGGGGAGGTCGCGAAACTGACCTGACCTTAGGTCACCGATATCAAAATTCCGAGATATACAAATTGCACATACCGGTACCCTAACTAAAGCCTGAAGAGAAGAAATTGATCGGTCAAAAACTCTAGCTCTGGCGTGATTGCAAACTTTTTTTAGGTAGGGTCACCAAACCGCCTCTGGTGACCTGACCTGAGGTCAGATCAACTCAAAATTTTCAGACATGTTGCGTAGAAGCCTTTTAGGAAAAGTCAGAAAATTTGAGCTTCCTAGCTCAACGCGTTTCGGAGAAATAACCAAAAAACCTCAGGGGGGGGGGCTCCTGAGGCCCCCCCGCCAGGAATAGGGTTAAAAAGACCCACTGAATCGCCACGAAATCAAGTGCTTTAACATAGGCGTGTCATCTCTATGTATATAAGATCTCTATGACTACGACGACTACACGTAGAGACATGTCGAACGAATACAAACTGCACGGGCCAAACTCACCAAGTAGCCTCCTCTCTCCGGAGACAAACTGTCGAACCACTGCACGTCAGTGTCAGGTAACGGTACCGGCCCGCCGGCCATTGAGCACCCACGGAGCTCGGCCGGACAAACGGACTAATTGTGGACCGATCGGCGCGTCCCGACCGGCCGGCCGCTCGGCAGAAATTGCTCATGAAACAAAGGAGCCGATGAGTGGAGGGGAATTAGGCGGACGTGAGGAGCGGAGGGGAAATGGACGCCACTGGTGGAAGTGCCCGGTCGGTATACTTTCTGCGCCGCCTGCTAATCCCCGGAGAGAAAATCTCAGTCGCCGTCCCTTGGGGCACGCCGTTGTTTTGTCTAAACAGCGCCATGCAGCCGAGCCTGTGATCGGCTCTCCGCACCTGACAGGAGCAGAACAGTGTCCTCCTCGAGCGCTTTTGTGCGGCAAAAGAAAATTTTGCTGTAATTTTAGCTACCGCTTATCAGATTTTTGTTCAAACTCCTCGAGCTTACCAGAAAGTGGGGAAGTTTAACCTCTCCCTCACTACAGCATTTTAGGCGCAATTTCAAAAAGTTAAAGACCAAATTCAAAACGTTCACGTGCATTTTGAATGTAAACTTTTTGAATTTGGTCTTTAAATTTTTGAAATTGCGCCTAAAAAGGTGTAGTATTTGCTCCATGCCTTAAAATATGCCTACTTTTGATGAATGCCGGTATCGGGAAGGGCTGGCATTTGTTACCATGCCAGCGAGCTCCTTTGATGATTAGCATTGCTAAGCTAAGAACAGATTTGGGTATGCGAATAAACCTACAGTTTAAAAGCGCCCAAACCATGATGCAACTGCAGAGAGAATAACAGAAACCATTTTACCCAACGCTAAAGGTGTTCGATATGGAGTTGTGGTAGGAATGCAATAATAACTCATAAAGTATCCCTAAATATAACTTGAAAAGCCTCAAGCACCTTGCTGGTCTATCTGCACTGCAGCTAATTAGTGATAAGATAAAACAATATGTAAACCATACCTAAATGAAGAAACCCACACTGAAAACAATTTAACCCAAGGCTGGCGAGTAAACCGGTGTTTTACGGGTACCCCTATCCGCAACCATTTTTAACCACCCTCCCAGGAGTAGTGCTAGGTCCCATTGCGGTGTAGTCGTACTTGCTCTGAGCGGATATAACCGCTGTCAGCGAACAAGTCCGCTGAGAGCAGGGATGACTACACTGCAATGGGACCTTACTGTACTCCTGGGAGGGTGGTTAAAAATGGTTGCGGATAGGGGTACCCGCAAAACACCGGGTTACTCGCGGGCCTTGGGTTAAATTGTTTTCAGTGCAGCACAAATACCCGGAACTGAAAAAAAGGCTTCGAGCATCATCACAAGACATCCGCTTAGAAAATTGCATTATGCAATATAACTTTCTTTCATTATCTTAGGCAAAGCCCCTGAATGTTAAGATATGTAGATCAAAATGGCTTAGCCCTGGCAGCTTGTAGCCGGGCTCATTATTGGATTTCAACCAAAACCCAGTCTGCAGAGTGTGAACAATCGCCTTCTAGCGTCCTTGCACCCCGTCCTCCCACGCCCCTATTCGTCACCGGCCACCTCCCGTCCCATTCCGTCAGCAGTCCCCTCAGATGAACCGCACACCACCGCCTCAAACCAATCACCCTTCCCGCCATCCATCTGCCAGCGATCCGCGCCTGTATCGTCTCCTCCGCGCCAATAACCGACTCGGTCCCACTCGGCGGCACTCTCCCGACGCGCCGCGTCTCGCGCGCGAGCCCATCTTGCATGCAACATCGGACGATGCGAGCTGCGCCACTTGATGCCGGTCGATGAGAAGCGCCCGCTGAAAACAGAGCCGGCCGCCGCGCACCTAATGCCTTGTTTTTCTCTGTCGCTCGCCACCGCCGCGCCCGGCGGACGCCATGTCCAACAATCCAAGTTGGTCGTCTGATAGGAGGCAGAGCGCTGCCGACCTAATTTCATGATGAGACGCCATCTTCGTCGCGTTGCCCCGGGCGACATCTGGGAGAGCGAGCCACGCCGGGTGCTCTTTAATATCGCGAACTGTTTTGGTAGGGATATTTTTCATTTGGCGACCGCAGCCGTTACACTATGCTCTATCTCGGCAGCTGTCGATTGGTGCAGTGGTGACAATGGTGACGCCTGACGGTGGAAATGGTGATGGTGACGTTGGTGAAGGTGTAGGTAGTGATCCTTGAAGCGGTGTGTGTGGTGACGCTAGCAGCGGGATCCTTATTAGCGGGCGGGACGGGCGCTAAGCGGTGCGGCCGTCGCCGGTGACACGGGAGGAGACGGCAGTCCATTAGGAGCCGACCAGACCACGGTGGCACGACGACCGCTGGCTGTCCTGCCACACCCCTCGTCACCGCAGCGAGCACTCTCAGACTGTCTGAGGAGCCGTGGCCGCTCACGGCCCACCTGGGCAGAGGCACACATTCCCTGGGGTCCGCAGTTCACTTACGGGCAGGCAAGTCATTCCCTTACAGGGTCAGCTACACTGATTGATTAAATAAACGAATACCTATGTAGCGTGTCCAATCATATATAATTAATTAATTAATCAATTACAAAATAGCAAAAACATTAGGTAGGTACATCTTACGGGAGAAGAGAGGATAACTCACTACTCATACTGGGACATCATCAAGGTGCCAGGACTAACCGTGATAGGGTCCGTCTCCCACATCCATAGTTTCTCGATGTTCGCCAGACCTAAAACAAGAAAAATCATAAAAGTAGCGATCATCAAAAAACACAGTCCGTTTGCACTGCCGGCCGCCACCTACCGGCCCTATCGGGAACCACCGGAAGACTGCAGTTACGCATAGAAAGATAACGCAAGTGTATTGCGGGACAGTCTACATCCGCAGTAAGGAATTCAGCAGTCGGCTCAAGTCCGTCAGAAAATCGTCTATACGAAACAGTCCGAGACCGGAGTCGTCTATCATCCACGCAGAACACTTGTTAGTTCACGCACATTATGCATATATTGCATAAGTGTACAGCAAAACGGTTGCCGACATTTACCTCAGTTTGAGACGCCATCGGTCGAGCAAAATATCGCATGAGCCGTCAGGAAGCATTCGAAATTGCCCAGGGCCTCCTCTAAGGATTTTTCACTGGGTGGGCAGAATTTTCGCTACCCCCTGCCCAAGGGGGAATCCAGCCACTGTTTTGGGGTTCAACCAATTTCAAAACCTGTTACCGGGGGGGGGGGCGGGGGTGAGGCGAAATAAGCAGTGCCGTTATTGGAAATAAGATGATAGTTAGCAAAGTTAACGTTTGTCGTATGTTTTATGGTTAGCGATGCTCGAGCGATTCGTTCCAGAGTTACATGTACAGCCTTCCGCAAACTGCGTGGTAGGTATCCTTATTCGGTATTCTTGCTATTTTGACAATGTACCAGTTTTTGTGACCTTGTGACCTGGCCTCGGGTCACTGGAACCTAAAACTCCAAGGCCAAGTGACAAACAGATGCTCCAAGTCGTGTCTTAAATTTGGTAGCGCTACGTGCTATAGAACTCACGCTATCAACGAAAAACTCTGGCATTCGGTTGCCGCTAAACTAGTCCAATTTTCCCCTGACCTTGTACGGGGTTTGTGACCTGGTGACCTGACCTGAAAAGACTAGAGATCTGAAATTTTCAGGACAAGTGCCAAAAGGTTGCCCCAGAGGGTATGCCAAATTTGAGCGCCGCCGTTTTTACGTTATTTGTGAAAAACCTTAGGGGGGTGCATCAACCCCCCTCACCGGGCGGGGGCTAACTAACATAATACATTGTAGTAAAGGCTACCCGAACCGGTAATGATTCTTGCTTATTTGTTTAGCTCAGCCGTATTTAGAGATTTAGCTGGCGTTGTCCATGAATTATAATATCGGCAGGGGCGTAGCCAAGGGGGAGGGGCCACGGGGGCAATGGCCCCCTCCCTTGAGCGCAAAACGCGCCATGGGGGAGCCCCTCAGGCCCCGGGATATTATTTTTTTCAAACACTGGATAAAACGTCTTTTACTCGGAAGAAAATTGATATCAAAGTTTCATTTCTGTGGCCCTCTGATGACCCAATGGGCCCCTGCACTCATCCGATAACCCCCGGTTTCCTGGAGCCCCTGGTCGCCTAGAGGGCCCCGGTCGCTTGGGGGCTAGTCGCCTGGGGGCCCCTGGTCGCCTGGGGGCCTGGTCGCTTGGCCCCTGCCCCCTGGTCGCCTGGAAGAACGCTTGTCACCTGCAGTGGCATAGCCAAGGAGGGGGCCAAAGGGACCTAGCCCCCCCCTGGAAGCCAGGGGTCCTTATTCTATAGGGGCCCCTGGCTGACACAGTGGGCCCTTGGCGACGCAAAGGCCCCTGCGGCAGATCCTTTGACACAGCTGAGTAGTTATACTTTGGCCAAGAGAGCCCCAATTTTAGAGCCTTGGGGCCCTATTGAAACCAGGGGGCCAGTTGGATGGGATGGGTCCAACTTGGGTCCAACGGTGTGTAAACAGAATCAATGCGTTCCGACTGTTGGTCTGACCCTATATCGGTTTGAGGGAGCTCGGATCGGATCCACTGTCGATCTGAGGGGCCCCTATCGGTTTGAGGAAGCCCTCAAATGCCCTGAACGGGTCCTTAGTTTGTCTGAGAGAGCCCTCCGTCGGCATGACTGGGCCTCTGCAAGTGTAAGGAGGGCTTTTGTCGGTCTTAGTGGCCGTTAACCCGCGCGGGACTGGGGGGGTAAATTTTACCCCCCCCCCTCGCGAATTTTTGCGATATCTCAAAAACGGCGGCGCGCAGCGCCGCCAAACTTTCAGTACCTTTTCTTACATCAATTTGACACGTTCCCTGAAAATTTGAGCGAAATCCGTCGGAAAATTTTTGAGAAATTGACGTTTTAGTGACGTCATGTTCGCCATTTTCGCCTCAAAAACGGCAAAAGTTCAAACGCCGCTAACATCTTCGTTTTTAAAGGAATCAAGACGTAACAAAAAAGGTTATACGTAATTTTACTTTGTCTATCAAATGGCTATCTCAGTTTTTTGAAAATTTTGGATTTTGGCCTAAATTTTTTCAAAAAACTGACTTTTTTGGGAAAATCATTATAAAATCCAAAATTTTGAGTCTATCGAAAAAACCGGAATATATGTCAGAGGAGTGGTCTATGTGCACCTACATACCAAATTTTAGAAGAATCGGTTCAAAAATGTGGGAGTTATTCAAAATTTTATGACGTCATGACACACAAAATTTTTGAAAAATGACTTTTTTGGAAGTTCTAGACCTCGTACGGAAACAAAAATAGCACCATTCGATTCGCCGTGAAAAACTGCATCAGATAGACACCTTTTTAGGCCTTAACAACCAACTTCAAAATTTGACCTCACTTGACCTGACCTTGACCTGACCTTGACCTGAAATTCATCCAGAGGTGGTCCATATCACTTATTGAGTGTGCCTATTGAATTCTATGAGTAAAATGACCCATAAAACATGTGTCGCACATGCCCTTTTCTATATTTTGTTTTTTGGTGACCTGACCTGACCTGACCTGACCTTGACCTTGACCTCTGAATGATATTGTATGCAACGAATATTGTCTTGGTAGCCTAAGAACACGTTTTGGGCGATCAGTCTCAGTCCATGACTCCATTCTTCGGCAACTACGGTGCAAGGCTGATACTGTAGAAACTTGCAATTTGTACCCTTGACCTGACCTTGACCTTGACCTCAAACTTTAAATTAAGTACATGTTTTTAGTAGTTCGTGATGAGAGCTTTCGATTGGCGTTTGAATTTTCCAAATCGGACCATTAGTTCGGGAGATAACAGGGGGGGGGGGTAAAATTTACCCCCTAAAATTAAAATTTACCGCGCGTTCGGCTGGAGACCCCAGCCCCGCGCGGGTTAAGCGGCTTATATGACCCTCAGACGGCTTACGAGGCTCTCATGCGCTGTAGGGGCCTGTGACGGTCTGAAGAACCCTCATCCGACCTACGGGCCCTCAGACCGCCCTCAAACCGACTGGCGACTCTATGAAGCTATTCGTGGGCCTATCTAACAGGGCCCATGAACTGCTTACCCCCTCAGTTCTAATATTTTTGTTAATAAATATTCTTCTATTTATTTGGGCCCCCTCCAAAAAATATTGGATCCAACCAGATGGCTTTTTGGATTTTGAGGGGGTTATTTTGGGCCCCTGTGCGTTTGGCCCCCTCCTTGAGGAAATTCTGACTACGCCCCTGAATATCGGGCAACCAGAAAACTTTTTTTCTTGACCTTCAAACAGCATCCAGTTTGCTTAAGACCAGAAAGGTAGTACCGGACGTCCGGCCGGACCAGAATTTTTGCATTTGCTTCTGGGTGGGCAAATCGACGCCACTGGGTGGGCAATTGTGGTGACTGGGTGGGCATTTGCCCACCCAGTGGGTATGTTAGAGGAGGCCCTGAAATTGCCCATAGGTATGCAGGTGATGTGGACAATGAAACATTGCTTCACTAATGGGAAATTCGGCTTCCATTCAGCGGACAAGGGAACAATGAACTAGCGCTGTGACAGATAACTCAATGGAAATTGCAATGCGCTTACAATGATAGATGGAGGATTCTGCTCCAAATGAAGCATGATCATGAAAGGCGATGACCAGAAATGGTGAATTACGTGGCACGAATACGGACACCGCCGCGGTGAGCGCCTTACATTTTGAGTCGAACCCCTGCGATGTAGGCCCATCTATCCCTTTATCTACCTGAAGTTTCAGAGAAGAAAGCAAGGAGAACAAGATGGGTCACAAAACATAGAGCAGAATATTATCAGCATTAGCATATCCATATATTCATGCCTCCCGAAACTGGAATGTGCAGGGAGTTGTGATATGTACAAGACATAATAACTCCTCTCGGAATAATGGTCCATTAGCGATGGATTTTTACTGAACGGGATGCAGAATGAGCCAGGTTTTTCCCAGACGTATCGTCAAAGTGCCTTACATACACTGACATGATGTAAGCATAACGGAAATTTACGAGCGTCAATTGATGGCAGGAAGAAATCTGACACAGAATAGGTAGGTACTAGATGCAGAAACTTTTAAAGACAATGGTTTCATAGTGTCACGCGGGAGTCAGACTTTGAACCCGGGAGTGAGCCACCGCGCTTCACGCTCCTTCACGCCTCCGGCCTCACGTGGTCGATTTTGGCTATCCCAACTGTCTCTTAATCAGATATAGAACGCAAGGCGCTTAGGCATAACAGTCCTAAATAAATAATTGTCGCCAAACATCCGGCCGGCTTTAGAGACGTCATCGATCACTCGTAAGTGTCCTCGCTACCATTGCCGCTTGCAATGCTGTTGCTTGTTGCTGCAGCCACCGTTTCCTCCTCAAATCCAGCGACCAGCTTTACCAACTACCGGTTCTACCTCAACCCCAGCTCCAACTTTTCGAGCTAGCAGGTTCTTTCACAACTTCCACTGTACCGGTTCTACCCCAGTTACAACTTGGCAATCTACCGAGTTCTACCTCTACTCCAGCTCCAACTTAACCAGCTACCGGCTCTTCCTCGGTGTCCACCTTCACTCCGTCGCCAGTGACGCCGGTGGACAGATTGATGAGCTCAGTTACGGTGCCGTGGCCAGCACCGTGAAATCGACCGCCCGCTCGCCGGGGGCGGCCCGCCGCCGGCGTCACCCCGCCCGCCGCCGGCAGAGGGGCGCCCGCGGACCGCCGCGAAGGACCCAGTCGGAGCCGACACTCTCCGACGCCTGTAGGTGGCGCCAGTGTAGCGCCGGCGCTGCTTCGACGGTACTACGGCTCGCGGCGATCGCTGATGGTTATAGACTGGAGCCGAGGTTCGAGGCAGAAGGGGTTTTTGTTGGTTCACATTCGGATTCCTACTCGGGATAGTTGAAGCTACGACAGAATTTGACGAAATGTTAAGCTAGTTTCGCATTTCGTTACATAGCGCATTGCAAGTCGGCGCATCGGTGCATCCCGCCATCGAATCGTTTATCGTGCCCTTAGATGTAAACACCAGTGCCGTCTAGCAATTTTAGGCATCTGTGCTAATATGAGCATACGGCACTCACGACTTATGTAACCACGGGAACATTAGGGTTAGTTTTAGTCAAATTGGCGACCATCTTTTTATGCAGTGGCTCAGGGGACTGGCTAGATCAAACAGGTTTGCAATGATCAATCACTGCAAACATGCAAGCCTGCTACCTTACCGGCACCAATTCATTTATTGACTGCCCGCTCTCGACTAGCTGTCGCCCGCCGGCCGGCTGATGCGAACTGAGAACTCTTCTGAAGAATCATTTCAGGATAAGTAATCCATCAGGATTTGCCGAGCGTGGCTGGCCGACCGGCAGACTCGCCCTCACAATTTCAGTTAGGTAGTTAACAAAAGATGACCCAGTGGAAATCTTAAGCGGATTTGCATCCAATGTATCAATGCAATTGACATAATAAATTAGAAGCACGCCATCAATTAAAAGCCTAGTTAATTGTTCGGCGTAAAACAGTAAGACTTTGATTCGAATGGTTAAAGAGTGAGCCAATCGACCAGAATCGGAAAGACTTTACCGAATTTCGAGTATGTAATAGGTACACTAGCAGGCAGGGCATAACGCAACAGAAATGCATATCCCCACGGGATGTTCCGGCCGACAAGATTAACAAAAAGACTAACATCCCTCCGACTAACAGCATATCCGTCCATGCCTATTGGCGAAGTGAGGACAAATGCGCAGGCAGTCCTTGCAGTGACCGCTGACCTGACCTGGCCCGGCTGACCTTACCAGCCACGTCGCAACTTGGCCTCGGACAGGGCCCATAGAATGACCGCGGATCGCCGCGGAGAGAGGATCTTTTTTAATAAGTTTAGTCCGATCCTGTCCTCTACCCTCCGATCGCGCAACTCCGGTTCTACGGCAGAATTTGGAGTCCAAAATTTAACGTGCGCATATAGCCACGCACGGCCGGCCCCCTCACTGACTTCCGCTGGCTACGGCCTGCCACCAACCGCAACCATGCCTGTCAGGAGGCTCGTGAACGTCAAGCGCCCGTCGCGCTTCGAACCCAGACTGTTGTAACCGGGAACGCGTGCTATCACCACGCAGAGTCCAACGCTCTACAGACTGAGCTACGGGACCGGATGCGCTACCCTTCGGAGCTCCGAAGTCCGAGCCGAACGTTTAGGGAAGTTGCGCTAGGGACGGGGACGGCGGCAACACTCTCTGCTGCCGGCATTAGAATTGACGATCCGATCGTTCGCTCATAACATTCATGGCATCTTGCGCCATGCGTACCTAAAGCATAATATGAAACATCATATTGTTTTGTTACTGATGTTCAAAACAGCCACTAGTGGCTCGAAGCAAAACAAAAAAGGTGTTCATAGGTAGGCCCAGAGAGAAATGCACTGCTCCGCACACAACGCACTCGATCTGAACAAATAGATCCTAGATCTGAACAAATAACAATGGTATTCGGTGATCCCTGACCTGACCTCGGCCTGACCTGACCCGGATCACCAAGGGGAACGCTGGTCAAACGCTCCAACCCAAGCCTGTATACAGAGACAAGTCCAGGCGCAAAGCAACTGGGTATGTTCAACGGCACGGTGCGCCCAGAAATAGGCCGACTATCCGAGCACCGAGAGTTGAATCACCATTCATCTGGCCGATCTGCCCCGTGTCGATGGGTGCAATGGTGGGACGATGAAATTTATAAGGCAATGTCTCGGCACCGAACGTTTCATTTTCCAATCGATAAATAAGTTCAGTAGGTACAGCATGTAGGTACATACCAATGCAGGTGATGACCACTAGAAGCGGATCTAGCCGGGCTGAGAGCATACCTGTTTTAAATTGGGATAAACTGTCATGGACAGTCTGTCTTAAAAGTACCGCGCAAAGTGACGGTGGATCCATCAAGCCTGACCGAGAAAGGGCCTGTTTTAATTTAAAAGTCACCGACCAATTGACCTAGGGAATGGACAAGGATGTCAATTGCTTCGGTGACTCAAATTTAGCAGGCCCTTGCTTAGTCAGGCTCGATGGATCCACCGTCACTTTGCGCGGTACCTACTTTTAAGACAGACTGGACATAGGATCCCATTCCCTCCACTGGCTCCACTCCAGTCTCCAACCCCTACCCGGCACCCCTAAGCGACGGTGCCGATGGCTGCAAGTTGGTGATGGACGTGAATGTGGCGGCACTGACCTGCACTGATCCAGTTGCCTTCATTTGTTCGGTAGGGCTTATTCTCCTCCTACGAAACTCCAAAACACACAGCCCGCAGCAGCAAGGCGCAACCTGGTGCAACCGAGCCCCGAGGCGGTATATAGCAAAGTATATATGGCCTTGCCCGAGGCAAATAACCCGACCCCTTCCAGATGTCAACCGGAAGTCAAGAGACTTGAATCGGAACTCGGAAGCAGACGGTAATCAAGACAGAAGCATTGGCAAGGTGTTTTTATGGTCTATGGTGATATACACAAATGCTGGTGGATTTTTTGTAACATTTTATTTTGTTAGCATGATAAAAACATTGACGGCTTTCAATAGATCAAATAGGGTAGAAATACCGGTTAGTTCCTAAATTGGACAAGAGATGGCAGGACCATACAGAGGGGTGTTCACGGGCACCGCACACTGCTGCGTGCGATGTGTGCGGTACGTCCAGCAGGCGTGGGGGTAGGGGATGGGTAGGCGGCTCTGACGTCACGGCTGCGTGCGGTGGACGGTCCGCTGTGGCCAGTCCCGACCGGCCACAGCGGTCGCTGTGTGCGGTGACGCAAGGCTGACGTAGGGACGCAGTGGGCGGAGCTTGGAGGCTGTGTGCGGTCCGACCGCACACAGGGTCCGTGAACAGCCCCCTGACCGGGATTTTATCAGCTGATGGTGGTCTAAATCTCAAGACGGTTATGCCGCATTTGCGACAATTCTGGTGTTTACATTCCGCCAGTCTCAGTCTGCTTTTGCAATTAGATAAGTTTACAGTTTTGCACTTTTTGCAAATTCATATCATTAATATATGAATCGTGATTTGCTATTTTAGCAGGTTGGCAGGTTGGCATTTGTGCTCATAATTTTGCTGATTGATCTTGTTTGGTGAATACTGAGGGGTGGTACGGGTCGTACGGGTCTCAGCAAATCAGTCGGCCTTGGGTCTCAGTCTGGTTCAGGTTGGTGTAGGCTGGTGCAGACTGCGGATCTGCCACCCTAGCTAGTGTGCCTTGTTAACTGCTGCCACACCTTGCGGTATGGTGCTCAGTGGCAAGACATTGTTTGAATTGAAGGCTTATCACATTGAAATAGGTACTTTCTAATAATTGGTGTTGTCAAATGGTGTTTTATTGGCAAAATAATGCTAATCAATGAGAGGGCCTACTAATGTAACCCAGGCATGTGGATGACTCCAGATGATTTAATGAAGTGATGTTTTTATAAGTTTGTTTGGATCAAGGCCATCTATAGAAGGTACAGTCACTCCCCTGCCGACCAATCAGAGACAGATCCTGAGTGACGTGACCCCTGATGCTCGAAAGGGGTACTCCATTCCTTTACAACGTAAAAATGACTAACTTCATTTGAAGATTGTTGGTGACACTTTAGACATATCGCTCAACCATTGATGTTTTTGGAAAGTCCAACTAATTTTCTAGCGATAAAAAAGAGCAGCAATATGCTAAGAAATGGCCGGTTTTGAAGATATAGACGATTTAAAAACCCTCTGCAGTTGCAGGAAAGCAACGTAAAAACGCATCAAACTTATATTTTTACTATGAATAAATCATTTTTCAGTAAGTTTTTAGATATGGTATCGATTTATCCAACAACTTAATTACAATATTTTTATTACTTGGAACTTTATTTCAAAATAATATTTTCAAAAATGACAACTGTTGGCAAGTAGCTTTGAAGCGATTGTGGCGCGCCGCGCCATTATTGTCCTGAGGCCCCCATATGATGTCATCAAAAGTGGAGTGACATGGGCCTGGTTTGGATAACTTTTGTTTCACTTAAGCAGTCTAAAATTGATGTATGAATCCTCAGATTTTCGGAGCTTAGCTGGTTGATTTCAGTAGGTACCTAACTTTGAATTGATATTTTTCTGATATCAAGCATTTTAACCATTTTTACCATTTTAAGTGTTACCATTTTTTCAACCATGTGCCAATATTAACTATATTGTCTGGATCAATTCCAGAGCTTCATCACCATTGACCTACCAGTTACCACCTTCACCTTTTCTGCTGCAAAGTATTCCTTGATAAATATGTAGGTCAACATCGTACAGATTACTGATGTCTTTAGCTCACTAATGTCCAAGTAAGGGGACATGTGGTTGTTGCAATATATGATATGACATTAAGACTTGCAGTTCTACGGTCCTGATTTACATAAAACATGTTTACAATTTTCTACATAGGCTTACTCACTCTAGCTTAATACTCATAGACTTTAACTGCCGTAAAGTGGGGCTATTTGAGACAGTGGGGCTATTTGAGACAGTGGGGCTATTTGAGACAGTATTTTAAATTGCTATAAAATAAAAACCACCTAAGATTCATGCTTAATTTTTTGCTCAGGTGATTTACTGCTCAATTCCACACCTCCCTGTGCAAAACTATCACACAAAAATCAAACGATCCTCATTTTATGGCGATTTTAAATACTGTCTCAAATAGCCCCACTGTCTCAAATAGCCCCACTTTACGGTACCTATTCCTTAAAACTCTGTACCTTTCTGTTAAAATGCTTACTCTCTACAAGACAAATAACTACACCATCTGATAAACGATAACACTAATTTAGCCCAACATAATAACATTTGTTCAGTTTCAGGATGGCCTCTGGAGAAAGAGTCTACCTAAGAAGTACTCTCAGCAGAGCTCTTTATGATAGAATCAAAAGGGATGAGGAGCTGAAGACATTTGATAAAAGCCAGGTGAGTTTAGTTCTTCTAAGAGCTTCAAATAGATCACTACACAGGTTGCATTAGGAGTCGCAGTGTCAAATAAATAATGCTACTTTGGATAATTGGATTAGTGTGTCAACAATGAACAAATTGTCAATGCTACTTTGGGTAGTTCTTGTCATTTAACACTGCCACAGTTTACAGCTGTGGCATCCAACCTTGTCCGACCCTTCACTGCTTTCAGAGGTAGCCTGTAAATGAGCACGACGAGCAGGACACACTGGCAGTAACCTTTAACCCCATCGGACCCCTCCTTGTCTTTCAGTGGTACCGAGTAGACATGACTCAGGTGAACCCAGAGCACTCTGCACTGTTCCTGCCGCTGTCGGCTGACTCCCAAACGGAGGAGTTTCTGGCGCAATGTCACGAGAAGTCCGACTGGCTCTTCACACAGCTATGGCACACGCTGGTCAAATCGATCCTCACGCTCTTTATGACCCAAACTTCAGTGAACGGGTGAGTACTGATGGGTGGGGTTAGTCTTTGTCCACTTACGCCGGCTTTGAATCGTTTTATATTTGTGGTCTCGGTCAAACTGGTCAGTGGTCACGGATATAAGATGTTATGGTCACGGAATGTTCCAGCCGACCTCTTTGGGACACGATGGGGGTTTTTGTTTCTGGGCATGTTGGATGAGTTTTGCGAGCATTGCAGCACGCTCGCTTTTCAAAGTCGACTCTGGGTCGGATCATTGTGAACGATAACCCTGACCTGAAATGAGAGGACTGTAGGCTAGCACCGAACAGCACTGACAAACGCTACAGTGAAATCCGATTCCGAAAGCGTTAGCAGTATGCAGACCATGAAGCTCTGGCGTTTTCTAAGTAATTTTGTTGATTCTTACTTGGTAGCTATTACTAGCTGTGGTGCATAGGTATTGCCCGTGTCTTATTTTACGTAAGAACTTCGCTGTTAGGTACTGGTCTTGGCTGTGATAAGCTTCAGTCTCATCTTTGCCGTCACCGACTATCTGTGAACGTACACTGTCACCTAACGAGTTTTATTGAGGAGGGTCCGGCGCTACCCTTGTCCCACACCGAGTGGCCCCCGGCCACAGTGGAATCGCGCATCGATTCCACTGTGCGCAGAACAAACATATTAGCACCCCCCAGTCACGAAACCAGCCGACCGTAATGAATTTAGAATGTCCCCGGCCGCGCTGCGGTGCCTATTAGAAACGCGACGCCAATAGCTTCCGAGCCCAATAGGAGTCCAACGGTGTAGTTGCGCGAGTGAAATAGCGTTTGCAGGGCTAATGAAGGAAGATAGACGATCTGAAGGGGAGGATTTGTGATTGGTAGGATTGAAACAGAAGTGAAGTACTCGGCTCCTTTGGCTTGCAGTGAGCATTAACCGCCACAACAATCTATTTCTATTTCGCCCTCCATTTCAGTGTTAGTCTTTTCGGTTGTCTTGAGTCTCCATTAGGCCAGCTTCCTCTCACGCAGCGTCGCGTCTCGTTCTTTCTTCTTCCGTGAAGTGGATCATGAGGAGCGACAGCATCCTAGTCTGCAGGCAGTAAAACAACCGAATGCCGTGAATTACTCGTTGCACGGCTGATTTTGTGCGCCCGGGGGCGGTGGCTGTGACGGCCGTCGGATCTGCCGACTCCTCCCGCGCCCTCCCCCGGCCCCGCCCCCTCCCCCTCACCCATCGGCAGCGCGTCTGGACGCCTCCGGGCGCGCGCCGAGCAGACACCCAGATTTGCGCCGGAATCAGTCGAGAGAGCGCTCTCAATAGATTTTTTTTAGCCGGGAGCGGGCGCCCTGAATAATCAATACGCTTGAGGCGGCGCTGCCGCCGGCGGAGACGCCCGACGGAGAGAAAGAGGTGCGGCTGAGGTGGCGAGTGGGCCCGCGGCGGCACGAGCGGGGCCCGTCTGGGAGACGGACGATCGGCCGGAGTCGGCAGGCCGCAGCCGGGATGCTAACTATACCCCAATCATGGGCGGTTCGCCGACAAGTCCAGGGTTGATTGGTGACAAAAAGTTTAAGTTAAAGCAGGATTAGTGGGACATTACATGCAAGATTGCTAGCGTTTTGACGTCATGCTTCTGCGATTGTGTCGTTTCTTTGGCGTAGTACTGCGTCAACCGTTTACCGTACCAATATAATTGTAGTTGGATGGCTTCTGTCGTCGACAATACCATATTGGAACTTGCCTTCCCGATATAACTTACCTCGTGGCTCTTCAGCCAATTTTGTGCCTTTTGCCCAGTATTCGTTTTTTATTTCATGCCCTGCAAGATATTTTGTTGAAGTGGAAGGAAATATAATTCATCCCCAAAGGACGATACAGAGTGACTACCAATGAATGGAACGATAATGCTTGACTGATCCTCCGTCTGAATGTGTCCGCTTTGCACACCGTTGTTCCTTGCTTTTGTGTGTTTGCCAGTACCTCATTGTCCTGTCTCCCGTCACGAGTATCTCCCATGCCCGTCTCCCGCACTTCCGTTGCCCCATCTCCTGACTGTTTCTCCGTCTCCCCGTCGGTGCCTTCCATGCCCTTCACCAGTGCCAGTCCGCTCCTCCATTTGATAATTAGCGTCGTCTCGCCCGAACGGCCCAGCCCGTGATTCATCGCCCGGCCGAGAATTATCATCCCCCACGCCGGTGGGAACCGATCGCAAATGAACAAATTATACATGCGGCCATTTTTGCTTAATACGGCGTAAGAGGCGTCCCGCGGCGCGCGGCGGCCGCGTGCCGTCGACCGATACGTCTTGGCCGCCCCCCGCCGGCCGGGACGAGCCGGCGAGGGGCGGGCGCGCGAGCACCGGAGTCGGACGGTCAGCTCGTGGCCGGACTGTGGCCGAGCCGAGGATGGGGTGAGCTTGTGTGTTTGTTTTGGTGAATAGGGAGAATGAGATCTGAGGAAGGGCTATGAGCGCTGGTGTTGGTGGGGTTTTGTGACATTTCATAACTGATAACAGTGAACGCGTAATGGAATTGACAGCGGGATATATTGTTCTTGTCCAACATTTACCTTCCGAGAATCGTTTTCATGTGTTCTGGTCTGGATTAGCTGTTTTTAACCCTGTATCGTGTGTCATCTGACTTTGTCTTTTTCTAACTATTTAGAATTAAAATGCAGTTTCTTATTTGGACAAGATTAAACTACGCCACATACGGGAGCTCGTTTCCACGTCACTGACGTAACATTCCAGTGGGATGTTCACACCATTGCGCTGAGCACAACACGCATTTTTATGCAGATCAACATGTATGAAGCGCTTTGTGAATATGCATTTCTCAGCGAACCAGCATGGAGCCGAGAACAAGATCCATCGTTCATCAGCGGCTAAAGCACCGGAAAATTTCTCTGGCGTCCGGGCAGCGTCAACAACGAACCCAGCACTCGGGTTATGAGGGATACTCAGGAAGGGAGCTGCCGGAAGAACGTGAGATATGCCCCCAATAGTAACGAAAGCGTCCATGTAAAAAATGCATTGGCTTCCCTAATTTTCACAAATTTGCCTTGCTTGTTGAAGCACTTGCTGTATGTAAGGCATAGGTATAAGTTCTATGAGAAAAAACACTTTTAAATGGCCTCCTTACAATGAAATACCGAAAGATGAAATAATGAAATAATTATTGATGATTTCGACCACAGGTCATTATCAAAATAAGCCAGACAGAACTTTTGTCAGACACAACGGGAAGCTCACAATATCGGCAGAAAAATTCACATTTTCAAACATTTCACGTGGACACATTGCATATAGAGCTCACCTAAAATGCTGCTACAACTAACGAATGAAGTATATGTTATTAGGTTAAGTCCTATAGCCAAGACAAAGTTTAAGAATATTCCCTATAATATCTCCCCCCCCCACACACACACACACCCCAGAATAAATGACAACAGTGATTTAACAATCCCACAATCATTTCTAGATACGTTTACAACAAGTATCAGTAGGTAGATGTGCCACATACTCGATATGCACGTCTATGAATAGGCACCTAAGCGATGACATGTACTTGACACCAGGGCTGCGGAGTCGGAGTCGGAGTCGGAGTCGGAGTCGGTCGGAGTCGACAGTTGTGACCGGAGTCGGAGTCGGAGTCGGAGTCGATTTTAGAAACCCGAGCCGGAGTCGGAGTCGGAGTCACCGAAAATCTGTCGACTCCGCAGCCCTGCTAGGTCTGCGGAGTCGGAGTCGGGAGTTGGAGTCGGTCGGAGTCGACAATTCTGCCCGGAGTCGGAGTCGGAGTCGGAGCTGGTTTTTGAAAGCCGGAGTGGGAGTCGGAGTCGGAGTCGCCGAAAATCCATCGACTCCGCAGCCCTGCTTGACACAGTCTAAAATATGAACCAGGAAGAGACATTTCTATTTAGGATTGGTTTTCGCTCGCGAATGTACAGGGATTCCATTATCTTTCGATTCGGGTGATCTTTGGCTTTGTGTAAAATTTCCACTGACAAAGGGTGGTCAGGTAAGGTCTCACCAGTATGACATGCTCTAAAATGTTCACCCAAGGGGGTGTCCCTAGTCGCGTTCTTTGCATTGAGCACATGCTCATTGAAACGTAATCTTACTGGACGCTTACATTCCCCTATGTACAGTGTGTCTAAAAAGAATGTACCGTCGCCACTACGTGGCGCTGGTGTCGCGAGCCGGTAGTTGGCTGAATCCGCACCAGACCACACATTCCCAAGCGCTAGGTGACAGCTGCGCAGCGGCCGGTAGTAGCGTAAGCCCGAACCTTCGTGACACGACCCGGGGGGGGGGGAGGGGAGCGGGCGGGGCAGCGCGTGTAGGGAGGGGTGCTCCAGCAAGCTGGCAGTTGTCGCGGCCAAAGGTCAAGGGGTCACACACCAAGCGAACGGACGCTGATGTGGGTTCGTGGGGATCATGAACTTGTGTGTGGTAGGTGCGTCTTGCGATGCACGGGTGATACGCCAGGTCTAAGCCAAAGGATTCAGGGGAGAGCTGAAGAAAAACATCTGGTCAACTAAGGCGAATAATGGTGCTGAAAAATGGAAAGTATGGGTCAATGCAAGCCTTCATGACTATAAACAACTTTTCTGTGGACGCAAATGCCAGCATTGAATAACGATATCCGGATCGAAATTAGCAATGATTTATAATTAAATGCCGAACTAATAGCGCTGCAAAACCCTCCTAGTAAATTGTCAAGTCGGATTATACCCACTTGAATTAAACTATCCTAAATAAAATTGTTAATTAACTTTCTAACACTGACGTTCTTTATCATACGATAAGTATGGGGTTAACCAAGATTCAGCATCTTCCGCGTTCAAACAATCACCTGTAAGGCTAGAACATTAATGGCCAGGTAAAAACATGGTCGGGATTTGATTAACCGGATTATAAGTCGTTTTTTTTTTAGTCGGGATTTGATAAGTCGGATTTTTTTACGCCAACCGCATTTTTAAGTCAAGTCAGGTCACTGATCTATGACGTCATAAATGAGCAGTCTTAAAATGAACTGTGTGAAACTGTCTTACACTGTCCTAAAATGAACATTTTAGGACTGTGCTAAAATGTTCCAACTTCGCAACACCCTCAGTGCAGAGCTTTCATAGGGAGATGAAACTTACAGGATCTTATAGTATGATCGAGAGGTCTCACAACTTGTATAAATGTATATCTAGGATTTTCTGAAGGGTCGCCTGAGATCAGGTCAGTCTCTCACCATTAAAAGTCAGGGGAATATGGAAATTGCTAGTTTGGTCCGGAAATGATATACAACTATCTCAAATTCTCAAGCACACGGAATCGTGATTTCATGGGCTCCTTGCAAGGTCTGATGCTTCAATTTTGCTTTGTTGATCTTGCGTGACGTCATTTATCACGTAACTAAGGCTATCAGTTTTTCGTCAATAACTCCCGATCAACTAAAGCTACCGAGTCGATAAAGCCACTAATGGACATGAAAAGACCTGCCGAAGTGCAATATGACCTCCTTTGACCAGCTTCGTGACCTGACGGGCTGTGACCTGACCTTGACCCGAGGTTAACACCTTAACTCTCGCCCGTATTGGTGTTTTTCCAGCATCAAACGTATAAGGGTCCGTTGGACCCCCCCCTTGCCGTTTCGCCCCTGATTGAGCTAGAGCTTCGCGGAAAAAACGAGCGTGTTGGCCGTGACGAGAGGAAGTCGATGATACCCAATTTTAAGGTCCTAGGTCATCGGTTAACTTTCCAGGTCAGGTCAATGACCCAAAAGTCGGGGAAATCGGGACCTGTTAGAAAGTCGTAAAGCGTGGCTGCTATGGGGTTTTCGGGGTGCTGATCACGAATATCATGTTAGTTTTGATCACAGATGATGTCTTCATGCATTTAGGCCAGGTCGGGTCAGGTCAGGTCAGGTCAACCAGTAAGGGTATTCGTAGTAGGTGGCAGCCGCCTCTGACAGCTTCGCAACATGTTACGAGGGCACCAAAACTACTTCGTAAATGTTCATATGGCTGCTAAATTCGAATTCAGCTCCTAAAACTGACCTAGAAACATGTAAAACTCGAAAAATTGAACCGAGGTCATCAAAGGTCATTGACCTGACCTGACTTTCCGGTGATCTTGACACCCACCCTAATGCATGGAAGCAAGATCATATCCCATGTTTAAACGCTTAAAACCACGAAAAGACTTCAAACGCGCCGCTAATGCGAGCCGACATACGCCGAATCGCGATTCCGGCCAAACATGGCCTCGAAAAGTAGGTCGCAGGTCAAAGGTCATTAAGGTCAGGGTCATGACAATTTCAGGGTGGGTGTAAAATTGATTAACGCGAGGGTACTGAAAGTTTCGTCGCGATCGGCCGCTTTTTACGCGAGTTATTCGCGAAAAACCGAGGGAGAGGGTCCGTTCGACCCCCCCCCCCCCCCTATACGGGCGAGGGTTAAGTTGATCTCACCCGAAGAAAAAGCATACCATTCGACACGCCTGAGCTAGACAAACACGATGCTGCTAAAATCGCGGATCTGCGATCATTTTTAGCGAAGTTATTTACCAAAAACCGAACCTGTGCCTTGGGCCACTTGACCTGACCTCCGAAGTCATCGGCTGACCCTGGTCCTTAAATCGGAGACCAATCGTTTATCGCTGCATTTCGTAACGACGCACACGATCGTTTCTTTCGTGAGGCTCTAGCTCAATTAGGGGCGAATCGGCGAAGGGGGTTGTTTCCTCACTTCCAACCCCCAACGTCCCCTCGGTATTCAGAAAACCTGAAGGTCCGGTGAGGGTTAAAACGTTTCTCCTGAACGAGGAAGAAATGTGAAAGTCAAAGCTCTATAGACGTCCTGTAAAAGTGGCCATAATAATAAATTCGTTAGAAATAAGATGCTTTTTAAACGACTTCCTCATATAAAATCGGGTGCTGGGACCAATCTTATAAACGCTTTAGAATGGACAGGGTGTCACTGGCTAAAGTTTGGGTGCAGAAAACGGCTATTACCTAAATGCAAAATGGTTTTCATGCATTTCAGTCAATTGTATATTGTCGGTCCCAGTGGCCGAGCTAAAAAAAAATCGGTAGTGTTTTGCATCTTTTACGCCCTAAGAAACTACACCATCTATCGAAGTGGGCGGGCTTATTTGAATGGGAGGGCGCATTATGCACGAATCGTGTGCTTTCGTTTATTTTGGACTGTATTTTACCACATCCACTGCTGGTATCACTATTAATATTATCTAATGCCGTGAATACGACAGCATTCCATTTATAAGATTGGGCCAATGGAGTCGCGCCCCGCGAGCTCGGTTTTCCGCTGGGCCGCTACAGGCCAGGAAGTCAATTTTCGCCTGAGGGCAGGACAAAGGTCAGCGAGGGAGCGCGGGGTCAGCCAGGTATCGCCAAGTGCCGAGCGAAAGCCGCTCCCTCCCCTCTCTTCCCCTCTTCTCCCCTCCCCACCTCGGTATAGATGGGGAGGGACCGAACTGCCAATGACATGCGAGCGGTCAAGGCCGCTCGCGCGGCAGCGACCCTGGCGGCCGGGTGCCGCAACTGGGATTCAGCCAAGTTACCGATTCGCCTCCTGTGGGAGAGCCAAACCAGGGGACATACTTTTTAGATATACTGTACTGTACACGCTCATCAGTTGAAGTTGAAGTGCATAGGTTGCAAGTGACGCAGTAAACCACCCCTGGTGTGGTACACTTGCCCTCGATTCCTGAACTGCATGCATTGCATCTACGCCTGCCAGACGGGCACTCAGGACGCGTCAGGTCAGATTTGATCAGAGTATGTCTTAGGGTGTTTTTACTAGTCCATGCCACTTTTACGTTAAGTTTCGATTGTCTGGCTATGTTATTTATCTTTGCACAGAGGGTCTCGTCGACATAAGGTAAGGAAAGGTAACCATCAACGTCACTTCGAGTTTGTCGCTGCCCCTGCTGCTGCTGCTGCTGCTGCTGCTGCTGCTGCTGCTGCTGCTGGTGGTGGTGCTGCTGCTGCTGTTGCTGTTGCTGCTGCTGCTCAGGCGGCGGTGGCGGCGGAAGCGGTGGAGACGGCTCCTGTGCCTGCTGCTGTAGCCGAGGACCTGGCTGCGCCGGTGACTGCTGCTGCTGCCGTGGCTGCTGCTGCTGCTGTGGTCGCCGCTGATCCTGTTGGGGCCGAGCGCGTCCAGAATTGCGCTGTTGTCGCATTATTTTAGTCCGTTGTCTTGACACTTCCCTTCTAATGCCTCTGATCATCTGGTTGGGATACCCATTCTGCTCGAACATTTTCTGAACTTTGTCACATGACCTTGACATTGCCTCTTCGGTTGATGAAAGCCTTAGCGCTCGTTTAAACTCGCTTCTAATGACAGCCTTCTTCGTTGTCATCGGCTGTGCCGATGAGTAATGAATGATGATTCCAGAGTGGCTGGGCTTGATGAAAAGCTCTGTCGATAGTTGTCCGTCCTTGTCAACCGATATGAGGGTATCCAGATACGGAATGAAACCGGAATCGAAAGAGTCCTCCATCGTGAACTTGATACTCGGATGGACGGAGTTCATGTAGTCGAGGAAGGCTCGCAGCTCCTGATGGGAATGAGTCCACACCCCGATAGTGTCATCTATGTACCTTGCATACAAGTCCGGTTTAAGTGTCGCGTTTCGGAGGGCAGACTGTTCTAGCTTGTGCATGAAGATGATCGCTACTGGTGGTGCTACTTTGCAGCCCATTGCTATCCCCAGCCGCTGTTTGTAGAAGGACTGGTCGAAGCGGAAGCAGTTGTTGTCCAGACAGTGGGACAACAGTCGGGCGATGTCGTTCGTTGATAGGCCGAAAAGATCGATGTCGTTTTCGTGTTCGTGAATGAGGTCTTTGACGGCTTCTACAGCTTCATCGATCGGGATGCTGCCATACAAGTTGACCACATCCATACTGAACACAATAGCGTTCCGAGGTAACTGATACTCCGTATATTGTGTTTTTAAGCGGTTCAAATAGTCCTCTGTATTTCTTAGATGGGCCGGTATTTTCACTAAGAGTTGGTTTAGTATCCGGTCTAAGAGCCATGCTGTCTTCTCCGTAGGACCGCCGCACGCTGACACGATTGGCCTCAGCGGTACCCCTTCTTTATGGTCCTTAGGTAGGCCATATAGGACTGGTGTCCGCGAGTGCGCCGGGGTGAGGTCCTTGAGAATGGATTCTGGCAGTTTGTCGCGACAAGTTTGACGAAACACTTGTTTAGTTTTCGCTTCTATTCTAGCGGTGGGGTTTTTGTCCAATGTTTCATAGTTTTGCGCATCTTGTAAAATCACTCGTGTTTTCTCTACATACTCTTCTTTGTCTAACACGACGAGGCCTTTACACTTATCACTGGGCTTAACAATCAAAGAATCTGATTGTTTCAAGGTTTTGAGTTCTTTACGCTCTTCTTCGGTCGTGTTTGTATCGGTCGGAGTGTGGTGCTTGTACGCGTTCATGACTTTCTTCTTAAGTTGTAAGAGATGGGTCTCCGCATCGGTCGAACTACGAGGGGGTTGTCTCTTCACTACATCAGGGAAATTGACTCGAATACTGCATGAGACTTGTTCTGAATCTCGTTGAGCTGCCACTCGGGGCTCAGCAAGGCTATCGTTTGCTGGGGTTATGGAATGATTCGGTTCGTTGGTAGCCGCTGGCGGGGCTGCTACTGCTGAATCAGGCTCCGAGGGGGCTTGTGGAGCGCGGCGAGAGCAGCTCCGTGTCACTCTCCTGTTGACTTCCGCAGGGTCAGGGTCAGTGACTTGTTCTTCTGCAGGCCGAAGAAGAGCGTAAAGAACTCAAAACCTTGAAACAATCAGATTCTTTGATTGTTAAGCCCAGTGATAAGTGTAAAGGCCTCGTCGTGTTAGACAAAGAAGAGTATGTAGAGAAAACACGAGTGATTTTACAAGATGCGCAAAACTATGAAACATTGGACAAAAACCCCACCGCTAGAATAGAAGCGAAAACTAAACAAGTGTTTCGTCAAACTTGTCGCGACAAACTGCCAGAATCCATTCTCAAGGACCTCACCCCGGCGCACTCGCGGACACCAGTCCTATATGGCCTACCTAAGGACCATAAAGAAGGGGTACCGCTGAGGCCAATCGTGTCAGCGTGCGGCGGTCCTACGGAGAAGACAGCATGGCTCTTAGACCGGATACTAAACCAACTCTTAGTGAAAATACCGGCCCATCTAAGAAATACAGAGGACTATTTGAACCGCTTAAAAACACAATATACGGAGTATCAGTTACCTCGGAACGCTATTGTGTTCAGTATGGATGTGGTCAACTTGTATGGCAGCATCCCGATCGATGAAGCTGTAGAAGCCGTCAAAGACCTCATTCACGAACACGAAAACGACATCGATCTTTTCGGCCTATCAACGAACGACATCGCCCGACTGTTGTCCCACTGTCTGGACAACAACTGCTTCCGCTTCGACCAGTCCTTCTACAAACAGCGGCTGGGGATAGCAATGGGCTGCAAAGTAGCACCACCAGTAGCGATCATCTTCATGCACAAGCTAGAACAGTCTGCCCTCCGAAACGCGACACTTAAACCGGACTTGTATGCAAGGTACATAGATGACACTATCGGGGTGTGGACTCATTCCCATCAGGAGCTGCGAGCCTTCCTCGACTACATGAACTCCGTCCATCCGAGTATCAAGTTCACGATGGAGGACTCTTTCGATTCCGGTTTCATTCCGTATCTGGATACCCTCATATCGGTTGACAAGGACGGACAACTATCGACAGAGCTTTTCATCAAGCCCAGCCACTCTGGAATCATCATTCATTACTCATCGGCACAGCCGATGACAACGAAGAAGGCTGTCATTAGAAGCGAGTTTAAACGAGCGCTAAGGCTTTCATCAACCGAAGAGGCAATGTCAAGGTCATGTGACAAAGTTCAGAAAATGTTCGAGCAGAATGGGTATCCCAACCAGATGATCAGAGGCATTAGAAGGGAAGTGTCAAGACAACGGACTAAAATAATGCGACAACAGCGCAATTCTGGACGCGCTCGGCCCCAACAGGATCAGCGGCGACCACAGCAGCAGCAGCAGCCACGGCAGCAGCAGCAGTCACCGGCGCAGCCAGGTCCTCGGCTACAGCAGCAGGCACAGGAGCCGTCTCCACCGCTTCCGCCGCCACCGCCGCCTGAGCAGCAGCAGCAACAGCAACAGCAGCAGCACCACCACCACCACCACCAGCAGCAGCAGCAGCAGCAGCAGCAGCAGCAGCAGCAGGGGCAGCGACAAACTCGAAGTGACGTTGATGGTTACCTTTCCTTACCTTATGTCGACGAGACCCTCTGTGCAAAGATAAATAACATAGCCAGACAATCGAAACTCAACGTAAAAGTGGCATGGACTAGTAAAAACACCCTAAGACATACTCTGATCAAATCTGACCTGACGCGTCCTGAGTGCCCGTCTGGCAGGCGTAGATGCAATGCATGCAGTTCAGGAATCGAGGGCAAGTGTACCACACCAGGGGTGGTTTACTGCGTCACTTGCAACCTATGCACTTCAACTTCAACTGATGAGCGTGTACAGTACATAGGGGAATGTAAGCGTCCAGTAAGATTACGTTTCAATGAGCATGTGCTCAATGCAAAGAACGCGACTAGGGACACCCCCTTGGGTGAACATTTTAGAGCATGTCATACTGGTGAGACCTTACCTGACCACCCTTTGTCAGTGGAAATTTTACACAAAGCCAAAGATCACCCGAATCGAAAGATAATGGAATCCCTGTACATTCGCGAGCGAAAACCAATCCTAAATAGAAATGTCTCTTCCTGGTTCATATTTTAGACTGTGTCAAGTACATGTCATCGCTTAGGTGCCTATTCATAGACGTGCATATCGAGTATGTGGCACATCTACCTACTGATACTTGTTGTAAACGTATCTAGAAATGATTGTGGGATTGTTAAATCACTGTTGTCATTTATTATGGGGTGTGTGTGTGTGTGGGGGGGGGGGGAGATATTATAGGGAATATTCTTAAACTTTGTCTTGGCTATAGGACTTAACCTAATAACATATACTTCATTCGTTAGTTGTAGCAGCATTTTAGGTGAGCTCTATATGCAATGTGTTCACGTGAAATGTTTGAAAATGTGAATTTTTCTGCCGATATTGTGAGCTTCCCGTTGTGTCTGACAAAAGTTCTGTCTGGCTGATTTTGATAATGACCTGTGGTCGAAATCATCAATAATTATTTCATTATTTCATCTTTCGGTATTTCATTGTAAGGAGGCCATTTAAAAGTGTTTTTTCTCATAGAACAATTTGCCTTGCGTTTTATTATGATCGAATGCCTCAGGCACTCGGTCGCATCCCGACATGTTCGACATGGCACAGGTACTTCCCCCGCTATTCTGCGATGGGCTATCAATTGCACGGTCGGCGTTTTACTGGATCAGCATCTACCACTATTTTAGTAGCATCTTTTTCCTCTTTCTCTCCCTATCTCTCCCCTTCCTCCTTCTCTTCCGTTGACTTTCTGATCACGTTCTGCTGGCGTTCCCCGGCCGACTCAAGCTCCTTTGGTTCCTAGACGCCTCTCATATTCACTCCTTAGCAAACATTTCTATATTTTTTCTCCAATTTTCCGCAGCTCCCAATTTAATTTCTGCGGCGTCGGGGCCTGACTGAATGGCAGAGGCGCGCTCAGAGAGGACAGGTTGGGTGGGTAACGAAGCTTTCTTCACATATGTCTTCGTAAAACTGTCCGTTCTGTCTTTCATTCATTCATGGGCGACATGGTCGTCCCGATTCAGAGCAGATATCTGCCCGCCCTACACTTTTTCCTGAGATCGCCTCTGCTCGGCCCGCTTGGTATCGACCGATGCCGTCGCGGCGTGTGTTCAACCCTTTCTTTCTGCGTCTGTTTAGCATTCCTAACTGTATAACGATTCGCGCGCGCCAGCCAGAGCCGACGGCGGCCCATCGGAGCCGACAGCCGCCATTAGGTCCGAGAGAGGGGGCGACAGCCGACGGAGGGGGCGGGGGGGGAGGCGGGCCAGGGCCGAGAGCGGCGCTGCTGCGAACAACCGCGCTGCAGGCGTTTGTGGAGTTTGGGGGTGTTTGTGTTTGTGTTGGCCCCATAAATAGGTGAACCAGTTGATTATACATACACCATACAGCAATGAATGCTTTCATGAGCTAGTTGCACGGTGATTGCGGGTTTCATCCAAGCTTAGTTGCGTTGCTTTCCCAAATTGATACGCAATGCAGTATAATTTGGAGGGAGAACTTTAGCAGATCTGTGGCTTTCGGCAAGTTTGCTATTACAAACTCGGAAGGATGTTTGCTTTTTCTGATTAGCCTTCCTGTTGATTTTCAAATCAACTAGCCGCTTCCACTGGTTTGGCTTGTGCGATGCTTAATTCAAACTTTGAAACTTCTGATGAAAATTTCCGCGAAACTCGTTCGGCTCATATTGGATCGTAAACACGAACTCCCGCTTGTGTTGACTTCCACTTGACAAATTACAATTTCCCGCGATGTCGGACGGCTATAGTTCCGATGACACGGTGAATGACTGGGCACGCCTGTCTCGTGCAGTGGCGTGTCTCCGCTGTGGAGGACGAGGACGGCGGATACAGGCGCTCCGGCACCTCACAGTGGAAGGGCTGAGGCGCGAGCTGATGTTGAAAGTTGCAAAAGTTGCGGGAGCCCTTGTCCTATTCCTGATGAAGCATCGAACTGCGAAAGAATGTGCCGACAACGTTTATAAATATTATTCATTGTTGCTTTGCGAATCCGATATCGACGTCCAATATATCGGCAAACCCGTTCGGTTCCAAGATATCAAAACAACAAAGTATCCTCCCGATGCACATTCATACTGAAAAGTAGTCTTCCGACCAATGCAACCTCGTAATAAATATTATCAAGCTTCCCAGCTATGAGGATACTCTGCTGATATTTCAGATGCGTCCCAACTGGCCACCCTGCTCCCTCATTTGTAGCCGGCACGTGCCTGGAGGGCCTCGGCTGACCACGAGCTCAGCTGGACAGGCTGTTTGGGAGCATTGTTTTAATTCGTCCCACAGAACAGCCCCCGGCTCGGCTCACTTGGAGGCTGGAGCACGGAACTTGAGGTTAGAGCCGTCGGAGGACATAGTTGGATGGCTTATACAAACGGATATGATGTTATTGCAAGCGTGTTTAAGGGGACTATCCCACCTTCTAAAAAGTACCGTTTAGGATTCGGAAATGTTTCTCATGATATAGTGACGAATTCTGCAAGTTTTTACGCGTTTTCCTCTTATACTTTTTGAGATATTGCGACTTTTATATTTCATTGTGACGTCATTTAGATCGGATCTGTGACGTAATGAAGGATTTACTTCATGTCAATGTGGAGGGAAATTTGGCAGCAAATATATTTGCTCTCAAATATGACGCGGCTCATACAATAGCAAAAGTATCTCTGATTGGCTTATTCGTAAATCAAGTGATACTTCACTTGATAGCGTGACAGGCGTTCAAAAGGCAAATGACGTCATCAGATTGCCGTTAATGGTTAAGAGATTGGGACTTGTATATAGGGAACATTTTCAAATGAAGGGAACGAATTTCTTCAACAACACGAGGCTGCGGGGGTTGCGACCAAGATAGATAGTGGTTTCTGAACCTCGCCGCAAACTTGGCTATCTCAACTCAAACTTATGTAAAGGTGGGATAGTCCCTTTAAGACATTTTGAACTAATCTGCATGAGTTGCAGTGCATTACATGCCACGTGAACTTGAACAATGAAGTTGCAGAGCTTTGGATATGGTCATTAGGCACGTATCATGAACATGATTAATATAATTCTGACAAAGAGAAACATGATGCTCAAGTGGACTGGACGTTTTATAAGGTGCAGAAGCTTCCAGGCGGTCCCTGGAACACCTACACACCAGTGATGTCCGCCCTTTGTGTGGGTCGGGGTCTACCGTAGAACACAGTGGGTCGTCAATACTCCCATCTTACCGCGGCCCGGGGGCAAAGTGGAGAATACAAATTATCTCGGCGTCAACACGATCAACATCTTGTTTGTTACAGCTATTATCAATCTTAAAAAATTGTTTCGTTGGTAAGGACAGGAATCAAATTTACGGATTCGTCCAGCACCAATACACTGTCGAATGTCAATGCCGTCTGCCTACAAACACCGCAGTTTTCGAGCATCTGCGTCCGCGTCCATTGTTGCTCACACCCAGGTCCGACGGTTCCTTCCAAGTGATGGAATAGACGTCACGATGTCACCTGGTTTGTTTCGGATTACCCACCACCACCCCTTTGTGTCTGGCTCGGGTGCCGGGCTGGGACCTCCTCCGTCCGCCCCCTCGAGCCGACCGCTGACTGGTGAGACACGTTCTCACCGGTCGAACCGCCGACCGGCGCGACCACCGCCAGCGGATATCGCATTCATTACCACCCAACTCCTCCAGATAAATGGCCCAATCTATATTGAAAGCGCGGACGGGCTGACATTAAATCTGTATAAAATTCCCCTTAGCGGCGGTGTCCCGCTGCTTGGAGCGCCGTCTAGCACTGGCTAATTGCCGCCGGTGAAATGAGTGCTGATAGCGGCGAGCTGGGCTCGAGCGGCGGGTGGGGCCCGCTCCCCCGGACGGAGCAGCGCCCGGCGATTTATGGAGGAGATGCCGCCACGGCCGCCACGGCCAATACCTAACTAATTGACCTCCTTGTCGATGAATGACGGTACGACACGGGACGAGGCGGACTCTCCCCATGTCCCGAGCTGTATTCGCGGTGGGACAGGTATCGGGTGTCGTGGTATGTGTTAGGGCTGCCAGGTGAGAGTATTAACTTCACCGGCGTTAGATCCCGGCGTGTTTTTTTTGTGAGAGGGGAGCAACTGTAGAAGGGTTTGCTTCTTTCCATTCATGAACATTTACAATTGCACCTTTCGGGGGACGACCCCGGACTCCTCTTGATTAACTAGTAGCTGGGAGCGAGCGATTTGCGTTGAACTGAAGGTTGACCGGGTGCATTGATGTTGAAAGAACGGGCTGTCAGCGCTTGTTAAAAAAAAAAAAATGGTCTCGTACTCTTCCATGCCCTAATATTTAGCCCCTTCTCTCTGTTAGTTGATAGTTCTTTGTGCAGTATGTAGTGCATCCTCATTTCTCATGCCTCATCTAACACTCACCCCAACCAAGGAGTGTAACCGATGACGCGGCTCCATTTAAATCTCATCTTTGCGATACGCTCGCCTACACCACCCTCCCTTTCCCAGCCTGCTGCGGCGCGGCTCCATGTTCGTGTTCTCTGTGTTCTAACCTCCCCCAGCATGCTGCGGCTGTTCCATGTTCACGTTCTCTACCTCCCCCAGCCTGCTGCGTCGCGGCTCCATGTTCGTGTTCTCCCGGGAGCAGTTTGTGCGCCTGCTGGGTGTGTCCAGCTCGTGGCGCGCTGACCGGCTGCTGGACCTGGGCGCTGGAGACGGCCGGGTCACAGAGGTCATGGCCGGTCACTTTGATCGGGTCAGCGCCACTGAGGTGTCCGGCACCATGCAGAACATCCTCAGAGACAAAGGATACAGGTGGGAACGATGACACTGGGTGGACTGGGGTGGATTTGCCGGGGTACAGTGCACAGTGGGGATTTTTCCGATCTAGCGCCTATTAATTCAAAAAATCTTTTTTGGATTTTTGTTTATTTTTTGTGTCAGTGGGGCTAAGAAATGTCTGAATTTTTCATATATGGCATTGTTTTATCTGTATGTCTACAGCAAAACTAGGAAAAATGCGCCCGAAGTTCACACTCATGCGTGATTACTCAATGGGCTCAGCAAGGCCCGAAAGTATAGCTCAATGTCATTGTCCTGTCCTGTTGGTTTTAATCTTGCGAGGTCTTAAAGTTGCATATCGTCTGAAAGGCACCTTTATTAGGAATGGAATGGCAAACAGAAAGTATGCCACAACCTTACTAAGGTCACAAAAATGCCCTTTACAAAAAACCCTTACAGACACCATATTGAAGGAATGGTATTCTAAATAAATGTAGGAAATCAACAATGTTCTCCACACTTTTCCACTCCGAAATATATCCTATCGAATTCGCCACTTTCTCCTGCACAAGACAACGCCTAGTTTGGCTGCCGAAACTTGCCTGAACACGGAATATTCACATTAGAGTATCTTAACACCCCACTCGAGGAGCGCTAGGGCAAACAGCACGATATAGGTAGGTTCCGGACATAGGCGAATAATTTTACTTCGTGATTTATAGGATGCATATTTTCTGAGACACATTCATTAGGAATAGGATGACAAGCGTAAATTATACATACCGTAACCTTATTAACCATCGCACTTGTGGGGAGGGGGAGGGGGAAGGGGTCGGATAAAACCCCATGGTTTTCCGCAAATTACTCGCGCAAAAAGCGGCCGATCGCGCCTTAACTTTCGGTGCCCTCGAGATCATCAATATTACATCTAACCTAAAAATTTCATGACTCTGACCCAACTGACCTTTGACCTGAGGCATATTTCTCGAGACCATGTTTGGCCGGAATCGCGATTCGGCGTATGCCAGCTCACATTATCCGCGGTTTCCAGTCTTTTTGTGGTTTTAAACGTTCAAATATGTGAAATGATGTTGGTGCCATGCATAATGGTGGGTGGCAAGGTCACGTGAAGGTCAAGTCAAGGTCATTGACCTTTTGATGACCTTGGTTCACTTTTTCGAGTTTTACTTGTTTCTAGGGTAGTTTTTGGTGCTGATTTCGATTTTAGCAGCCATTTGAATATTTACGAAGTAGTTCTGGTGCCTTCGTTCCATGCTACGAAGCTATCAGTAGTAGGTGACACTTCTATGGATGGCCGGCAGGACGCCTACTAGTTGATCTAACCTGACCTGACCCGACCTGGCCTAAATGCATAAAGACATCGTCTGCGATCAAAACTAACATGAAATTCGTGATCAGCACCCCAAAATACCCCGTAACACCCTAACTTTGCGAAGTTTCAAGAGGTCTCGATTTCCCAACTTAAGTTGGGTCATTAAACTGACTTGGAAAGTCAGCTTATGACCTTGGACTTTGAAATTGGATATATTCGGCCTCATTTCGTCATAGGCAGCACGCTTGACTTTTCCGCGAAGCTCTAGCTTGATCAGGGGCCAAACGGCTGAGCGGGGGTCCAATCGAACCCCCTATAATATGTTGATTATGCACATTTACAGGTAAAATTCTCACCAGGACACACCAGCCAACATATGTGCACAATCTGGCTACAATTCTACCTATGGTTTGCCCTCTACGAATAAATACGTGCTAGATCGGAAAAATCCCCACTGTGCAGTGGGAGTAAATTAATATTAGAAGTGTGACGACATACTTTAAGAGCGTCAGAGGAGGAGGCGTTATTAGTGGGCTCTTTCGTGGCGGATTTGTGTCTTTTCAATGAAAAACAATATATGAATAGGCTAATTTCGGGGAAATTTGTCGGCAATATTTCACAATTCTGCTTTAAAATATGCAGTTGAACCTTGATTGGTTTATAGATTGGCTATGTTGTTAGCAGACGTGTGAGCACGCCTGGTATGTTTGATGATGTGCCGATTGATGTCAGTCGACCTCGTCTTCGTGCTCTAACCACCGCGTCTCTCCCGTTGGCAGTGTGCTGGACGTGGCCACGTGGCACGAGTCGGAGACGCTCTACGACGTCGTCACGTGTCTGAACGTGCTGGACCGGTGCGACCGTCCGCTGACGCTGCTGCGGCAGATGCGCCACGTGCTCCGACCGGACGGCCTGCTGGTGGTGGCCCTCGTACTCCCACTGTCACCCTACGTCGAACACGGTGAGTTAGAGGGGACGGGCAGCTCCATAGGGATGGGGGAGTTATGGGAGAGGAATATATGACTGAGAGTTTAAAGTGAAAGGCCTTGTGCTCAAGGAATGGCGAGTGGTCATAAGGTGTCGTGCATTGGATGAGGTGGTGTGCCGTGACGTTGCGTTGTTCTAGCGTCATGTCGGCATGCAAATTTGATGTAGGTATTTTCTTTAGAAAAGCGCGATTGGCCTTAGCATCGTGTGAATTTTATTGAACCTGTTACTGCCTAGCCAAGAAATATTGACCTAAAATAGATCCTGGTAGCGATGGATAGGATGCAAGGATTGGATGGATGGGTGCATTTTCCCACCACGATTGACGTTTCGCGTCGCTCGCCCTGCCCTCTATAGGCGAGAACCGGAACCACCGCCCGGTGGAGGAGATGTCGCCAGATGGCAGCACCTTCTCCGGTCAGATCTCTGGCGTCATAGACTCCGTGTTCCGGCCGGCAGGACTGGAGGTGAGCGCTGGACGAGGGTGGTTCGACCACGGGCGTAGAACGTGGGGTGGGTTGTGTGGGATTTGTGCTAGTTTTAGTCTGCGACCATCGAAGTGGTTTGATTGCCGCAATTATTACTTCGCACCAGAGGCTAGGCGGCCAGTCAACTGCGGCTGTATGTAATCAGTGCGTGCTTTCATTCTTATTCCAGCATTTGATAAACGATTCTCTCGATTCGATTTTTTTAGCTTTTCATTGAAATATCAGAGATCCAGTTCTCATCTTTTTAAAACCGCTCAGCAACTATGCTTATGCATTTCTCTGACAATATCTGACACTTGACAGTCTGTGGCCGCATTCACGGCAAGCAGACGGCACCTGGCCTGCGTGGCGCCGGGCGAGCATCAGGGGTAAACTTCGATTGTGAATACGGCCACAAAAATAACCCGTTACCCGTTACTCTTACCCCTACCCTTGTGAATGCGGCCACTGGTCGCGAATCTCTCCACCGAACCATCCTGTTTTCTCTCTTGCCCGCCAGGTGGTGCGGTGGTCGCGGCTGCCGTACCTCTGCGAGGGGGACCTGGAGCAGGCCTTCTACTGGCTCAGTGACGCCGTGTTCGTGCTGAGGCCGGTCTCCGACGGCGCAGAGGAGTCGCCGGCCGGGTCGTGTCCGGCGGAGGGGGGTTCTGAGGGGGGCTGCAGCTAGCCAAGGACTGGATGAGGATGAGACTGAGAGGATTCCGTGGGTCAGGGAGTGTGAATAATGGTATGGTCATTGGTAGCACCAGTGAGCGTGGGTGTTGAAGAGCGTGGACTGTGATCGTTTTGAAGCACATTGTTTAACATGAAAGAGGGGATAGGGACCAATTATGTAAAGCTAAGCGATGGCAAGCTCTGTTGGGAAGGTAAGCGCACTCTGGGTTTAGCGACTGGCCGATGTTTAGCATCGGTAAAAAGTACATATATCGCCATCGCATTCGCCTTCCCGTCGTTAGCGCGCGGCCGATCAGTACAGCTTTTGATGAAAAGTATTATGTTTTGTGTTGACATTTGATAGGGCATTTCACTTGTGGTGTGTAACAGCTGTTTGTCGAACATCCGTAACATAAGTGTCTTGTGATGCTTGTACCAGCAAATGAAATATATATGGGCAACTCGCGTCTCGTGACCTTGTCTTCAAACATATATTGATTGAAAATGTCTGGATGGAACATGTGCAAGAAGCTAGCAAACCGAATATTCATATATCACGGTATTAGCGTGTAATGAACATTGAACTTGAAGTATATACCAGGCCATATATACCTACAATAAGCACTGAGCTGGTTAATCAGTTTGCAGGAAAGTGCTCTCGATCTTTTCCTTTTTTAAGACAGGCGACATGACAATGAGAGGAAAAAGAAAAATTAAGGCATCGTTTCTGTGCATTTATCAAGTTGGTAAGCCACAGACCAGCCAAAAATAAGCCCCAAAGCCCGAGGAATACGCCCAATGTTTGCCATAGGTTCAGGTAAATAATTCAGTAGCCGCATTCTCCGTCGATTACGCCTCAAAAGCTCCAGTAAATATGTGTTCAGAAACGCATAGCGCCATAAAAAGTTGCTGCTAGCAAAGTTCAGTGCCGGTAAAGGTCGCGTTTCATTGGTCAACAGCGGTAGTTGCTAATGCAAAACACGCCGCTGAGAACGGAGATGTTTATGTTTGCCGAATCGGCTGCAAAAAAAATGGCACAGCGCGCACGGGAGGCACACAATACAGAGGCTATTATTATACATTTTGGAGAAATTCGGTGATAATTTTCGAGGGTTGGTGGTTGGAATTTGATTGGAATGAAATATTGAGTCAAGTTTTTTTGGAGGTTCTTCCGCTGTCTGTTTATCTACTTTATCAGGTAGGTACCTACTGTAACTTTTTTTCTAGATAAATTCTTTGCTCCTTTTTAAATGTTTAAGAAAATCCATGTTATCTATGTTAGACGAAAAATGAGATGCTCAAAGTACGAATAGAATGTGCACCATATGCTGTCTGATGTTAGTTTCAATTTTGTTCCATTATATAGTTTATACGCATGTACTTTGGTGCCAATAATTTTGTGGTGCACGTAACTGGTACGAGCTGTGGTAGGTAGGTACTGGTGCCTGCTCATGCTACATCCACCGTACCTATACAATACCTTATAGTCTAGGGGGATGCTAATGGCATGTTGCCTCTTCTCATTGTTTTATGGCAGTCATATTTGTTTTTGAGTGGGTTGATGTTTGGTTGGACTGCTTGTAACACATGTTCGGGAGTTTAAAAAACTATTAGCTTGCATGTTTGAATGGATTTGAATTTGAGCTCACATGCTTGAATTACAGGTAATAGGAAAATTTATATGCCAAAGGCTAATGTGCCTCTGAAAGCTGGCCATGGCCTATCTCAATCTGACTCAAGAGTTAGAGAATTGATGCCATTAGTTCTTCAATTGACCTTAAATAGAAAAATTTATAATGTTTGTACATTGTGCAGTGAATGCCTTGGCTCTTGTAGTCTGAGGCATGGGTGCATGTTCTGGTCTCTAGTTTCAGAAACCTTTCTCAAGCATTCACCTTGTCATGTCCATGGACCAGCTTATAGAGCCCAATCAAGCCTCCCCTGATCCTCTGATCTGCCAGTGTTGTCAGTTTATCCCGCACCATCCTGGTGGTCTGAGTTTTTCCTGCAGTGCTTGGGAGGGGTGTTTTCACACCCCTATCTAACTCTGCTCCTATGTTTCATAGCAACATGCAGTAAGCAGCACTTGAAACAGCATAAAAAATAATGTGGACAGTACTTTTGCCATTTTATAGGTCAGGTCAAAGGTCAGCTCTCCTAGCAAAGTGTCCCCTACCATTCTGCCCCCTCTTGCAGAGCATTCAGCCACCATGCTCAGTGACAGAAACTACTTAGCTCTGTCCTCTGTTCCCTTTCACAGACTAACCGGGCGCCATGTCCAGCCCGGCCGGTGACGAGGGCCGCCAGCTGTTTGAGCGCGCCGCCGAGCTGGCGTCACGCGCCGTGGCGTTTGACCGGTCGGGTCACCAGGAGGCGGCTGTCTACCACTACGTGCAGGCGGCCGGAGCGCTGCTCGAGGCGCGCAAAACGGGCGCCACCATCGCCCACCTGGAGAAGCGCGCCAACGACTACCTGTCGCGTGCCGAACAGCTCTCCGAAAAGGGTGAGTCCGCCGGGCAGCTCGTTAGTCTGCTGGCCAACTCTATTAACTCATTTTTAAACATAATTTGTGCAGCTGCCAAGTGCCGAAACCCGGGAATACTCAACGCTCACAACTCGATCGCAGAGGGAGCTCTTCAGAAGATTCAGTTTGATGATCAAAGTTTCCAATCACCCATATCGCCATCATTCCTAAGATTCCTCACCCTCTGACTCTCTCCTGTGACAGCGGCGAAGGCAGCGCCGGTGCACGCGCCGGCGGCCGACGGGCGGGCCGAGATGGAGCGCGTCTTCTTCCTGATGTCGCAGGCACTGGACGAGGACGAGGCGGGCAACGCCAGGGAGGCGCTGCAACTCTACGGACAGGCCGTGGAGCTCTGTCTCGAGGCGGTGAGGATAGAGGAGAAATGAGGATAAATTGCGGGCGAAGGGCTATGAAATGGAAGCTACGGAAAGCTGTGGGAATGCTGTGGAACTCTCCCTGGAGGTGGTAAGATGGCAGGCGGTACTATGGCAGTGGAGGAGGGCTCATAGGATGATGATCTAAGGATGTGAATGGCGATCAAGCAATGTAAAGGTGAACTCTTGCCTTGGTATTGAAATGTAGCAAAAACCTCACTAAATACGACCGACAAATAAACATTGGAATATCTCAGCAACCACCAATCAGTAGCCCCCTAACCAACGTTGCCCTCCGCCCGGCCGTTCCATCCACAGAACAAGAAGTTCCCGAGTGCGCGGTTCACGGAGGCGGCTGAGCAGGCGCTCGGTCGGGCGGAGCGGCTCAAGGCCAGCCTGGGCGCCTCGCTGGAGTCGCTGCCGCCGCCGCTGCCGGAGCTGGACGATCTACCGGAGCTGGAGCTGGAGGAACCGTCAGCACCGCCCGCCGAGACGCCGCCGCCGCCGGCCGGCCGCGCCAGCGGCGGCGGTGGAACCGCCCGGTCGCCGGCCAGGTCACCGAGGAACGGTGCGTACGAACGGGATAGAAGGATGGAGAGGGAAGTCTGGGAAGGGAAGTAAGGGGAGGCGGGATTGAGTCTGGAGACGGCAGGGTAGCGTTGGACTGGAGAGGAGAGGCCGAAAGGAGACTGTCAAACGCCCGCCTCCTCTATGGGAACGTGTTACAGTGGCAATACACTTTTTCGTATATCTTTACGACGGTTGTGTCCGGAATAATTTAGTTTGCTTTCGGCTTAGCCTTTCAAATTTCACCGAGTGGTCGGCTGTCAGTTTTCTTCGATCTCAATTCGCCCTCCATATTCCTTCCTCTCCGCAGACAAGGCGCCGCTGCACCGCGGGTTCAGCTCTGGTCTGCTGGTGTCCGGCTCGGACGCCTACACCAAGGACGAGCTGCGCGTGCTGGCCGCCACCTCCCGCATCAACGACAACGTCTACGTGCCGTTCATGGCTGCCGACCTGCGCGAGCGGTTCGCCTCGCCGCTGCCTTTCACCGACCGGGCCGGGCCGCTGGCGCTGTCACCCAAACAGCGGCGGGACTTCAGCCGCTGGGCCCGGCCCGAGGAGCTCTCCGACCAGCCGTGCATGATCCAGGTACGGGGGTACATGAATTGTATAGTACTTTACTACAGGGCGTACAGAGTTCTCCAACCAGCCGTGCATGATTCAGGTACGGTCTACATGTATATTACGGTACTGTTCTACAGGGTGTGGTACAGAGCTCTCCGAACAGCCGTGCATGATTCAGGTACGGGGCTGAGGTCACCCGTAATTCTGATACCGACACTCAATACATCCTCTTTTTGAGCACGTCATAATAACGCTGAGTAGTAACAGACATAAAATAATTTATTTCGCCGATAAACAGCTACTCCATTTTACACGATGAAATTATGCTCCTTAATTTTTAGTGAATTTCTATTGGCTACACATCCAGTCCAGCCTCCTTCAGCACATAAGCGCCATCTACACCGTAACCTCCATCTTCCCTCCGTGTTCTGACGCCCCTCTGCGGTTGTTCCGGCAGAAAATCGACTGTTTCTCCATCAAGCAGACGTGCATCTCGGACTGTTCGTTCGTGGCGTCTCTGGCCGTGAGCGCACTCTACGAGAAGCGCTTCAACAAGCCGCTCATCACCAGTATCATCTACCCGAGAAACAGAAACAACCAGCCGGTGAGACGCGCGGCGACGGAATGAAAACGGTAGCGATGGGAATGTGTGGATATTTTCGGCGATTAGTGGAAGCTAGGGTCAGGTTGTTGTGTAGGCATCAGTATCCTTCGTTTAATTTACTTAGCTCTACGCATAAATTTGTTGCAGCTTTATGTTGCTTTATGTTTAGAAACTAATTTAATTGCTCAGCCGGTCCTTTGATTATTTTTAGTTGTGGCCTAATAATCTGTTGCTGAATCATCACTTTCTCTTTATCAGTACCTTTAAACCAATTTCCTTGTGCATCCTCTCGTCCCGTGTCGACACCCTCTACCACGCTACGAATCTCCGCGGCATCAGGCCATAAGGCTAACCTCGCCTCTATCCATAGTGCCCAACCCGCGCGACAAGTCACCCCCCCCGCCGTCCGCCAGGTGTACAACCCGTGCGGCAAGTACATGGTGCGTCTGCACATTAACGGCGTGCCGCGGAAGGTGGTGATTGACGACCAGTTGCCGGTGGACCGGCACGGTCGGCTGCTCTGTTCCTACTCCGCCGACCGCAGAGAGCTGTGGGTGTCACTACTGGAGAAGGCCTACATGAAGGTCATGGGAGGGTACGACTTCCCCGGCTCCAATAGTGTGAGTGGTGGGAGGCGGCAGTGGGTGGGAGGGGGAGAGCGGGGAGGTTTGGGGAGTGTGGAGAGAGAGAGAGAGAGAGAGAGAGAGAGAGAGAGAGAGAGAGAGGTGGGGAGCTGGGAAGTTTCGGGAGAGTGTGGGAGGTGTGCACTCCTTCAGACCGGTGGCAGAGATGAGCTTTGACTAGTGTGAGTCCGTTTGGAACGAGCGGCTCGGGAACGGGTCTGGTGTTGCACGGGTGGAAACCGCTGAGTCACCGGTGTTGATGTGAGACTGAATGAATGAAGCCGTGTCGCAACTGTTATACGCGCTCTATCACTGTGTTGATTGTATTCCTTGCAGACACGCACACTGACAAATATTGCAGTTCTGAGAGACGGAAAACCATAAGCGTGAGACTGACTATGTGGGCGCCGGCTCTCCAGCTGCGTTCTCCACAGTAATCCTCAATCATGTGTCAGTTCCCACCGCCCATCATGTGTCTTGCATCTGGATTGGCTACAGTCGTAATTATGAACACTCACGCACGTGTACAGGTACATGTACATGTACAGGTACCACTCGATGACCCTGTTGAAGCAGATGCTGTCCACCGGCCAACCAGAGCAACTGCACGGCAGTCTGGTGACACGCGGTGATGTTCACCACCGTGACACCAGGCAGGCCGGCCAGCTCCACAGGCCCGCGATACGCTCTGAGTCTGGCCGCCGGCGGTTTCTGTTCGCCGCCGTCGCGGAGTATAATACCCTGCCGCAATGTCTCCGAGATATGGGACCGCGGCAGTTTAGAGCAAACCTCCGAGATCACCTGATAACAAACCAGTATAGCAGCGGTTAGCTGGCTGTCGGACGCAGACTGAATGGAATGTTGTGTGCGTGTGTTTTTATCATCTCTCTCGTCATTATGACATGTCAATCATAATAGCCATGAGTCCATGGAACGATTGCGCAATGTGAATACAATACAATACAATACAATACACGTCGCACATGGTTCATTTGTTCGCAGTCACAGTGGTGTCCCGACAGTGAGGAGCGTGATTCAGTCAGTTTCTCACCGTCATTCCATTAAACCACCGTGCTTTACCGGAACACGGCTCATTTCCCGCGGTTGGAGTCGCCACTGTGAAATGGCCTCGTATTTTACCCACGGGACATAAACATATTACATCCGTGCATGCTGCCCGCGAATAAGGATGAGAGCTGGCAGCTCATTCGTGACTCAGTCCACGTGCAGACGATGCGAACCGCTGGTAAATCCTGGGCAGTTGGGCAGCTCGCTTCACATATTTTTTTTTCTTACTGGCGTGCCTGTTTAGTTTCTTGGTTCGTTTTGGATCACTGTCCCTGCACAGAAATCACTTGTGGGCTGTGTGTGAGTACCTCCGACGATTCCCGGTTTTACATCGACCTGTGTCCGCTCTTCCTCAGAGACTTGTAGGGCTGTCTGGGGCATTGACATCTACCCCCTTTCCTCCACAGAACATCGACCTGTACGCGCTGACGGGCTGGATTCCGGAGCGGCAGTCGATCCGGCCCGGTGACCCCGAGTTCAACGCCGACGCCCTGTTCCGGCGGCTGCACGACTGCCACCAGAAGGGACAGGTCAGGCCACTGGGAGGTGTGTCACTAGCGGACAGGTCAGGTCATAGGGAGACTGAGGGGACACTGGAAGGAAAGCCACCGGGAGGGTTGTCGCGGGGGAAAGGTCGACTGACCGGAACATTGCAGCGCTATGGGATTTGTCAGATCTAAGGATGACCAAGGTAGAGAAGTTTTAGGTAGAGAGGTAGAGAGATCCCACGACGCCCTAGTAGAGGATCCCTAACCCACAGGGAGCCTGTCTGTGACCTCACATGACCTCTGCCCCAGGTACCTAGCACGGGAGCTCTCAGTACAGGGACCGGTCCGTGACCTGACCCGACCTCTGTCCCAGGTCTTGATCACGGTGGCCACGGGTGAGATGTCGGAACAGGCGGCCGACCGGGCCGGCCTGGTGCCCACCCACGCCTACGCGGTACTCGACATCCGGGAGGTGCAGGTAAGGAGCCACGAGGCACGTTCGCTGAAAACAATGGTCTTGTTTGTGTATTGCGTAAGGAAATCTTGCGCATTGGTTCCGTCATAGACCTCTGTTTACATACAGAGGTCTATGCTTCGGTGAATCTTCGTTTCTCACTTGCACCATTCAGACAGAGATTATCCCCATCTTCCCTCCCCTATCTACCCCACTCCTTCAATCACCCCCTCCCCCACCCCGCAGGGCCAGCGGCTGTTGCTGCTCAAGAACCCGTGGTCGCACCTGCGCTGGAAGGGCAACTTCTCCGAGATGGATCAGCGCCACTGGACGCCCTCGCTGCGGTCGGCGCTCTCCTACGACCCCCAGTCGGCGCAGCAGTTCGACAACGGCGTGTTCTGGATCGACTACGAGAGTCTGTGCCGGTTCTTTGATGTGTTCTACATGAGCTGGAACCCGCAGCTGTTCTCGCATACCTTCTGCCACCATCAGTGAGTGGTGCGGGGCGGGTTTTGTAAGGGAGGGCGAGTGGGGCTGGATAGATGCTGTTTGGTTGGGAGGGCTATTTATTGGACAAACTGAAGTCGTTTACTGGGCTAGAGCCTTTCGTTCTTCTTGGTGCTTTGGACGTCCTTTTCAAACAAAAATCAAGACTTGAATGAAATTTATGATGGGCAAAATTTCAAATGGGAGTAATTTACCCCACGTTCGGAGTCTCCCGGACGACTAAGATTCTACGTCGTCCGGCCAATCACGTTCAAGGTCAGCGGGGGCTTGACTGCGGTTATGGAACGAGATTGGCCGGACGACCTAGAATCTTCGTCGACCGAGAGACTCCGAAGGCGGGGTTAAACACGATATTACGTGAAATGACTACACCTTATATACAATCCAAAAGCAAACGCGTCGTAACCGATCAAGCCATCTGATTTAATTGATGGCATTTGGCCATGAGGACTTTCATCTTTGTCAAATCGGCAGTATCGGTAACCTGTACCTGCAGACACAACTACTAATTCCTTTCGGCTGTGACTGGTCACGTTTGCCTTGCGTATCAGCGCGCAGCAACGTGCTCGTTTTTCAATATTTACGACCTGCGTTCACGAGCGTATTGTCTGATCGCCGATTGTTTTCTCTGTGCGTTTCAGGACGTGGCTGGCGGGCCAGGGTCCGATCCGAGACATGTACAACATCGGAGAGAACCCCCAGTACCGGCTCGAGGTAAGCGCTTTTACGTATTGGTAAATATTGGGTGAGACCGGCCCGGCGCCCGCGAGACCTATTTGAGGGCTCATCGTGACGGTTCCCCTCAGTCTCCAGGGTGAATAATCTATTCCTGTCCATTGTTCACAGGCTGCGGTAATGAACTGACCCGGTCGGTGCGGTATTGCACTGGCGGGTCGATTCGGCCGGCTGAATCGGGCAGCCCTCTGTTCTCTGCAGTCTAACCCACCCGTTTGAGGTCTCCGCTCCGCGCCCACCATGAGTCACGAGTTTGGGGCCCCAACGCTCCTTATTTGGTGGGATGGGATCGTCATCTAAGTCGCGGGTGTACATCTTATATTTTAACGCGCGCCAACGTTTGACCCGTGGGTACTCCAGCATGTTCCACCTCTCCTCCCCCATTTACCCCTCTCGTCTATTTCGCGGTCTGTCCATATGAGTCTCCTAAAATAGCCTCCATAAAGTTGTCGCCATTGTAAGTCATGCTGGTACGAATCAATTGCCCTTCATAAATCATCCTTATCAGCCTCAACACCCAGCTAACTCGGTCAATGACAGCGTCGCCGCCGTCTCCGTCCACTTCAAACTGCATTCATCCAGCCCCGGTGACCTGACCTGACCTGACCTGTGACCCGGCCGTCAGGTGCGCGGTCCGACCGTGGTCTGGGTGCTGCTCAGTCGACACATAACCGAAATCGAGGACTTTCGCAACAACAAGGAGTACATCACCGTGGCCGTGTATCGCACCGACGGCTCCCGCGTCTACTACCCTAGTAAGAGGGGAGGGAGAAAGGGGGTCCCAGGGCCGGATCGACGGCTCCCGCGTCTACTACCCCAGTAAGGGGAGGGTGAGTGGAAGGGAGGGGGAGGTCCTGGGACTGAAGGAAAGGGTGTTGTCACTGACTGTGAGAGGAACTTCATCCTTGCATTGCAGGCCCTTGGTCTCCTCTGAAGTCTAACGTCACGTCAACCCTCCTCCTTCCACCACCCATTTCGCAGACGACCCCGAGCCTTACATGGACGGTGTGCGCATCAACTCGCCTCACTACCTGTGCAAGCTGACGCTCAAGGAGCCGGGCAACTACACCTTTACGTTCGTGATCGCCCAGTACGAGAAGCTGAACACGATCCACTACACCTTGCGGGCCTACAGCGCCAGCTCGTTCTCGCTGAGGAAGCTCGGATGGCTCCCGACGCAGCACTCGGTACGGAGGGGAAAGGGGCGGGGTGGGGAGAGGGTGGGAGGAAGGGAGATGGTTGACCAGGAAACAGTACAGATGGCCGTGTTGTTGGCGCGGCATGGCATTGCTGAGTACCTACCACAGGGTAGGATAGGATGTGGTTCCTACTTCCTAACAAACGAACCCAGTAAACAAAAACATAAACTTTGCATTTAATACACTTCTTGGAGCTTCAAGATCTGTTTTAGGTATATGGGTTACAATGGAATGAGCGCGAAAGAATAGCTCACAAACTCCGACGCCTCACGTAGAAGTTATGTATCCTGTGCTTTCTCGTATCACAGGATCCTCTGTGAACAGTAACGATCCTGAGTGACGCCTGTGTATCGCCCCCGTGACGCCGCCCTGTGACGTTCTGCAGGTGACCGGCGAATGGAAGGGCGTGACGGCCGGCGGGTGCACCAACCACCCCCAGACGTACCCCAACAACCCGATCTACCAGCTGCAGCTGGCTGGCCCGGGCGCCGCCAACATCACACTGCAGCTGAAGGGGCCGCGCGTCTACCAGGTGAGCGACGAACCTGGACGGAAGAGGGACAGATCTGATGGTTCAGAGACGGATCTATTGGGTGAGGGACAGACCGGGGCGGATGAGGGAAGAGATCGGGGCGGGGGAGGGACAGGGTTTGCAGGTGAGGCACAGACCTAACGGGTGAGGGACGGGCCTGGACGGGGAGGGGCAGATCTAATGGTTGGGGGACGGATCTACCGGGCAGACCCACCAGGACGTGGTGACCGTCGTTATCGCGTCTGTTAGGTGAAAATATACTGGGACGGCTCAGGAAGCAAGTCTGGCCGCATGACAATCAACCAGCTCAGCAAACTACTAGTACCCATGACATGCGACGAAGCGACGAAAATGAATATATTATAATATATTCTATCGATCACGAATATTGCTTTTGAAATTTACTCAGGATTTATAGAAAAAAGATTGCTTCTTTTGAGTACTTCTTGGTACATCGGTTACATTTTTACCGACACAAGATCAAAACGAATTGCTAGTACCGCACAGAAATATAGACCGCTATTCAGTATCGTCATTCCGTATGTAGCGTTCGCCGCCGCGCCGGTGGCTGCCACATCCGCCAGGCATGGTGTTCTGTCTCGGTGGAAGGTCTGTAGTTTGACACGCAACACCTGGGGGCGTTGCGCCGTGACAGAGTGGCAGACGACCGGGGCTCATGGGGAGTGACAGGTCACTGTCGTATTGGGGAGGGGAGGGCGATGACGGATAACCCTCAGAGATCTTAAGGCGGGGGGGGGGGGGGGAGGGTACAACGGTGGTGCTTGATCAGTCAGTTCGCGGTAAGGAAGAATGGCGAGGGTATAGCGTTTCTTTACTCCTTATATGTGTCGCATGTTTTCTGGGGAGACACCACCGAAAACAACGCAAATATTCTAGCGCGATACGGCGTAACGTTACCCCAGAGGAATTTAAAATACCCTGTCATCCACTATTCCTCTCCTACTTATTCTCATTCAAACCCCCGGCTCTTCAGTTGATTCAGCAAATATGAACCCAGCACCCTCCCCTGCAGTCTGACCGCCGGCTCCCCTCTCTTCAGATAGGTATGGACGTGACCTGTGTGGAGGCCGCCTCGGACGCGCCCGGCTACTTCCGACGGCGCAGCTCCGGTGCCTATCGGTCCGGGTTTGTGGTACTGGCACTCGAGAATGTGCCACGGGGCGTGTACAACATCGTGCCGAGCACCTACCTGCCCGGCCAGGAGGGGCCCTTCATCCTCAGTCTGCTGGCAGCCGAACCGGCCAAACTGGTTAGAATCAAATAGTGGACCAAAGTTACATCGAACCAGTCTCCTGACTCGGACTGGAGATGTTGGTTCTGGGGGGGGGGGGGGGGGGCTATTAATTTGTGATAACGAGTGCAGAATGTGGTCTACGCTGGTCCTTACAGAATGACTGAGAGTGAGTTGTGGAATGAGGAGAGTGGGACGGTGCAAGTGCACGAGGTAGGGGTCGGGCGATGGCTTCCCCGCTGTCGAGGCGAGGGCCGTGGATGGAGCCCGAGTGGAATAACGTTTTGGTATGTGTGTGTGTGTCCATCTGCGTCTCATGCTGGGTGCCGCGCAGTGCACAACGTACAAAGGATCTAACTGCCAGGAATCTAACTTCCATTCAGCTTGGTGCGGTTCACGCTCTGGCAATTCCTTGCCAGGAACGCTTTACTAGGTACTTATTAACTCTAGCCAGTAATTATTGTAACATCCTTTCGCTCAAGGTGCTCTCTTCTTGCGAATTCATTCGCACGAAAACAACTAACGGGCGATATTCACCGTACGGTCGGGAGCCAAAGTTTCAGCCAGTGAAGTAGCTCGCTCGGTGGCAGCGAATGCAGTGACTCTCGTGCTGTTGTTCGCCGACGCACCTGTGATACGGAGCGCCCGGGACAGCGTCATGAGGTGATGATGTGCGGTTTGTGGGGGGGGGGGGACGTCTCTCCCTGCCAGAGATAGTCTCAGATGTGATGGAGTGCGGCGGCATACTACAAATGCCTGGCTGTCGATCGTCCCAGCAGTGCGCAGCTGCTCCGTAGGATCATTTATCAGAGTGGGCGCCAGCCAATCCTTGAGACGTGTAATTGTGGAATACGTTTCACGGGCAATCGCAACATTTTGCAGCATGCGTGTGCAAAATGTGTTACTACGAAATTTTATCAGTTGGGCTGGCATGAGAACTAACTGTGACAGTGTTTTGCTTTGTGACGAAATAATGTGATACTGATATTGAACGATTGCATGTATCGTTAATCTGCCGAATGCATTGCGAGTGTTATTATGTAAGCTTCGAATGATGACATTTGTGATAGTGCTTTAAACACGATGGGGTGCTTGGTTGCTTTTCAATCGATTCAAATATATACATTTTGAAGCAAATGCCAGGGTTTTGCTGTCGTCTTCTTTGTTGTTCATATCGGTAGATATTGTACAACCCCTCCTTTATTTCCTGCACAGGGGTCGTAAGCATTTTGGCGTCTACAACGGTGCCAAGTTGCTGCATGGGAAGCACTAAGCCACACACTATGCAGCGCGCATAAAGTCAGGACTTATTACATTAGATTCGCATGTTGTGAAACGACCTAACTGCTATTTTCCTCATAATATTAATGGCGTTTCCAATAAAGCTACAAGTGTCACTGCAAGATGGCACTTCGAAAACATGTTTTGACCGTCCTGGTGACACAAAACAACTGCACCGAGTCACCGCCAAGTGTTCATGTTTGTCGCGGTGTTTTCGATCGGTGACAGACCACTTCGTAAGCACACCCCTAACCCACCTATATAAGACGGTTACAGTCGTCAGACCACACCCAGCAGTTCGCCGACATGCGTCCCTCTCAGCAACTGGTCTGCCTTCTGGCGGTCGCACTGACTGCCGTAGCGGCTGCAACGATTACTTCCAAAGGTAAGCCGGGTGCAACGGTTACTCCAAAAATGTACATTGCCGGGTGCAACTTTCTTTCCAAAAGTATGCCTACCACTTTCGTAAAGCTTAAAGACAGTCTATGATATTCTACGAGCTGGCCATTGCAGTCATGCAGACGTGTCGAAAAAATATCACTGTTGAACTTCCAAACTGAAGCTGTCCTTTTTCAGATGCAAGCGGGCAGCTCTCAGCAATCGCAGCTCAGCGTATGATCGACCAACGGTCTCTGGACAAGGCTACACTTCTCCAATGTGACCAGGGCAAACAGCATCTGCTTCCGGGTGTGTACTACATGCAGTCGCCAAACTATAAACAAGACGATCCTGGCAATTACACCAATGACTACTCCTGCAACTACGACCTGACAGCGGCGGACGACAATGGCATACTGCGCTTCGACTGTTTCTTTTTTCAATTGGAAGATAGCGACGCGGGCTGTAGCAAAGACAGCTTTGGAATTTATACCGAGGATATACTTGAAGTATTTTGTGGAACCGATTCACCAAAAACGAGGTTTGTCAAAAGCATTGGTGTTCATTTCAAAACGGACGCATCTGTTACCGACAAAGGTTTCTTCTGCACGGTGATGTCCAAAGAGGCGGTGGCCGGCTGCGACAGCCTTCCTTGCGGCAAACGTTACCTTGCACCGGGAACGTACAGCCTCCTCAGTCAGAACTATCCCGACAACTACGGAACCAACATCTACTGCAAGTGGGAGCTGGTAGCCAGCGATCCGTCAAACACAGTGGACTTCAGCTGCAGCAGCTTTGACATGATCTCCTGGGACAACTCCTGCGAGTGGGACTGGATGAAGGTCGACGGCGTCCGCCACTGCAACAACAACAAGCCTGCTCCGCAGCAGTTCACAGGCGGGGTCACCGTGGAGTACTCCACCCCAGACTTGCCTCACAAAACAAGAAAGGGATTCAAATGCACTGTTACGGTAAACTAAAGCCGAAATCAACACACAATTTCGGGATGATCCCATAAAGAAAATGACATGACTATGCAGATGTTAAATGTGTGGTTTAATTATTTTGGCATTGGTTCCATTCGGATTTCGAAAAATTTTGCATTGCATTATTTTTTCAGTTCTGATAATAAATTGAGTGACGGGCAGACACGATTTTTTATCTGAGTCCCCCAGTTTATCATTCTATAGTTAGTCGACCGGGTTCTAACGAATCTTCATCGCAGCAGAGTGTTGATCATGACTATAAAGTATCTATAATAGGTATGTCTCCGTGAAATCGATAAAAACACTCGAAGAACAAAGCCTGAAACAGACTCTTTCCGCAGTCAGGAAATCGCATGCGAGAGCCTATTCAAATACATGGAAGCTCGCTCGCATCAATCGCACGCACCTCCAGCATGCGATTGAGGCGGGCAAAATTATAATGTATTTGAATAGTCTCTCGCATGCGATTTCCTGAATGCGGAAAGAGTCTGTTTCAGCCTTGACGGGTTGAACGTTGCCCGAGATAGACGTTACTCGCTGGGTATTATCTCATTTTCTCTTTCCATCGCACTCCATTCGAAAGATCATCGAGCTGCAAGTGCCTGTAAGAGCCGATAACGCATCACTTTTCAAGACAACGTTCTCATCCCGAAACAAATACGAAAGACGTAATCGGGCCAGACTAAAAAACACAGGGCGATTTTACCAGTAGACAAAAACAAACAGTGTCAGGTCTTCACTCGCAGTTGTAGGCTAGAGCTATTGGCTATATTCGCTCGTGCCGGGGAGAGGATGTCGGTCGGGTCCACTCCCTGGTGACACTCGGGTGGGTGACAACTAAAGCTGGGGCTCGGACGCAGGGCCGCCGCGCACCACAGCCAGGGCCACAGGCCAGCTGACCCCCACAAGAACTGAACCGCCGTGCCCGGCGCGGCGGACGGAAACGGACGGAGACGGCTCGCTAAACAAATTACTCGGACGCTGAAAGACAGTCGGACAGCGAATCGCAGTGGGATAGCACATAATAAATCAGGAACTCGCAGCAAAGGTGACATTTTTAAAGCAAATGGAAAATCGTGACAGATGTGTACGGCACACTGCCTCCTGCCCGAGTTCCAGGCGACATCAACTCACTCGTCAAATTATATCCAGTCCCGCACGGCCCGGCCGGGCGGCTCGTGCGCCGCGCAGTCCACTGCCGTTGGCTGCAGGCGCAGGCTCTCTCATATGCATGCATGCGATCAAAGCGGTCAAAGCTGAGGTCTCGGCCGTCGGAGCTGAGGCCCTGGTCAGAGCGATCACTGGTGACGCCGCGGCGAGACATTGCATGCAGCAGGCGCCGGCCCCGTGCCCGATCCGCGGGGGATCGCCGCATGCCGCGCGACGTCAGGCGGAACAGTCCGTGATGGTGATTTATCGACAAAAATACTCGGCATTTCTTACCAAAGCAGTCATGATTGCAATACCATAAGAGTTTGCAATTTCATTTACCTTCGTCTTGGTGCAAGGACTGAAGAGGGGCGATTTCGAGCTCACTAGTTTTACTGTATTGCCTGTGTAGAGAGTCGCGGCGCGTGGAGCTTAGAAAATAGGGTGCCTACTTCGCACATCCATTTTGCATCGCAATGTAAAATTTTGACCTCAATTCACTGCACAGTGCACCTAGTAACCAGGTCACCCTTTATCCATGATCATTTTGGGACATACCTATTTGCGAATAGGAAGCGTGTTTCATATGACCCACTATAAGAAAAAGTTACAATCAACGAACATCCGACGTGACAACATTCAAGTTCAATCCCACCTCCGTTTTGCGTTTCTCCCCGTTCCCGATCTCCGTGAACTCTTTCGCAGCCCTCAGCGAGGTGTACTGCCACCTTGCATGACCTCATCGGCCCACCTCTGAGCTCAAATGACGTCATCTGCGTGAAACCATAATCCAGCTTCAGCCCGTTCAGGTGGTACGGTGCCTGCAGGCGACTTCCCTCTCCCTCTCCCCTCCGACCGGTCACCCCGGCGTCGGGGTGACCGGTCGCCAGGGCGCCATACGCAGGGGACGCCGAACGGCGACGGCGGCAGGGGCGGCAGTAGTCTGCGAGAAGCCACGAGGTGAGGACGCGCTCCCAGACGGGCACAGCGGACGGTGGACTGTGGCTAGTGCCGCTGGTCTGACAAACCTCCATCAGTCACACACGCTAGCTGCCATGTCTGAGAAGAGCGTCTGTCTGTGTTTTGACCTGCGGAGCGGCTCGCTCGCCATCGGCATCACATTGCTGGTGCTCGGCGGCCTGATAACGTTCGGTGGATTCATCTGCATCGGCGCGCTGGAGCGCGAAGATCGTGGTGCCATTCGTGGATATGGAGATTTCCATCAATATCAGAATTGTGACGAATTGATAATGCTACTGCAGTGCGTCATGGGAATCTTGCTCGTGATCTTCAACAGTCTGCTAATTTACGGAGTGGTGAAGAAGAGAACAGGCATGCTACTCGCATGGCTGATCTACTACGGAATATTCTGTTCTATCAAAACCGTGGTCGGTATAACCAGTCTTGTATTCGCCATGTTAAGTGGAAAAACATTGCCAGTAGCTGGAGCTTGTGTCGAGCTTCTGGTGGCCGTCCTGTTTTGGAGATATGAAGGTTTCCATCGATATCAGTATGACGAATTGAAGATAATGCTGCTGTACCAAGCAGTCATCGGGATTTTGTTCTTGATCTTCAACAGTCTACTGATCCACGGAGTGAGAAAGAGGAAGACGGGCATGGTGCTCGCGTGGTTGATTTACCACGGAGTATACAGCTCTATCAAAACCGTGGCCCTGATGATCGGCCTTGCATTTGCCATGGCAAGTGGAAAACCCTCGCAAAAAGTTGGAGTCGCTGTTGGGTTTCTGGAAACCATCCTGTTTTGGATGTTGCTTCTATTCGTGCGCCGTTATCGCACGTCACTGAAGCAGCAAACCGGTGAGTCACACATGCCACAGAAGGACGAAGATGTAGAAAACATGACGAAGGTGCAAGTGTGAGGTGAAACCAAGGATACCCGTTCAGAACAAATAATTTATCCAGGAAGGTCTCCTCCATTGGTTGGAAAAATGGCCCATCGAATGTCATCAACTCGGAACAAAGTTGAAGATATGCGCGAGTTGATCAACCTCGCTAGAATTATGTACATACCAGAACTCGTTAAACTTCGTCAAATTGGGGAAAATTGTTGGGCAAAAAGACTTTCTTCAAAAAATTCTTAGCTGACCATAGCATGAGATGGAGATACAACATTTGGTCTTTTTAGTCCGTAGACATTTCGCATTTTCACCACTGTAAATTTTAATATTTTCCACGCCGAGCGTTGTGTACTGCGCGCGTGTCCTGTGTCGCGGCCAGCGGCTGTGTGACACCGACGCGCTACATTATTTACTGTACTGACTTTCTTCACAACCGAGTTTGTGTAATATACGTTATATATATATGTCGTGGTTATCATCGCCGGCGGCGTGCTTACTGCTGGTTACTGGGCAACGGACGCCCGGCCGAGGTTGAGTTGTCGGGAGCGAATACGACGGGACAGACTAAAGGGCTATGAGTTAAGTGGCAGGTCATATTCTTACGGACGTTTTCCAAAGCGGATATTCTCTTACAAAAAACTTTTCTTACTGGACATATTTTTCCCAGACACGTTGCCGAAAAATCGCCATTCGTACGGTAATTTTCTATCGGAGGCAAATTCTTACACAGCTTTAAAGTTTCTTACAATGATTAAAGGCATTTTCAAGGTTCTATGAAAATATTCTATGTTCTATAATGTTCAAGATTCAAAGGCAATTTGCAATGATTTAACCCTCGCATGTGTGCGGCGTTTGCCAGCGCCTAACGTGTAGGGGGGAGGGGGGTCGGTAGGACCCCCTGCCGTTCGGCCCCTGATCGAGCTAGAGCTTCGCGGAAAAAAACGAGCGTGTTGCCCGTGACGACAGGAAGCCGATGGTACCCAATTTAAAGGTCCTAGGTCATCGGTTGACCTTCAAGGCTGGGTCAGGGGTGAAAAATTGCATCGTTTTGTCGTTGTCGACGACAACCGAGAAGGCGAGCTTATGGCGACCACGCGCGGCGCCTGTTCTGATGAAGTCCTTCCTCTTTGTGCGTTTAGAAGCGTTCCATCCCTTCGCCTCTGCCCACGCAACCCATTCTCTGCCCTCCCTTCCCCATCAAAACGACTCGCAGTCCGCGGGTCCGATGCCTCCCGCTCGCGTCGGCATCCCAGTGGAAAATTTTCTGGTAGCTACAGACATATTCCAACTCCCCGGAGCTATTTAGTATATACTGCGTCGTTCGACCATCGCGCAATGTAAAATTTTGACCTCAATTCACTGCACAGTGCACCTAGTAACCAGGTCACCCTGTATCCATGATCATTTTGGGACATACCTATTTGCGAATAGGAAGCGTGTTTCATATAAGCCACTATAAGAACAAGTTACAATCAACGAACATCCGACGTGACAACATTCAAGTTCAATCCCACCTCCGTTTTGCGTTTCTCCCCGTTCCCGATCTCCGTGAACTCTTTCGCAGCCCTCAGCGAGGTGTACTGCCACCTTGCATGACCTCATCGGCCCACCTCTGAGCTCAAATGACGTCATCTGCGTGAAACCATAATCCAACATCAGCCCGTTCAGGTGCCAGGTGGTACAGTAGGTCTACTAAAAAAGTCCCCCGCTCCAGAGGCGGCCGGCCGGCCGAACCCCCGGATTCCAGCCCCGACTCTATTGCGCAGGCCGCGGCAGCGACACGGGTCAGGTCGCGGCGCCCGGCGAGTGGGTCAGTTGGCGCAAGGCCCTATATACCGGAGTTGACGGCGGCCGGCCGTGGAGTGAGGACGCCGTGTGTGGGGCGCAGAGATGCCGCAGTGCGGAGGAGGGGAAGATAATGACTCTGCACGATGCCGGAAATGATGCCTTTGTGATCTAAATTAAACACCTGCAGTGTATATCCTCCCTTGCCCCATTCCTATTTTATCATAATCCTTCAATAATCCGTAATGGCCATTCAACGCAAGCAAGCAAACAAAACAACCCGTTTAGCGGCGACATCATCTCGGATAAAAAAGCGACAGTGATGATTATAATAGACTTAGCGCGAGGGCAAATCGAGGGGTATAACTATATGTATCATATACCGAGTATTTTATTTCCATCTAGCGAATTAAGATTGGGGATCTTGTCCAACAAGTCAGCAGCCGTTTTAGACACAGATAAATGCTTTGTTGTATGTATCGGTTTTCGGTCGCATCATTATCTGCAATAATTCGAAGCGAGGTTCAACCCTCGCCGGCCGAGAAGAACGGGTGGATGCCGCCACCATGTATTTTTTTTTTTGCGGTAGCTCAAAGCACACTGATGATAGAAGGCTGACATTTCACATGCCTTACATTTCATTCAAGCCGGATCACTTGACATCAACCACGTTTTCAGGTCAGGTCACTCCTAACTATGACTTCTTAATAAGGTAAACCTCTGCACGGTTGTCGGTTATAAAATGATGCAATCCGCAATTCACTTAATGTCATATACCTAAGCATAATGGGGAAATATGAAAACTGTTAATTTGGCGTCGGAAATGATCTGAAACTATACCTCAAGCACATGAAATCGTGACTTCATACATTCTTGGCAAGGTCTAATGCTTCACTTTTGCATTGGTCACCTTGCGTGACGTCATTTATGACGTCACTAGGGTCATACGAGTGCTTCGTCAATAATAGAGTTGCAAAGTTTTCCCCAAAAGCTGCTACCGGCACCGCCCCGCCCCACAAAAATTTTCTGGGATACCGGCATGCTACCACGCCCCAAGCAAAAAAACCGCCAAATTACCGGCATACTAAAAAACCTGCATTCTTGATTCTAGCTTACCCCTGCCAGAGATGGGTGAGTATTGAAGCATCCAAGAGCGCAGCATCCAAGGGACGCAACATCCAAAACCTTAGCATCCAGCGATCAAAACGTCCAAATAACATCCAAAACCGACCCCTTAGGGATGATTCAGAGCATCCAAGAGCGAAACATCCAAAACTGCAACATCCAGGACCACAGCATCCAAAATGGTATCATCCAAATTGGCAGCAACCAAGGACGAGGAATTGCAGCATCCAAGAGTGAAACATCCCAGGGTGCAGCATCCAAAACCGTATCATCCAAAAAATATTTCTGGCACCGCAGCATCCAAGACCGTATCATCCAAAATAGTGACATCTGTTGTACAAGCTGCAAACTATTAGTTCAATGGCTGACCGATAGGTGGTGGCACGTACGGTTCCTAAGTGACGGAATTGTATGACATCACTGAGTCTCTATACAGTGGCATCCCTATAATGACCTTACATCCTCAAGACGGAGGTGCGTAGCTGCTGGTAGCGACATCGCTGCGATGCCACTACAAACCTGACAGATGACATGAAGACGCATTGCAGCGTATCCAAGCGCGGCACTATGTAGGTAGGCTGAAGTGTCGATAATGGAGACCGATACCGAAAGTGGGTTTATTAATTGTCCTTTCAGTTTTCACACCAGAAGTGCCTAATAAGTCGTCTAGTGTCCACTGTCCCCGTAACCAAGCCTCCGCAAGGATCTTCATCTCAACGTCAGATCGCGCTTATCATCGTCAGCTCCTCCCGTTCCTTCACAGTTAACCTTTTTCCTGTCCTATGTGATATATTCCATGTTCCAGAGGGCAAAAAATATAAAAATAGCCGTTTATACCAGGGGTGCGGAGCCGGAACCGGAGCAGCCGGAGCCGGCATATTTTGCCCAGAGCCGGAGCCGGAGCCGTGAAACAATATAGCCCGTAGCCGGAACCAGAGCCGGAGCCGTCAAAAAAGAGGGCGATCCGGCTCTTTTTTAAGAGGAAAAAATTATTGACCTAGTTCGGTTTGACAGTACAAGGCCATGTCAGGTATTCACTATTCAAATTAGCTTTGTTATGCAAATAGGGGAGAGTGGGGTGGGTTGTATCAGTTTTTACTCCGAGACCCATAACCTCGTAACTATCCGTGATAAACTCATTATTTCCATACTATTCCCTTCCTTGATTCTTCTGCTTTTTTGTGCAAAGTAACTTTTCCGCTACCTCTACCAGTTTTTCTTCTACGGTCTCCCGAATAGAACAATGTTTTTGATACAACTTGCCCCATGGCTTGGGTGAGTTGTATCACATGGTGGGGTAATTTGTATCACTATTTCACGTTTCAGGGAGTGTGCTTGCTACTGGTTTTGAACATAACAACAACATTAAATGGGGTTAATACAATGTATAGGTATGCTCAAAGGCTTCACTTTATTAGACCAAACTTAGGTCAATGCAATCCGAACGAAACATCAACAGACTAGACGCCAAAGTCGCCCGTTAAGAGCAAAGAAGTCAACACATTGTGCCGAAATGGAACGAGCATTGACTAGCTACCTACAAACGCGAGCCAGGGCTTAGCTTTCGCGATCAAAAGCAACATACCCATACATACATACATACATACATGTTACAACATACCCCACCCGGCTCTGATACAACATGTACCTAGCCGCCATCTTGGAAAAAACATCCTCGTGCTAAAAAAACAGCGGACAGCTGGAGAAATCCGTTTTCACTCACGCAGCCTTAGAACCTAGCCTCACCACCGCTACGGAGATCTTTCAAATTCGTGCACATCTAAATGCCCAGAACACACATTTTCTTGCAACTTATTTTTTTAGAATGGCATTAAAAAAACATAAAATCGGCTCTCACCTCGAGACGCGTCCACTCAGCCACAAGACAGAACAGGGAAAGATGGCGCCCAGAAAACGTCGTCGGCTGGTCGTGTCGCGAGCGCTATCCATCGGATAAGTTTGGCACAATTCGCCCTGATACAACTTGGACATGATACAACTCTCCCCGCTCTCCCCTACAGAGGCAACTTGTACCTACCAATCCAATTTCAATCGCCCTTTCTCTTCCACCCGTAGGCATTTAATTAATCGCATAGGGGATGTACTGAGAAGGAGCCGGAGCCGCCGGAGCCGGACCATTTTACTCGGAGCCGGAGCCGGAGCCGGACCGTCTGAAATGTCCACGGCTCTGCATCCCTGGTTTATACGAAAAAAAAAGTTTTAGGTAACAGATTTTGACTGAAGGGAGCCACGACATTACTTTTGCCAGCAACGTGTTCCCCTCGTCGAGTCGCGTCGAATGAAATTCTGACATTTAAGGTCATTTGGAAAATTTGACCTCGGGTCAGGGCATGGCCTGACCGGAAAGGGCCATGCTGCATATCAGTTGAACACATCTGACATGTTTTTACCGCTCTAGCACGTCTGTCGTCTCTTATATCAATTCAAAAGAAATAGTTTTAAAAAACTGCTGGTGACCCTTCATTACCTGAGATAACCTCAGGGTCACACAGAGGGGCAACGAGTGCAATATTCGGGTGTGTCATGTTTTCCAGTAAACCGATGTTTGAGAGCAGGGATGCGGAGTCGCCCGGAGTCGTGGTAGCGAGCCCGGAGTCGGAGTCGGAGTCGACCAGGCTGCCTTGACTCCGAGTCCGGGAAGCTTATCAAAATTTGTGGCGTTGCTTGCTGGAAATAAATTTATCTGGAGATCTGGGGAGGTATCCCACAGATCTCCCCGGTCGGGGAGGTATCCCCCAGCTCTCCCCGGGGTCGGGTGGTGTTTGCCGGGATTAGGGCGCCGCCCGACTTGGCCAGGTGGGCCGCACAGGGCAATTTTAAATGTTTTGTTTGTTTCTTATAAGGTGTGATGAATGTGGATGAGTGACTATGTATCAAAAAAGATTATGAAAAAAAACTGTGATCAATGATTGGACAGTGTTAATGATTGCGTCGTATTTCGCATCAGACCCGGAGTCGGAGTCGGAGTCGGAGTCGGAGTCGGAAATCGCTACCACGACTCTGCATCCCTGGAAATGTTTAGGTAGCATGGGCGTCGAAAGCGGGGGACGGGGGGACGCATCCCCCCGGCAGTCGAGGAATCCGGGGGGGACATCCCCTCCAAAAAATCGCCCATAAAGCATTTCAAAAGTGACTATTTGCAGACATGTGCATGGATCCGAGAAAATGGATCTGGGATCTGATCCCACGGATCCTGATCTCGGATCCGTCGGGATCATAGATCCAGCTCTTAAATTTATCGAGAGATCCGTAGGGATCATAGATCCGAGTCTAGTATTTTTGCTTGAGATCCAGTGGGATCATAGATCCTCATTTATTTTTGGTCAACACAGAAATCCCAAAAGATCACTCGTTGTAACTCACAAACGTTCATATTTAGTGCTTTTATGTGATAACACGTCATAATCCATAGTTTTATGGCACTTATTGACATAGAAACACTTGGAAACCTGGTTTCAAATGTTGTTCATGGTGGGATCCACTCAGATCATAGATCTATGCTTTTGGTTTATCGTCAGATCCTGTGAGATCATAGATCCAGGACAAATTTTTCACGCCGGATTCGGTGGGATCATAGATCCGAACCTACAATTTGCCTCGAGATCCACTGAGATCATAGATCCATCACTCGGATCCATGCACATGTCTGACTATTTGCAACGGTCATTCACAATGGAGTCATGTAAACAGAAATAAACCATTTTTAAAAGAATACTGGTGCTGGTCAGTTCGACGGTACAACTGAGAACTCAGACACTTCAGCGGCTCAGGTACACCCACCAAAGACTGAAATTCGGTCCTCTGGGTGGGGTGACAGCGACAGCTGCATAAGCCACACATTCGAGTATTCACAATACTCAGCAAGACCCCCACTTTTAAACGGCCATCCTCCCGTGCTAGGTAAAACGACAGCCGAAGGGGCTCACCAGTTCACTATGACCGAGTACCTGATGCTGGTGTGAGAGGTCAGATGACCTCGCCACGGTCTGGGATTTTTTTTTATTGGGTTAGGCCTTTTCGGTCTGACGAGACCATTTCAGAGATGGAAGGAGATAGGAATTAGGGGGAGGGGGAGGGGGGACATTTGGTCTGGGCGAGCACCCTGGTGAGTCGCCGAGGCTGAGCCCGTCCAGAGGGCAGGCCGACCAGCACCCCAAGCACTCACCAATCACCGCACCCGGTTATGGGCGTGCTCTTATCGGGGGTTCCCGCATGGGATAAAGTTGCCCGTCCAGCCCGGAACAAGGGGTTGAGGCGTGGAGGAGAGGGATTTGAGTTTGACTGTCCTGAGGATAGAAATGACGGAACGGTGTGTGGTATGAGATGGTCCAGGAGGTTTGAATACTCAGTGTGGGCCTATATTGGTCTGACCCCTTTACTGATACAACCACCGTCCACCAGTCACAACGGCCAACAGAACCTCCAGCTCTTATCCCACCCGTCCTTTCGAAACCGCTAATTTTTATTGTCATCCACGAATTCCACGCGTACCGTAAACGACCGGCTAAAACGGCTTCATAAATTTCGACTAACCAGTTAAAGAGCAATGAGCATGACTTCAAGCCAGAGAATGTCGACTCTGACTTCGGAGTCGAAGTACAAACGACTTCGGTGACTCCAGCTCCGACTCTAGCCAGAGCTGTCAAATCGAGCTGACGAGCTGTCAAGCTCCGGCTCCGATCCCGCAGTCCTGCAGTTGCACTACACAAAACTTCAAACATCTAAGAAATGAGTTATACGGTTAAAAGGACCACATTTTTTAGAGGCAGGGCTACTTGACTTGGTGAGTGGTGACCAGACCTAAGTTAGGTGTTCTGGCATCAAACTTGTTACACGGGCTGCAAAATGAAGGTGTTTTGGAAGTGATTCATACACGAGTCAAACAGAAATTGTGAGTAGTGATTAATAAAGCATCCCCCAATGCAGGTATGTATGCATTACCTATCCGACTGGTGGGCGGTGGTGGGCATTTCGATAACCCCCATCGATAACGATTATCGAATTCGTTATCGACGATACCATTTTTTTGTGTTTATCGTTATTGATTATCGTTATCGAAGTAATGTTATCGAAGTCCCCGTTTCGGTCAATCGATAACGATAACTTCATCAAATAGACGCGAGCGTATGAAAGAGAATAGCTCACCTTCAACATGGGGTTTTGAACTGAGATAGCAGTTCTGTAGATTGAACACTGAAAAAATGCTATTAGGAATGTCTTTTCGCCCAACAAGCTCTGTCGCCAAAGATATTCAAGTTTTTGTTTGTATGTTTGTTTGCTTGTTTGTACAAGAAAAATGACATTTTCACTATTCTAAGCACTCCTTTTTGTGTAAGCAGCTGGGTAATAATGGTGTTGTATGAGCAAATGGGTTAAATACTGATAAGAAGCGTATTCCTTTCAAATGTTTTATCCTTTTGATTCCTCTCTTTTTTGAAGTTATCGTTATCGTTATCGCGTTATCGAAGTGACCGATTTGGTTCTCGAGTTATCGTTATCGAAGTCGCTGACTTCGAAAGAGGTTATCGAATTATCGTTATCGAACTCCTGCTCAAGTTACAAGTGCTCACCACTGCTGGTGGCATAGGAACAATTACCTAGGTACACTGAAAACAAGTTGAAAGAACGTAATGCAAAAGCATCTTAAAATATTCCACACTTAGGTTTTTTGGGTATTAGGGTAAACTGGCTTAGAGGCGAAGCAGAACGTCTGGTTCATGAAGAACACACACAGTGTTTCACATAGACCGAAGACACGTGCTGCTTCTTCGCGTGCAGTCTTAGCGGCCCCAGGGGACTTCAATTCGACCAACACCGGTTCTTCTTCGTTCTCTCTAGTCACGTGATATTACGTCACACAAAGCGCGCGAAAGATAAACCCTTTGAAGGTTTTGCACGAACTAGCATCGGGTTTAAGAAGAAGGAGTTGTGGTTTGATCAGTGTAATGGCTTTCATCAAGACCACGCCCGCGGTACCACGTTCTAGCGTCCACCGGAAGCGATCGCCATTTTTCGATCGCGTTGGATCACGCTTTGTGCAGTGACGAGCGGCTGGTGCAAGATTGGGTGAATGGCAAGTAATCGAATAATGAAGAACTGAAATAAGATTAATTTTTGGCTTGTCAAGTGTTGTGTATTATCTATATTACTTGTGATTGACGATGATAGGCAATATCACAACGCTCTTCAAATGCATGGATGAATGCATTGGATGAAGAAAATTCATATGCAAGACCAATCAATGCAGTAAGTATTTATATGTTGTATAAATGCCCCATAGCTTAAATTATGCATGTGATGTTTAGACAAATCTTCCAAATGAAGATAAATCAGGAATAGAATCAGCTTGCCATTTTGGGGTCAACTGATTTTGGTACCTATACCTAAATTTGGCTGATTTTCATAAACATATGCTTTTGCTGATTAGTGCAATATTTTATCTAGCTGCACTTTATATGTTAAGTGCATTATTTTATTTTTGGAGTAGGCTCATGGTCTCTGAAGTCAATCTAAGTTTCTTTACTCCCTGCCTGTTGAATAACGCATCCGCCCGACTCTTCATTCTAGGGGACGAGGCCATCTCCGCTCTGATTGAGGCCCTGGAGTCTGAGGAGAGCGTCCTGGCGCGCGGAGACGTCGACATCGTCGAAAACGCTGGCTTGAAGCTGGTGGTGGAAGGAGAAACTGTATGTGATTTGGGAGAATGCGATATCGCCACCCGGCTGCTGACATGGGCGATAGCGCATACTGTGTTTGGGAAAACATCCACTTGCTAAAGCAGGTAAAGCTAAAAATGTGTTCATATTTGTACAGAAAGCAACCCTGAGCGTGAAGGAATCAACCTGAATAATTAAACATGCCCTTAACCCTATTCCTGGCGGGCTCCGCCGGGACAAGAAACTGGCGGGGGGGGGGGGCCGATTCGGCCCCCCCCCCTGAGATCTCGAGAACGAAGCAAGATAGCGACAAGCGGTAAACGGCATCGGATACGCATGGACAAGGTCTACAATTTTTACTAAGGTCATTTTCATGTCAGGTCAAAGATGACGTCACAGGGGTCGAAAAAGTCAAAATGGCGGCGCTAGATATGGAGAGTTTTTCTCGAATAACTTTCGAATCAGTCAAGATAGGAATAAACTAAGGGCATCATCGTGATCCTCTCGTCAATCCGCATCGAATGATATATATGTTGACCTCGAAAGGTCAAGGTCAAAGGTTGACCTCAGGTCACGTGACCTCGAGGTCATCATGTATATCATTCGATGCGTCTTGACGAGCTGAACACAATGAGACCATCCACGCGTCTGTATCTTGTTCCTGTACGGAGTTATTGGCCAAAAACCTTTGGTGACCTTTGATGACGTCACATGACCTCACAGCTGCCCAACAGCAAAACAGACCTCAAGGTAGTGAAGGTTGATCGTATATGAAGTCATGTATGGTATATGGGGCCATTCCGACCCGTTTTAGTGGTAAAAACAGGGAGTTGATTTTTCCCCCATTGACTTATAATGGGGAGGTCGCGAAACTGACCTGACCTTAGGTCACCGATATCAACATTCCGAGACATACAAATTGCACATACTGGTACCCTAACTAAAGCCTGAAGAGAAGAAATTGATCGGTCAAAAACTCTAGCTCTGGCGTGATTGCAAACTTTTCTGAGGTAGGGTCGCCAAACCGCCTCTGGTGACCTGACCTGAGGTCAGATCAACTCAAAATTTTCAGACATGTTGCGTAGAAGCCTTTTAGGAAAAGTCAGAAAATTTGAGCTTCCTAGCTCAACGCGTTTGGGAGAAATAACCAAAAACCTCAGGGGGGGGGGGGGGCTCCTGAGGCCCCCCCCGCCAGGAATAGGGTTAAGGCTCTGGAGTTCTTTGGCTTGGATGTGTAAGGCAAGAGACACGGCCGAGGGGAAAGCGTTCCTGCAGGCTGATTGCGGGCTGATCGCATGGGCTTGTTGCGGGCTGGTTGTACCTGACTGGAGACTTGCAGGCTGATTGCTCAGAGTAAAGAGGAAGGTAATACATTTTAAGGTGTATCAAATACTGTGTTTGCGCAGCAGATGTGACGGCGCAGGTCGATAGCCATGCATGGGAGGTTCAATAGGCGAATGAACGGGGATTTTGCGGTATTGCAATAGAACTGAAAGGGTTCTACAACCGATATTCAGAACACAGGGTGGTTTCCCTATAAACCCCAGGGACCTCTTCACAGACCCTTTGGGGTTCTTATCTAGGTGCTAAGAACGCTCTTATTATAAACCCTAAACCTCATAAGAGTCTTTGGAAGAATCATGTGGATTCTTTTGATGAGAATGCAAAGCCTTCTACGTGAAGAACCATGGGGGTTCTGAAAAACGGTGGCATAACATTTTACCCCACAAGGGTCTAAATACCCCTGTACGTTCTTAACGTTCTTCCAAAGTGTTTTCAGTGTATATCCTGATAGAAGACCAGAGGCGTTGTCCTTAACAGTGTCAAAATGAATCTGACTTCAAACGTGTGCTGTGTATGAATTCGGTCTATTACCAATAGAGTGATAACGCATCGGCCCGAAAAAGTACGGTAACAATACCTAATACTGGGTTTTTAGTCGGACGATCCGTCCCCCCTGTCGAAAATCCGTGGCGACGCCCCTGATAGGTAGGTAAACGACATTCGTCCAAAAGAGGCGCATTTCCATTTTCTCACGTTGATTTATGATGGAGAGGTCGCAAAATTGACCTGACCTCAGGACACATATATAAATATTCCGAGAAGCAAACATTTATTATAAGGTATAAGATAAACAGTGGTAAGCGAGGGGCCTCCCAAAGGCCGGTATGGGCCCCCAGAGGCCAATGACGGCCCGGGCCAGTGCGTGACGCTCAAAGGTCAGTCTTGGGCCCCCTGAGACCATAATAGGGCCATCAGTGGCCGGTGTAGAGACCACGTAGGCCGGCTGGGGGCCCATAGAGGCCAGTTTGGGGCCCTCAGAGGCCAGTGTGGGTCCTTTGAATGAGACGAAATGACCAAAAACCTTAAAAATGGGCAACAGCGGCTTCCTATAGTCACGGGTAGCCAGGGGTGGATAATTGTGCCGAGTTGGGGTAGCACGAGCTTTCCCAATTCCACGCCGGCTTGGCTTTAGAGCCGCAACAGACGGGGGAGGTCAAGGTCACCGCTAGGGCGGCGGCGGATTTGCTGCGCCCGTGCTACCCCAACTCAGCACATTTGTCCACCCCTGCGGGTAGCACGCTCGTCTTTTTATGCACAGCTCCATCTCAGAGCCCGAGAGGCCGCGGGGGTCCGATCGACTCCTCCCCCTTACGTTAGCGGCTGTGGAAACGCCAACAGACGGGCGACGGCTAAAAATTGCAGCTGCTTTTGTACGACTATACGGAGGCAGTGAGATGGTGAGGCGAACAGCTACGTGAAATTGGTATCTTATCAATGTGTGCTGTGCCTTTTGGCCTGGGCTAATCTTTGAATCCCGGGATGCAACAGTTACGATGGTTCCATCAATGGAGCCCCTATCTCTAAAAAGATGGGCCTTCTCAGAATCTCTCATTACCCCCACCGAAAGGGCTCCGTTACCCCAAAGGAGGCATGCCCCACCATTTGCCGACCCCTGATTTAGACGTTGCCCAGGAGAATAAAAGCCGATCTAACACATTCCAAGGTCATTTTAGGGTGTGCGACATTGCCGCGCGCTGATATTTGAGTCTTACCGCTGGAGGGGCGACAGTGGTCAGTGAGTATCGGCGTATCTCATCAGCTTCGTTGTCTGATCTTAATGAGTGGTTTTCACAGAGGACAGAGGGTATGGCAACTTAACCCTCGCCCGTATATAGGGGAAGCCGGGGGAAGCCCGGGCGCGGGGGAAGCCCGGCCACCCCGTTTCCGGCTAAATTATTCACAATAAAATGCTCAACTGTTTGTCCTTTCAGCGTGGCAGCTAAGGTAACGCCAGCAAAAAAGTTAAGGCTGACAAAAATTGCATATTGTTAAAGTTATAGCGCAAAAATGATATTTTAAGGGTTTTTAGCTAAAAAGTGAGATATCTTGCACTGTTAATGTTATACCATACAGTACTAATATTTATACGAATGTTATGTGTAAGGACCGTTTAAGTGTTTGTAGTGAGGGGTGACGAGGCAGGCTGGCTTCAGTATGACATTTTTTCGAATATCGCTGTTCTAAAATAAAAATTAGCACATTGGGGTAACCCCGGGCGAGTGGCCAAGCTTACCCCCAACCGAGAGCAATGCCACTAAACCACTGTTTTCCATGAGATAATAGGTACTGAGCAGGTTTGGTTTACACCTAGATCAAAGATAAATTTCGAAAATAAACATGTTATCATAGACAAAGCCAGTCATGTCACTTAAGGTCAACTAGGGTCAAACTACGTTTTTGCAGATAACGCGACAGACAATGAAGCTAGAGCTTCAAAAATGGTGTCGTTGTGTTCTTCTTCATCAGCCGAGTCGAATGATATGCAATATGATGCATTAAGGTAAAAAGAAAAAGAAATTTTAAGGAATTTTGAAATACACATTTTTTGTCAATTTTGCATCACGATTTTCATCGACCTGTACTGTATATGTAGTAGACGCTAGCTAAAATACCAGTAGTGACATAAACTCTAAGATGTCCAGAGCTAATCAGTACCTTAATATTTCACTTTCCGTTAATATTTGGAAAACACATAATGGTTTCATCAACTCGTTGTAAAGCGCTGGGGAGGTGGCCGGCGTTACCCCTATGCCGGGCTTACCTCAGAAAAATCAACACTTTTTTAAAACTCGATTTTCTCAACCTTATACTTATTCCACGAAACCGAATTTTTGGGAAAACACGGCCAATGAACTTAGCTAGCTAGCAGGATATCAACATTTTATACAGCACGTATGGTATGTAATAAAAATGAAAAAGAGCTTACTATGCCGGGCTTCCCCCGGCTTCCCCTAGTGAGGTCGAACGGACCCCCTCGGTTTTTGGCGAATAACTCGCATAAAAAAGCGGCCGATCGCGACGAAACTTTCAGTACCCTCGCGTTAATCAATTCTACTCCGACCCTAAAAATTAATGACCCTGACCCAAATGACCTTTGACCGGTGTCCTACTTTTCGAGACCATGTTTGGCCGGAATCGCGATTCGGCGTATGTCTGCTCGCATTAGCTGCCCGTTTGCAGTCTTTTCGTGGTTCCAAGCGTTCGAGCATGTTCAATGATGTTGGTCCCATGCATAAGGATGGGTGTCAAGGTCACCTGAAGGTCAGGTCAGGTCATTGACCTTTGATGACAGCTGTTCACTTTTTCGAGTTTACATTTTTTCTAGGCTATAGTTTTTGGAGCTGAATTTAAATTTAGCAGCCATTTGAGCATTTACGAAGTAGTTTTCGTGCCTTCGTAACATGTTACAAAGCTGTCAGAGGCGGTTGACACCTGATACGAATACCCGGCTGGAAGTGGACCCCTACTGGTTGACCTGACCTGACCTGAACCGACCTGGCCTAAATGCATGACGACATCATCTTTGATCAAAACCCACATGGCATTCGTGATCAGCACCCCGGAAAATCCTATAGAAGCCACGCTTTACGACGTTCTAACAGGTCCCGATTTTCCAGACTTTTGGGTCATTGACCTGACCTGGAAGGTTAACCAATGACATAGGACCTTAAAATCGGGTATCACTGGCTTCGTCTCGTCACGGGCAGCACGCTCGTTTTTTTCCGAAGCTGTAGTTCGATCAGGGGTGAAACGCAAGGGGGTCCAAGTCGGACCCCCCCCCCCCCTATACGTTCGCGGCTGGCAAAACAACAATACGGGCGAGGGTTGATTCTGAAAATGTTATAAACGCACTGACTTCATGATTAATTTCTAATTGATGTAATTTTAGTAAATGTAACGAATACTAAAATTCCCCTGCAAACGCGTGAGCCGTGGGCACTGCAAATGTGTAAACAGCGGACGAATGTGCATCGCCCATAGGGCTAATGTTAAAATGCCAAAATCAAAGGGGGGCACGGTGCCCCAGTGCCCTCCCCGTTCCGCCGCCTATGGCTCAAGCGGCCACAATAAGCGGCTGGATTTATTATCCGAGGATTTATTAAGCAGATTCCACTGTACAGCATTAAAAAATAGGTCCACTGCAGACCTACGTTGCTAATGGATAGGTACATCGAATAGTGACTAGTTATTTGCTTAGTTTTGATATGGCCCGAGTTTTGATATACTGCCGTGAGGAAAACAGTGGGTTGTATTAATACCGCCCGGTCGGTATTAGAACTGCCCAGCCGTTATTAATACCGGCCGATTACCTACTGACCGGCCCGAATTTATACGGGCCGGCCTTCCGGCCATTAATGATACGGGCCGGGCAGTACGAGTATTAATACGGGCCGAGTTTTCAAACGGACCGTAACGTGAAACATACCTAAGTGTTCTATAAAAAGCAAGGCTGTAGAGTTTTTGCGTGTAGAGCTTTTGCACTGATGTTGATATTTTATTATACATAAAAATTATATTTTTAAAAACACTTTGGATTATGGGGCCATGCGGATTCCGGCAAGGGGGGGGGGGGGCAGGGCATGTGCAATTGCAGACGGTGAAAATCCCAAGGTTTGCAAACTGCAAACACGAATTTTTGCACATCCACATTTCATTGCGGGGCTCATGCGGGCTAATAAGGGCTCTCACAGGCGCTTGCTTGTCTCAGCCCGATGCTCGAGAGTCGAGGGCCCCAGCCCGAGCCTGATGGCCTCGCACTGGAACTTTAGGTCCTAAACAGGTACGTGCGGGTGTTATCTAGCAGGTTATCTCAGGGCCCCATGCCAGTATCTAAAGGCTCTCGCCGGCTCTTAAGGGCCCCGCACCGGTACCTAAAAGCCCAGTTATCCCAGCTGGCCCCACGCCACTTTCTAAGGGCCCTCACTGGCTCTGGAGTGGTGAGGATGACCCGGATATCATTTACTGAAATGGATAGGTCATCTGAGGTCAAATAAGGTAAAAAGCATAGTTTTTCCAGAATGTAATGGTGCTTAAAGCTAGTAAATAGTGTGGTACCAAACTGTCATGACATGTCGATCGCTAGGTGCAAAAAGACCTGCTTGGGTCAAGACAAGACCTGACCTTGACCTGGGTCGAATAGTGAAAGTGACCTACCGACTACCGAGGTCTATCAAATACATATTTCGAACCATCTCGACGGAAAAAGGATGGTAAAAGTTTTATGTCTAACGAGTTCAAAACTAGCTAAAACAGTCGGAGTTTGGGCGGAGAAGCTACTTATTGGAAATAACGTCAGAGTGACGTCATGTTCGGCCAATTTTGATGAAAAACATTCAGCCACGGTAATCGCTCCCAATAGCTTAGTTTCTTAACTAAATCATTTTTCTTGGATGAGAGAACTCAGAATACATACGGATCTGTACAGTGGGGGAAGCCGGGGGAAGCCCGACATGTTTTGCATCGAAATTGGCCGAACATGACGTCACCCTGACGTTATTTCCAATAAGTAGCTTCTCCGCCCAAACTCCGACCGTTTTAGCTTGTTTTGAACTCGTTAGACATAAAATTTGTACCATCCTTTTTCCATCGAGATGGTTCGAAATATGTATTTGATAGACCTCGGTAGTCAGTAGGTCACTTTCACTATTCGACCCAGGTCAAGGTCAGGTCTTGTCTTGACCCAAGCAGGTCTTTTTGCACCTAGCAATCGACATGAAGCACCATTATATCGTGGAAAAAACTACTTTTTACCTTATTTGACCTCAAATGACCTATCCATTTCAGTAAATAATATCCGGGTCATCCTCACCACTCCAGAGCCGGTGAGGGCCCTTAGAAACTGGCGTGGGGCCAGCTGGGATAACTGGGCTTTTTAGGTACCTACTGGTGCGGGGCCCTCCGACTTCGGCCCCAAGGACCTAAGGGGGCTGGGGCCCTTAAGAGCCGGCGAGAGCCTTTAGATACTGGCATGGGGCCCTGAGATAACCTGCAAGATAGCACCCGCACGTACCTGTTTAGGACTTAAAGTTCCAGTGCGGGGCCATCAGGCTCGGGCTGGGGCCCTCGACTCTCGAGCATCGGGCTGAGACAAGCAAGCGCCTGTGAGAGCCCTTATTAGCCCGCATGAGCCCCGCAATGAAATGTGGATGTGCAAAAATTAGTGTTTGCAGTTTGCACACCTTGGGATTTTCACCGTCTGCAATTGCAAATGCCCTGCCCCCCCCCCTTGCCGGAATCCGCATGGCCCCGTAATCCAAAGTGTTTTCAAAAATATAATTATTCTGTATAATAAAATATCAACAACAGCGCAAAAGCTCTACAGCCTTGCTTTTTATAGAATACTTAGGTATGTTTAACTATGGTTTAACATGGTTTAACGTTACGGTCTGTTTGAAAACTCGACCCGTATTAATACTGCCCGGCCCGTATCAATAATGACCGGAAGGCCGGCCCGTATAAATTCGGGCCGGTCAGTAGGTAATCGGCCGGTATTAATAACGGCCGGGCAGTTCTAATACCGACCGGGCGGTATTAATACAACCCACTGTTTTCCTCACGGCCATATCAAAACTCGGGCCATATAAAATCTAAGCAAATAACTAGTCACTATTCGATGTACCTACCCATTAGCAGCGTAGGTCTGCAGTGGACTTATTTTTTAATGCTGTACAGTGGAATCTGCTTAATAAATCAATAAATCCAGCCGCTTATTGTGGCCGCTTGAGCCATAGGCGGCGGAACGGGGAGGACACTTGGGGCACTGGTTTTGAGCACTGGTTTTGAGCACTGGCACCCCCTTTGATTTTGGCATTTTAACATTAGCCCTATGGGCGATGCACATTCGTCCGCTGTTTACACATTTGCAGTGCCCACGGCTCACACGTTTGCAGGGGAATTTTAGTATTCGTTACATCATATACTAAAATTACATCAATTAGAAATCAATCATGAAGTCAGTGCGTTTAAAACATTTGTAACGTTTAATCTATAAACGTTGTAACGTAATTAAAGGGACCCTCCCACCTTCAAAAAAGTTAATGAATTGGCATGAAAGTGATGTCGCTTGGTTCAGAAAGAGCCAAAACGAATGTCGACCAAATTTCATCGAAAAATATTCATCGGTTTTCAAGATATTAGACTTTTACTTTTGTTTACTTTTTGGGATCTCCGCTGTTCCTAGCGACTTTATTTGAAAGTGCGGCATTTGTTGCGCGCAAAGCAGCATATACCACCGCGTGCTACAAAACGTTTTAGTCAAACATTTAACGGACGTTCGAAAGCCTGATGACGTCATCAGATTCCCGTAATGGTTAAGAGATAGGGACCACGCTGGTCCCACCCTGCAAGTAAAGGGAAGAAATTTCTTGAACACCATAAAGCTGCGGGGGTTGCGACCAGGATAAATGGTGGTTTCTGAGCCTGGCCGCAAACTTGGCTATCTCAACTCAAAACTAATGTTAAGGTGGGAGGGTCCCTTTAATAAACGTTATAACGTATAACGTTTATTAATATATAACGTTTATAACACAGTGGTTCAGTGGCATTGCTCTCGGTTGGGGGTAAGCTCGCCCGGGGTTACCCCAATGTGCTAATTTTATTTTAGAACAGCGATCTTCGGAAAATATGCCAGCCTGCCTCGTCACCCCTCACTACAAGCACTTAACCCGCGCACCGACGGGGGTCTGCGCCAACTTAGTACCGACGGGGGGGGGGCGGATGACCGCCCCCCCCTGAGATCTCGAGAACGAAGCAAGATAGCGACAAGCGGTAAACGGCATCGGATACGCACGGACAAGGTCTACAATTTTTACAAAGGTCATTTTCAGGTCAGGTCAAAGATGACGTCACAGGGGTCGAAAAAGTCAAAATGGCGGCGCTAGATATGGAGAGAGTTTTTCTCGAATAACTTTCGAAGTAGTCAAGATAGGAACAAACTAAGGGCATCATCGTGATCCTCTCGTCAATCCGCATCGAATGATATATATGTTGACCTCGAAAGGTCAAGGTCAAAGGTTGACCTCAGGTCACGTGACCTCGAGGTCATCATGTATATCATTCGATGCGTCTTGACGAGCTGAACACAATGAGACCATCCGCGCGGCTGTATCTTGTTCCTGTAAGGAGTTATTGGCAAAAAACCTTTGGTGACCTTTGATGACGTCACATGACCTTACAGCTGCCCAACAGCAAAACAGACCTCAAGGTAGTGAAGGTTGATCGTATGTGAAGTCATGTATGGTATATGGGGCCATTCCGACCCGTTTTAGTGGTAAAAACAGGGAGTTGATTTTTCCCCCATTGACTTATAATGGGGAGGTCGCGAAATTGACCTGACCTTAGGTCACCGACATCAAAATTCCGAGATATACAAATTGTAGCTACTAATGACCTAATAACATCCTGCGACTTTCAAAGGCCTCCGACATCTACTGTAGCTCTGGCACGGTGACAAAGTTGCAAAAAAGTGACTTGAGGTTGGGTCATTCAAAGTGACCTGGTGACCTGACCTTAAAAGTTAGGAGGTTCAAACTTGCACACCATGTGTAAAATTGATGAGAGAATAGTCATACCAAATTTCGCGGCGCTACGCGCCGCGGTTTTCCCGCTATCCGCGAAAAACCTCAGGGGGGGGCGGATATCCGCCCCCCCCGTCGGTGCGCGGGTTAAATGATCCTTTCATAACATTCGTATAAATATTAGGGATGTATGGTATAACATTAACAGTGCAACATATCTCAGTTTTTGGCTAAAAACCCTTAAAATATCATTTTTGCTCTTTAACTTTAACAATATGTCTACAATTTTTGTTAGCGTTAACTTTTACGCTGGCGTTACCTCAGCTGCCACGCTGAAGGGACAAGCACTTCAGGATTTTATTATGAATAATTTAGCCGGAAACGGGGTGGCCAGGCTTCCCCCGCGCCCGGGGTTACCCCGGCTTCCCCTGGTACAGCCCTGTGTATTCTCCTAGCCCAATGTACCCCCCTGTCCCCTCAGGTAGTCACGTTATGAAAAGTCAGGCGCGGGTTTAACATGTGATGCAGCGATTTTGAAAAGAAAGCGGAGAGCAGTATTTATCTGTTCTTTTTTTAGATTTCACGTCTGTCGATCGTCCCCCTCCCAGTCAAAAATCCGTGGCGACACCCCTGCCTGCAACTTCAACGAATAACTTACCTAGTTATCAATCAAACCAAATACCGTCGACCTCCTAACCTTTCGATAATGCCACCAGGCGCCAACAGGTAACAGCTCTGTTCGCAATTCATTGCTTTGTTAAGTGCATCTGTACCGACCGAGCAACGAGTTGCCAGGCGGCGCGCAGCCGGCGCCAAGTTCAGCTGCACCTAGCGAGCGAAGAGCTAGCACGCGGCGCGCCGATTTGGCGCGCTATTGGTTCCCGCGCTTTCCAGCTATTTGGCGGGAGACAGAGTGGCGGCGGCGGAAAGAGCACAGAGCAGCCACCGGCAGTCGGCTCCGGTTGTATATAAATATCATGGGGATCCACTGTAGAATACCTAGTGGCGTCATATTACCTAGTGACGTCATATCGTGAAGATGTGCCGCTAAACACGACGCATTCGCCACCTATCAAGCAAGCCTAAAACTAATAGTTTATAATACATATGCTAGGTGGCGCTACTGAGTCTCTTGAGTGGCTCCATCTTTTCTGTATTGTTTTGGATGATACGATTCTGGATGTTGCATGCTTGGATGTTTCGCTTTTGGATGAGCCGTCCTTGGATGATACGGTTCTCAGGTATTCTCGTGCTGCCATTTTGGATGATACGGTTTTGGATTCTGCATCCTTGGATGTTCCACTCTTGGATGCTCTGAATGCACCCAAAAGGGCCGATTTTGGATGTTATTTGGAGGTTTTGATCGCTGGATGCTGCGGTTTTGGATTTTACGTATTTTGGATGCTGCGCTCTTGGATGCTTTAATAGTCCCCCGCCAGAGATGCCACATTTTGGCAGTTTCAGTACCCCTCCCACCCAACAGCCATCCATAGTCCAACCACAAATACCAGCAGGCTGATTTTGGCTGAGTTGGCCCCACAAATACCCACAATTTTGAAACTCAATTCCAGTCTATAACTGTTAAAATATTACCTGTAATCAAAGAAGTATTGCCTACAAAAAAACTATTACATTCATCAAAAAGGTGAGGACAAAAAGGACTTGAATTACTGAAATGTGTTTTAAGACTGGACAGTGAGCAGTAATCACATTTACATTTCACAGGTGTTCTACTTTTCCATATTCTCCTAAAAATGTTGCAGGCACCAGCCAAATGTTAAAAATCTAGATGGTCAAAACATAGGTAAACAAGTACAGATTCGGCCATCTTCCTATCCGAGGAAGCGAGATCAACATCTACTTTTTCCTATCCACAATGGCTTGCTGGTTCGTGAATAAGATACGAATCATGTAAAAAATGTGTTAATAACTCACTGGTCCTGAGAATAGTCACCAAATAATATGTATAAAAACGATATCTTCCATCCTCTCCAACCTCAAGCGGGAACAAACACAGGGTTATCGATTTCGAAACAGATGCGCCATAACTGCGTATTTACAAATTGCAACCGAACTCCGCCGTGGGGTAAGGTGGGCAGGGGTTTTCGCACTACGGCTGCGGTTGAACTACCGTCTGTGGTAGAAACTTCAGGATGATGACGCGTTTCATACGAAATCTGGCGCAATGCTTCTGAACTTGTATTGTTATTGCTGTGAACTCTTGAAGTTGGAGTGTTTCAATAACAATTTGTGGATTATTTGGGTTTCTTGATATAAAAATCGAATAATATTATGAAACATTGTGTGGAAACTGCAAATACTGATGTAATCAATTGCTTAGTTTGGGAATTGATGCACATTTTGTAGAGGTTTGTCTGGCAAATGGTGTAACAAACTTCAAGCCTATCATAATCTGAAGCTGTCGTAACAAATCAAAATTGCTTTGATGTTCCATTGTACCTTGTTGGAAAGACTGGAGCATGGTTCAAGATGATGTGTAAAAATTCAAGATTTGTGCAAAAGCTTATGACTGAAGAGCGAAAACAGTTCTATATTGATATGATGGCTCAATCAAACGTGAAAATGGACGACAAAAGTAGAGTTTCAACATTCCAGCATGTGAGAATAACTTCAGAACTTCATAGTTCTTGTAGTATTGCATTCTTCTTTTGTACAGTTCTAGGTTTTGTTAGGGTAATTTGATTTCAATGTATCAGTTGAGATACAGGTGGCTTGTGGAAAAATTTAGAATCATTGCATGGTAGATAGGTACTTGTTCGGTAAAAAGGTATGTGATGAATGCCACGAGAAAGTTTTTTATGATTAAATATATGTTCATTGTTGTACCTTCAAAAATGCAAGCTTACTAGCACCTAGTTATTGAATCAAATCGAAAGTATTTGCTATGAATGTAAATATGTACCTGCAACGTATGTCAATAAATTTGTGTGATGTTGACCAGAGAGCTGTATCATCTGGGCATTTATGTTGCTTCTTACATTAGGTGTTAAGCATAGTAATTATGGATGAACTGTGTGCCAATATCTTCAATTCACAGTGTATGTAGCATGTCTACAACCCTCACTGATCCTGCTATAGCTATAGGCATTTGACCCCAGCAAGACCAAGGGCATGAACTTCACAGTTGCACAACCCTTTGTCAGACATGTACCACCAGTCACTTTTTCCCTTGTACACAATAATGCGCAGAGGGCCTACACAAAAACAACATGATTAGTGTGCACTATGATGCACAGCATTGTACCCTGCTTATTTGAATATTCTGATCACTAACAGTCAGGAGATCATTTTTTAATGTCACATTTATTATACATCACTTGTCAACTCATGATGACACACATTTTGACAAGCAATCATGGTAATATTCCAATAAGTTGGACACCTCCCTGGGCGTCATTTTCCAGGAAGGTACCTCTGCAGGTGTTGTGGTAGGTTAGGTTGAATTGGGTTAAGTTAGGTGAAGTAAGGCGTTTAGGATCAGGTCAGACCGTAAGACCTGGTCAGGTTGATTTTAATCTTTCATTCTAATTTGACATAGATACCTATAACCTATGTTTTTGCTCCAGACTGAACTTCATTAGGTAATGAGTTCATTTTGTTTTGTTTTTTGTCTGTCTTGTTTTGTGTTTTTGTCCCTTATGTTTTGCCCCATAGGCAAGGGTGGAGCTTTTCCAGGGAAGGTGGTGCTGGTGGGGCAAAAAGCTGTCAAACCTGCAATGCTCGGTTGTTAAGTTAGATTATATGCAACACTGAATCAATTCTTTTAATTACAGAACTAACATTTTGAATTATACAGACATTTCAAAGCTCCTCAATGCGAACAACATAGTGATTTGCTAAGCAACGAAGTTGTACAAATAAGCAAAAGTTGGAGGGGCAGAACGCTATTTTTCTCTGACAGCTTCGTAACATGTTACGAAGGCACCAAAACTACTTCAGTACAGGGTGTAACGAAATTATCCGGACATCTATTTTTCGCCATATCTGTTTGCACAGTTTCCTAATCCTTTCTGATGTTGGAAGTGGGAATATTGGATGAATACGTGCCTCTGCTATCGGTTTTCAACTCAGCAGTGACCTGACCTTGTCATGTGACTGTTGCTCTGAGTAGGAGTCGATTCACAGACGGGTTCACATGGTAGTTTTCGTCCAAGGCAGTTGCGAGAAAGGGATACAATCTCTCCTTTCGTGGTAAAATTGCATGGCGGCATCCACGGCGTCATGAGCCAGAAGCTAGTCTGCCAGCAGCTGGACATCAGCAGCAGCCAATTGCACATCTGCCTGAGGTGTAATAAGCTGGGACTTCGGTGGCAGACTCATCCCGGTCGCGACCACAAAACTAAGCCGCCCTTTGTCAAGTGGTGAGGAGAGTCATCAAGATAGCGGCAAGGAAACGGCACCAATCAATCTGCAAAATGACTCGAATTCTTACCAAGTCAGATAATAAGAGATCCCATATCATGGTTTACCGCTATCCGCCCTTCAACTTGGTTCTAGTGCCCTTCAAAGTGAAAAAGACAACGAAACTGACGGGAAAACAACCAGTTCACCACCTTTCGCCTCACGCCAGATCGCGTCCACTGGTTGAAGAATGATAAGGGTGAGGTGGTCTGGTTGGATGGGTAGCCGTTCGAGCTGTATTATCCTTTGAACCGTCAAATCGGCCATGTATGGGCTGCCAGCCCCTCAAACTTGCTGGCCTTCGCCGCCGTCAAACATCCGGACAATATCCAGAACTGGAGCATGTTCAGCTGCCTAGCGATCCTCGAATAGGACATCATAGTGTCACATAATACCGCCATCAACGTCAATATTACCGGAGAAAAATACTGGCCAATGAATAGTCGGAGGCGCTCAACCAGACGGTATAGGAGGGCTCGGCTTCTGAACGCGCACTGATGCCTAATTCAAGCCACGCTGTCTTCATGCGGTGCGGCGCGCTACTTAAAAGTCCCTAAAAGAACGGGAAGTGATGCCGATAAAACCTTCCATCATTCTGGGCTAACGCTTATGACTTGGAAAAAACGCGATCCCAATTCAATCGAAAACCTGTGGGCTCTTGTTCAGCAGGTGACTGAAGAGACGCCCGCCACAAGCACCGCCCAACCGCAGGCACAGGTTTAGACGGCGTTGGTCCGCATCAAAGCCAGTGTGCTGGAGAATCCAGTGGCTGAAATGCTCCAGAACATTCGCCACTGTGTTTTTATGAAAGGTGGCTACATGCTCAGTCAAAATAAAAAGTACCAGAATGTTTTACTTTTTAATTACAGCGGGAAGAAAGATGTCCGGATAATTTCGTTACACCCCCTGTAATGTTCAAATGGTTGCTAAATTCGAAATCAGCTCCAAAAACTAGCCTAGAAACATGTTAAACTCGAAAAAGTGAACCGAGGTCATCAAAGGTCATTGAGCTGACCTGACCTTCAGGTGACACCCACCCTAATGCATGGGACCAGCATCATATCACATGTTTCAACGCTTAAAACCACGTAAAGACTGCAAAAGCGCGGCTAATGCGAGCCGACATACGCCGAATCGCGATTCGGGCCAAACATGGTCTCGAGAAATAGGTCACAGGTCAAAGGTCATTTGGGTCAGGGTCATGAAATTTTCAGGGTAGGAGTAAAATTGATAAAATCGGGGGTATTGAAAGTTTCCTCGCGATCGGACGGTTTTTACGCGAGTTACTCACGAAAAACCGATGGGGTCCGCTCAACACCTCCCCCTATACGGGCGATGGAAAAGCGTAACCAAAAAGGCAAAAATATGCACATACGATAACCTATACTGCGAAAAAAGTTGCAACATTTTTTAACATCGCCGACAAATTTTAATTACCCCAAGCTCAGGCAGATGTATGGTAGAAAATACCCCAACTGAAATACACTACGGCGGAAATAAAATACCCTACGGCGGAGCTCGGTTGCAATTTGTAAATACGCGCCATAACTGAGGCTTTTAACCAGCTGATAAAAAACGCTGCAAAAAAATGTAACGACTGCAAGTCACTGCCTCATGAATGATTATATTCATAAAAATTATCCAACACAGTATTAAATTATACTGAAATCAACATTGTAGTGTAATTAACTACGAAGCAATTCATTTTTCTTCAGTTATTCAACCAAAAGGGTATATGAATAAATATTACGTCATCAGATTACATCCATTCATTAGGGGAGAGAGAATCTTAAAAGTAAATCCTTGGTTGTCTAATTATTTGCGCCACTTTGTGTAAATTTTGCCTGCCTGATGTGTTTTCTTGTAAAGATATGACAAAATGCCAGTGCAAATCCATTTTCATTTAGTTAAGGGATCAAAGTCAGGCTCAGGGCTACCTAACACCTGCCTTTTCAGGTAGGATTTTGTGTCAAATTCTTTGTAGAGTTTCTCAGACCACATCTCATGATCTCAGAACTCAAGGCCAGTTTCCAAACATTGTGTTTTTTTTTTTTGTGTTTTGATTCTGCCTTTTCCCCTAGGGAATGTTGTCATGAACATTTATTTTATTTTATTGTGCTATACGTATTACCTACCATTAGACTTACTAGTTTATCGTGCTTTTGCAACATGAGTGAGTATTCTTCCTTATATAGACCACAGTAGATTCTTGACAATTCTAATTATAACCAAGCCTGTGAATTGTGTGAAATGCTGAGGTCCATGTGTTACCCCTACACTTAGCAATGGAACTTCTACCACAAAATGTATCTTGCAGTGGCTAATATTGCTGTTACTACAATTTGAGAGCCTCTAAGTGTCCAAAGTTTGAATCATTTGCTGATAATTTTTTTTTGCACAAAATCAAAAATACCGGCATGCTACCGGCAAGGCATGCCAGATACCACGAATAAACCTGCGGTAGTGAAAAATTACCGGCATGCCGGTAGTGCAGTAGGGAAATTTGGAACTCTAGTCAATAACTCCCGATCAAAATGAGCTAGCCAGTCGGGACAGCCATCAATGGACTTTGCAAGACTTGCCGAATCAAATGTTATGCAACATGTCCTCCTTTCAACAGCCTCGTGACCTGCGTTGCTCTAACATGACATTGACCTGAGGTAAACATCCTAAATTGCTTCACCTAAACAAAAAAGCATATAAATCGACGCGTCTGAGAACAGAAAACACGATTGTATCGAAATGACGATAATGCGTTTAGTCTTTTACCAAAAACCGATCAAATGCCTTAGGGGCCCTTGACCTGCCCTAAGAGGTCGCTGATATTTTAAAATGGGGTACCAGTCGCTGCGTCACGTAACGACGCAAGCGCTCGTTTTTTTTCCGCGAGGCTCTAGCAGCTAGCTCAATTATAGGAGCTAAACATGGGGTCGGGGAATCGCTCCCTTCTCACTCACTATTTGGCCGGGATGGTGTTTGCAATTATTGTTAAAATCTAGCATTTTAAGATTTCAAATGACCCATTTTTTCCCGCCCAAGTCTTTCAATTCAAGGTCATAACACCAGGTCACGTCAAGTGACCTTACCTCAAGGAAAGTGCCTGTGCTCATCATATCTAAATACACCGACTAACCGATCGCTTCAGAACTTTCAGCGATTTTAATGGGCAACCGTAGGTTTATGTATTTGAAACGTTTACTTTGCAAGTTTGACATTGTTGACAGAAAGGCCGGGTCAATTTTGAGATCGCTCAAGTCAATGGGAGAAAATTGAATTGAACTGCGCTTTTTTGGACAGAACGCATAATAAACACTCTGAAAACATGTGGTGCTGAGATAGTAGATACAATACTGAATGAGAAAATTGTTTTTTGTTGGGGGCCATCTTTTTCGGTCTGAAAAGGCCCTTGCAGAGCTATGACATAACTATGCTCTGGTGTAGTAATTGGGTTGTGCGAGCCAGCGACAGTGATCTGCGGAAGCGAGACCATGTTCCCATGGGACGATTGCCCTGTCGGGACGGTCCAGCCGTCTCCCAAACGGTCACCCGAAGAGGATTATGTGTCCTGGAATGGATCCGACATCAACTACTGGTTGGCTGGTGGGGTGACCTCCAGTCCAGAGAGGGAAGCATGAAGACTAGGGGCGATGCGGATTGGTCTTTCCTGAGGATAGCGAGGACGGAAGGAATTTAGCACCCTTGAACCTTCCTTTTACTGAATGTATCTCAAGCTGTTAAATCTCATAAGCGTTTTTTCTCGACATCGTCAAGGTGTCATTAACAAAAATATGAAATCCGGGAGGATAAATTAAATATAGAAATTGTGGCCAACAGAACATTATCAGTTGCGTTCAATATACTCGTAAGCATGTTCACACATCCAGCTTACATATGAGCCATGTAATAATTATTTTTGATAGACATGAAATCATCTGAAGTGTTTGTAAAGTTCCACGATACGGATCTAATATCCTGCTATGCATTATGACCATTTCTGGTCAGGTCATGTCTTTGCACATAGGCCAAATTTGTCAAATGACCTTTAAAGATCAACTTTTGATTCATTCGAAGCGTTTTGATAAGAGGAACACGAGGCTGGTAAAATTAATTTCATGCAAGTTTTAAGCTAACAACTTTTTAGTGTTTGCGGAAAAGCCATGGTTTTCTCATAATACCTACCGATGGTGGCAACTGGCAGTTGTTGTTATTTACATGCTAAGCCGTTGACCTTAATTAAATCTGACAATATTATTCAGACATAGCGGTAAACGAGCTGATTGTTGTGTTAGGTTAGGCTCTTTCGGTCAATTTCATGGGAAGGATGATAGGAAGGAATTAGGGGGAGACAGGGGGCCTGGGCGGGAGTCCTGGACCTCATGCTCCGCTGGGGCCGAGCCCATCACGTGGGTTGGATTGCCCTGACACATGGATAGCCCTGGGCGGTGTTTCACGGCCCCGCGCTGCAGCACGCTGCGCTGCGCTGCTGCATTGTTGCGGCGGTTGATATGAATTCGGCTCCACGCTAGCGTTGCGAGCTTCCGAGTCTGTTGACGTTTCCATGGAAATAGGAAAACCAATGCACCGGTGCGCGCAACGCACCCTGTCTAAGCAAAATTTTACCATCGATGACCGCTAGTTACATGACCTCTGGCTATGACCCGATCCAAAATTAGCTGAAGTATTTTTTTCTTCTTTTTGCTACTTTTGACGCTACTTCGAATACTACTTAAATGCCCAAAGCTGAGTTAAAAGAATGATGCTCAATCCCCATTTCCCCTCCAAACAGGGCGTGAGAGTCTAGGCATTCCTGTGGGGCACGGGCTAATAATGACTATCTCATAATCATTGTGGCCATGAACATCCACTGCCATTTTTAAACACCGGTTTCGCTGCGCTAAGCGGTGGCCGTCCCGTTTGTTGGATTCTACAGCTGGCTGGCGGAAAGCGTTACCGGCCGCCCGTCCACCGCCCGCGGGCCGGACCGAGCGGTCCCGCTGACCCTACCTGACCTGTGCCCGGCGCGATATGGGACAGGCAGACGGGGGTTCGGCTCAGCGAATGCAGCGCCCACTGGTGCTGGGGACTTTTTTAATAGACCTACTGTACGGTCATGGATGAAAGAATCTGGATAGGAAACTCCTATTCCTTCAACATTACGGGCAGCGTTCCGGGCGATCGACCTGCCACCTAGCGTTCGGTAAGTATCGGGACTGGAAACTCCCGCCGGCCTATTACGGCCTATGGGGGACGCGGGGCGGCATGTTTTGAAACGGGTATTAGACCGCAATACGGATTTATTTTTAGGTTAAGAAGCTATTTACGACAGACAAAATTGATCAGGCTATCGAATGAGACCAAAACTGTTATTTTCCGTTCGGCCCAAAAGTCGTACACGAGGGTCGAATACAGGCGACCTTGAAAAAGAGGGCCATTTCTAGTGTTTTTCTCTTACGCGGCGCCAGTGAACGCTTACGCGGCGCCAGTGAATACGCGTTAGACGCGGCTCCCGCTGCCGCCGCGCGTGCCCTCGGGCACTTACCGAAGGGAACGCAATCAGCTGTTAGTTTCCAATCCAGGTTCTCCTTCATCCATGGTACGGTGCCCGCAGGCGACTTCCCTCTCCCTCTCCCCTCCGACCGGTCACCCCGGCGTCGGGGTGACCGATCGCCAGGGTGCCAGGTACGCAGGGGACGCCGAACGGCGGCAGGGGCGGCAGTAGTCTGCGAGAAGCCATGGGGTGAGGACGCTCTCCCAGACGGGCACAGCGGTCGGTGGGCAGTGACTAGTGCCGCTGGTCTGACGAACCTCCATCAGTCACACACGCTAGCTGCCATGTCTGAGAAGAGCGCCTGTCTGTGTTTTGACCTGCGGAGCGGCTCGCTCGCTATCGGCATCACGTTGCTGACTCTCGGCACCTTCTGTGGATTCATCTCCATTGGCGCGCTGGCGCTGGGGCGCGAAGATCGTGGTGCCATTCTTGGATATGGATTGATAATACTGCAGTGCGTAGCTGCCAGTGAGATCTTGCTCGTGATCTTTAACAGCCTGCTAATTTACGGAGTGGTGAAGAAGAGAACAGGCATGCTACTCGCATGGCTGATCTACCACGGAGTATTCTGTTCTATCAGAACCGTGGCCGGTATAATCAGTCTTTTATTCGCCATGATAAGTGAAAAAACAGCGCCAGTAGCTGGAGCCTGTGTGTGGCTTCTGGTGACCGTCCTGTTTTGGAGATGGCTAATAGTCGTGCGCCGTTATCGCACGTCACTGAAACAGCAGATCGGTGAGTCACACATGCCACAGAAGGATGAAGATGTAGAAGACATGACGAAGGTGCAAGTGTGAGGTGAAACCAAGGATACCCGTTCAGAACAAATAATTTATCCAGGAAGGTCTCATCCATTGGTTGGAAAAATGGCCCATCGAATGTCATCAACTCGGAACAAAGTTGAAGATATGCGCGAGTTGATCAACCTCGCTAGAACTATGTACATACCAGAACTCGTTTAACTTCGTCAAATTGGGGAAAATTGTAGAGCAAAAAGACTTTCTTCAGAAAATTCTTAGCTGACCATAGCATGAGATGGAGATACAACATTTTGTCTTTTTAGTCCGTAGACATTTCGCATTTTCACCACTGTAAATTTTAATATTTTCCACGGCGAACGTTGTGTACTGCGCGCGTGTCCTGTGTCGCGGCCAGCGGCTGTGTGACACCGACGCGCTACATTATTTACTGTACTGACTTTCTTCACAACCGAGTTTGTGTAATATACGTTATATATATGTCGTGGTTATCATCGCCGGCGGCGTGCTTACTGCTGGTTACTGGGCAACGGACGCCCGGCCGAGGTTGAGTTGTCGGGAGCGAATACGACGGGACAGACTAAAGGGCTATGAGTTAAGTGGCAGGTCATATTCTTACGGACGTTTTCCAAAGCGGATATACTCTTTCAAAATACTTTTCTTACTGGACATGTTTTTCCCAGACACGTGGCCGAAAAATCGCCATTCGTACGGTAATTTTCTATCGGAGGCAAATTCTTACACAGCTTTAAAGTTTCTTACAATGATTAAAGGCATTTTCAAGGTTCTATGAACATATTCTATGTTCTATAATGTTCAAGATTCAAAGGCAATTTGCAATGATTTAAAGGAAGGGTGCCACCTTTTGGACACAACGCAGTTTTTACAAGATTAGCCTCACATGAACCTAAAAACCGGCTTCACTTACCTATGCTCGAGACGGTCAGCATGGAATCCGCATGACGTGAAGTTATCATTTGCGAGTTTTGCTGCCAGCATTCGGGCAGGCAAAAATCTTCAGCACTATTTCCTCGTCGTGTTAAGGGTATTTTATAAAACATGAAATCAGCAAAGGTATGTATAAAAGTTATACTTTTGAAGCATGTTTTATCATTTTGAAAGGGTATATTTTTTTCTTTATGGTATACACTTAAGTTTTAAAATTTTAATTGGGAAGTTTTTCTAGTAAGTTGCATGAAGGGTGAAGGGTTCCATAGATCTCTTAAGCATTGTAAAGGAAAAACCTTTACTCGACTTATTTGATGTTCTTTTGACGTATCTTACTTAGTTCAACTTACTTACTACAACTTAGTTCAAATCATGTTATCTTCTTCCTTTTTATTTGTTCATCTTTTTGTCTCAGTTGCGCCATAAATGCAAATGGCAGAATGATATGTTGCCATGACAACAGGATATGCCAGCCGTCCTAGCTGCCACATCAAACGACCTTGAGTTGTAGTGGTGATATAAACAACGATCTTTTTTTTTGGCCAATGTATTAAATGCAATGTTTCGGTTTTTTGTATATTGTGGACGCGCTAACCACGTCTAAAAATTCAAATAAGTAAAATAGATTCATAGAACAAAAATTTCGGAAGGTGGCACCCTTCCTTTAACTCTCGCATGTGTGCGGCGTTTGCCAGCGCCTAGCGTGTAGGGGGGAGGGGGGTCGGTAGGACCCCCTGCCGTTCGGCCCCTGATCGAGCTAGAGCTTCGCGGAAAAAACGAGCGTGTTGCCCTGACGACAGGAAGCCGATGGTACCCAATTTTAAGGTCCTAGGTCATCGGTTGACCTTCCAGGTTAGGTCAGGGATAAAAATTGAGAAGACGAGCTTACGGCGACCACGCACAGCGTCTGTCCTTATGAAGTCCTTCCTCTTTGTGCGTTTAGAACAGTGTTCAATCCCTTCGCCTCTGCCCACGCAACCCATCCTCTGCCCTCCCCTCCCCATCAAAACGACTCGCAGTCCGCGGGTCCGATGCCTCCCGCTCGCGTCGGCATCCCAGCATCCCAGTGGAAAATTTTCTGGTAGCTACAGACATATTCCAACTCCCCGGAGCTATTTAGTATATACTGCGTCGTTCGACCATCGTTCGGACACCCGACCGGCGACCCTCATAAAGACGACCAATGGCATACCAAGTGGTCACCGTGGCTGTCCGCTGGCAACACGTGTCTGGCAAATCTAGTACCTTCCAGGATCACCCAAACCACGGTCCCGGCAGCACGTACAGATGGGCAGGCCGGCCCCTGCCCACACCCTTCAGCGCCGTCCCCGGTTGGCGGCCAGGGTAGCGTCCCCTCCAGTCCGCCGGGACCCGGGCCCACCCGGCCGGCGGCGCCTGAGGGTAGGTCGGCAGTGGGACCGCGTCGGTGCCGGTAACGTTTTGATGCGGGGTGAGGACGCGCCATGTCATGTCCATGAGCTGACTGCTGACCTGACAGCTAACTGCTGAGCGCTCTCAACTACAAAAAGGAGAGGAATTAGGTAAAGGATACCTATGTTTATTCCCTTGCACGATCCGTGACGCCTGCATGACGTCAATTGCATCTACCAGTACTAACTTGAGATTGCTTTGGTCAAAGGTGAGTGGAAGTCAACCAGTGGCACCGTCAAAGGGTCACCGAAAGGGTTAAAATGGCTATCGAATCCTCGATTATTTTGCGCTGCGCTGTAGCTCCATGATTGGTTCCCAAGTTGTGTGCCAGTGTTTCGAAAAATGTTGTAAAATGCAATGTTTTACATTTAATGACCTTAGGTCAACTGACCTCTGACTTGACCTATAAGATAATTGACATTTTTCGTTCTTATTTTGGACATTCTACCGAATGCCCTTCATTGCTTGTCACTACGTGGCCCAGGGTCCATTCTTACCAAATGCCTCGAATAGTCACGGCATTTGGTAACATTCAAAACTATTCCGCGGCATTTATTTATTCCTTCAGGCAACAATCACAATCATTCATGCCATTACAATCATTCGACGAAATTGGCTGATCGTAAATAACAATAATGTACCGTTGATATTATTGCCGGTAACTCCGGCCAGTGCTGTCATATCCTTTTCACGGCATTGGTAAGCTTGGGCACAGGATCCGAGTCAGAATAAGGGTTCTTAGATCACCCCCATCCCACCCTATCAGGGCGCGGAAATCCAAAATCGTCAACGGGGTTAAACGGGGTTAAAAATATTGAGTCGACAACCATACAAGCCCTTTTTCCCTCGGACGACAACCACCGAATCACTTTTTCAGCCCTGGGTTAGGTCAATGACCCAAAATTCGGAAAAATCGGGACCTGAGGTGAATTTTACCAACAGAAAAATAGCCGCCCGCCGGATTTTTTTATTTTAACTTAACCCGCGCCCCGTGGGGGGGGGGGGCCGAAACGGCCCCCCCCCCCCTGTCCTTTTCGGTCGATATCTCCTAAACGGCTGGAGATATCGCCACCAAACTTTCAGGACCCCTTCGGGCATCAATTTTACACATTGTGACCAAAATTTTTCCAGAGGCTATGATAGGTTGGCCACAAATGACGTCAGAGTGACGTCATGTTCTGTCATTTTCGACCGAAAAAAGACCTTCGCGAGAAGACCTGTCAGGACTACAGCTTTGAAGATACAGAAAAATGATCAAAACATAAAAGGTGTAGAATTGACAGGGCTACAAAACTGCTATCTCGAATTTGTGAAATTTTTGAGTTTTGACCCCCGAAAATCAAAAAAACATTTTTTGGATATATTCGCCAAAAAATCCAAAAAGTTTTTTGAGTTTCGAAAAAAAACCGGAATATATGTGATAGTGCCTACCGTCTTCAATCTACATACCAAATTTCAGATCGATACCTCGTTTTTTTGGCCAAGTTAGGGGAAAGTGGGTGTATTGCGCCCTCCTAACCAATTGCGCCCACCCACATTCCCACGAATTCAATGGCATGTTCAGCATTTTGTTTTCGAAAACATTATTTTCACCACTGGATAGTTCCTTTTATGGCCCAAGCTCTCCGATGAAGCCAATCAGCAAGGCTCATTACGCCATCGAAGATATTACGGCGTTTTCTTAACTTTTTTGCAGCATTTTGAACCGTTGGCTATAAAAATAGACGATACATGTGTCATTTTGAGAGTGATATTTGGAAAGAAAAATCCTTTTTTCATTATATTTCACTGAAACAGTAAACATCCTTCAGCATCTTTATGGAAACTTCTACGCTTTTATTAAAAAGTACCTCAATTTTAATTGCGCCCATGGCAATTGCGCCAGGGGGGCGCAAATAGAATAATGGTGTAGCTATTATATCACGACAGTATGAATGCATCATTAACTGATTGCAATAAAGAAGGAGTTTTATGTCAGGCAGGGGAGCAACCCGCCATCGTCAGTCCAAAAACTATTTCTCTCATCGAACTTATAATGTAGCTGCCATTTGGGCTATGAGCTTGCCCGGTGTAATTGACAAAATACGGCATTTTTAACATGGACACAAGCGTGAGAGGTGACAGCTATGATACAAAGTTAAAACTTATGTCAAAAAAGTTGTAGAAGCAATAAAAAATATTAATTTTGAGAGAAACGATTGAAAATATAACTGTCTAGGCACATACGTTCATATATATCTAGTTGGTTACATCAAACCTTTTCGTTCCACTTCACAAGCATACCGGACACAAGTAAAGTTATTTACCTGCGCAAAAAACATCGCAATTTATATCTACATTTATTATGTATCGAGCTTGATTCACATAATACATATTCAAGTAAGCCACAATGACATAGAATGCCGGAGTGTATGCATTCCGTCTCCTTTGCTTAGCCATGTTAAAGGATAGGGCGCAATTGGACTCTAATTGCGCCATCCCCCTGGCGCAATTTACAGCAGTTGTTGGTAAATGCGCCCTTCTGCATGTTTCTGAAAAAGCAGCTGTCAGAAGCAAACGAAACATTCTTAATTGATCGGGAGGCTCTTAAATCGTAGCCAATGAGTTCCTCTTTAAAATGGTTACCAGTGCATGCTTACATCTCCAGTGGTTTTCTTACAATTAACGTTTTTCCTTAAGGTGGCGCAATTCACCCTCCTTCCCCTATAGCGAAAAAACTGTTCAAAAATGATGACGTCAAATTGTCAAACTCAATTTTTGGCAATTCTAGAACTCGTAGAGCAAAACGAAGACCACCATTAGACTCCCCGTGACGAGCTGCATCGAATCGATACCCATTTTATGCAAAAATATCAACTTTGAAATTTGACCTAATTTGACCTGACCTTGACCTGACCTTCACAAAAACGTGACCTAGGCTGGCCCCAAAGGCTGCCTAACCCACATAATCGCATTTGTCATGTAAAATGGACCATAAAACATGTATCACACGACACATTCATATTGGCCGTTTTCACGACGGAATAGCAGGCATCTATTTAATCCCCATTTGATCCTTTGGTTCCTCAGGAATTTTAGTAGTTCTTTTTAGTAGTTTCCCCAGCTTTCGAATGAATGGTGCGTTAGTTTGCTATTTTTCTATTAAATATCACATCGATTTACTTTATCTAAGGATTTATCACTAATATCAACATAAAGCGTAAGCACAATTATAAAATTTTGAAATTATTAAATACTAGTACAATAGTTAAAAAAAGATACTGAGTTGCCAGGCTACAAAGAATATATTCATTTATGGCGCACGACAGACATTTAGAAAGCAGCGCCCTGTTTTATTGCACGCTGCTAGCCGCTTCCATTGGGTTTTGCAGGCCGTCGTCATTGGTCGTTATACGTATGATGTCACGCGACTTGTGGCCTGTCACGGCTCTTTAATGATCTCCACTAAATGAATGCAACAATGGCCTTTAAGTTGATCTCTGTGGCCATCTGTCTATGGAGCGACCAATATGAAAGTTGGGTGAATTTACCGGGGTTACATGACTATGAGCAAGCAAATGTGTATCAGGAATGGATTTAGGTGGAGAATTGCGCTGGACCATGAGTGCTCGAACGCTCCCAATTCCACGCCGGTTTGGCTTTGGAGCCGAGACAGACGATGCGGGTCAAGGTCACCGCTGGGGTAACGGTGGGTGCGCCCGAGCACCCGTAACGCGGCACAATTCTCCATCTATGGATTTTCCTATTCGCTCAGCATTGTGATAGGCGTTCGTAATAGCAATTACTCTGCTCATGTATCTATCCCCGGTTATTTAAAAGAAGTTTTTGTGGGGGAATATCACGGCTTTAGGTACTCGGTGGCCCTATTCACGACTTTCAAAGAATGCTCCGATAACTAAACACCGCACAGACCTACTGCATTAGTGAATCTGACAGAATGTCTGTGGAATTACATCCCCCCTCACCACACCCCTAAAAACTCATCCAGTGTCCAAAACCACTTTTATCGACTCGCCAAAAAAAAAAAAAAAAAAACACACACACACACACACATACACACACAAAGCATGGGGCATGTCAGCTCTCAGTTCATTTATTATTGTCTTTACCATGGTTCAATTGCATTGCGCGATTTAAAGCACGTGAGTGCCTATATAGTATATACTAGGGTTACCCGCGTGCTCCGCAACGCGAAGAAGGGTTATTTTGACCAGTTGGGATTGAGTTGGTCTGTGTCGATTTGGTTGGTATCCATTTCGTTCGATTTCTTTTTGACGGCCAAGCATTTTGTAATAACAAAAAAAAGATACATCGCATCGAGGTGCCCGTGTCGTATCATCATGCGTTCTACTTTAGAATGATTCGAAAACTGACGTGAAGTCTTTTGATGGCCATCGATGAATTCCGGTAAAAATGACAATGTAATGGTTTGGAATATTTACATTTTTAAGAATACTGTTGATCATCATGCAAAAATGAAGGCTGAGCCTTGGACAGAATTGAATGCTCTTTCCAATGGTGTAATTTTTAATTGCCAGAGCTATCAGATCATTGAGCAAAACCCGTGTGATTAATAAAGTGGAACAAAATTGACAAACACCATTTTCTTCCGTGATTTGTACCACCTTGATTTGGAGCAATCAGCTTTTCACAATTTTCTCATGAGAGGCGGTACATTTCTCTTGCCAACAGGGGTTGTTCCAACTCGCTCCGTTTAACGGTCACCTAAAAATAAAATCAATTCCAAAATCCGTCCAAAACGTCAATTTTCCACATAAAAGTGCCCTCCCCGGTGCACATGGCGCGTGTCATCCCCTGCACCGCACACCATTCGATAGCCCGTTCAATTATCTACACGATGCTGTTTTTCCCGTGCCGGTCGGACCCCTGGTCACCAAGATATAGCACCGGGACCGGACCCGTGTTGGCCAAAATTTGCCGTTTTCGTCCGATTTCGCACGCCGATTTATACATGTAAAGTCTATGACGCGAATTTGCACTTTTTGAGCACGCGCCACGCGCTCTCTATCAATCCGATCGAGCTGAGACCCCTCAAAGGCACGTCGCGCATCCTTGATCTATAAGTTGTGCAAATTTCACCGGGCTAGGTGCAACGGTCTGGCCTGTAGTCCACGCAAAGCACCACCAAGTCGGGACCTCGGTAACGGACAGACGCACCCTCCTCAAATAGTAATATAGACAAGCGGCTGCGCCACTTGCTTTGCTGCGTGGTAGAAAAATTGCGGCACCAGCCAATTTGCTTTCGAATGGTGTTTGATTCATGTCGATGTGTTGTCTAGAAGCATAGATATGGACGGAAATGTGAAGAGAATTTAAAAAAGAACTGTTCTGAGGGCGTTGTTGGATGAAATTTGGGTGATACGGGGTCAAGACGGGTCAAAGGGGTCAGCCCCGGTCACTTTGGGTCAGGCCAGGTCACATAGGTCACCTCTCGTCCGCTGGGATCAGCCCGGGCCATTGTTCTGCTTTTGTCTCCACCACTACCACTACCCCTACCCTACCACTACCCCTACCCCTACCCCTACCAGTACCCCTACCACTACCCCTACCAGTACCCCTACCACTACCCCTACCACTACCCCTACCCCTACCCCTACCCCTACCACTACATCTACCCCTACCACTACCCCTACTACTACCCCTACTACTACCCCTACCACTACCCCTACCCCTACTACTACTCCTACCACTACCCCTACCCCTACCCCTACCACTACACTACCCCTACCACTACCCCTACCACTACCCCTACCCCTACCCCTACCCCTACCCCTACCAACACCGCTGGGTCATGTCAGGTCACAGAATAATTCGAGCCATTCCATTGCCCTTACTCGATTTTGTCGGAAATGACGCTTTGTGGCAAATGTGGCGCATTGCGGCAAATGCGGCGCATCTGTACCTGTTGTTTGAGCATGCATCCTGGCACCAAATTGCACCCGTATCGGGCCATATTTGACAAAACTGTGCGATTTGCGGCAAAAATGACGCCTTGTGACCAATGTGACGCCTCGCGGCAAACGCGGTGCATTTGTACCTAAATTCCATCACAAACTGTACCCATTTAGCGACAGTCAACACATTTTTTCGCCACCATTTATTCAAATCAAAACACGCCTATCCGCCAATGCGAGGCACTCGCCACCGATCGGCATGCATTTAGTCCACAAAGTTTGTCGACCCCGGCTCTCAATGAAGATATAAGAACCGATCAAAATTCCATTGGCGTTCTTCCAGCGCGCCCCACGCGCGAACCGTGTACCCCAGCGAGTGGAAACCTAGAAAAGGCGCTGACCCGCTCTGTCACCTAGAAGGTGTGCAAATTTCAACCCCCTGCGCCGTACCGTCTGCCCTGTAGGCCGGCTAAATTGAACCCACTACACGGCGTGGCGGACAGACAAACAGACAGACAGATGGATCCTGTTGAAATAGTAATATAGACAAGCGGCTGCGCCACTTGCTTTGCTGCGTGGTGAGCAAATGCGAAAGCAAATTGAAAAAAAAACGCCCGTCCGCCGACGAACGCAAACATCGCACAAACAAAAATAAAAAACGACCGCCTCCAACCGCGAACAACACCGCAAACGCCGCAAAAAATGAAAACCGCCCGCATCCCGCGCCCGCCCGCCGCCAACCGCAAACGCCGCAAAAAAATTAAAACCGCCCGCATCGCGCGCCCGCCCGCCACCAAACGCAAACGCCGCAACAAATGAAAACCGCCCGCATCGCGCGCCCGCCCGCCACCAAACGCAAACGCCGCAAAAATGAAAACCGCCCGCATCCCGCGCCCGCCCGCCGCCAACCGCAAAAGCCGCAAAAAAACGCCCGCATCGCGCGCCCGCCCGCCACCAAACGCAAACGCCGCAACAAATGAAAACCGCCCGCATCGCGCGCCCGCCCGCCGCCAACCGCAAATGCTGTAAAACTGAAAACCGCCCGCATCGCGCGACCGCCCTCCGCCAACCGCAAACGCCGCAAAAAACGCCCGTACCTCTACCCCTACCAACACCACTGGGTCACGTCAGGTCACGGACTAAGTTAATATAATAATAAGTACTAAAAATAAGACTTGAAGTGTTCCCAGCCCTGCTCCTATTCGTGCCATTCCATTACGCTTAATCGTATTTGTCGGAAGTGGCGCTTTGTGGCGTATGTGGCGCAGTGTGACAAACGCGGCGCATCTGAACCTGTTGGTTGAGCATGCATCCTAGCACCAAATTGCACCCATATCGGACCATATTGGACAAAACTGTGCGATTTGCGGCAAAAATGACGCCCTGTGACCAATGTGACGCATTGCGGCAAACGCGGTGCATTTGTATACTCGTATCACAAACTGTTTCCATTGAACGAAAATCAACACGCTCTCTCGCCACTTTTCATTCAAATTAATAACTTGCCGATCCGCCAATGCGAGGCACTCGCCGCCGATCGGCATGCATTTAGTCCACAAAGTTTGTCGACCCCGGCTCTCAATGAAGATCTACGAACCGATCAAAATTTCATTGGCGTTCTTCCAGCGCGCCCCACGCGCAAACCGTGCACCCCAGCGAGCCGAAACCTAGAAAAGGCACTGACCCGCTCTGTCACCTATAAGGTGTGCAAATTTCAACCCCCTACGATATACCGTCTGCCCTGTAGGCCGGCTAAATTGAACCCACTACACGGCGTGGCGGACAGACAAACAAACAAACAGATGGATCCTGTTGAAATAGTAAGATAGATGTAGAAAATAATATCTACAGCAAAACATCCAAAATTACAAAGGCTACAATGCTTAAAAAGTAGGTTCATCAAGGAAGCCCATTTTTACTTGCGTTGTGTTCCCAACCATGCGATTCCAACGCGGGCTATTCGCAACGTCTGTTAAGGCACGTTAACAACTGACAAGCCGCCACCGCTGCCACTTATTCATAGATGGTTGATATCGCAGCTTGGGCGTCAGCAGCGCGGCCCACAACGCGTCGGCGCCAGCGCACGCAGCTGTTGGCACTCGGCAGCCGGTGTTGCGACTTAACGGCCGGCCGGCCCCATGAAGGAGAAGCTCTTGGTGAAGCTTTGTGATCGCCTCATAGCCGCCTTGGATGTCATCTTTCTTGGCAGATCCATCCGTTCAGATGGTACGGTGCAGTCTGGATAAAGGACGAAGTCCAACGCCGCTAACCCCGCGACCGCCACCCCACAACGTGGCCGCAGACCGAACGGGCGTGAGGGCCGTAAGGGCCACCCCGCCATCCGGTAGGTGGCTGAGCAGCCGGGCGCAGCGGCGCCTGGGCGGCGGCCGCGCTGAGATGAAGTCCCAAACCGCCATGTCGCCATCACCGCCATCACCATTGCTGCAGCTGTTCCCAACCGCCTCAATCGCCGCCGTTTTGCCAGCAGTCGCGCCGCGGAATGGCAGAAGCTCCAGAGTAGCCTCCAGCGCCCCTCTCCGCACGTGTGCAGGTGCACTGCGGCCGCCGGGTCCGACGTCCAGGCATAACATGATATTTCCATGAGGCTCCGACGGTGGGCTGGTCTTGTTTGGGCGTTCCTCCACTGTGACGTCGGTCACGCCTGCCCCGGCCAGGGCGCAGAGGCCGACGTGTCACCATCCGGTTGCAGTCCTCAGTCGGGTCGCAACGTGTACCTCTTCCGCAGCGTGGAGCGCGCTCCCGCTGGGCAGCGATACAGCCAAAAGTAGAATAGCATGCGGGCGGCCAGCGCTGCGCCGGACAGCGGACCCATGCCGGGGGTATGCCGGTCTCGGCCATTAGCTGGGTCGTCGGGGCCGAGGCTGTACATACAGCTGGTGACCGCGTGAGCCGCCAATCGAAGCTCACGGCTTATAAGCTCGACGCGGGCATCACACGCCGTCCCGATGGGAGCTCCACGACGCCGCCGCGAACTCCAGCGCGGCTCGCAGCGCGAAGACCAGTACGGACGGCCGGGGCAAACGGCGTGCGGGAGTCGCAGGCGACGTTCTGCGGACAGAAAGGGTTGGACATAAGCTGGTCGGCAGGACACTCTTGAGCCGAGCCTTTGATGTAATTACAGATGATCCAGAAGCATGCACAAACATTCATGACACACTATTCTCATTTATGTATTTGCTACATATGATATGATATACCAGCTCATGATCAGTGACGCATTCTGGGCAATATGTTCTAAAGTGAAGTAACTGAAGTTACAGCTGAAAAGCTTAAAAAAAAACAGCTTAAAAAAACACACACACATTCGATAGCTTATGAGAATAACATGCCTTGTGTGCTTAATGCAGGAAAATATTTTTTCACTTCTTTAGAAACAGCAAAAGAGTTGTCAACAAGCCATGTCAACTATCTAAACAATTTTTATGGAAACTGCTCTAGCTAGCTTAAAGTTCCACAACGTTTCCGGAGCACCGTACCCAAACTCAGTTCATGTTTTAAGAAAAAACAGTAATAATGCCTCCTAATTTTGAATGAAATATAGGTATGAGTAATTTGATTTGGAAAGCAACAAATTTCCGCACATCATTTTAGCAAAATTACTATTTTCTTCAGCCATCAGGTTACACAAAACTATAGTAAACTTTATGATCTAGTTTACAAAAACCAAAGCCCCGATTTTAACAAATGTAGATAAAATTTAAACAATTTTAAAAAATGTATCGTGGAGAAAATGAAAAGTGTAGATTTGTAAAGCCTGGATATGTCAATTTCACGGATTAGGCACTTAAAGAAATATCTTCACCTTTCTTTGAGCCACCAGCCTTCACCCAAGTTTTACACGAATGTAGTGAAGCAGACAATGTGGCAACTCAAAATTGTGATGGTTTGAGATAATTATGACGGTAAAAGAAAAAGCAACACAAGGTTCCTTACCCTCGTTTTTTCAAATGGGTTCAGATGAGGCTTCAACTGTTGCCGACCTGAGGAGCTATAGGGACTTGAGCTTTCCAAAACTCAATTTCTAAGGGCACTGAGCAGTGTTTGGCTTTCACACGAATGCGATAGTAAGTTATATGAAGTTGACAAAGCAAGCAAAGCAAAGCATGATGCCCCGCGCGTCCGCCCGCGACCACGCCCCGCGTCCGACTCCCGACCGCCGCGTGACCCGAGGCGCCCGGCGGTCACGTGACCTACCGGCCGGGACTGCAAACGGCCTTCACCACCATTCTTGTATGACGTCATATCCTACTGAGGTGCTGATTGGTCGGAATTAGATACCTGAAGGTAATTATCTGCCGTAGTTATTTTTGTTTCATTGTTTTGCGTGTTTTCTTATATGAAATGTAATTAAAAAATTTGTCATATTTTAATCACCATTAAAACATAACTGAATAGGTATAAAAGAGAACTCGATATATACTTTCCTTGTTTTTAAGAATTCCGGAATTAGATACCCGAGGGAGCAAAGAGGGAGCAAGTTGCCACGCTGATTTAATACCTCATAGTCGAAAGGTGGGCTACTAGAACCAAAAATTGCTGTGTTTGTAAATAAATAAGTGATTTGAGGGCAAAAAATGCCCAGATTTAAACTTCTAAAATTATTTTGAACATAAAATATTTCAGTTTGAGGGATGTTAAGGCCTCTAAGGGTAGGTACTTTTTAGGTATCAAATAAGTTCCTCTGCGAAAGTTCCGTCGTGAAAACGGCCATTGTGACCCCCGGTGACCTGACCTCGCTGTGACCTGACCTGGTATCAGTGACCTCAGATAGCAAAGTATGTGTTTGGCGAACAATGTACCATCGATGGTTTTCAATAAATTACCAATTTACTCGCTTTCACAGCACATTTCTTGAATTGCCTGTGAACGGTGAAAATCTGACCTTTGACCTGACCTGTGACGTCATCGGTTTGACCTAGGTCAATGAAATTTGGTCACAAGGTAGTTCCCGGGTGGGGCTATCGAACGCCGTTTGAATTTTGAAAATCAGCCGGTAACTTTCCGAGATCTTAGGGGGGGGGGCCGAAACGGCCCCCCCCCCCCTACGGATGGTAGGGTCCGCCGGTAGCCCTACGGGGCGCGGGTTAAGACCGCTTCACATACCTACGTAAATTCGATAGTAAATGCGATGGGCACGTAAGCGGATAGGCCTTTACATTTTACGCTCCGTATGTGAAGCGGTCTTGAGGCAAAAAAAAAATCCGGCAGGCGGCTATTTTTCTGTTGGTAAAACTGGCCTCTGTTAGAATTTCGCATAGTGAAGCTTTTGCGGGGTATTTCGGGGTGCTGAATGCTGATCACGTATTTCATGTTAGTTTTGATCACAGATGATGTCTTTATGTATTTACGCCAGGTCGGGTCAGGTCAAGTCAGGTCAACCAGTAGGCGTCCTACCGGCTATCCATAGACCTTCGATTACCACTGACGGCGTCGTAAAATGTTACGAAGGCACTAAAACTACTCCTTAAATGTTCAAGTGGATGCTAAATTCGAAATCAGACCAAAGAATTACCACCAGAAACATGTAAAACTCGAAAAAGTGAACCAGTCATCAAAGGTCAATAACCTTGACCTGACCTTTGACACCCACCGTAATGCATGAGAAAAACATCATTTCACATGTTTGGGCGTTTACAATCACAAAAAGACTGGAAACGCGCGGATAATATGAGCTGACATACCCTGAATCGAGATTCCGGCCAAACCTGAAAAAGGTTACATGTCACCAATGCGGCTAGGGACGCCAGCGCTGGCTGGCCACGGCCCTACCGCCCTACCAGAATGACCCCGCGGACCGCGAATTCCAAAGGATGCTGCCGCCTGCCGGGGCGTGACGGGAAGCTGGCTAGTCACCGGGGAGGACCGCCGCGGATTGGGGCTCAGGGGCGGTGGGAGACGGACTGGGGGGGGGGGGACGCACCCAAGGACCGACTAACGGGGTCCACCAGGGCCTTTTGTCCAGGGGAGCCGGCGGAGAAGAGACGGCACAGGCCGAATGGCTCGGGGGGGGGGGCGAGGGAGTGGGTCAATAAATAACATTTGTAGGGATGTTGTGTTGTGGCGCGTCGGCGGCCGCCGGGTAGGTGCAGACGGCGCTGGCTCGGAGTTGTCCTGGAACGGGTGGGCGCGATGTTTTTGTGCGGGTAAGGGAGGCGCATAGCAGGCCAGCGTGGCCAGATCCGTGCGCCACTGTCACTATCCGTGACCATGACCTTGACCTTGACCTTTGACCTTCAAGGTCAAATTTGAGGTCAAAGGGCGGGGTACTGAATAACGTCTCGAATTTATGGAAGGAGCGGGCTAAAAACGGTCCCAAACGACGGCCAGCCTCGTTGGCTAGCCTCCGCTACCCTGACCTTGGATCTAGCCCTTGACCTTCAAGGGCAATGGTCACGGAGGTTGCCCACGGTAACAAGCTATCATGTATGACCACTTTTGGTCCTCTTGCGCCCATAATTCGGGACGTTATCCGGTACCCCGTCCTTTGACCTCAAATTTGACCTTGAAGGTCAAACATTAGGGTCAAGGTCAAGGAGAATAAAATGTAGCCCTAGTTGCCAAGCATCCACTGGCATGGTTGTTTGAGACGTGGCAGATCAACTTTTTCACATTTCGCCCTACTCTTTCTTTGGGATATGGTGCCTATCTTTGACCTGGTGTTTGACCCTGAAGGTCAAGGGCTAGATCCAAGGTCAGGGTAGCGGAGGCTAGCCAACGAGGCTGGCCGTCGTTTTGGGCCGTTTTTAGCCCGTTCCTTCCATAAATTCGAGACGTTATCCGGTACCCTGTCGTTTGACCTCAAATTTGACCTAGAAGGTCAAAGGTCAAGGTCAAGGTCATGGTCACGGAGGTTGCCCACGGTGACGAGCTATCATGTATGACCACTTTTGGTCCTCTTGCGCCCATAATTCGGGACGTTATACGGTACCCCGTCCTTTGACCTCAAATTTGACCCTGAAGATGACCTTGAAAATGTGTTTCATGTCCATTTTTGGAACCAGCTTGTCGTACTTGACCTTATATCGTGTTTTTAGCGAATTCTGAATCCGACGCTGAATCAGTCGCTGAAAACGTCGCTATCTTCACGCACGTAAAAACTTCACGAAAAGTAAATTCAGCTTGCCTAAAACGCAATTATTTTAGATGACCTAGGTTGACCTTGACCCTGACCTTGACATCTGTACATCGTCGAACATGTTCCAAGATAGGTGGGAGGCAAGACTGGCAAAAAAGGCCGAAATCAAGGTGTCAAAAGCTCACAAGGCCCATAGCCAACGAAAGATGTTGAGAATTGGTCATTTGGGTCATGACATGACCTGAAAAACAATGTCATATCTCCGAAACCAGAAACCACAGAAACTTGAAATTTTCAGTGGACATCAAGAAAGGATAGAGGAGCAGCTATACGAAAAATCAGGCTTCTAGCTCTAAAAATGTTGAGTGCAGAGCAGAAGAACTACTTGGGGGGGGGGGGTGGCAATACACCCTCCCCTGCCCATGTGCGGGCGAGGGTTAATATAGGGAGAACTCTACAGTTTTAAAAGAGGGAGATGACCCCTGCAAGGCACACTTTCCTCAGCAAGGCCCTTTTTTCTTTTTTCGGGACGAAAAATGGAATATCTTCGCCTAGGGTGATCGTTGGGCCGTAAAAGCTCCTTATTTGTGCTTGTCTCAGCTCAAGTTACGGAACTGCTATTCCACTTTAAAACCATATGTTAAAAGTGAACTATTTCCTTTAGCCACATTTGAACGCATATTAACCATTATTTGAACGACAATCACCAGTCCACCCACGCCACCGTTTCGCCGTCCATGCGTGGCTGTCGCGGCTCACGGCTCGGCGTGCCGGCGGAGGGTGGGCGGAGCCAGGCGGCTGACGTCACCCAAGCATGACGCAAGCAGCAGATGCATGCTGCAATAACCTCAGCTTTCGAACGAACTGAGCCCCGGTCGATAATTCCAGCCCCTCCCCGTCTCCCCGGTGGGGACGTCCGAACGCCGAGCGGCGCCAGAAGTGCAGGCGGGAAGGGCGGCGCGCGCGGCGGTGCGGACACGCTCTGAGCCGGACACTGCGCACGGTGGTCGGTGGACGGTGGATGGTGGACGGTGGACGGTGGTCGGTGGATGGTGGACAGTGGACGGTGGACGATGGACGGTGGACGGTGGACGGTGACAAGTGCTGTCGGTTCCCAGTCTGACAAACCTTCGCCCCATGACCATCAATCACACACGCCAGCCACCATGTCTGAGAAGAGCTCCTGTCTGTGTTTCGACCTGCGGAGCGGCTCGCTCGCTATCGGCGTCACGTTGGCGGTTGTCGGTGGCCTGATTACCGTCTCGTCATTGATCTACATCGGCGAGCTGCAGCAGGATCGGGATTATGAAGGTTTCCATCGATATCAGAACTATGACGAATTGAAGATAATGCTGCTGTACCAAGCTGTCATCGGGATTTTGTTCTTGATCTTCAACAGCCTACTGATCCACGGAGTGAGAAAGAGGAAGACGGGCATGGTGCTCGCGTGGTTGATTTACCACGGAGTATACAGCTCTATCAAAACCGTGGCCCTGATGATCGGCCTTGCATTTGCCATGGCAAGTGGAAAACGCTCGCAAAAAGTTGGAGTCGCTGTTGGGTTTCTGGAAACCATCCTGTTTTGGAGGTTGCTTCTATTCGTGTTCCGTTATCATACGTCACTGAAGCAACAAATGGGTGAGTCACACATGCCACAGAAGGACGAAGATGTAGAAAACATGACGAAGGTGCAAGTGTGAGGTGAAACCGAGGATATCCGTTCGGAACAATTATTTATCCAGGAAGGTCTCATCCATTGGGTGGGAAAATGACCCATCGTGTCATCAATTCGGGACAAAGTTGAAAAGAAAAGCGTGAGCTGACAAACCTCGCTAGAACTATGGACCACAAATCGTTCCATTCCGTCTAATTATCCGAAAACATTTGCTTCTACATATCGACATGTTTCATATCTGCCAATAAAATGAAAACGAGATGCAACTTGTTGGCTTTTGGCCCGTAATTTTCGTGTTTTCACCAATGTAACCGAGCAGGCGAGCGCTGTGTTCTGTTGCGACTGTGTGATGCTGAGGCGACACGTTATTTGCCGTCCTTCTTTACGGCCGAGCTTGTAGGTACATACTACATACCATGTAGATTGTAGGTACCTACATGACTGATTTGATTGATTTTTTTTCTTGCATAAACCTGCGCCGTGCTGGCAGCTGAGGGGGGGGGGCGGAAGGAGGGTACGCCCTCCCCCTCAGGTTTTTCGCGAATATCTCAAAAAAACTGGCAGCGCGCAGCGTTCAAGGGAGAAGTGAGAGAAAATTAAAATGCGCCTCTTTTGGACGAATGTCGTTCTAAACCTTCTCAAACGTCGGTTCGTTCAAGGTCAGGTCACCAGGGTCACGTCAAGTGACCTTACCTCAGAAAAGTTCAAAGACTCGCTATAGCTACACCGACTGAACGATCACTTTGAAACTTTCAGCAATTGATAAGATTAGCAGTACATATGTATAAAATGTATATCTCGGATTATTTTGTATCTGCGACCTAAGGTCAGGTCAATTTTGCGACCTCTCCAGTTAGTCAATGGGAGAAAATTGAAATGCGCCTCTTTTGGACGAATGTCGTTCTAAACCTTCTCAAACGTCGGTTCGTTCAAGGTCAGGTCACCAGGGTCACGTCAAATGACCTTACCTCAGAAAAAGTTCAAAGACTCGCTATAGCTACACCGACTGAACGATCACTTTGAAACTTTCAGCAATTGATAAGATTAGCAGTATGTATAAAATGTATATCTCGGATTATTTTGTATCTGCGACCTAAGGTCAGGTCAATTTTGCGACCTCTCCAGTTAGTCAATGGGAGAAAATTGAAATGCGCCTCTTTTAGATGAATGTCGTTCTAAGCCTTCTCAAACATCGGTTCATAGGTAAACATGACACACTGAATCGGAAAAATGCACCTGTGACCCCTCTGTGTACCCCTGAGGTCATCTCAGGTCAGGTCATGAAAGGTCACAAGCGTTTTCTTACTATAACTTTTGATAGAGACGTGCAAGAGCGGTGAAAACACGTCAGGTGTGCTCAGCTCGACGATACGGATCGACTATTATGCAACATGACCCTTTCCAGTCAGGTCATAACCTTGACCTTTGGTCAATTTTTCAAAATGACTTTTTTAGGTCAACGTACACGGTTCATTCGGCGCGTCTCGACGAGAGGAACACGATGCTGACAATATTAATGTCATGGCTCTCTTGCGTCAAAAGTTATTACCGAAAAACATGCTTCGTAAAAATGTCTTTTTTTAGTTTCGCCCTCTGGAGGCTAAACCGTTGACCTGAGGTCAAATCTGAAAACAATAACCAGAAAGGTCTGTAAAAGTGCTATCGAATGCGCTTTTCCGCGGCGCTGTAGCTCTATTGGTTCCCGAGGTAGCTCTTGGCAGTTTCCAAAATTACTGAAATGGACTAACTTTGAACTTTGATGACCTCTGGCGAGCTGACCTTTGACCTGATCTAAAAACTTCCAAGTGTTTCCGTCATTATTTTTGACGCTCTTTCGATTGCTGCTTACCGCGTGTCGCTACTTAGACGGGGGGAGCGTTTTCACGCCCCCCCCCCCCCCCCAGCACGACACAAAAAACGCAGGGCATCAGCACGGCGCGGATTAACCCTCGCCCGTAAACGGCGATCTGCCACCTTCGCCCATGCAGGGGGGGGGGGTTGGTGCGACCCCCCCCCTTGGCGTTTGAAAACGGAGCGTCGTAGAGCTTAGCGGAAAAAACCAACGGATTGCTCTCAACGAGATCTCGCGATTGGTGGTATATTTTTTGGTCCTAGGTCAACATTTGACCTACTTTTGACCGGTCAAAGGTCAAATTTTCGGAAAAATAGACTTTTTTCAACTTTCCGCGGCGATTGCGGCAAAAACGGTGGGAGATATCGACTTGAAATCTTCACTATCGTGTTCCTTGATCAATTCTCTATCGTTTGGTATGTATTTCGTTTCCCTAGCTCTAAAAATGGCGCGTTGGGAGCGCCGGAAGTCGGCAAGGTCACAGTCGGCGGCAGAAATTCGAAAAATCAAAAATTAAATTTTTGAAATCTGATTGTATTTTTGGATTTGGGAGGTCCATTTGCTCCCTATAGAAGCTAATATTGCTGCATATTCTCATTGAGGTGACAAGAATTAGCAAAATAGTGGTTCGGGCGCTTTTCAAAAATAGTACCGGACGCTGTTCCTCTTGTGACGTCATAGCTCCGTGACCTGACCTGACCCGGTCAAGTTTCTTATACCATATGATAGCCAATACTTGCCCCAACATGCATGGGAAGTTTCATCACGATCCATCAACCGATATCCGTACCACCGGCAGGAAACCTCGGGCGTTGGCACTCAGTTTGTGAAAATCCGGCCGGAGACTGTTCCCTTTGTGACGTCATAACTCCGTGACCTGACATGACCCGGTCAATTTTTTTTTATCAAAAGATGCGCAAGGTTTGCCCCATAAGGTACCCAAAATTTGGCGGCGCTGCGCGCCGCCGTTTTTGCACTATTTCCGAAAAACCTCAGGGGGGGTTGCACCAACCCCCCCCCCCCTACATGGGCGAGGGTTAACGTCTTTTGTATACGCAATGGCATAACGTAGTAGCGGGTGCTTGGAAACAGGGGTGCGGAGCCGGAGCCGTCAAAGAGGGGGGCGATTCCGGCTCTTTTTTAAGAGGAAAAAATGATTGACATAATTAATTGCAATTAATAACATAGGAACCTAATAATTAATTGACCTAGTTAGTAGTTCGGTTTGACAGTACAAGGCAGTAAGGAAAACATGTGGTACGTCATGGGCCATCACGTGAATGAAAAAAGCTGAATACGTGTCCCCAGTGTCCCACAGTACGCAATCAAACTCCTGTCTGCTCCTCCCTCCCCACGTCTACTGTATCCCCAGAACCTGAGGACCGGTCATCAGGTGACGGTAATTGTTTTGAAGCCAGTGCAGTGGACTGCGAGCATTTCTTTCCCAGAAAGATACCTATACATAACATTCCGCCACGTGCTTATATACCCTGTTCGCTGATTATATGTGCTGTTGAGAAAATAGCCTTGTTATGCAAATACAGAAGCAGTGGCGTATTTAGGGGGGGCCATGGGGGCCATGCCCCCCCCCTTCCGCCCAGCCGCCCAGATGGCGCCCCAATTAGCGCCGACCAGGCTGATGCCGTTTTACAGAGGGAACATGAATTAAAGAGTGACGTGAAGGCACGGATCGAACTTAAATATCTCTTTGGGGGTGCCTGGACACCCGAATGTTCTCCAGGACACCCCAACTAGGACCTGAGCCCCCAATTATGAAGGGCGCCCCTCCGGAAACCAGAATATTCCGAACCCCCAGGGTCGATGGCGCCCCTGAAGAGCCGCTGGCACCCAGCTGACCGGAACAGTCGCCCCTTTAAAGGTTGATGGCGCCCCTCTAGAGAACCCGGCGCCCCTCTGAAGTTCACAGCTGCCCCAATCGGCCCCATTCAAGATCGATGGCGCCCCTGAAACCACTGGCTCCCCTCTAAGGCACCCGCGTTCTTCTCAAGATCACAATCGCCCTATCCAAGATCAATAGCGCCCTCAAGAGCCACTAGCGCCCCCCCCCCCTTGAGGCTGAAGTTATTCCGATTGAGACTAAAGTCGCCATTAAAGCCCAACGGCGCCCCTCCAGAGCGTCCGGCACGCTTCTGAAGATCACAGTCGTCCTCATCCGAGGTCGCTGGCGCCCCTCGAAAGTCATTGGCGCCCATCTAAACGGAGATTACAGCTGCCTCATCTTAAGATCGATGGCAACCCTCTGAAACCAATGGCACCCTTCTTAGAGTACCCGGCGCCCCTCTGAAAATCATATTCGCCTCATCCGAGACAACGCCCCTTGACACTGCAGTCGCCCCACCCAAGCTCAAAGCGCCCCTCCAGAGCGTGCGGCGCCCTGCTGAAGGCAACAGTGGCCCCATCCATGCCCAATGATGCATTCAACACAGTCTAAAGATCACAGTCGCCCCATCAATCAGAAATCGCTGGCGCCCCTCAAGAGCCACTGGCGCCCACCTGAACCGGGACTTCAGTCGGCCCATCCTAGATCAATGGCGACCCTATGAAACCACTGGCGCCCCTCTGAAAATCCCAGTCGGACCATCCGAGATCAATGGCGCCCCGCCCCATTCAAGATCGAGAGCGCCCCCCCCCCTCTCCTGAAACCACTGACGCTAGGTAATTATTTGACAATGGGGCTTTTTCATCGACACCAAGGGCCTTTTTCAAGATGCAGCAGCCAGGCGGCGCCAAGCTGGGCTAGGATGTGTCAAGCGTTTCTTATAAGGCAGCCTCGTTAGTGCCACCCCTCGTTGCGATACCGCCCCTCAATTTGCGACGCCGCCCCTTCACCGTACAATGCCACTCCTCAATGCAAGTGGTACCCCTGAGGCGCAGTGCCGCCCATTATTGCGATGCCGCCCCCGCCTAGCAGTGCGGTACCGCCCCCAGCGTATGCGTTTTTTTTTTAATTGAACCTGCTGGGGGTGTTTGAACACCCACTTCTAACTCAGCTTGTGGGCCACGTCGAAACACGCAGTAGGCGGCGTTCGAAAGAGCGTCAAAAACTATAATAAAACTACTTAGGTCATTGTTAAGGTTAGGTCGAACTGGTCGAAGGTCAGGTCACCAGAGACAACCAAAAATCAAATTTCGCCGATTTTGGCATTTTTCGGCAAAGCGGCGCATAAGTCAGGATTCAGAAAGAGATTGAGCTACAGCGCCGCAGCAAAGTGCAATCGATACCTCTTTGTATGCTCTCTCTTATTAATTATCTCAGATTTGACGTAAGGTAGGTAAACGTTTTAGCCGTAAAATATATGTATTCGCGGGGGACGTTTACCTGTAATACTTTTTGGTTCAGACCTGCACGAGATTAGTTTAACCGACATCGTGTTCCATTTTTTCGAGACTAGTCAAATGAACTAGAATTTGACATTAAAGGGCATTTTGAGAATTTGACCTAAGGTGAAGGTCATCACCTAGCCGGGAAAGGTCATATTACATATTAGTCGATCCGTATTGTCGAGAAGGAAAATAATTATATAAGGCGTTTCATTGCTCTACCATATCTCTATCAAAAGTTATTGTCCAAAACCTACTGGAGACCTTTCATGACCTGAGATGACCTCAGTAACATAAAAGTGGTCACATCACGAGTTAAATTTTCCGATTAAATGTGTCATACATACCTGTATCCCGATATCTGAGGGTGTTTTCGTTCAGAAAAGGAGAGCATTTCAATTTTCTTAACCCTCGCCCGCACATGCCATTTTCCCATCCTAGAACGCACATGGGGGGGGGGGCAGGCATCGGTAAAATCCTTTTTGAAAGGATTGCATTCCCAATCCACATTCCCAGTGCCGAAGTGGATTGCATTCCTACCCGCAATCCCCTTTTTTTCACTCCGATTGTGATCAAATCCGCAATCCTTTTTTTGCAATCCTGTTGTATTATTATGTGCACTAGTGGATCTGGGGGAGGGAGGGGGGCATAGGGCCGTGCCTCCATCCCCAAATCACCCATTTCTAGTACCTAGTCTTGCGAGTAATTCCTATCTAAGGCACAGGTATTTTATGGGAAATATTTTTTGCCTCAAACACCCCCACATTTAAACCTCTACCCAACCCCCAACCAGTGTTTTATATTTTTAAAACTCGCCCTCAAATACGTAATTTTGCCCTTCCTATGTAGTTCATCAGCGTATATTATTTTGAGCGTTTAAATTAAAAGCGTTTAAATTATTTCAAGTTTCGATGTAAAGCCCTTCATAGCAAAGTACATTAAGCCGATGAAGCCGATCTCATAATTTTCAATCGCAACAAACCATTTCAAAGCACTAATCAAACACAATCCGGATTGGATTGCAAAAATTGGAAGTATGATGCAATCCAATCCGCAATCAAATCCTGTTTTTTGGAATGGATTTCAAATCCAGGTGCAATCCACCACAAAGGAATGCAATTAGGATTTTGCAATCCTGCAATCACAATCCTACCGATGCCTGGGGGGGGGGGCGTGGTTGCCACCCCCGCGCCATTTAGTTCCTGTTGAAGATAGAGCTTAGCAGTAAGACCAAAAAGATTCTTTGGGAAGAGACGAATCCAATGAAACCCAGTTTTACCTTCTCAGGTCAGTCATTGACCTTCCAGGTCAGGTCAAACTAAAAAATGTTGCTGTTTTGGGTCACCGTTGGATATCAAGTGCGCTGCTTATGAAATACCGATGACGATGCTGTTTTCTGGTGCCAAGCCAGCTAGAACCTCTTTGTCACACCATCCGACCAGAATTTTGCTGCTGAGGTCATTTCAGGTCAAGTTAGGTCAAGGTCAATTATATGTGTTTGTATGTCTGTGTGTCTGTGTGTATACTGATGTGTGCACCGACTGTTTTTGGGTCCATATCACATGAAACCATGATCTGAGAAGCTTTTACCAAAAATGCAGTCAAAAAACTTCACAAAAAGTAAATTCAGCTGGCCTAAAACGCAATTATCTTAGATGACCTAGGTTGACCTTGACCCTGACCTTGACCCCTGTACATCGTCGAACAACATGTTCCATGATAGGTGGGAGGTAAGACTGGCAAAAAAGGCCGAAATCAGGGTGTCAAAAGCTCATTAGGCCCATGGCAAACGCAAGATGTTGAGAATTGGCCATTTGGGTCATGACATGACCTGAAAAACAAGGTCATATCTCTGAAACCTAAAATCACAGAAACTTGAAATTTTCAGTGGACATCAAGAAAGGATAGACGAGCAGCTATACGAAAAATCAGCCTTCTAGCTCTAAAAATGTTAAGTGCAGAGCAGAAAGACTGCCTGGGGGGGTGGCAATCCTCCCCCCCATGTGCGGGCGAGGGTTAAGCTGCGCCGTGCTGGGGGGGGGGGGGGGGTGCGTTTTTACGCCCCTTCCCTTAGGTTTTTCGCAAATATTTCAAAAACGGCGTCGTCAAACGCCATCGTTTTTGGTACACATGTTTATACATCTTTTCCACACAAGTTGAGAAAATTTCAGACCCGGCTCGTTCAAGACCAGGTCACCAGGTCACGTCAAGTGACCTTACCTCAGAAAAAGTTTAAAGACTCGCGATAGCTACACCGACTGAACGATCACTTTTGAAACTTTCAGAGATTGATGAGGATAACAATATGTAGGTATAACATGTTTATCTTGGACTTTTGATATCTGTGACCTAAGGTCAGGTCCAGGGTTGTGCTTGACTCATAAGTCGAGTCAGAAATTTGACTCAACTCTGACTCAAATGAGTCAGATTTGAGTCGAGTCGGATAAAATGCTGAGCTGTTGAGTTGAGTCAGAGTTGAGTCGGACAAAAATATTAAGGTGTTGAGTTGAGTCAGAGTTGAGTCAGTAAAATAACTTTTGACATTTGTATTGTATTGTATTGACAAAGGCAGACAACTCCACATGGGCGTGGCTATTCTGTGTCTCTAGTCACAGAGAGTTAAAAAGAAAACATACATCAGGGTAAAATGGGAATAAAATTTACCGTCAGAAATCACACATCCACGCACACACCAGGCACTCAATGCACACGTCATACGCAATCAGATCACCGACAATAACAGCCTCACGGAACCCCATCAGAAGTGCGCCTTTACTGCTTTCTTAAAACTGTCCGGGTCGAGATCTAAAAGGGCAGCGGGCAGCTGGTTTAAGAGCGCGGTCGCTTGGTGTGAAAAGGCCCGCTGCCCAGCCGCAGTGCGCGAAACCGGTGGCCGTAGGCGACGGTCATTCCGGGTGGTGCGGTCACCACTGGCCCGCGACCCCGCGTTCGTGGCGAACAGTGAGGCGAGGACGGTCGGTTCACCGCGCACAATCGCACCGCGCGCGACAGTCACCGCTGCGACCCGGTACATGTCACTGGCCGATTTGAGGCGCAGGTCATCCCGCGCGCGAGATACGTGGTCGTGCTTTTTGAGGCCGGTAATAACTCTTGTAGCGAAGTTGATAATTTTGAGAAGTCTGGCACAGTTATCGGCAGAACAGTTTCCGTAAACAGATATGCAGTATCTCACGCGCGAGATGACCAACCCCTCAACAATAGTTTTCAGTACGTGCTGCGGGAGGAAATGTCTCAGGTGGCGGAGACCAATCAGGAGGCCGGTACAGTGGCGAACCACGTCACTGACGTGTGCGTCCCAACTCAAGTGACGGTCAAACAGCACGCCAAGGTTTTTGACTGTCCGGCTCTCCCGAACAGTCCCACCACCGACCCGTACGCTGACAGGGGGGAGGTTACGGGTGTTCTGACGGGTGCCGAGGAGAAGGATTTCAGTTTTGGACGCGTTGAGTTTTAAGCCATGGGCATGGAACCAAGCAGACAAGGTGGAAAGGGTAGATTCCATGCGTTGGATGAGGTCAGGAAGATTGGCTTTGACATCGGACAACAGGATTTGGGTGTCGTCAGCGTACTGAGTCACATGGGCGTCCGGTGCGTGCAGGCTGAGGTCGTTGGAGAAGATGGTGAATAGGAGAGGACCAAGGACGGATCCCTGGAACACTCCCGTGGTGATAGGAAGGGGATTTGAGACCACTCTGTTGCCGGAAGGAGAGCAGATGGAGACTGACTGGGAATGACCATGGAGATACGAAGAAAACCAGGATGTGTCGATGTTATATTGCTGAAGTTTGCTAAGGAGCAGAGAGTGTGGAATAGCGTCAAAACATTTGCTCAGATCCAAGAGGCACAGGAGGGAAAGGTGGCTACGGTCCATGTTGGAGAAAATACTGTTAGTAACAGAGAGCAGAGCGGTCTCGGTTGAATGGTGGGGACGGAAACCGTGTTGGGATGAGGATAGGAGATGATTGTCGGACATATAGGCATACAGCTGTCGCTGCACCACACGTTCGACAATCTTGGCTATGACGGGAACTATGGATATAGGACGGTAATTGGAGGGCAAGGAAGGGTCGCCGGACTTGAAAATAGGATGCACCAGGGAGTGTTTCCATGAATCAGGGATTTCACATCTGGTAAGGCACGAGTTAATGATGTGGAGAAGGACAGGGCCGATGGCGTCAAAACATAGGATTAGGATACGGATACAAATTCCGTCAGGCCCACAAACACCGGAACGCTTCATGGAGAACATTACCTCCCGCAGGCCGGCCAGCGTGGTGCCGCGCACGCGGAAGCCGCAGGCGCCCACACGCGGCAGGCGACACGGGACAGCGGGCGGGGGCCCCAGGCTGGCCAGCTCATCAGCAATCCGAGCACCGACACCAACAAAGTACGCATTAACCTCGTCGGGAGTAGCGGCAGGAAGACTAGGGGCACTGCTACGCTTTCCGGCGATTATAGGGCGGATCACACGGTACAGTGAGCTGCTGCCATGCTCACGGAGCCTAGCTTCAATGTCCGCTCTACAATCTTGCCGGATCGCCGACCTGACCCTCCTATCAAGTTCGCGAAAGGTCGGCGATCTCCCCTCGCGGCGCAGTACACCCCTCCGCTGGGACATGAGATCGAGAGTCGCCGCGGTGACAGCCGGCGCTTCAGGGTTCCGGATGGTAGCGATTTTAGTCGGGGCATGTCTATCTAAAACGGATAGCAAACGATCAGTAAAGAAGGACCACATGAAAGAAACTGGATAGCTGCTAAAAACGCACGACCAGTCCACACTGTACAAATCGCTAAGCAATGCATCTCGCTGGATACGTTTGAGCGGCCTAAAACGCAGACGGGATGGTTTTTTAACACGTTTCGGTAAAGATAAAAGCAAGCGAACGACATAATGAGGGCTAAAAGAGCATTTTGACACCGCTAGACGACGGATGATGTGTTCAGAGTTGCAAATAACTACATCTAAAAGTGAACCGGTGTAAAAGGTGGGCTGCATCACATGCTGATATAAATCAAAAGACTGCAACATTTCACGGAGTCGGTCCCGGCCAGGGTTTGTACCTGTGTCTAACAGGTTGCAGTTTAGGTCACCCATGATAAGAATCGGCCCGGAGTGTTGGAGCACTACACGCTGGTACTGCAGCTCCAGCTCGCCAATGTCCGCCTGGAGTGCCGCGGCCGTTCTCCGCGGCGGCCGGTAGACGGCGGCGAGCGTGAAGGGCGGGCCGGCCGACGGCTTCACTCGCAGCCACAGGGACTCCAGCAGACAGCTGGTGCAGTCAGCTGGCGGCTGGGGGATGACAGCGGCCTGGTAGCTGTCGCGGGCCAGGATGGCCACTCCACCGTAGCCGGCGTCCCCGGGCCGGTCGGCGCGGTGCAGCGTGTATCCCGGGAAGGTGACGAGTCGGGTCGCAGTGGCGGATCTAAGCCAGGTCTCGGTGAGTAAAAAGAAGTCATGGTCGAAACGATTCAGCTGGTCATGTTGGAGTGATGCGATCTTCGGTAAAAGGGACTGGATGTTGAGCATCCCAATCATCAAGGTCCGTTTGCGGCCGTCGGCTGAGGAGCGTCGCCACGCCTGTCCTCCCCTACACCCCCGGCGCCGGGCGCTGGCACCGCGCCTGCCACGATGTGTAGGGCGCGCGGTCGGCGGCCGCGCAGGGTCAGGGTCAGGTCTTCCATGGCCCCTCGGGGCCGCCGGAGCAGGGGTGTGGTCGGACCGATCGGCGTGTCGACAGCATCGACGGCCAGCGAAACGGCGGCTCTCATCAGGCGACGGAGGTGCGTGGCTTCCGTCGTTCCCGGCGGGTGTCGCGGCGGTCACCAGGAGAAAGGTTAGTGCTAGGAACACTAAACACCTTGCAAGGTCACGGTGCATCTTGCCAGATCACGATCGTAGTGATCACACTGATATTCAGTTCGCACAGCGTCACTCGTTCACGACTCGCAATTTAGTTGAGTCAAAAACATTTAGGAACATGAGTAATCTGACTCAACTTTCTAGAAACATTATATAGTATAAGTTTTTCATTCTCCCCCCGCTTAACAACTTAGGCCTGGCCCTGCTGCCGGATTTTTTCACCCCCCCCCCGCTCAACAACTTTTTTATCTGAGTCAATTTTGAGTCAACACACTTCACTCAACAAAAAATTTGAGTCAAGTTTGAGTCAACTCATATTTTCATTGAGCCGCTTGAGTCATGAGTCGAGTCAAGGGAAAAAATCAGCTCCTTGTTTGAGTCAGAGTTGAGTCAGGGCATTCTGAAGTTGAATGATGAGTCGAGTCGGCAAATTTTTTTGAGTCGAGCACAACCCTGGCTCAGGTCAATTTTGCGACCTCTCCATTACAAGTCAATGGGAGAAACTATGAAATGCGCCTTTTTTGGACGAATGCTGTTCAATGCCCTCTCAAACATCGGTTCATAGGTAAACAAAACACAATGAATAGGAAAAATGCACCTGTGAGTTCTGACTCTTCTGTATGCTCCTGAGGTCATCTCAGGCCATGAACGGTCACCAGTAGTTTTTTGGCTATAACTTTTGATAAAAATATGCTAGAGCGGTGAAACTACGTCAGATGTGTTCAGCTCGACGATACGGATCGACTGATATGCAGCATGACCCTTTCCGGTCAGGTCATGGCCTTGACCTGAGGTCAAATTTTTAAAATGACATTTCAATGTCAACGTATAGTTCTTTCGACGCGTCTCGACGAGAGGAACACGATGCTGGCAAAACAAATCTCGTCACTGTCTTGAGGCAAAAGGTATCGCAGAAAACGTTTTTCTTAAAAACAGATATTTTTGGAGTTTTGCCATCTGGAGGCTAAACCGTGGACCCGAGGTCAATTCTGAGGGCAATTATCAGGAAGGTCTGTAAAATGGCTATCAAATGTGCTTTTCCTCGGCGCTGTAGCTCTATTGATTCCCGATTTATCCGTTGGCAGTTTCCAAAATTGTTTAAATGGACTAAATTTGACCTTTGATGACCTCTGGCGACCTGACCTTTGACCTGACCTGAAAACTAAACAAAGTGTTTCCGTCATTATTTTGACGGTCTTTCGATTGCCGCTTACTGCGTGTCGCTACGTGGCCCAGGAGCCAGGTTAGAGTGGGTCGCGTGAAAACGCCCGCCACAGGTCATTTTGGATCAGTTAGTGAACCTGTATAATTTTTTGCAAAGAATAAAAAGTGTGTTCATCGATCAATGTAGGTATGTTTTACCGTTTCGAATTCGCATGGATGCGTTTTTTTTTTTTAGAAAAAAATGTCCGTAGCCTGAGCTCGTTTCCTATATCGTGCTAAATATTCATCAAGATCAAGGTTTTTTTGAAAAAACAACACTGGGCTGCAAATTGCATTAATTGGATTTTATGACAAATCAGCGAAACCTAGTTTGTATACTCGTATTTTACAGCACCTAGTAAATCATGCATGAACATGACGTTACATTTTAGACTGACGCCCCTGTCGCGAGCTGACAATGGCGCCCCTCTCAAGGGAAAAAGTCGCCCCCTCGAGCACCATGCCCCCCCCCCTTTCGCTGATTTCTGGCTACGCCGCTGTACAGAAGCAGCATGTACCAATCAAATTGCTTTTTTCTTCCACCCGTATTTAATTGATCGCATAGGGAATGTACTGAGTCGGAGCCGGAGCCGGAGCCGGAGCCGCCAGGACATTTCAACCGGAGCCGTAGCTGATTTTTTCTCCGGAGCCGGAGCTGGAGCCGGAGCCGTCTGCAATTTCTACGGCTCCGCATCCATGCATGGAAAGCCTAAGAGCCCTAAGACTTTGGTATCAACACGGCGCAGATTAACGTCTTTTGTACTATATGCAATGGCATAACGTAAGTACCGAAAGCGAGTGCTTGGAATTGGGGAGCATTCATTCTGGCCAGGGTTCATAATGTCCAGGGTACGTTATGCCCAGTGTCGAAATGGCCAATGTCTTAAATGGGCCAGAGTTCACAATGTCCAGGGATTGCATGGTTCAAATGCGGCCAACTGGCTGCAGATAGGGTATATTCAAAGAGGCCAGGGTTCATAATGTCCAGGGCACGATGTGTCCAGTGTTCGAAATGGCCAGGGTTCATAATGTCCAGGGCACGATGTGTCCAGTGTTCAAAATGGCCAGAGTTCATAATGTCCAGGGCACGATGTGTCCAGTGTTCAAAATGGCCAGTGCCTTGAATAGGCCAGAGTTCATAGTGTCCAGGGATTACATAGTCACTGAAAGTGACGTCATTATGTAAAAAAAAACACGGAACCAGCTCAATGCAAAGCAGTGCAGTGCCGAAGGCAATGCCTTAGGAGAGATTACAGGCAATAGTAAATCAAATATTTTTAGGTTAAGTGGTTATGTATCTGGCTTCAGGCCGAAGGCCTGAAGCCTGATGCATAACCACTTAACCTAAAAATATTTGATTTACTATTGCTTGCAATCTATTCATGCGAGAAACTTTTTCCTTATCCCCGGTAGGCAAACATCATTACCTTAGGTTAGGTTAGGTTAGGTTAGGTTAGGTTAGGTTAGGATAGGTTAGGTTTGGTTGGGTTGGGTGGACTATGTAATCCCTGGACAGTGGACACTATGAACTCTGGCCCATTCAAGGCACTGGCCATTTTGAACACTGGACATATCGTGCCCTGGACATTATGAACCCTGGCCATTTCGAACACTGGACACATCGTGCCCTGGACATTATGAACCCTAGCCATTTCGAGCACTGGACACATCGTGCCCTGGACATTATGAACCCTGGTCTCTTTGAATTTACCCTATCTGCAGCCAGTTGGCCACATTTGGACCATGTAATCCCTGGACAATATGAACACTGGCCAATTCAAGGCACTGGCCATTTCGAGCACTGGACACATCATGCCCTGGACATTATGAACCCTGGCCTAAATAATACGCACCCTTGGAAAGCCTCAAGACATTGGTATTACGCTGCTTTTAGCTCCCGTTTGATTTTACCTGTCCGCTATTTCTGGGGTCAATTGGGACGGACATATCTATTGTTGACAATGGCATACGTCCCTGTTCATAATGTCGGTGACTTTGAAGACACTTGTAAGTTATAAGTGATCTAAATTCGATAAGCATGGGATGTCACTGATTGACCCACGGGTAACAGAATCAACAAACGCATATGTCCTGTCAAATGAGCCCTCTCCCTCACGGTATACCGTGGCGTATAGTGTATACGATCGCCGGCCTGGGGGCCGCCAGTCACAGTGGGCTCAATCAAAGGACGACGCCGGCCCGCGGCCGTGCCCGGCTCGGCTCAGCGGTATGGTGTTAGTGCCGACCGTCCGACCGCCCGACCGCCGACCGTCCGACCCCCCGACCGCCCGACCGCCCGACCGCAGCGGCGGCGGCGGCACTGCGCAGGCGCACATCGACCGCCGAGTGGATGACACGCCCGGCCGGCCCTGTGGCGCGCCAGTTGCCGAGAGTTGTTCAATGGGTGGGTCTCGCCGCGCTCGATAGCCACCGCACCTTTGTGACATTTTGCGGAGGACTGGTGGCATTTGTGCGTCGCTTCTAGCACCGTCCAGCACAACTTGACCAAGATGGGTCGCCTGACAGGCTGCTGCGGCTGTTTCGACCTGCGCGACGGGTCGCGGGCTATCGGCATCACGCTGCTCGTGCTGGGCAGCCTGGGCCTGGTCAGCGAGGTGGCCGGCACCATACAGCTCTCCCAGCAGGAGAACGCGCAGATGAACTCGTCGGTCATTGTGCAGATCGTGTTCCAGTTCGTGTTCTGCATCCTGCACCTGGTGATGAATGCGCTGCTGGTTCACGGCGTCAACAACAGCCGGCGCGGAATGCTGCTGGCCTGGCTCATCTACACGGGCATCGTCACCGGTCTGCAGAGCATCGGCGTGGCCATCGGCTTCATCGCGGCGTGTGTGACGGGCGTCTGGTGGCTGATCCTGCTCGTGGTCGCCGTGGCCGGCCTGATCGCCGTCTTCTGGTACTGGTTCGTCGTGGTGCTGCACTACTACCAGGAGATGCAGGAGAAGAACGGCTTCGTCTACGGCAAGCAGGCCAACGACGCGCTGTGAGGTGGAGTTGATCTGTGAAGGTGTTGATCTGTGACGCGCTGATGATTTGTGTGTAAAATGTGCACCGCGGCCTGTCTGTGTAAAATGTGTATGCGCGACGCTGTGACTGCTGGGAAGAGACTTTTAAGGATGACCTCAACTGGGTGTGTTCGGAAGTGTCCTTGCTGACCTGCTGTCGACATCACTAAGGCACTTCGCGTCATGTGTCCCCGTAACAGGTCGTGCAGGAAGTGTCAACTCACAACGCGGAAGGGAAGAAGACAATGAGAACGTTGTGCCTTGGCACTTAAAAGCTTCATTCTTTTGTAACCTTCTTCTTCGATCTTCGATTCTTCGAGCTTCTTCGATCAGCCATGCTGGATCTATTACTCCACCATGGGTCGACGTGTATTAAATAGAGGCGTGGGTAATGACTGGGATATTGGCCTGGGGTCATGAGTTGACTCTTGCCGAGGACGTCAGAACATTTGTGGCCTACCGCGGGATGTAAGATCTGCTATTTTGTAATAAATGCTCTGATGTAACGATTCGAATGTGAAACTCTGATACCAAGGTACGTACTGACAGATCTGCGTGATCATGGATATAATCTAAAAACCACGCCGACCGAATGAACGACCCTGGAAATTAATTAGCACCAGATATAGATGACCAGTAAACCATACCTTTTTCCGAGTCTGCGCTTGCTCAACTGATCGCTGTTAGCTTTTAGGTCGTTATGTCCGGTGAAAAGCCCTTTGAAATGTTCCAACTGGCTTTCCAAAAAAACGACATTTCATGCAAATTAATACCATCGCCATTACCTAACACTAATCACTTGAAACGCGCAAGATCGCTGCGAGCACGCTCATTCGGTGGATCAACAGACAACTGGCGCATGCATGCGGCACACGCACCTCTGCGCGGAGCGTTTAGGAATGTGTCGCCCTCCCCCATTCCACAGCCCACAAAACACGGCCTGGTCCACCACGCCTGGGAATTCCAGCCGCCAGCTCAGTCCACCACGGCTCGGCCCGGTGAGGCCGACTTCCCCCCGCCCCGCCGGACTGCAACTGCGCAGTGGCCCCTCCCCACTGCCGGCGCCGCCTGCTTGGCACGCCGCGCCCGGCCGGACCGGCACCGTCAAAATAAACCCCTCCTCACCGCCATGCCGTGCCTAGGTGTATATACATATGTATACGGAGCGACAGTAGCGGCCTCGGCTGAGCCATCGGCTCTATGCAGCGAGGGACAGTAGAGGCAGGCGACGCCGCGGGCCGGGGGGGGGGAGGTAAAACACCTCAAAACATGCGGTTTTATTGGGACGATAGCATACGTAATAGTAATTTTTTCCATATTATCCGTTTATACCCCGAACTTGCGGTAGTTCACGAGCCATAGGTAAGCCATAGAGCTCTATATGGTCGCGGCTTTACAGCCCCAGAATGTCCACCGCGCCGTTCAGCACGCCATCATCGATCAGGCCCCGCCCGCGTGACGTGACCGAATCCTCAGCACCAAAACAAAGGTTTCGTTCTTTGTTAAAAGAAACAAAACGGTCTGCGGCCCATCGGTGTTATTTGTTGGACAAACAGACCAACACCATCACACTTGCAATCGCATACACACGCGAACATCAGTACCAATTTATAAGTTATAACCAGATATGCCTCCGGAGTCCGGACCATGGGTTTCGTGGTGCGACAATGCAGCACCTCTAGTCGAGGTCTGGTAAGAGCGCGGTGCACTGGGCCGTTTGGGTCCGGGCCGGGGGCCAGGGGCGGCGGCGGCGGCGGCGGCGGCGGCGGCCCAGCCGCGGCGCCGCGCCGGGCCGGGACGGGGGGAGGGGGAGGGGGGATGGCGCGTTTCGGACGTGACGTCACCGGTCCGGGGCCCGGCGCAGCTGCAGCTGGCACGGAGCCGGGCCGTGCCGACCGGAGCGGCGTGCTGGAACAGGCCGGCCCAGCGCCCGGCTGCAGGCTGGCCGTTCCAAGTAGGTACCGGCGGCGGCTGAGATACAGCGGCCGATACAGATGGGAGGTGTTTGCAGGGTTTTAGGTAGAAATCACCCCCCCCCCCTCTGCGCACAGGCGTTTTAGCTTACGTATTCGAAACAGATCGTTCAGTACTAGTACACGTGTACCTATACACATAAATCAAAATTAGCTACGCAAGACGTAGGACGATAAGGGTTCACCTGAAAAAATCTTCCTATCTGCAATCCCTCAGAAATCTCAGAATGCGTCTTTATGTCATTCAGGCGCTGCTGCAGTTTCGCAGGGATGATGGGGACAAGCAAATTCCGAAGAATGTGTGACGTCACATGTTTTGTCGCTCTCCCTCGTGGTCTGTCTCACAGGGGAGCCCCCGGGAGCACGCTGCAGGGCCGCTCCTCTCCAGGCGGTCGGTGCCGCGTGGTGACGTGCGAGTTGCGACAGCCACGCGAACAACTGACAAGCCGCCAGACGACGGCGAGTCTGTTTGTATAATTATATACACCGCGGGTGAATCCAAGATTCTCACAGATAGATCAACGCATTCACCGCCGCGCCGCCGCCAGGACGATGGAGAAACCCACCACGGCGTAACGCGATACATGTCAGGTGTGCTGTTGAGATTGTCGTGCACACAATATGCATTGTGCATGCAGTGGCAGTGGGATGGGGTGACCGGGCTGGTTGTTATTGGGTAGAGTGGCCCCTGTCCTGGGAACAGCGCCTGGTGAACGGGCTGGGGAGGGGAGGAGGGGATTCCCGGTAAAGGACCGGACGGGACGCCGGACACAAAGGGTGGCTCGCTGCGGCCCTCCTGGCGTCCCCTGTCCCCATTTACGGCTCCGGGCCGCCCCTCTGTGACAGGACTAGTGGTGTCAGTTTCAGAAAATGTATGTCCAATGTCCGTCCAATTTCCAATGCTTACGTCGATTGTCCGTCCAAAAATGTCCAAGCCAGCCATTTGTCCAAAGGTGTCCGAAACCTACGCAATAGTTTACACTCAACACTGTTATTAATTTGTTTTAAATGTACTATTACCAGCTTTAATGTGTTAGTCATCTCAAAAGCTGAGCTTTCTATTCGCCAATCAGTATTAAACACGATTGCTTTATAAAAATGCTGAGGTGTAGCAAGTGATTGTCCAAAGTTGTCCAACGCCTGCCGTCATTGTCCAACCGAATTCCGAATTGGACATTGGACAAAATCGGAATTCCGAAGATACAAGTTCCGATTGACACCACTAGACAGGACCCATCTCGGATGTAGGATATGCAGGTACCTGAGGCGCGGGGGAGACCCCAGACGCGCTCACAAACAGGGGTCTGAATTCTGAAATATCACTAAAGCCTCCCAGGTATCCCGGGAAAACCCAGAAAGTGGCATACCAGAGGTGGAATTGTCAAGGCAGTGAGGATCCTCTGTTCCCCTGCTATAGGCCTATGAAGAAATGTTGAGCTACCATGCATTTTGTACCTTTTGTACAGCCTAAATGCGACACCCCCCCCCCTCCCAAACCTTATGCGAGAGGAAGAACACTGGCTCCATTCTGATCCAATTCTGAGCCAGCGCTGCTGCAGCTTCTCCAAAGTCCAATAATGCTGCCTTATCCAACTGCAAAAAGCTAGTGGTAAGGCAACCGAGATCAAATTTAAAACATGACGATGTTTTGCAAGCTATGTGAAAAGATGTTTAGTTGGCATTGCTGGACGTAAGCTTCTAAAAGAACAGTTGCTGCAGTGAAAATAAAACTTCTCGGGGCCGTCTGCCACATGAATATGGTACCTTTTAATTCACGATCACAAAGCCGTGCTTCTCTTTATCGTCTTGTTACCTTCTCATCAGTGACTCGTGTAAAGTTACCTTCGACCAAGACCGAATGCATCGACAAGCACAGCCCGACAGGAGCTCGATAAGACCGAATGCTAATAGCTATAAAAAAATTAAAAATTTCTTTCTGAATCAGGGTTACTTTTACAGGAAAAGTCGAGAGGGGGAATAAAGTTCGGGGCAAGGGCGGATCCAGGGGCATCTGAAAGGGGGGCCCAATGCCATTAGGTTTTTGTTAGGATGGCGCCTGCAGAACCTTACCTTCCCCCAAATCCTACTCTCTCCCCGGATTCTGGCCACTTTACATATATTGTTAGGTTGCCAAAAAAAAAAAATAGCTAAAAAATATACGTAGGTACCTACCTTGGCGGTAAGGGGCCGGGGAGGTCCCAACTTGACTGCGCCCTTGTAAATGTCAATCAGTAGTATCAACCTATTACCCTGGTCAAACATCAAGTAACGCCTTTCTAAATAGAGAGAGGTTAAAGGAAATAGTTCACTTTCACGAAATTATTTTTTTTTGCAATGGATTTGTGATTTTTTATGTTCAAAATGATCAGCAAAGAAAATAAAACCTTTTTACAACAAAAGATTACTTTCTATATTTTTGATATAGGAAGAACTTTTCAGTTTCTGTACAGTGGCGGCGGAATAGGGGGTGCAGGGGGTGCAGCTGCACCCCCATCGAAAACCAAGGGGGTGCAAACATATCTTTTTGCACCTCCAAAATCCGTACAAGGGGCCCGTCGCACCATCCAGTACATTTTCTCCTGAAAACCAGTGATCGGGATTCGGGAAACGAACACTGATGTGGAATCATCCGGGATGTCCAATTATGGTCAGGAGCGCCCCATGCTAGTCTTTGGGGCCCCACACCGGGTAGAAGTGTCCCGAGCGGCGCGTTTGGTGTCCCCATGCGGCATCTGAGGGCCCCACGACGGCCTCAGAGGGCCCTTTTATGACGATCTCTGAGGGCTTCCACGACGACCTCTGTCCCCTGGGGCCCTCATGGCGACCGCTGAGGGTCCCACAGAGACTCCAGAGCCCCAAGGAGACTCCAGGGGCCACGCTGGCCTCTGAGGGCCCCTATGGTGGCCTCTGAAGGCCATTACGATGATCTCTGAGGGCTCTCACGACGACCTCTATCCCCTGGGGCCCTATAACGGCCACTAAGGGCGCTCATGAGTCATGACGACCGCTGAGGGTCCCACAGGACTCCAGGGACCCGCTGGCCTCTGAGGGCCTCTATGACGGTCTCTGAGGGCCCTCGTGACGGCCCTAGACCCAATTCAAGTCTGAGGGCCCATTTGGCTTCAGACGGCCCAGCGACGGCCTCTGAGGACCCCAACACAACCAGGCTGCAGGGGCTATGCCGGCATCTGAGGGCCCTGCAACGGTCTATTGAGGGCCCTAACGATGGCCTCTAGCTGTCTTACCAAGGCCTTTGAGAGCCCTGCTAAGGTATCTGAGGGCCCACGAAGACCCTCACTATGGCCAAGGACCCTCATGACGACCTCTGATGATCCTCCCGAAGGCTTCTAAGGGCCCTCACAAGGACCCCAGGACGGTTCTGAGGACCCCAGGACGGTCCCTGAGGGGCTGAGGGCCCTGGCGACGACCTCTCGGGGCCCTCACGATGGTCTCTAAGACCCAACGCAAGCTCCAAAGTCCCACGCTGGCGTCTGAGGGCCCCACGACGGCCTCTGAGGGCCTCGACGCAGGCAGGCTCCAGGGGCCATGCTGACCTCTGAGGGCCCTCTTGACGGCTTCTAGGGCCTAACGAAGGCTTCAAGGGCCAACGCTGGCCTCTGAAGAACCCTACGACAGGCTCAGAGGGTCTCAACTCAACGCAGGCAGGTGCCAGGAGACATGCTGGCCTCTGAGGGCCCCGCAGAGTTCAGATTCAGAGGACCCAACGACCTTTGTGGACCTTACGAAATACGAAGGTCTCCGAGAGCTCACGCAGGCTCTTGGAATTCCACACTGATTCTCAGGCCCCATCACATGTCGGGTTGTTGAGGCACTTTATGTGCTCTTGGTGCCCCGTCGCCGGCCTCTGAGAGTCTCAATGTCGGTGTAGGGCCATGGACCCTACACGGCTTTTATGTCCCTACATCGACTCTTGGGACTCGTGACCAATGAAATGTGGATCTAAGCGGCTTCTAAGAATCCCCATGCTGGTTCTGGTAGCCGCCAGCCGAATATTTGGGCTTACACGCGAGCTCCTGGGACTCCGTGCATACCCCAGGGGTCTACCTGCCTCTAAGACCCCACACATGCTTTTTGGGCTCAAACGCTTGCCCCTGAAGGCCCCACGGAGACCCCTTTCCTCTATTCAGTCCTCCATACCGGCTCTTCAGGATTAACATCGGCTCCTGTGGCCTCCATCCCTGCTTTGGAGGGCCTCCATACAGGCTTTTTTGGGGTCCGATGCCGGTTTCTGAGAGCCCTCAAAAGACTTTCGAGCCTATACTGCCTTCTGAAACCTTTCAGCAACTTTCAAGGGACCGACCCTGATCGGAGGGCTCATTCAGTCTGGGGAGTCATGTAGGTCTCTGGAGGAGTCTCTATGTGGTCGGTTTCCAAGGGGCTTCTAAACACGGTCTTCTTAGAACGGTCTCGTAGGGCCCTCAATGGTCCACTGCGGATCCAGCAAAGTGGTTTGAGACGCTGCAGGTGGTGGCTAGACTAACAGATTGGCCGATAAAAAACTAGCTGCATTTGCTTCTTTATGCTTTCATTATTTGAGATAGGTATGTACACTGCAAATTGCAATTTCAAACCTTTTACAGAACTTGTGTGTATGGGGATAGTTTTCCAAAATCTTTGTTTTTCATAAATCAATAATTATCACTCAAAAAAAAAAAATGAGGGGGGCCCAAAACTTCCAGAGGGGCCCCTTGAGAAAACTTTGCACCCCCATCCAAAATTACCTTCCGCCGCCACTGTTTCTGTAAGGCACACGCGATCCAGTATGAAAAGAGCATGGGTCCCGAAAATTCTTCAGAAACTAAAAAGTTATCGCGGCCACCGGCATTTGGGCGATCTGCTCGTGCTTTTGTTACTGGAGCGCCTCACTGGAGCGAATTTCTCTAGAGTTCTCGTAGATAATTTATCTAGTTTCTGAAGAATTTTCGGGACCCATGCTCGTTTCATACTGGATGCGAATATATGCAAGGCACACATCCTCAACGCAAGACACATTTTTCGGGACGAGAAATAGAATATCTTTGCCTAGGGTGATCGTTGGGCTGTAAAAGCTCCTGATTTATGCTCGTCTCAGCCCAAGCTACGGAACTGCTATTCCAGTTCAAAACCCATGTTAACCCTCGCATGTGTAGGGGGGGGGGGTCGGATGGACCCCCCCCCCCATGGTTTTTCGCGAATAACTCGCGTAAAAAGCGGCCGATTGCGACGAAACTTTCAGTACCCTCACATTGATCAATTTTACACCTACCCTGAAAATTTCATGACCCTGACCCAAATGACCTTTGACCTGTGACCTCTTTTCCGAGACCATGTTTGGCCGGAATCGCGATTCTGCGTATGTCGGCTCGCATTAGCCGCGCGTTTGCAAGCTTTTCGTGGTTTCAAACGTTCAAACATGTAATTTGATGTTACTCCCGTGGGTGTCAAGGTCACCTGAAGGTCAGGTCAGGTCATTGACCTTTGGTGACCTCGGGTGACCTCGGTTCACTTTTTCGAGTTTTACATGTTTCTAGGCTAGTTTTTGGAGCTGAATGCGAATTTAGCAACCATTTGAACATTTACAAAGTAGTTTTGGTGACTTCGTAACATGTTACGAAGCTGTCAGAGGCGGTTGACACGTACTACGAATACCCGTCACGACGCCTACTGGTTGACCTGACCTGACCTGACCCGACCTGGTCTAAATGCTTCAAGACATCATCTGTGATCAAAACTAACACGATATTCGTGATCAGCACCCCGAAAAACCCCTTAGCAGCCACTCTTTACGACTTTCTAACAGGTCCCGATTTTCCCGACTTTGGGGTCATTGACCTGACCTGGAAGGTCAACCAATGACCTAGGACCTTAAAATTGGGTATCATCGGCTTCCTCTCGTCACGGGCAACACGCTCGTTTTTTCCGCGAAGCTCTAGCTCGATCAGGGGCCAAACGGCAAGGGGGGGGTCCAACCGACCCCCCCCCCCTACACATTAGAAGCTGGCAAACGCCGCACACATGCGAGGGTTAAAATGTGAACTATTTCCTTTAACACGTGACTATTTTTGCTAGGTCAAGACCGATTGAAGGACCCTGGTTCGAAGGAAGGCCCTTGGTTCGGAGAGGTCATGACCCCCGTCCCCCGCCGGTTTCTACGCCGACGCCTGTAGCGATATGTCAGTGATTGCGAAGAGACGGAAGAGACAAGACAAGAGACGGTCCCACCGATCATCCGATCGGTATCGGGTCAAATCTGGAGTTCCCGCTGCACTGAACGTAAAATGGTTGGATGGAACCTCAAATTGAAAATTATCTAAGCGCCAGCAACGTTGCTTGATGACTAGAGTCTGATCAACGATGATTACGGAGCGAGCGAAGCGAGCGGAGTCTCATTACGGAGCGAGCGAAGCGAGCGTAGTCTTTCCTTAGATTAACGGAAATTTCTGAGTATGAGCGGCCGGCCGGCCGTGGTCACGCTTTTGCGAGGCTTATATCTCAGCAACCACTTGACCGATTTACACGCGGAAATTTTTGTAGGGTAGCTTCATTCCTTCTACCAAGTATTGGACTATTCCCGATGCATGTGGGTGACCCCTTATGCACGTGCCACGTGCAAAACGAAGAGGTGTCACTTTTGTAATTGTTGCAATATCTCGGTAACTACTTGGCCGATTGCGCTGAAATTTGGCATAAAGGTAGGCACCCACTAGGCACTGCATATCCATGTGCCAGAATTGGGGCGCTGCTGCACGTGCGCACGTGCAGGGGTCGTTTCCAGATCTCGAGAACGGCTCGACCGATTGCGCTCAAATTTGGTACACAGTTAGGGACCGGTTAGTAGGGTGCCGTGCACAAGTCAGTTGGGACCTACTCTGCACGTGCGCACGTGCAGGGTGCCGCTTCCAGATCTCGAGAACGGCTGGGCCGATTGTGCCCAAATTTGGCACATCGCTAGAGCCCGGTTAGTAGGGTGCCGTGCACAAGTCAGTTGGAGGTACCCCTCGCAATTTCGCACGTGCAAGGCCCACCCTGTCGCTCGCTCCGTTAGTCGCCCCAAAAGGCGTTATACTGGTACTGAATTAAGGGAAAATCCTGAGTATGAGCGGCCGGCCGGCCGGCCGGCCGGCCGTGGGGACGCTCTTCAAAAGCTAATATCTTAGGAACGGGACATCCGATTGACAAGCGGTCTTCTTTACTGAATGTCACTTGGACGTAAAAGTTCTGTGGTGTGATGGCCACCATGCGTTCTTGCCAACCACCGCACGTGGCGCGTGGTAAAGTTGGACATTTTTTAAGAACCCCCAAAATTGCAACCTCAATAACGGCACAACGGTTGGGCCGATTGCATTGAAACTCGGTACACAGTTAGGTCTCCATCAGATAATTCATCTGCATGTGTTAAGGTTGGGGTGCTACAGCACGTGCGCACGTGCAGGGGGCGCTCCCAGATCTCGAGAACGGCTGGGCCGATTGCGCTCAAATTTGGTACACGGTTGGGGACCAGTTAGTAGGGTGTCGTGCAAAAGTCAGTTTGGACCCCGCTTGCACGTGCGCACGTGCAGTGTGCCGCTTCCAGATCTCGAGAACGGCTAGGCAGATTGCGCTGAAATTTGGCACATCGCTAAAGACCGGTTAGTAGGGTGCAGTGCACAAGTTCGTTGGAGGTACCCCCTCGCAATTTCGCACGTGCAAGGCCCATCCTCTCGCTCGCTCCGTTGGTCGCCCAAAAGGCGTTTTACTGGTTATAGAATCGGAGTAGCGAATTGATTGAAAATGGGCTCAAAAATAAATTTAAAGGGGGAAATTCCCCCTTCCCTCCCTAGCCGTTCACGCACAATTTGAAAGGGGGAGCGGAATTTTCGAAGGGGGGAAATTCACCTTTTCCCCCCTTTCAAAGTTATCCTGTTCTGAGTCCATAGTAACTGGCGTAAGTAGCTTGTTATGTTGGCATTTATTTTAACGTTCAAAAATATGCGTTACAAGCAAGCTGCCATTAGTGCCGACTGTGTGAAAGGTCACGATGTCGACATGCGGGCGAATGCCCTGTCAGTCTGTGCGACGCAGGTCCGCAGGTCCTTGAGGTCACGCGGGTAGTGTGCGGGCCTGTTTAGACTCGGCGTCACATGGCAGTGCAGATTTGTTTGACCTCTGGGTGCAGAGTAGGGTGTGTCACTAATCGCAATGCAAGGTGCTCCATCGATTTTATTGTGCCCCACTCATGTGGAAAGGGCGTGGCATTGTTAATTTCCCGCAAATTTTAACCCCCAGGCGGCGCCGAGCGAGAGAAGTTTACCCTATCTCACAACATAGGCGACCCTAGCGCCCCTGGCGGCTGTTTGCGAAACTAACAGGCCGCTGACTGTATGGGCTTATCCCTGCTCTCTGTAAGCGCGTCTAGGGACAAATAATAGTATGGGCAGATTGCAGAGAGTGCAAGCTAATGACGAATACCTATAATGAATACAATATATTGTCACAGGGGCCCAGGAACATTCTTCAAGTTGGGGTGCAAGCCCAAAATACCTGACATGACGCATATGAAATAGTAGCGTAGTCAGGGGGTCCCAGGAGGCACGTGCCCTCTATCCCCCCCCTATCGCATTCAGAGGACCCCTCGGGTCGGAGGGGCTCTGTGACACCAGTTTACCGCTCAGGGTCTATGCTGGCCATATTTCGATTCAGAAAGAATAGGGCTCGTAACAGCACCTCGTGAGTCCAAAGAAGCCTCACTAAATTGTCCATGAGGGTTACACGCCGGCTTCTGAAGGCTACTGGCGGCCTCTGAGGGCCCTTTACCGGCCTCTTATGGCCGCTAGCGTGCCTCTGGGAGTCCTTGCCGGCCCAAGAGGGGCCATATCTGGGGCCTTACGCCAACCTGTAATCAGTAATGGCCTCACACCAATGTCTCTGACGGCCCCATTACGACGACTGTGAGACTGAGGGCCCTCACTGGTGCTTCTGAGAGCCCACCCGGCCATAAAGGGCCCTGCGGCACCAACTGACCTCTGAGGGTCCACGCTGACTATATTTCAACTGAGAAACACCTCACAGGTCTCGTAAGAGCACCTCATGAATCCCTAAGTAGCCACACTAAGACCTCCGTCAGGGTCTACGCCGGCTTCTGAGGATCCCATAACGGAGACCGTGAGGGCCCTCAGCAGGGCCTCTGAGGGTTCACAACCAGCACCTCTGAGAGCCCCACACCAGTGGTTCTAAGGGCCCATAAGGACACCACTGAGGGTCCCCCAAGCCAGTGCCACACCATTTATGCAACCCTATATTGGTGGCTCTGAGGTACCCACACCTGCGCCTGTGAGGGTTCGGCAAAAGCATATCTGACGGCCACCTACCTGCAACTCTGAGGGCCCTACACCGGAGACTGAGGGCCGCACTGGCGTCTCAGAGTACCTTGTCGGTATCTAAGGACCCCACAGGGCTTCTGAAAATGCTGCCGGCCTCTGTGGGCCCCTTGCCGGTCTGAGGTCCCCCTCCCCGGTCGTTGAGGGCCCCCTGCCGACTTTTAAAGGGTTCGCACTAGCAGCTCTAAGGGCCACACACCCACATGTAACGGACCCACACCAGTGTCTCTGAGGGTCCACAACGGCGTCTGTATTCTGTGAGGACCCTCACCGGCGCTTATGAGGGATTCACACTAGCACCTCTGAGGGGCCACACGGGCGTCTGTGAGGACCCCACACCAGTGCCTCTAAAGGCCCCTAATTGGAGGCTCTGAAGGCCCTGCATCGGTGATACTGAGGGTCCTACCAAAGGCACAACACAAGCCATTAGTCTCCTTCTGAGTCCCACACGCCGCCCTCCCACCATAGGCGGCGGAACGGGGAGGGCACCGGGGCACCGTGCCCCCTCTGATTTGGCCATTTTAACATTAGCCCTATGGGCGTTGCATGGAAAGAATGGGACCAAAAGTCGGCAGTGTCCCCCCCCCCTCCACTTAATTGAAGGTGTTCCGCCGCTACTGCCTCCCACCGGAGCGAGTAAACCTGTATCAATCAACGAATTTACCACCGTTGTACGTCATAATGTTCTCATCACGCCAAATCAAATACCATCCGGAACCAAAATGGTCCAGTATAAAATCTGACCTACCAAAGTTATGATCAAGTTCAGATAAAATCAAAGTGGAATGACAATAGCAGGTGTTCTTAAATCGATGCCGAATCAGCAGAAACCATTCACATGCAAGAGAAATACCTTGTGCTGATGTTTATATAAAAACAGACATGTAGGTCCATAAAAGGGAGCAGAGATCCTTCATCGTTGCATCAATGTTGAGGGGGCGGCGCCCACTCGGCTCTCAAGTTGGAGGGGGGGGGGGGGGGGGTAAGCGCCCCCACTGCCCCCCCCTGTTCCCCGGGGTCTATGCAGTGAACGACGCTACCACCCCCCAAAAAAAACATGTGACACCTAATAGCAGGCCCTATAAACATGCGCTCGTACGTATCCCGTCAGACCAGGACGGGGATCGGGGGTGCAATATGCAATATATGCAATATACATTAACACAGAACTATTTCGTGCTTTAAGATGCATAACATCACATTTTCACCAACATTCTGAGTGCCAGACAAGCCAACAGCAAGGCGTAATTTCGGTAAAATGCATTTAATGATGATCGTAAGCTCACAAAGCATAGCGAGCGTGTTAGTTCAAAACATTGCCGCTAGGGGCGCTGAGGTCGCTAATGCTGAGAGATAGGCCAAAGTGTCGGCGGTCGGCGCCGCATGGGTGTTAATATTTGGGGGAAATAAAAAATGTCACACGGTTTCTACGTGTCTGGGGCACGATAAAATCAGTGGAGCACCATGTTTTGCGAAAAAAGTGCCCAAAATGACACACCCTAGTGCAGAGCCGCGGGCCATATTTAGCCCTGCAGCCCTGTGGGACGCTCGTCGCTGATGAGCTGACGCGGGACGGCTAACCGCTGATGTGCTCCGCCATCCGGGCAGTTGGGCGGTCGGCGGGTGGCGCCGAGCTGAGGTCACCAGCCACCCGATGAACCCGCGGCCATTCGCGACCAATGGTCCTGATCTGTGATCACGCTACATCAAAGAATGGTGCAGCCTTGGCCGTAATAGAACCACAGTAGGTGTGTTGCGCATATAGGAAAGTCCATTCATTGACGCCAAGTACGCAACTTAAGTTCAAGTATCAGTTTACGGGTAGGAATGAGCACAGAAATTTAGACTACCTTACTTGCAAGAAATGCACTTTGCAAGACACTAGAAAAGTCACTTGATAGAATCACCGAATCACCGATCGGTTCGCCACTCGGTCCTTCTAGCGGAGCTGCAGGCGTTCCAGCATTTCGGCCGCTGCATTGCATGCATGCATCGTCACACTTTCGCGACCAGTGAGATCCTGCTACAGACAATCAAGAGTCATGGCTCACAGACGAAACCTGTTGCATTCGCTGCAGCCCAGTCACAGATAAGAGCGACACTTTAGAAATTAACTCTAGTGACGATGAAAGCTAAGATCAAACGATGCCACGATAGCCGCGGGCTATCTGAGAATCACAACATGCCTGGTGACGTCACCTCCACGAATTATGACGTCAACCACAAGCTGCCCTTCCGCGGCGTTCCTGGAGCCGCAACAGCCGCCCCCTGGCGGAGGGTACGGCAAGGTGGTGCAACTGCAACCCGAGCGGCGAGAGAGCAGCGCCTCCGGGACCGGTTATGACGTCAGAGGTGGTCTGCGGGGTCGGGGAGTCCCCGCAGTGCGAGACTCTCCATAAACAGGCTGCGTGCCGTGCAGGTGAATCAGGTGAATAGCCGGTCAGCAGTTCTACGCAGTTATAGCGGAAGGTCGTATCTGCGACGTCGGAACATATGCCCGAACATTAGAGAAGTACCTACCTAAGTACCTACCTTACTGCGCCACGCACATACCTGATTCCAACATAACTTTACTGATATTCCTGATAAGTAGCCTGATTCCTAGAATGAGCAGAAGTAGCAAAATTCGACGCATATGTGCTCCTCCTTTCCGTCGTTTCCATCCATCCTCGGGATTGTCAAATCCTTCTCCTCCACACCTCAACACCTCATCCGCGCTGGGCGGTCAGGGTCACCTTCATCCCACAAGGGTAGCTCCATGGCCCACTCCATATGCCCACTATGCCCACATTAGCGTCGTAATGCCCAGTGCCCACTTGTTTGTGGTTGTCGGGTGAAACGAAAAAAAAAAAATATAATGAGCACCGAGCACTGAGCGTGAGCACGCGCCACGCCGTGGTCGGAAAACGATTTGAGAACATTCCTCGGAGCTTCTCTGTGAAGCCCGGTGCTCGTTCTCAAAGGTTTCGGAAACAGCAATGTTCGATCTCATGCTAAACCTTGTTTTAGACAAACTCTCTTGAAGCCGGACAAACTGCTAGCGGGGCTGGGTGGCCTGTCCATGTGATGGACTTAGTCCTGGCCGAGCACCGACCAAACCAATGTCTCCCTCTAATTCCTATCATGGCTTTGCAATGGTCTCGTCAGACCGAAAGGGTTTAACCCGAGTCCCGAGGAAACAAATAATTTAAGAACATGTGATCCCTTGTTCGGTACTGAACACTCAACACACACACTACGCACTTACATACGCCTCTTCCTACATTCTTCCACAATTTTTTGATTTACACAATTAACACAATTTCAGTTGAGCATGGATAATCCTTTTTCAGCATACTTATACTGATAGGTACCTTTGATTGTTTCTGGCTGTGCCTTGCACAACCCTAGTCATATGTCGTCTACTGCAGACTGCTGCAGGCTCCAGATCGGACGCATTGTGGGTTTTGGTATAGATGGTCTCTCCCAGTGAAGATATCGAGTGAATCAGAGACCGTCAGGGGCGCCGAGCTTCCTAAGCTCGTACAGTTGGTGGGGCGACTACCCCACCAACTTGGTCTTCCCCCCCCCCCCCCCCCCCAATAAGCATTTTGCCCCACTAACTTAAGCTGATTTCTAAGACTTTGTTGCTTTGCAAATTAATCTTTTTCGCATTGAAGAGTTTTGGAATGTCTGTTTAATGCAAAATATTATATCTTTAATGATAGGAATTAATTCAGTGTGGCGTTGTATTCAACTTCATAATCGGACGTTGTGGGTTTGACGACTTTTTTGCCCCACCAACCTCCCTGGAAAAGCTCAACCCATGGACCGTTCAAACAGTCAGCCAGCCCGGAGAAGCATGCTCCTGTTGACCCGGCCCTCTCCCCGATTACCTATGGGTGGGGTGACGGTGACCTGAGGCAGCTGACCGTCAGCTCGGAGCAGGGAGGTGTTAGAACGATGGGTGGTGCCCCGCCCCGGGTATTGAGAGCATAGGAAGGACAGATGGCGTTTGAGAGAGAAGACGAGTCCCCGATAATGACTTCCGAAGGCTCCCATGCCAGGTAAGACCCCGCACGATGGGCCTGAGTACCACCTCACCTGAGCGACCTCTATTCGACGCTGGCACACCTGTACCTGCTGATCGCAGCGTGTTAGACTGTAGATGGCAGTACAGTCGTGTACAGGTTGATGGTCCCCTACTCTTTATCCACCGGGTTCCTATGGCTCAGCATTGACAGCAGCCGCCTGGTACCGGTAGGCTGTGCCGCATGACCCGAGAGTGAAGCGGCACAGTCTACCCACGCCGTTTGACATCGGCTCGGGTCGCCGGGTGGAGCATTTTGTAGACCAGCTGTCGCGTCAGACCAGCGCGGGGGGGAGGGGCTAGTCTCGGTGGTTGGCGTGGGCTGGCGAGTGGTGTGGGGCGTGTTGGTGGACCATGGGGGCTGGGCGTGTGTGTGTGGTCACTTGCTGCATTGCACATTTTGCGTCGCTTAACAATTGCATTCCTGTTTTTGCGAAGCACAATGCACGGAAGACCCAGCGAATATAATTTACTTGTGCATTGTGCAAAACGTGATTTGGCACGGCATCGAGGCAACCATAGGTCTTGTGCCACATATATGCATGATATTTAGGCAATACGCTTATGAAAATGGTAGATTGATCGGATTGATCCTGGATGTCAATTCGTATGCTAAATGTCGACATGTATTAAATGAACGGATGAATGAATCAATCAATCAATCGCCAATCGACATAAAGATATAAAACCGTATAAATGGCTCGCAACCACTAAAATCAAACCAGATCCTAACTCGCAAAAGTAGCCGGAGCCCCGATGAGGCTCGAACCGGGACTCCACGTTGAAAGTTTTGCCAATGATCCATCACCATTCCACCAAGCTAGAGCGACCGGCACCCGAAACCACAAAAACATTCATTAACTTTGCTGCCGACCTCCCGGCCCCGCCGCCCGCCCGGCCAGACTTTGCCCCGGCCGTGGCCACCATCCGGTGTAGCTCAGCGTAGGAATGCTAGACTGTCAAACTGACCGGTAGTGAGAGGCCCGGTTCGAGACGCTTCGCGTACTGGATGTTTAATTCTGTGTCCGAGGCAATGCGATTAGTCCACTTTTCAGAAAGATTATTTGGTGACAGGTCTGTTTTCTTTCTTTGCTACAGTTCATGAGGAGACCGTATGGACCCTTACCTGTCCTTCCGCACCCCACTTGGGAGATGGGTGTTTGAACCCCCCTGGGTTTTGTGAATATCTCTAAAGCGAATTTTTGGAAGGTGGATTACGATCGGTTCTATGCGACAAGTGACCACACACCCAGCCCCAGGTCCGCTCACTCCCTCCCCACATCACCCCCGCCCCACACCACACTCCAGCCCGCCTCATCCACCGAGCCGAGCCAAATAGACAGGCCTGACCCTTACCCCCTCCCCCTCCCCCCCCAGCCGGTGTAACGCAGCGTCCGGTCAAATCGCTCTACCAGGCGACCCGAGCCGGTGTCATACAGTGTGGGTAGGCTGTGCCGCTTCACTCTCGGGTCATGCGGCACAGCCTACCGGTACCAGGCGGCTGCTGCCAATGCTGAGCCATAGGAACCCGGTGGATAAAGAGTAGGGGACCATCAACCTGTACACGACTGTACCAGGTGCAATGGGGTCAACGTAGCACTCGGCATAGCGAATGAATGCCGAATACAATAGTTACAGTAGCTGTAGTTACAATAGCTCGCTAGACATTATGGGCATTTTGTGCATAATTAAAAGTTTAGCAGTGTCAAAATGCTGAAATGTGTTGAAAATTGTTCAGAGTCAGAGACAATGTCCATATGGCTAGTGGTTTTAATATTCTGAAGCTGAACGAAGCTGTCCCGGCAGCAAAAGCTTTTGTTATGCTCCCTTTTACGTGTTCGCAGACTAGCAACAACAGCAAAAACAATGGTGTTCGGAAATCAGGGTATACATGCCTGAAAGTAAATAGCACCCATATTCCATGAGAATATGCCACGCGGTATAAGGACTCGAGGTAGGGAATAGGGATAGGCACGGATAGCGGTTTTGTGTTAGATACTTACATTTAAATGTTAACTGATAGGGAGTACATGCCTACGTACACAATAAACATACAGGACACCCGGAGTGCCTAAATACGACGTAGGAGCTACTTAGAAATTAGGAAATCACTTCCACTCGGCCCACACCATCGCGAGGTGCAGGACACTAAAGAGCCTGACCTCACCCGTGATTAAAGTAGCCGAGTGGTCTAATTTCAGCGGCCACATATCAGCTCGGACGATACGGCTCGGTCATCAGAAGTCGAGCCCAATCACCCCACCCCCTCACTGGGGAGGGGACGGGGTCGTGCCACTCAGGGGTGCGGGAGGGGAGGGTTCACGGGACGGCGTGCCAGTCGGGGAGGGTCACGGCCCGAGTGACCTCGGACCGGGCCCAGGCGACTGACTACGACCGAACATGTGGCAGACAGCGGGGGGGGGGGACGGAGGACAACCCACCGGACAGAGGGACCATAAGAAAAACCAAAATAAAGTTTATGATAGACCAGGATTGTCCTGTCCTACTCAGTATTGAAAAAATATCCTGTGGACCGGAAGACCAGCTGATATACCGGGGACCATCTGACTGACAGGACAGGGAACCAGTCGTCTGACTACGCAGAACTACACGCATGCCCTGATGCGTAGTTTGTCGAGCGGGCGTATAAGCTGCGGTGGACGCTGTCCCTGTCCACCGTGCCAACGTTTTGCAATAACCACAAACTACCCTCTACAGATGGGCTCGGACTGAGAGCCAAAAGATGTCGAACCATGTCCGATCGTCGTCCAATCGAATCCATAAAAATCGCCAGACGTCCAATCAGCGTCCAATGGAGGACAGGTGAGACTAGTTGGATCCCACACACTGCGTGCATGGTGGCTATTTTAGCGGCCGCCGAGCTGTGTGCCAAGGTTTCTAGTCAACAGCACGGGCCATGCAGGTTACTTCGCGACAATCGATAGGGAGCCTTGAGCCTGGGTCAGCGACTCTGTCCCGGGGTCAACGACCGACGAATGCCGGCTAGACGGACATATCGACACTGCATGACTGATCAGACGGGTGGCGTGTGCCTCGCGGTAAGCAGTAGGTATAAGTCGTGTTCCATAAGCACTAAGCACTAAGCGGTACATACATACGTCCTCGTATGTATGTACTTACCTACATCCGTGCTAGAAAGCGCTGAACTTTTCTTGAGAAATAAGATAACGGCCCCGCTAAGAATAAAATAACATAAAAAATGAAATAAAATAAAATATTAATAGGTAAAATAAAATTTTAAAAATCAGTAACTGGTAAAGATATCACACAAAGAGCATATCAAACGAAGAACTCCAAAAAAAAAATTGGTATGCAACGTCGATACGTCGATTGCGCACTATCTATATCTGATTGACTTCATTACCGTGTGAGGCCAGCACCACCCACGCTCTCGAACCATCCAACCGTGGGCGTCAGGTCACCTCTGCGGGCGTCACAACATTCATTTAATTCCGCCAATGACTGGCCTTCACACTACAGACTGGCGGGACTGGAGCGGCTGTTCAAAACACCCCACCGACCCGTGTCCGCCCCCAGCGGCCAACGTTTGGCGATCGACTCGTTACGGGCGGGTTCGACCAGTCGCATTGATCGGATTCTAAACGTGCGACACATTAGGACTGAGTGGGCCGTGGCGAGTCGAAGCGGATCTGAGAGTCATCAGTTAGTTCACTAGACTCTGTCTCGCTGCAAGGGTTAGGCTTGATTTGAATGTAAACGTAAATACGTATTTCACAAACATGCGAAAATTCAAATTGTGCTCAGAAATCAGAAGTAAATGCTTAGCGTTAAAATGGAGCTAGTCTTTTCCTGAATTTTAACCAGATGAAGCCCATTTAATTTAAATCAACTAGAAAATCAGGTGGTTAAAATGACTCAGTGGTTTGCTTTCGTTCATTTAGCGAAGAACTTATAGCAGAGTAGACGGAAAGGGGCGAGGCGCGAGCCACATTGAAAATCTCAGCATCTTCAAATTACACGAGGAAATGAGCACTAAAAGACACGTATATAAACGGTCAGGAAGCCATCGCCATGATTTCCGGGGGCGTCTTGACGACGATAGCCAGTGGTCAGACTGAAGGAATAGATACATGTAATATGACACGGGCTTAATGCGTGGAACAGAACACGCAGTGACCACTGATCGTGGCATCCAGTAGGTACAGATTGCAGAACACGGCAGCGATTTGCGATATCAAATTCAGGAAAAATGTCTGCGCAATGTCACAATGAAATGCGATATAATATGGCAGACGGTGCTGTCCGTCCTTTACGCTCTTCCGATGATTTATTGGTCAAGACAGATGAAAAGTAATAAATACACCCTCTAATGAGCTTGCTTTGCTTTTAATTCGCGTGCGAGGGAGTCAAATAAAATGGAATGGATGTGCACTGTGCAGTTAACGCACGGGTGAAAGTCCATCAGCTTTATACGGAGTTCGAAGCTGAGTTGTCAGAAATTTATTTGGAAATAGTTGCAGCTGAACGATTTTCGATATACAGGGTGATTTTTTTTTACTTGACAAAAAGTAATGAGGTTTAACGGCGCTAAAATGCAAATATATATTGTAAAATTATATACCAGCATGACGAGCATTCTGGGACATTTTGATTTCATGCAGATACGATGTGAAGGAACGTCCATCGTGTATTTTACTTGTGCTTGAAGTTACCCCCTCTCTCATCAACACGAATCAGCCCGCCTGAGCACGTGTTGAACAGCACCATGGACTCCCATGCTCATTAGGCGGACTGAAAAGGCTCCTATCACCCATTTTCAGCTCTGCCAGATATTTCCAATGTTTTCTTGTTATATCTGCCATACCTAGGTCCAAAAACTAGAAGTCTACATAGAAAGGGCAGGTCGAGGATTTTGCTACTGGCGGCCCTGGTGGTGTCTGATTCGCTGTTTTTGTTTCTCCCTGAAGACTGATTCTTCAGAGGCTGCAGATACGCCAGATGGACCGTTTGAAGGTTATTCATGACTACAAGCTTGTTCGTGCATTATTTAACGTCTTTCTGAGGCATCTCCTTGATGATCGTATGCTTCGAACTGCCTCAATGCTTCAAAATCATCGTTTTGTGTCGTTCCTTACTGAACGGCGGTGGACCATGCGTGCCCGATTGGTGGGACATTTTCAGGCTCCATTGGGGCCGAGGCCTTCGGTTAAAAGGGATTAATCATGACACCATGCAAAATGTCCCAGATTTATCTATCACGTGCATTGCTTTTTTGCACAAGATTTTTCGATTTAGGGACCACCATTGACGTTTACTTTTTAACAGTTAAAAAAAATCACCCTGTAATATCGAAACGTAATAAAGCGTAAGATGCGTCAATGCCCTGTTGGCTGCCATAGGCGGCGGACGAGGGGGGGGGGGCACCGGGGCACCGTGCCCCCTTGATTTTGCCATTTTAACATTTGCCCTATGGGCGTTGCACGGAAAGAATGGAACCAAAAGTCGGCAGTGCCCCCCCCCCCCTTAAGAAGGTGTTCCGCCGCTACTGTTGGCTGCTGGATGGGGCATGTAGGTTATTTTCAGATGAGATAAACGACAGTGCATGAAAGGAGAATGAACATCCGTGACCCGAACAAATTAGGTAGGTATCTGTTGGTGATTGCTCCCCACCCCTTCTTCCCCACTGGGGCCGCCACGCAAGTCCATCATGCATGCAGTATGGCCCTATAGTTATTTTGCTAGTCTAAGTCTAGTGTAGCAGCACCGATCAGACCGATTAAAATTCAATTCCATAGAACATCAACATTCGAACCGGCCGAACGTTCGGATCTCATTCACTCAGGCATATAATTGGTGAGTGGAACATCAGATGATAAGGTACATTCGATTTCGAAACTATTGCACGTCGCTCGCATGAACGTGCAATGCGTTATTATACCAGATCACGGGAAAAGCGGGAAGAACCACCAACTTGAAGACCAATAAATTGAAATTGAGTAATCCACGAGAAAGAGCGCACGGCTATCCCAGCTCTAAATAGACAGACTTATTGTGGAAAACAAAATACCTTTTACCTACCACAGCGTATTACAATTAACGATAACAGCAATAGGTACTACAGCAGCATGCTTATTATCAAATATTGACCATGGATTGATCAATGTTCACACCAACACCAGCCCTTTTCTCCCATGCTTGAAAAAAAAAACAAATCCGGGAAATATATTTCCCATTACCATTCATGCATGAATATTGTAATACAAGACTGACCTTTGCTCGGCTCCTTCGACGAAGCATCGCAGCGGCCTCGGGCCTTCGGGCAAATCGGCTTCATAATCACTACACAAACACTAGCACCAGACACCAACACCAGCACCAACACCGGCACAACACTCTCACTTTGGTTTATCACAAGCTAAAACACTTTAACAACAATCACACCGCACTTCACACGCGGCCAAGGCCGTATAAGAGCGCGGCCGCCCACGCACAGTGCAGGACGCAAGCAGGACGAATTTGAAAAGCGCCGCGGGGCAGGGAGCGACCGCATGACAACAGCCAATCAGCGCGCAGAAAGAAACCCGCCCGGCGGCTCAGGCGAGTGGAGTGCGTGCAATTTCTGCTTCGAGACGGGACGGGCGGGCTAAGGAGGGGGGGGGGTCCAAGGGGAGGGGCGGGTGGCCTATTCAACTTGGCTACGTCCCTGGGGGATGCCGATATTGAATCACATATTTCATAACAATGATCACGGTGCAGCACCTACCTGTGTGTGTATAAAATTATGCATTCCTCAGAGTTAATTAGCGATTTAATTAATAGACTCGTTGCTGGAGCTGGGCCAGTGGCGGTCGCAGGGGGGGGGGCCATCAGGGCCATGGCCCCCCCCCAAAGGCAAATCAGGGGGGGCCATCATATCATTTGGCCCCCCCCAAACAACCGATGGGCCCCCATGGCCGTAAGGGGCCCTGGCCCGTATTCGATTGTCACGAGGCTCGAGAAACCCACGCCAGCCATGAACAGCTCCCATACCAGTCTTTGAGGGTCCTACACTGACCTCTGAGGGCCCTTCAGTGGCGGTCAAGCGTCCACATTGACCGCTGAGGACCCACATTGACCTCTGAGGGCCCTCCACTTGCCTTTGAGGGCCCCTAAACCGGCCTCAGGGGCCCAACCGGCCTCTGGTGGTCTCATTTCTGTCTCTCGAGGCCCAAGACTAACCTTTAAGTGTCTCTGAGGGCCCCGCACTGGATTCTGAAGACCCGATGTCGGCCTCTGAGAGCCCGCATAGGCCTCTGGGGCCCATCTTGGCCGTTGAGGGCCCTCCGCTGGTCTCTGGGGTCCAACGCCGGCCCATGCCGGCCTTTTAGGGCCCCACACTGACCTCTAAGGGCCCCATGCTGGTCTGTAAGTACCCACATTAGCCTCTAAGGGCCCCCCCGCACTGGATTCTGAAGACCCAATGCCGGCCGGTCAGGGCCCGCATCGGCGTCTGAGGGCCCATCTTGGCCTTTGAGGGCCCTCCGCTGGCCTCTGGGGTCCAACGCCGGCCCATACCGGTCTTTTAGGGCCCCACATTGACCTGAGGCCCCCATGCTGGCCTGTAAGGACACACATTAGCCTCTATGGGCCCCGCACTGGATTCTGAAGACCCGATGCCGGCCTCTAAGGGTTCGCATCGGACTCTGAGGGCCCATCTTGGCCTTTGAGGGCCCTCTGCTGGCCTCTGGGGTCCAACGCCGGCCAATGCCAGTCTTTTAGGGTCCCATTCTGACCTTTGAGGGCCCCATGCTGGCCTGTAAAGGCCCACATTAGCCTCTGAGGGCCCCCCGCACTGGAATCTGAAGACCCGATGCCGGCCTCTAAGGGTCAGCATCGGCTTCTGAGGGCCCATATTGGCCTTTGAGGGCCTTCTGTTGGCCTCTGGAGTCCAACGCCGGCCCATGCCGATCTTTTAGGGCCCCACACTGACTTCTGAGGGCCCGTACTGTCCTGTAAGGACCCACCTTAGCCTCTGAGGGCCCCGCACGAGCTTCTGAAGACCTGATGCCGGCCTCTAAGGGCCCGCATCGGCCTCTGAGGGCCCATCTTGGCCTTCGAGGGCCCTCTACTGGCCTCTGGGGTCCAACGCCGGCCCATGTCGGTCTTTTATGGCCCACGCTAACCTCTGAGGGCTCCATGCTGGCCTGTAAAGACCCACATTAGATTAGCCTCTGAGTGCCCAATTCGGTCTCTGATGGTCTCAAACTGCCCTTTGGAGGCCCTGTACTGGTCTCTAAGGGCCTAACTGGCCCCTAAGAGCCCAAACCAGCCTCTAAAGGTCCCACACCGGCCTCTGATGGTCCCATTTCTGTCTCTGGGACCCAAACTGACCCTTATGTGCCTCTGAGGGCCCCGTACTGGCTTATGAAGGATTGATGCCGGTTTCTGAGGACCCGTAACGGTCTTTAAGTGCCTCATACCGACACCTGAGGCCCCACACTAGCCTCTGAGGGGGCCCAAAACTGGCCTATGAGGTCTCTACACCGGCCACTGATGGCCCTATTATGTTCTCTGGGGGCTCAAGCCTTACCTTTGGACGTCACGCACTTGCCTCTGAAGGCCCACATCAGCCTCTGGGGCCCTACCTGGGGCCTTTGAGGCCCTTCGCTGACCCTTGGATCCAACGCCGGCCTCTGGAGGTCTGACACCGTACTATAAGGGCCCCATTGCAGCCTCTAGGCGATAGGTATCGCTGAAGCGCTATCGATGGGCCGAAGTAAGTGTAGGAACCATGGGTGCAGTGGGCGCAGTTGCACCAACAATAATTCATGTCCGTGAAGTTGGCGACGTCGCCAGCGACTTTTCCAGCGACGAGCACCGATTTTAGCCAAAACCTCGTCCAAGGTCAATTGGACCATGAGGATCACGAAAATCGAACCCATTCACCCCTAAACCTTGACCTTCAAGGTCAAATTCAAGGTCAAAGGACGGGGAACTGAAAAAGTGCCACTAAATATTGTCCGATTTTCAAAATTTTGGCACCAAAATGTAGCGCGTGCAAAGTTCTAGCCGCACATCGAAAACCATTTTCATCAAGGTCAAACTTCAAGGTCAAATTCAAGGTCAAAGGACGGGGAACTGAAAAAGTGCCACTAAATATTGTCCGATTTTCAAAATTTTGGCACCAAAATGTAGCACGTGCAAAGTTCTAGCCGCACATCGAAAACCATTTTCATCAAGGTCAAACTTCAAGGTCAAATTCAAGGTCAAAGGACGGGGAACTGAAAAAGTGCCACTAGATATTGTCCGATCTTCAAAATTTTGGAACCAAAATGTAGCGCGTGCAAAGTTCTAGCCGCACATCGAAAACCATTTTCATCAAGGTCAAACTTCAAGGTCAAATTCAAGGTCAAAGGACGGGGAACTGAAAAAGTGCCACTAAATATTGTCCGATCTTCAAAATTTTGGCACCAAAATGTAGCGCGTGCAAAGTTCTAGCCGCACATCGAAAACCATTTTCATCAAGGTCAAACTCCAAGGTCAAATTCAAGGTCAAAGGACGGGGAACTGAAAAAGTGCCACTAAATATTGTCCGATTTTCAAAATTTTGGCACCAAAATGTAGCGCGTGCAAAGTTCTAGCCGCACATCGAAAACCATTTTCTTCAAGGTCAAACTTCAAGGTCAAATTCAAGGTCAAAGGACGGGGAACTGAAAAGTGCCACTAAATATTGTCCGATATTCAAAATTTTGGCACCAAAATGTAGCGCGTGCAAAGTTCTAGCCGCACATCGAAAACCATTTTCATCAAGGTCAAACTTCAAGGTCAAATTCAAGGTCAAAGGACGGGGAACTGAAAAAGTGCCACTAAATATTGTCCGATCTTCAAAATTTTGGCACCAAAATGTCGCGCGTGCAAAGTTCTAGCCGCACATCAAAAACCATTTTCATCAAGGTCAAACTTCAAGGTCAAATTCAAGGTCAAAGAACGGGGAACTTTAAAAATGCTACGTCACCAGCGACTTTTCCAGCGACGAGCACCGATTTTAGCCAAAACCTCGTTCAAGGTCAATTGGACCATAAGGATCACGAAAATCGAACCCATTCACCCCTTAACCTTGACCTTCAAGGTCAAATTCAAGGTCAAAGGACGGGGAACTGAAAAAGTGCCACTAAATATTGTCCGATTTTCAAAATTTTGGCACCAAAATGTAGCGCGTGCAAAGTTCTAGCCGCACATCGAAAACCATTTTCATCAAGGTCAAACTTCAAGGTCAAATTCAAGGTCAAAGGACGGGGAACTGAAAAAGTGCCACTAAATATTGTCTGATTTTCAAAATTTTGGCACCAAAATGTAGCACGTGCAAAGTTCTAGCCGCACATCGAAAACCATTTTCATCAAGGTCAAACTTCAAGGTCAAATTCAAGGTCAAAGGACGGGGAACTTAAAAAGTGCCACTAGATATTGTCCGATCTTCAAAATTTTGGCACCAAAATGTAGCGCGTGCAAAGTTCTAGCCGCACATCGAAAACCATTTTCATCAAGGTCAAACTTCAAGGTCAAATTCAAGGTCAAAGGACGGGGAACTGAAAAAGTGCCACTAAATATTGTCCGATTTTCAAAATTTTGGCACCAAAATGTAGCGCGTGCAAAGTTCTAGCCGCACATCGAAAACCATTTTCATCAAGGTCAAACTTCAAGGTCAAATTCAAGGTCAAAGAACGGGGAACTTTAAAAATGCTACGTCACCAGCGACTTTTCCAGCGACGAGCACTGATTTTAGCCAAAACCTCGTTCAAGGTCAATTGGATCATGAGGATCACGAAAATCGAACCCATTCACCCCTAAACCTTGAACTTCAAGGTCAAATTCAAGGTCAAAGGACGGGGAACTGAAAAAGTGCCACTAAATATTGTCCGATTTTCAAAATTTTGGCACCAAAATGTAGCGCGTGCAAAGTTCTAGCCGCACATCGAAAACCATTTTCATCAAGGTCAAACTTCAAGGTCAAATTCAAGGTCAAAGGACGGGGAACTGAAAAAGTGCCACTAAATATTGTCCGATTTTCAAAATTTTGGCACCAAAATGTAGCACGTGCAAAGTTCTAGCCGCACATCGAAAACCATTTTCATCAAGGTCAAACTTCAAGGTCAAATTCAAGGTCAAAGGACGGGGAACTTAAAAAGTGCCACTAGATATTGTCCGATCTTCAAAATTTTGGCACCAAAATGTAGCGCGTGCAAAGTTCTAGCCGCACATCGAAAACCATTTTCATCAAGGTCAAACTTCAAGGTCAAATTCAAGGTCAAAGGACGGGGAACTGAAAAAGTGCCACTAAATATTGTCCGATCTTCAAAATTTTGGCACCAAAATGTCGCGCGTGCAAAGTTCTAGCCGCACATCGAAAACCATTTTCATCAAGGTCAAACTTCAAGGTCAAATTCAAGGTCAAAGAACGGGGAACTTTAAAAATGCTACATTACCAGCGACTTTTCCAGCGACGAGCACCGATTTTAGCCAAAACCTCGTTCAAGGTCAATTGGACCATGAGGATCACGAAAATCGAACCCATTCACCCCTAAACCTTGACCTTCAAGGTCAAATTCAAGGTCAAAGGACGGGGAACTGAAAAAGTGCCACTAAATATTGTCCGATTTTCAAAATTTTGGCACCAAAATGTAGCGCGTGCAAAGTTCTAGCCGCACATCGAAAACCATTTTCATCAAGGTCAAATTTCAAGGTCAAATTCAAGGTCAAAGGACGGGGAACTGAAAAAGTGCCACTAGATATTGTCCGATCTTCAAAATTTTGGCACCAAAATGTAGCACGTGCAAAGTTCTAGCCGCACATCGAAAACCATTTTCATCAAGGTCAAACTTCAAGGTCAAATTCAAGGTCAAAGGACGGGGAACTGAAAAAGTGCCACTAGATATTGTCCGATCTTCAAAATTTTGGCACCAAAATGTAGCACGTGCAAAGTTCTAGCCGTACATCGAAAACCATTTTCATCAAGGTCAAACTTCAAGGTCAAATTCAAGGTCAAAGAACGGGGAACTTTAAAAATGCTACGTCACCAGCGACTTTTCCAGCGACGAGCACCGATTTTAGCCAAAACCTCGTCCGAGGTCCATTGGACCATGAGGATCACGAAAATCGAACCCATTCACCCCTAAACCTTTACCTTCAAGGTCAAATTCAAGGTCAAAGAACGGGGAACTGAAAAAGTGCCACTAAATATTGTCCGATTTTCAAAATTTTGGCACCAAAATGTAGCGCGTGCAAAGTTCTAGCCGCACATCGAAAACCATTTTCATCAAGGTCAAATTTCAAGGTCAAATTCAAGGTCAAAGGACGGGGAACTGAAAAAGTGCCACTAAATATTGTCCGATTTTCAAAATTTTGGCACCAAAATGTAGCGCGTGCAAAGTTCTAGCCGCACATCGAAAACCATTTTCATCAAGGTCAAACTTCAAGGTCAAATTAAAGGTCAAAGAACGGGGAACTTTAAAAATGCTAAGTCACCAGCGACTTTTCCAGCGACGAGCACCGATTTTAGCCAAAACCTCGTCCAAGGTCAATTGGACCATGAGGATCACGAAAATCGAACCCATTCACCCCTAAACCTTGACCTTCAAGGTCAAATTCAAGGTCAAAGGACGGGGAACTGAAAAAGTGTCACTAAATATTGTCTGATCTTAAAAATTTTGGCACCAAAATGTAGCGCGTGCAAAGTTCTAGCCGCACATCGAAAACCATTTTCATCAAGGTCAAACTTCAAGGTCAAATTCAAGGTCAAAAGACGGGGAACTGAAAAAGTGCCACTAAATATTGTCAGATTTTCAAAATTTTGGCACCAAAATGTAGCGCGTGCAAAGTTCTAGCCGCACATCCAAAACCATTTTTATCAAGGTCAAACTTCAAGGTCAAATTCAAGGTCAAAGGACGGGGAACTGAAAAAGTGTTACTAAATATTGTCCGATTTTCAAAATTTTGGCACCAAAATGTAGCACGTGCAAAGTTCTAGCCGCACATCGAAAATCATTTTCATCGAGGTCAAACTTCAAGGTCAAATTCAAGGTCAAAGAACGGGGAACTTTAAAAATGCTACGTTTTTTCAGTTCCCCGTCCTTTGACCTTGAATTTGACCTTGAAGTTTGACCTTGATGAAAATGGTTTTCGATGTGCGGCTAGAACTTTGCACGCGCTACATTTTGGTGCCAAAATTTTGAAAATCGGACAATATTTAGTGGCACTTTTTCAGTTCCCCGTCCTTTGACCTTGAATTTGACCTTGAAGTTTGACCTTGATGAAAATGGTTTTCGATGTGCGGCTAGAACTTTGCACGCGCTACATTTTTGTGCCAAAATTTTGAAGATCTGACAATATCTAGTGGCACTTTTTCAGTTCCCCGTCCTTTGACCTTGAATTTGACCTTGAAGTTTGACCTTGATGAAAATGGTTTTCGATGTGCGGCTAGAACGTTGCACGCGCTACATTTTGGTGCCAAAATTTTGAAAATCGGACAATATTTCGCGGCACTTTTTCAGTTCCCCGTCCTTTGACCTTGAATTTGACCTTGAAGGTCAAGGTTTAGGGGTGAATGGGTTCGATTTTCGTGATCCTCATGGTCCAATTGACCTTGGACGAGGTTGTGGCTAAAATCGGTGCTCGTCGCTGGAAAAGTCGCTGGTGACGTAGCATTTTTAAAGTTCCCCGTTCTTTGACCTTGAATTTGACCTTGAAGTTTGACCTTGATGAAAATGGTTTTCGATGTGCGGCTAGAACTTTGCACGCGCTACATTTTGATGCCAAAATTTTGAAGATCGGACAATATCTAGTGGCACTTTTTCAGTTCCCCGTCCTTTGACCTTGAATTTGACCTTGAAGTTTGATCTTAATGAAAATGGTTTTCGATGTGCGGCTAGAACTTTGCACGCGCTACATTTTGGTGCCAATATTTTGAAAATCGGACAATATTTAGTGGCACTTTTTCAGTTCCACGTCCTTTGACCTTGAATTTGACCTCGAATTTTGACCTTGATGAAAATGGTTTTCGATGTGCGGCTAGAACTTTGCACGCGCTACGTTTTGAGTCCAAAATTTTGAAAATCGGACAATATTTAGTGGCACTTTTTCAGTTCCCCGTCCTTTGACCTTGAATTTGACCTTGAAGGTCAAGGTTTAGGGGTGAATGGGTTCGATTTTCGTGATCCTCATGGTCCAATTGACCTTGGACGAGGTTTTGGCTAAAATCGGTGCTCGTCGCTGGAAAAGTCGCTGGTGACGTAGCATTTTTAAAGTTCCCCGTTCTTTGACCTTGAATTTGACCTTGAAGTTTGACCTGGATGAAAATGGTTTTCGATGTGCGGCTAGAACTTTGCACGCGCTACATTTTGGTGCCAAAATTTTGAAGATCGGACAATATTTAGTGGCACTTTTTCAGTTCCCCGTCCTTTGACCTTGAATTTGACCTTTAAGTTTGACCTTGATGAAAATGGTTTTCGATGTGCGGCTAGAACTTTGCACGCGCTACATTTTGGTGCCAAAATTTTGAAGATCGGACAATATTTAGTGGCACTTTTTCAGTTCCCCGTCCTTTGACCTTGAATTTGACCTTGAAGTTTGACCTTGATGAAAATGGTTTTCGATGTGCCGCTAGAACTTTGCACGCGCTACATTTTGGTGCCAAAATTTTGGAGATCGGACAATATCTAGTGGCACTTTTTCAGTTCCCCGTCCTTTGACCTTGAATTTGACCTTGAAGTTTGACCTTGATGAAAATGGTTTTCGATGTGCGGCTAGAACTTTGCACGCGCTACATTTTGGTGCCAAAATTTTGAAAATCGGACAACATTTAATGGCACTTTTTCAGTTCCCCGTCCTTTGACCTTGAATTTGACCTTGAAGGTCAAGGTTTAGGGGTGAATGGGTTCGATTTTCGTGATCCTCATGGTCCAATTGACCTTGGACGAGGTTTTGGCTAAAATCGGTGCTCGTCGCTGGAAAAGTCGCTGGTGACGTAGCATTTTTAAAGTTCCCCGTTCTTTGACCTTGAATTTGACCTTGAAGTTTGACCTTGATGAAAATGATTTTCGATGTGCGGCTAGAACTTTGCACGCGCTACATTTTGGTGCCAAAATTTTGAAGATCGGACAATATTTAGTGGCACTTTTTCAGTTCCCCGTCCTTTGACCTTGAATTTGACCTTGAAGGTCAAGGTTTAGGGGTGAATGGGTTCGATTTTCGTGATCCTCATGGTCCAATTGACCTTGGACGAGGTTTTGGCTAAAATCGGTGCTCGTCGCTGGAAAAGTCGCTGGTGACGTAGCATTTTTAAAGTTCCCCGTTCTTTGACCTTGAATTTGACCTTGAAGTTTGACCTTGATGAAAATGGTTTTCGATGTGCGGCTAGAACTTTGCACGCGCTACATTTTGGTGCCAAAATTTTGGAGATCGGACAATATCTAGTGGCACTTTTTCAGTTCCCCGTCCTTTGACCTTGAATTTGACCTTGAAGTTTGACCTTGATGAAAATGGTTTTCGATGTGCGGCTAGAACTTTGCACGCGCTACATTTTGGTGCCAATATTTTGAAAATCGGACAATATTTAGTGGCACTTTTTCAGTTCCCCGTCCTTTGACCTTGAATTTGACCTTGAATTTTGACCTTGATGAAAATGGTTTTCGATGTGCGGCTAGAACTTTGCACGCGCTACATTTTGGTCCCAAAATTTTGAAAATCGGACAATATTTAGTGGCACTTTTTCAGTTCCCTGTCCTTTGACCTTGAATTTGACCTTGAAGGTCAAGGTTTAGGGGTGAATGGGTTCGATTTTCGTGATCCTCATGGTCCAATTGACCTTGGACGAGGTTTTGGCTAAAATCGGTGCTCGTCGCTGGAAAAGTCGCTGGTGACTTAGCATTTTTAAAGTTCCCCGTTCTTTGACCTTGAATTTGACCTTGAAGTTTGACCTTGATGAAAATGGTTTTCGATGTGCGGCTAGAACTTTGCACGCGCTACATTTTGGCGCCAAAATTTTGAAGATCGGACAATATTTAGTGGCACTTTTTCAGTTCCCCGTCCTTTGACCTTGAATTTGACCTTGGAGTTTGACCTTGATGAAAATGGTTTTCGATGTGCGGCTAGAACTTTGCACGCGCTACATTTTGGTGCCAAAATTTTGAAGATCGGACAATATTTAGTGGCACTTTTTCAGTTCCCCGTCCTTTGACCTTGAATTTGACCTTGAAGTTTGACCTTGATGAAAATGGTTTTCGATGTGCGGCTAGAACTTTGCACGCGCTACATTTTGGTGCCAAAATTTTGAAGATCGGACAATATCTAGTGGCACTTTTTCAGTTCCCCGTCCTTTGACCTTGAATTTGACCTTGAAGTTTGACCTTGATGAAAATGGTTTTCGATGTGCGGCTAGAACTTTGCACGCGCTACATTTTGGTGCCAAAATTTTGAAAATTGGACAATATTTAGTGGCACTTTTTCAGTTCCCCGTCCTTTGACCTTGAATTTGACCTTGAAGTTTGACCTTGATGAAAATGGTTTTCGATGTGCGGCTAGAACTTTGCACGCGCTACATTTTGGTGCCAAAATTTTGAAGATCGGACAATATCTAGTGGCACTTTTTCAGTTCCCCGTCCTTTGACCTTGAATTTGACCTTGAAGTTTGACCTTGATGAAAATGGTTTTCGATGTGCGGCTAGAACTTTGCACGCGCTACATTTTGGTGCCAAAATTTTGAAAATCGGACAATATTTAATGGCACTTTTTCAGTTCCCCGTCCTTTGACCTTGAATTTGACCTTGAAGGTCAAGGTTTAGGGGTATATGGGTTCGTTTTTCGTGATCCTCATGGTCCAATTGACCTTGGACGAGGTTTTGGCTAAAATCGGTGCTCGTCGCTGGAAAAGTCGCTGGCGACGTCGCCAACTTCACGGACATCAATAATTCTGCATAGGGTGCAGACAATGTATTCTGCATCCACAACAATCTGGAACAAACCCCCTTTTCTCAGCAACACTACTTTCCATGCAGCACGACAAATTTAGGATATTTTGCCCACTATCCATCTTTCGAAGCATTTGCTACTGTAATGGTCTTCAAAACTTACATTTGTGCTCAAGTACCTAAGAAACAAAAATGAAACGGAACACGTGTGATTGAACAGTGAACAGATACCGATGACCCACTGTCAAAAGTTTTAGCACGATGATCTCAGAAAATGGCAAAGTTAGCCGTCTTTACTTTTTCGGTAGTCCATTCACATTTGCGTGAGTTATTGGCATTATCAATGCTTTAAAATGCACTTATCGGTACCTTTTCGACATGGAACATCCTCAAAGCTCGCAACGAGCCTCCGCTCGAGTGCCGCTCCCTACCCCCCCCCCCCCCCCGCTTCACCGGCCATGGCCTGGATTTCTGCACCCGTGCACTACGCCCGTGGGCCCCTTTAAGCTAGCACTGGGCCCCCCGGGTCAGCGCAGGGGCCCCTTTGCCAAGTTGGCCCCTCCCCAAACTCCAAGTCTGCGACCGCCCCTGAGCTGGGCCATGGATGGATGCCACAAGGGAGCTCCGTGGCCGAATGTTACGCATGAGGCAATCCGAATGACTAAAGACGGTCGTGACTTTGGTATGCCGAGGCTGATCGATCGCGTAAATATCGCACACATTCCAGCTGGAAGCACCGGCCGGCCGGACAGGGGCCTGGTGGTCCCCCTAGGGGCTAGTTGTGTCGGCCGGCTGACGTGACTTCCAGGAACCCGAATGGAACATGCCCCACAAGCCATTTACGTAACTACAACACCGGCCCATGCACCCGCCCGTGTTGTACGTAAGTACATGCATCGAACCAGACGCTGTGGCGTCACGGACCGTCCTTGGCACGCTGCATACGAGTGCATTCCGTGTCCAGGGGCACCGGTCGTGGGAACACGGGCGCACACCATCCGCCGATCACCCCGGGCCGGGCCCGGCCGATCGCCCTGGCACCGGCCACGGGGTACCGCCGGCACCCGAGTCACTTGAAGGATCGCGTCGAATCGATCGTCGTTGGTGACGATGCCGACGGCGGCGGCGGCGGCGGCGGCACGGTCCGGTCAGGCGCGTCGGTGACGGCGGCCGCGATGGGTGTGTGTGCCAGCAGCCCGTCGGCGGGTGCCGTGCTCAGCCCCGGGTCACCGGCCGGGTCGGACAGCAGTGACAGCGCCGCCACGCAGAGGGACTTCGAGAATGGTGAGAGACGGGATGGCGGGGTGGGGTGAGGGAAAGGGTCATGGGGGGAAGCCAGGAAAGGATGTGTCATGGGATTGAAATAAGGAAAGTCCCACATGCCATATGAGGATGGGGGAGTGAGTGAGCGGGCAGGGGCTGGTCAACAGGTCAAATAGGGTGTAAGAACGGATGAGAGGGATCATGAGACCCATGAGACGAGCCAAAGGTAGAAGGGATAGATAGGAATTAGGAACTGGTGAATGAACAGGAAAGAATGTTGACTGTAGTTGTGAACTTGAAGGGAAGTAAACGAGACTGTTACCTGATACCTATAGAACGAAACGGGTCTGGCATAAGGTTGTCACATCTGCGACATTTTTTTTTTCGTTGTAATTTGTGCGTCCATACTCCATGCCATGACAAAATTCAAGTGAGAAATGCACTTCTCATCTGGTGCGAGGGAATAGAAAGAAGAGGTTGATTATTTCGCAAAACAGAGTATTGTCGTTGTTGCGATTGTACGGTGATATGTTATTCGATTTTATTTAACCTCGCCAGCCGAGGGGGTGGGGGGTGGGGTGCCGTCCCCATATATTTTTTTCGCGATAGCTCCGAACACGCTGGCCATAGAGAGCTGAAACTTGCCATACATGACCTTTGATTCAAGCCGGATCTTTTGACACCAACCGCATTTTCGGGCCAGGTCAGGTCACTGACCTATGACGTGAAAAAAGAACCTCTGCACGGTTTTCAGATGTCGCAACTTCGCAACGCCGTCACTGCCAGAGGAGCTTTCACAGGGAAATGAAACTTGCAGGATCTAATATCCATTACGAATCTCATAACTTGTATATCTCAGATTTTTCCTAAAGGTCATATGAGCCCAGCCAGCCTTCCCAAATGGGGCCCATATGGGCTGAAAGTGGGGCATCTGGGCTTAAGTGGGCATGGGCTACATGTGGGCTATTATCTGGGCTAAATCTGGGTCCCATATGGGCTGAGCCCCAGCAAACATGCCCACATGGGTCCCATATGGGGTGAACATGGGCCAAATGGGCCCACGTGGGACATGGGCTACAGATGGGCTACCCACATGGGCCCCATATGGGATAAAAATGGGCCAGGTGGGCCAAACGCATGTGGGCTGGAGATGGGCATCCCATGTGGGTCCCATATGGGGTGAACATGGGCCAGATGGGCCCACGTGGGACATGGGCTACAGATGGGCAACCCATATGGGCCCCATATGGGATAAAAATGGGCCAGGTGGGCCAAACGCATGTGGGCTGGAGATGGGCATCCCATGTGGGTCCCATATGGGGTAAACATGGGCCAGATGGGCCCAGTGGGACATGGGCTACAGATGGGCTACCCATATGGGCCCCATGTGAGATAAAAATGGGCCAGGTGGGCCAAACGCATGTGGGCTGGAGATGGGCATCCCATGTGGGTCCCATATGGGGTGAACATGGGCCAGATGGGCCCACGTGGGACATGGGCTACAGATGGGCTACCCATATGGGCCCCATATGGGATAAAAATGGGCCAGGTGGGCCAAACACATGTGGGCTGGAGATGGGCATCCCATGTGGGTCCCATATGGGGTGAACATGGGCCAGATGGGCCCACGTGGGACATGGGCTACAGATGGGCTACCCATATGGGCCCCATATGGGATAAAAATGGGCCAGGTGGGCCAAACGCATGTGGGCTGGAGATGGGCATCCCATGTGGATCCCATATGGGGTAAACATGGGCCAGATGGGCCCACGTGGGACATGGGCTACAGATGGGCTACCCACATGGGCCCCATATGGGATAAAAATGGGCCAGGTGGGCCAAACGCATGTGGGCTGGAGATGGGCATCCCATGTGGGTCCCATATGGGGTGAACATGGGCCAGATGGGCCCACGTGGGACATGGGCTACAGATGGGCTACCCATATGGGCCCCATATGGGATAAAAATGGGTCAGGTGGGCCAAACGCATGTGGGCTGGAGATGGGCATCCAATGTGGGTCCCATATGGGGTAAACATGGGCCAGATGGGCCCAGTGGGACATGGGCTACAGATGGGCTACCCATATGGGCCCCATGTGAGATAAAAATGGGCCAGATGGGCCAAACGCATGTGGGCTGGAGATGGGTATCCCATGTGGGTCCCAGATGGGCCCACGTGGGACATGGGCTACAGATGGGCTACCCATATGGGCCCCATAAGGGATAAAAATGAGCCAGGTGGGCCAAACGCATGTGGGCTGGAGATGGGCCTCTCATGTGATATGGGCCCCATATGAGATAAAAATGGGCCAGGTGGGCCAAACGCATGTGGGCTGGAGATGGGCATCCCATGTGGGTCCCAGATGGGCCCACGTGGGACATGGGCTACAGATGGGCTATCCATATGGCCCCATATGGGATAAAACTGGGCAAGGTGGGCCAAACGCATGTGGGCTGGAGATGGGCATCCCATGTGGGTCCCATATGGGGTGAACATAGGCCAGATGGGCTCACGTGGGACATGGGATACAGATGGGCTACCCATATGGGCCCCATATGGGATAAAAATGGGCCAGGTGGGCCAAATGCATGTGGGCTGGAGATGGGCATCCCATGTGGGTCCCATATGGGGTAAACATGGGCCAGATGGGCCCAGTGGGACATGGGCTACAGATGGGCTACCCATATGGGCCCCATATGGGATAAAAATGGGCCAGGTGGGCCAATCGCATGTGGGCTGGAGATGGATATCCCATGTGGGTCCCATATGGGGTAAACATGGGCCAGATGGGCTCACGTGGGACATGGGCTACAGATGGGCTACCCATATGGGCCCCATATGGGAAAAATGGGTCAGGTGGGCCAAACGCATGTGGGCTGGAGATGGGCATCCCATGTGGGTCCCATATGGATCACCCATGTAGGCCCCATTTAAGTTACTCCAAGAGCATAAAAGCAAAAAAGGTGACTGTTGTTCATGTGAATTTTGGACTCCAAGTACATCAAGTTCATACATGATGCCATATGGGCTCAATGTAGGCTGACCCATATGGGTCCCATGTGGGGGCCGCGTGGGTCTCATATGGGGCCTACGTGGGCTTGCCCATACGGGTCCCATGTGTCACCCACTGCTATTCCCATCAGGGGCCCATATGGAAGAGGTGGGGGGGGCCATGTGGGCCCCATATGGGAACCATGTGGGCATGTTTGCTGAGACATGAACATTTCCTTTACTACAAAATGTTGGTATCTGACCCGACACCTATCTGGGCTGGATGCGGGCAGCATGTGGGCAAACTGGACATCAACAAGCTGGGCACACCCAGCCGGGGCCCACATGGGGCCCGGCCACCCACATGGACAAAATTTACTACAAAACTTTGTTAACTGACCCGACACCTAGGTATCTGGGCTGGATGCGGGCAGCATGTGGGCAAACTGGACACCAACACGCTGGGCACACCTAGCCGGGGCCCACATGGGGCCCAGCCGCCCACATGGGCAAAATTTACTACAAAACTTTGTTAACTGACCCGACACCTATCTGGGCTGGATGCGGGCAGCATGTGGGCAGACTGGGCACCAACAAGCTGGGCACACCCATCCGGGGCCCACATGGGCAAAAGTTACTACAAAACTAATTGTTAACTGACCCGACACCTACACCATATATAAACATTTCCTTTATTACAAAATTTTGTTAACTGACCCGGCACCTATCTGGGCTGGATGCGGGCAGCATGTGGGCATACTGGGCACCAACAAGCTGGGCACACCCATCCGGGGCCCACATGTGGCCCAAATGGGCAAACTTTACTACACTTCGTTAACTGACCCGACACCTATCTGGGCTGGATGCGGGCAGCATGTGGGCAGACTGGGCACCAACAAGCTGGGCACACCCATCCGGGGCCCACATGGGGCCCAAATGGGCAAACCTTACTACAAAACTTTGTTAACTGACCCGACACCTATCTGGGCTGGATGCGGGCAGCATGTGGGCAGACTGGGCACCAACAAACTGGGCACACCCATCCGGGGCCCACGTGGGGCCCAAATGGGCAAACCCCAGCCAGCATGCCCATGTGGGCCCCACATGGGCAGTTGATGGGCATGGTGGGCTAGGTGGGCCATGGGCTAGAGATGGGCAAATATGTGGGCTGCATGTGGGCCCCACATGGGCTGCCCACATATTTTTTGGCAGGCATAATGCTTGATAATGAGATTGCTTGCACATGTACGAGGGCATATCCAGGAATTTTGGTGAACACAGGCATTCACGCGGTGTTCCTGTATGGTGGGCTTAACATGGGCACTGCGTGGGCAGCCCATGTAGTGGGGTGTAGGTGGGCTGGATGTGGGCAGCCCATTATTTATTTTTTCACTGTCCAATGTGTATGATATTACAAGAAAAAAGAACTCGCTGTTTAGTCTCATGCCTCCAAAATACACTTCGACGTCGTGAGGAAGTCGCATAGTTGATGTTTGTGAGACCAGCTACGGCTGATATTGGACAGTCAATGTTGTGATTGTGTCGTATGATTGTGTCGCCTGAGCCCGCCCCTGCGCGGGCGACCCGCCGGCGGAGCTCGGCCCACCGGACGGGGCCTGGGGCCGCCTCTGCACCGCCCGGGGCGGTGACCGGCCGACCGGCTGGCGGGGCTGCGGCGTCTGGGCGGGCCAGTTGGCGTTGAGACTCTGAGTGGTGTGCGTGTCCAATAAAGCCTTAATTCGGGCGGAACCGACACATGGCGCGGTCGGTATTAGCTCGAACCCGCCCATAGTGAGTACAAAGTGCGATGAACGAAAGTGAAAGGAAGCAGGAATGCGTAGCCGTGGCGGCCGCGCCGCAACCACGACCGCGTTCGAGTCTCTTCGGAGAGGCGCGCCCGCAGCGACGCCAGCTGTATCGCTAGTTGGTCGAGTTGGAGTCGCAGCTGTGACATCAGGACGTAGTCGTCCCATCTCTCCTTCCAGAGGTAGAAGGCGTCACTGCGGTCGGTGGAGATGTCCAGTCGGTCAGGCCGGATCGGCTGCAGGCTCGTCATACCACAGCGATTACGAAGGACTGTTCTAGAAGCCCTCCACGCCAGCCACCTGGGGAAGGAGAAGACAAAGGCCCGCGCAAGACAGATCGTCTACTAGCCCGGGATCTACCGGGATGTGGAAAATGTCACCCGCTGCTGTACCAGCTGCCAGAGAGATCTACCCGCTCAGCAGCAAGAGACCATGATGAGGAGACCGCCAGCGGAAAGGCCGTTCGAACTACACATCGACTTTGCCGATCACGCCGGCAGGAAGTACCTCGTGGCAGTGGACAGATACTCCGGGTGGCTGTTTGTCGCCGACCTCGGTGTAAGCGCCCCCGCTTACACCGGTCCGAAGGACGATAGCAGGCGTCATGACGAGCGCACTCGCTACGCGACTAAGCGTAAATGGACGGCACGGGAAAAGGGCTTTCGGCGGTACCCGGCTTTTTGATGTCGTGTTCAGTAAGTAATGGTTTTATCTCTTTATTTAATTGCCCAACTCCCTTGGACACCTGATAGCGGATGTCAGAATAACAGCAGCACTCCCATTCATATGTTATTTCAGGTGTCGTCAATTACTGTCCGATTAGCGAATTTCAAGCAGCCGACTTATAAAGCGCTAATGTCCTTTGTGTCCATCATAATCGGACCTTGTATGTTTATTCTGCATCAGATTATTTCCTGCAAAAAAAAATATTTAAAGATCATTTCTCAATTATTCAAGTCAAATCAGATGATGTTACTTTTAATGCAGGTAATACAGAATCATGGTAGAACACAGCACGGGCAATACACAATTCGCTTATGTGTCTGCACATTTTACATTGCTGGTGCTTATTTTACAGGAGCCGTGCGGCGGAACGGGCTTACCCAGGACACCAACAACGGCCAGCTGGAGGTGGCGCCACGAAAGTGGTTTACGGGTGCCAGGAACCGCGACGGAGGCCGCCAGGAGAGGAGACCAGCTGGAGTTTTAGCGGAGGAGCAGATGAGAGAAGAAGTCTAGAGATGAGCAGAAGAGAGCAGAGAGTTTAAACAGCATTTTTGTGTTTATCGATAATATAAATATTGATCACTGGCAGTTTGTTTTGTTGCGGTGGCGAACGTTCAGCAATGATCAGGGGGAGTGATTGAAATAGCAGACATCGATTATATTATAATCATATTGAAATTAATTGTAGGTTCTGGTGGGAACTAAGATGGGCTTTGGTGAATATTTATTGATTAATACAAACGATGCTAGGGAGGTGTGAGCCAGCATGGGGCCCACCTAGGGCCCACATCTGCTGGCCCACGTGGACCCCATATGGTACCCACCTTGAGCCCATGTGGGCCTGCCCAGGTGGGCCACATATGGTACCCATCTTGAGCCCATGTGGGCCAGCCCAGGTGGGCCCCATATGGTACCCACCTTGAGCCCACGTGGGCCAGCCCAGGTGGGCCCCACCATTTACCCAGGGACAAATTTATGTGGGCCCCACATGGGCTGCCCACATGGGTCCCACCAAGTGGCCCACCTGGGCCCCATGTGGGGCCAAGGTAATAATGTTGGCTGGGTATGGGTCCCAGCTGGGTCCCATTTCGAACCCACATGGGCTCCAGGTGGGATTTTTCGCTTATACCCATTTGGGTCCCGGCTGGGAAAGCCCATATGGGACCCGGCTGGGCCCCATATGGGTCCCATGTCGAACCCACATGGGCCCCATGTGGGATTTTTCGCTTATACCCATGTGGGTCCCGGCTGGGAAAGCCCATGTGGGACCCATATGTGCCCCGGCTGGGCCCCAATTGGGTCCCATTTCGAACCCACATGGGCCCCATGTGGGATTTTTCGTTTATATCCATGTGGGTCCCGGCTGGGAAAGCCCATGTGGGACCCATATGTGCCCCGGCTGGGCCCCATATGGGTCCCATTTCGAACCCGCATGAGCCCCATGTGGGATTTTTCGCTTATACTCATGTGGGTCCCGGCTGGGAAAGCCCATGTGGGACCCATATGTGCCCCGGCTGGGCCCCATATGGGTCCCATTTCGAACCCACATGGGCCCCATGTGGGATTTTTCAATTATACCCATGTGGGTCCCGGCTAAGAAAGCCCATGTGGGACCCATATGTGCCCCGGCTGGGCCCCATATGGGTCCCATTTCGAACCCACATGGGCCCCATGTGGGATTCTTCAATTATACCCATGTGGGTCCCGGCTGGGAAAGCCCATGTGGGACCCATATGTGCCCCGGCTGGGCCCCATATGGGGCCCATCTGGGCTGCCCATATGGGACCCAGTTGGACGCCCATGACAAACACATCTGGGCCCCAAGTGGGCAGCCCAGATGGGCCCCAGTTTGCTGCCCACTTGGGGCCCATATGGGCCCCATTTGGGAAGGCTGGCTGGGAGGTCAGGTATAAGTCAATGGGGAAAAATGAAAACTGCTATTCTGGCGCCGGGAACGATCTCCAACTATCTCAAGCACATAGAATCATGATTTGATGCACTCCTTGCAAGGTTACATGCGCCAGTTTTGCAATGTGAACCTTGCGTGACGTCATTTATGACGTCATTAGGGTCATATTAGTTTTTCGTCAATAACTCCCGATCAAATTTAGCTAGCGAGTTGGGAAAGCCACCAATGAACTCAGGAAGACCTGCCGAATCGAATGATATGCGACATGACCTACTTTGACCAATTTCGTGACCTGGGGGCGCTGACCTGACCGTAACCTGAGGTTAACACCCGAAGTTGACCTCACCCAAACAAAAAGTATATCATGCTGCCAAAATCGCAGTTCTGTGGCCATGTTTTGCGAAGTTATTTACCAAGACGGAACCGTACCTTGGGACCTTGGAGCACTTGATCTGTCCTGACCTCAGAGGCTACCGGTGACCTAGGACCTTTAAATCGGGTATCGATCTCTGCGTCTCGTAACGGCGCACACGCTCCTTTTTTCCGCGACGCGCTAGCTCCACCAGGGGCGAGGGGGGTCGTACCCCCCCCCCCCCAGGCCGGCGCGTATGTAGAAAACCAATAGGTCCGGGCCGGCGAGGGTTAAAACATTGTAACTAATGTTTTCTCACCGAAAAAAAATACATATATTCTAACCACCGTTCGGGATAAGAGCGAACCTAAGACGATATCTAAAATACAATAAGTTTCGTTTTATACACAGAGGCCTAGCTGTGAGGTGCCAACTGCCAGGTTGCCCTAGACAGGTGTAGCAGATAGGCGAGCACTATAAGAAAAATATCGCAGCACCTTTTTTAGCCGGCAACAGCATGAATATGCCATGCCATTGCAGGTCAAATGGAACCAGTCCCATTCCTCTTTCCATCTCCGTAAAGTGTCACAGCATTAGCAAGAACTCCGAATGATGATTCATTTTTAGTGACTAAATGTAATGAATCGATGAAATGCGTCACATAAATGCGGAGCTCCCGTCCTATCGCTCATAACATCAAAATTGGCTTCAGTCGCATTGCAGGACTGGACCGCATAATGCATGTGTGATCTACCCACGATTAGCTATTCTCCCGGAATCTGATTTCGATCTAAATGCAAATCGAGGTCATTTGTTCCGCATGTTTCCCACGGGGACCTTGTTATGGCGGTAAGCCGAAAGGTGTCCTCCGCAGACCAAACGCTGCTTAGCACACATTGTGAGTGTGCTATTCGTCACAGTATAAGTAGGGCCACAAACGCCCAGATTATCACATGGCGTGCCACATGGCAGTCCCCATGACTTACGATTGTTGTGTCAACAAATAGGTAAAACGATCTGCCCTTTAGTCATGTAATCAGCAAGCACCTATAACTGGGCACTACCTGTCTGCACATATCTACCTACTGATCATTAAATATCTGAGCATTATGTTGCGTCGAAAAAAAAGCGAGATGCGAGAAGAGCACAGAGTGGGAAAGATAGTGAAGAATGTGGACCGTGGTGCATTTCGTGGTGCATAAGCGAACATTTCTAATGTAGGTAAACATCAATTGCGGCGTAGGAGAAATATTTGGAAGACGTAAGCACATCAATGGAAGGCGTAAGCTCTCGCCTCAATGATACAAAACGTTTAAAACGCCAGCTGCTGAGGTCTTTGACGTCAGTAACCGGCTTACAGTGTAAATACCGCCCACATTGTGTCGTGATGCCATTTTTCCTACACTGTATTACGTGTAATTCCCGCTACCGTCTGCCAGAAGCGACATGTAAATAGTGGACGTCGAGTAAACATCACAGCAGCGGCCAAATGGTAATCCAATAATCGCTGTCCCAGTGTACGGAACTGCTGCACTAAAGGTCATCCTGTGGTCAGATCAATGGTCGGTGCCGTGGTCCGGGGTTCGGCCAGACGGACAAGGCCCGTTTCCTTGCGCCAGCGACAGGAACAATTCCCATGTTGGACTCGAAGACGGTAACCATAACAAACAAAATACACAAAAAATAAATGAACTTTTAGCAGCAGTTCCTCGGTTCAAGCTAGCTTATCACTGGTGTCCGCCGCTGCTGACTGAACATCGGTTACCGGAGGTCGGAGCGACGTTACCCCTATCCCCGGGTAACCATAGCTGAGGCGGCACAGCTGAGGCGGAAATCCAGCCGGGGGTGTCTCAATGGGGGGGGGGGGGGATGTCCACCCCGGCGGCGAGATAGACGGAAACCGGGACATATGGTCTGGCGAGCTCGTGACCAGTGCAGCAATTTCCACAACGTCCCGGGCGTGTTGTAAGAGGGAAAAGTCTGTGACACGACATAGGGGATGGCGTTAGGGCAATGGTGCTGTCGACATAATGGCAGGCGCCTGCAAAGCTGATGGGCACGTTGATGCGTTCTTGTAATTGTGGTATCAGGAAAATTATTTGTATTTAGGTCTGAGCGGTTTCAACAGATCCGCTATTGAAACGGAATACTGCGCAAAACTGTGAAGTGCACTGTGTAAAATCCCTCCCCGTTCCGACAGGGATCGACAACTCGTCTCTGGAGATCCCGGCGGACGGCGGCTCGCCCTCGCACGTCCCCGCCGGCCGGAGGGTGTCGTTCTCGCTACCGGAGCAGGCCGGGACGTCGGGACCGCTGCAGGACTCGCCATCCGGGGAGGATTCAGTCAGCCAGCTGGAGGCCAAGGCCGCCTCCTCTGCGCACCTCAGCCCGGCTGACGGTGGTGTAGGTGGAGGCGAGGGTGGTGAAAGTGCACCTGGTGATGGTAACGGAGATGGTGGAAATGTGAATGGTAACGGTGAGGGCAACACGGGAGACGAAGGTAACGGCGATGGTAACACCCAGCCTAACGGTAACGGTAACGGAGACGCCGCTAATAACGCTGAGGGACAAGAAGCAACGGAATCTCCGCCGTCGAACGAAGGAGCCACTGACGAAGCAGCTCAAGAGAAGCCGACGGAGAACAGCGAGCAAGGAGCCGGAGAAGCGGCAGGCGACGTACCAGCGAACGCCGAAGCGTCCGGGGCAGCGGACGGAGAACAAGCGCAAGAGACATCTGGCGGCGGAGATGCTCCACCAGAAGCGGCAGATCAGCCGACAGATAGCGCTGCAGCCGACACGGGTGGCGATGGTCCTAGCTCGGCCGATGGCGACCAGGGATAAAAGGAAACTATCGCACCTCTCAAAAATCATATCAGATTAGCCAACACCAATACGGGAGCATCAGCTAATCGCTCGGGTTCCGTCAAGTGCCGTATGGTAATGAAAAGCTTTGAAACTGTTACGGTATGCGGTCGAGCACATCCGTCCAATCGTGTGCAAATGTTGTATCTTTTGGATGAACGTTATCGACTTTCAGATATTCTATTTCACGCAAAATGCTGCAAAGGAAACTGCGTGGTCCGGTAAGCGTATGCCTTGGCCGCCGTCAACTATGACCATTGCCTATATACGATAATTTTCGGATAGATATCAAGTGTCCATGTGAACGCACGTGCAATCGAAATCAATACATCGATCGTAATATTTACGAATACAAGACCGCGTTTCATTTCTACACTCATTAGAAATTGATAAACAGAAAACAGACAAGGCACTATGATTCACACATTTATGTATTCATTGCATTGTCCAAACCTCAGCACTTAAAAAACGGCTCCCTCAAATTTACAAAATGTGAAATGATCTCACACGCCAATGAGTAACACCACAGTTACGTCCCGACCGACCTCTGAGACCTCTCACGTCTGCTGACCTGCCTCCCACGGATCAGCTCGGGTCAGGTCAGGTCACCGGGCCGGCGAGGTCATACCGTCAGCCACGAGAAGTCCATGTTGAGCAGGTTGTCCAGCCTTGTCTCCAGCTCGGCAGGGGAGATTTCCTCCTCCTCCTCCTCCCCCTCCTCGTCGTCGTCGTCGTCGTCGTCGTCGTCGTCGGCGGCGGCGGCGGTGGCGGCGGCGGTACTGTCGTCCTTCTCCCCAGAGTCCGAGTCGCCTCCCTGTCCCTCCGGCTGGGGAGTCTCTGTCATCTCCACGTCGTCACTGGCAGACAAAACGTTAAAAAGGTGTTAGGAACAGGCTGGTGAACATGGGCAGACAGGAGACACAGAAACGAACCCAAAACTAACGGAACAACGGCACTGGCAGACACAGAGAGGCGCGTTAGTATTAAACGGGGCGAACAGGGCGCGGGCAGCCACACGGGCGGATGCAGGCGGACGGATCTGTAGACTTAACAGGCGATTGAAGGGTGTTGTATAGCTGAGCGCGCAAAATACGCTTCGTTATCAGAAGCTGTTCCGATAGTCGCATTTTATGCAAATGAATAGACACATCGATAATCGAAGACAAGACTCGCTACATAGATGCTACACATGCCGGACCCTATCACTTCGCCACGCTTTCTCTCTCCTCTCTCTCTCTCTCTCTCTCTCTCTCTCTCTCTCTCTCTCTCTCTCTCTCTCTCTCTCTCTCTCTCTCTCTCTCTCTCTCTCTCTCTCTCTCTCTCTCTCTCTCTCTCTCTCTCTCTCTCTCTCTCTCTCTCTCTCGAGTCTCTCCTCTATTTCCCTTTCTCTGGCACCCTTACCTGACACGTGGGGGGAGCAGCCCCAGGAGGAACGGCAGACATATCCGCGTCAGAGGCGGCATGGTGTGACTAGGCCCCTCGAGCAGCTGAAACACAGCAGACGTCACAGGTCGGGTCAGGTCAGGCTGTCATGAAATGGGCGCTACAATGATGGACTTTCTCTCAAGTATGGCAATGACAAAGATGTAGAATGCTCCTATACGTAAGTCCACGTAGTTCATAAAAAATACACCGAACTCAGCAACTACCTACAAAGGCCTTTCAAATCATCATTTTGTTGTTCGTAACAGACTAAGGTAATTATTCTGACCGGTGGAAGAGCAAATCCTCAGCATCGATAACTAACGATTTTAATCAAAACAAGCCTAGCCAATAATCTCTCCGTCCATGCACGCCAGTCAGTGTCCTCTTCCTTCCGACACAATCCCCCAACTCAAGCCCCTCTCCCTGTCTGTCACTGACCTCCAGGCTTTTCTGCAGTCCGGGCGTGACCTCCGACTGGTCAACAGTCTCGGCAGAGGTCACTGCCGATCGGCGCTGTTCGGCCACCAGCGCTCCGAACGGCGTGGGCCGCACCTGGCCACCGATGACGTCAGCCGAGGGGGCCGAGCCGGCCGCGCCGCCGGCCGCCTCCGGCACGTCGAGCGTGTGCAGCGCCTGGGGAGAGCCGGCGGGGGTAGTGAAATGTACACTTTGAGTGCACAGCTGCGAGGAAACACAAAACAGCCAGACTATTTCTGTCCTAAATATCAGCTCACAGGTCGACTAACAAATCAAATCACTACATGACACGACGAACTGGCCTGTGTGTGTAAATATTTTTTGTTGATTGATCCCCTGTCTATAAAGACTGCCCTAACTGAGCGCTGACCGGGCAATTGTAATCCAACCGATGTGTTCCGAAGCCTAGCACCGATATACCTCTAACCAGATAGCGCATCACGATCCGTGAGCTCTTGGGTTAGTTATCCCGGCTCTGTTTCCCACCAGTCCCCTCACCTGCTGGTCATTGAGGAAGAAGAGCTGCGAGGCGCGCTGCCACTCGGGTAGGTCGGGTCGGGGCCGCTGGTGGGGCACAAAGCAGGCGGCTGACACGGGCCGCCCCAGCGCCGCCTGGTGGACGGGACGCGTACTACTCGGACGGAACACAAACACTGCGGGCATAACGGGGAGAGGAGCGTTAATGCGACTTACAGTGGCTCACAGGCTACAGCAAAGACAAATACCTAAAAGAGAGCGTGAAAATTCACCAGACACATGGTTAGTTAGGATAATTATGAACATGAGTGATCTGAAGAAAAGAAGCGACGAAAGTGATAGAGAAGCCCGAGAAGGAGCCGGACTACAGTTCCACCACAAGTCCCCATCACCCACGAGAGTGCCCGTTCGAACACTCTTCAAAGGTCTGCCATCTGTAGATTGTCAACACAACATTGCCTACCCTATTGCACCAATACTTAGCCTCCTATCATTCCACACGCAACCCCTCACCTTTATTTGAGGCGCTGAAGGCGGCCATATACTCTGACAGCGGATCGGCCACCAGTGACGTCACGTGCACGTCAATTCTGGCCGTCAGTGTGAGCGACTGAAGGCTCCACACGCGGAGTCCGGAGTCAGTGCGACTGACCAGCAGGTGCGAGCACTCGCCGCGGCCGAACACCACCTGCCTGAGAGGGGGGGGGGGGAGGTTATACGGGGATGTGGCAGGGAGGGAAGTCACTAGCGGGTGTGGCAGAAAGAACTTATCAGGGGTTGGGAGTCGGGATGCATGATACATTTGTTTACAAATTAGGAATAGTTTTTCCTGTAACAAGCTATATTTATGTGAATTGGAAAGCTTAAAGCATGTGAATTGGCCCCACCATGAGCTTATGCAAATCGATTTGAATTCAGCCATCCTCGTTTTTCTTTACAACACATATTGACTACTCGCTCCATGTTACCTTCTCCCACACCAACTGCCTTGACCTAACGTCCTATCAGATAACTGACGTCCCCCATCACAACCAAGTGACGTCAGTACCCCCCCACTACACCTACCTGACGTCCCCATCACCCACCTGACGTCAGTACGTCCCATCACCCACCTGACGTCTCCGCGCACGGTCACATTGCTCAGCGTGTGCTGCAGCGTGTTGGTGGTCGGCGCCCACACGGTCACCGAGGCGGCGAACCCCACGGCCAGCCGCTCCCCGTCGGCGGAGAAGGCGGCACAGCCGGCCGGCAGCCGGTGGTGGGAGCCCACCGCGTCACAGCTCCAGCACCGCTTCGCGCCTGGGGGGGGGGGGGGATGAGTGGGGTGAGAGAGGTATAGCTAGCGGACACTCATGCTGATGGCTGGTATGCGTCCTAATGCCTACAGCCAAAGCAATGATTGCTTGACAGTCGCTGGGGTCTAAGCGTTTTAAATACATGGAAAATGAAAGCAATTTAACTCCCCATGCACAAATTAGGCAAATACTGCTATACTGTGTATCAGTTGGGCTAGTCAAGCTGACAGCAAAGCCATGGTAGTCGTTCTTTGCAGTCCTATTTTCACATCAGTAGCAGCCAACGCCCGCTTACCATAGATATCCGAGTCATCGACCAGACTCCAGTACTTGATGGCGCCGTCAGTTCCGGTGGTGACCGCCAGGGGCGCTGCCTTCGCGGCCTCCCCGGGCTGAAACTCCAGTGCTGTGACGGAGCTCTCGTGAGGGTCCTCCACGCAGGTGTTCAGCACGAAACTGACGGTGGACGGGCGGGACCGGGTCAGATCAGAAACGAAGGCATCAGATGTTCGGCAGAAGGGCGACTACCGAGAGATCTTTAGTAAGCAAGGATAAGTTCATGTGCATTTTCTATCGATAAACGACAGATGTAACGCAATTAACGGAAGGATCTTGAAAAGTAGCATTCCTCAAAAGTTGCGTACATCAAAGAAGACTCACAATCTACTATTGTCCACGTTAAAAGCTATATCAGCCATAGGTAACTTAACTCACTCTTCACAGCACACACATCTTGTCACCAAATATACAATGTACTCTCCCGACTCCTCTTCATAAGTCAGGAAGTCAATTAAATCCTGTTGGTTTTAGTCTAACTATTACCTCTGTTTGGTGTCGTCAAACTCCCAGATTTTGAGCCTCCTCTCTGCGGTGGACTGGCCGTCGTCCCGCTCCTCCAGGGTGGCCATCCACGCGCCGTCTGACGTCACAGCCACCCGGGTGACGTCACAGGTGACGGGCGCCCCGGTCCGCTCCCGGGTCAGGTAATTGGTCTGAACCACGTCCAACTGTAAGGGGGGGGATGGGGGAGGGTCAGACAGCGTTCGGGACTCGGATCATGGCGGGAAGTATTAGACAGACACCTGACTTGTGAGCCCTAACCTAGACTAAAGGTCCGTAAAAAAGTGAAAGTGGCAATTCTATGAAAAATTACATTTTCATCGATTTTGCGCAACTGATAAGATACACTTACGCTATAAAGCTCCCTGCTGTCTCTCCCGTCCCCGGTCCCACTCACACTATACACTAACACGTCCTACCCGTCTCTCCATTATTCTAATTCCACTCACGCTGCAGAGGTCCATCCTCTCTCCCAGCGTCCCAAGTCCATCTCACGTTGTAGAGGCCCCTCCTATGTCTTTCACTTTCAGTACCCATCTCACTCACACTGAGGATTCCTCCTGTGTCTCTCAGTACCCGTCTCACTCACACAGAGGAGCTCCCGCCTATCTCTCCCTATATTATCTCTAGTTCCACTCACACTGTACAGCTCCTCCTGTCCCCGTTCCACTCACACTGTACAGCTCCTCCTGTCCCCGTTCCACTCACGCTATACAGGTCCCTCCTGGTGTGCGGACAGAAGAGCTGTAGGTGGCCCACGGCTCCGTTCAGCAGCAGAGCTCCAGAGCGGGGCTCCAACACCAGACCGGTGGACGGAGCGCCGCCCGCGCCCCAGGTCAGGCCGTGGATCACCCGGGACACCTGGCGCTGAGGCGTCACCAGACGCAACACTGGGGAGGGGGGGGGGCGAGGGATCAGCTCGGAGAGGGCGAAACAGTTTCAAACGAACTACTCATCAAGCATTCGTGAAGTAACATTGGACCAGAACGCAGGTGAGCTTGGTGAGCAAAAAGAAAAAATACCGCAAAAAATAGCCAGACTTCATTTCGGTCATGTGACGGCCATTTCGGTTCGTAGGGTCACTACATCCAGCCTGATGAAATAATAATAATAAAGTTTTTTTTTTAAAGATCACCCCGTGCCGCGCGCTCACCGTTGTCGCTGTGTGACGTCACTACCAGCTGATTGTCGGGCGACACGGTCACGTGACGTATGGCCATACCCAGGCGCGGCACGAACGATGGTTTCTCGTCGTGGGTCTGCCAGAAGACCAGCACGCACTCACCGCCGCCGGAGACCAGGTATGTGCCTGTGGAGGGAGGGAAAACGTCAGTTGGAAGCATGAAAGATCGTCGGGGATAGAAGACAGAGGCTCAAGGGGCGCCATGTGAGGAAAACTATTATACCAAGAACATCGCCGAGCGAAGGGAAGATCGCTGGTGTGTGTGCGGTAAAGTGGAAAAAGGGCAAAACACCCCAATGAGAAGTATGTAATAAATAATCAGACAAAATAAAAAAGATGCAATTATACACCAAAACATAAATTTCTATTTTTCACTCCGAATTCAGTCCGACCTGCCGTGCCAGACTGAATTCATTTTCTGTACGGTGTATTAACGATTGGAACGGGCTTCCAGCAGAAATTGTACATTCGCCCTCAGTCAACGTCTTTAAGAACAGGCTGGATGCGCACTGGGAGCCGATCTGGTACTCCACTCCTGTAACAGACTGAGTACTAAGTGAAGTTATGGAAATCGGCGAGAACGGGCCCTACAGGACATCGTGCCTCTTGCCCCGATAACACGAAGATGAAGATGAAGATGAAGAGATCTAACCAATTGTGATATCTTCTGCTTCCTAGGTGCTACATATGCCTGCTCTGCACCAGTCCAAACACTCTTTCACCACTCAGCCGTTCCCTCCCATCCAACACCAACACACACTCACCCTCCGGCGAGAATCCGACGCTGGGCACGGGCAGGGTGTGCCAGTGGAGCACGGAGCGGACGGGCGGCTGGTCTCCGGCCAGCAGCCGGCGCCAGAGCAGCAGGCGGCCGCTGGCGTCACCGGCCGCCACCGTCGCCTCGCTCGGGTGACACGCCACGCACGTGAACGGACGGTCGGCGTCCGTGCGGAGACTGAGGGAGGAGGAGGGAGAGGTGAGAACGGGGCGGCGTTACACGAGATCATGTCAACTCACTGCTCCACATTCGACGGACTATTCACAAGCTAACTCACAAGGACATTCTCACACATCCTACCCCACCTGCTGTATTTCTGTTTGGCGGCCGAATCTTTATTCCAGAGGTTTCTGACGAGCAGCTCGTTGCGTTTGACGACGGCGGCCACCAGTCGGCCCTGCCAGCCGCAGTCCACCTCCCAGCGGCCGCCGGCGCCGCGGCGCACCTCCCGCAGCACCGGCCGCGCCGGCCGGCCCTCCTTCTTGGTCGACTGACGCAGCAGGTCGGCCAGCGGCTCCTCAGTACCCGGCCGGCGGACCAGCAGCAGCGGCTTCGACCAGCCGGCCGGCCGCACCAGGCCCGCCACCGTGCTGCCCTCTGTCAGCAGATGGGAGAGGCTCCACTTCTGCAGCCCACCGCCAGGGGCGCCAGTCAGTCAGGTGTCAGGAGGAAATGCAATCTGATATATTAACATTTCCTGAGTGTTTCTCTGTTGTGCTCTGTGCTCTGTTGAAAGTGGAAATATGTGAATGAAGCAGCTGGCAGCAACATAGTGCCGGCAGTGATTGCTGATCAGAAATGTGTGATGAGCAACCCTTGAACATGTATTTCTTCTTCTTTGTGGGTTAGGGCGCGCAGCCGTCAGGCCCTAGCGTCCAACTGAATATGTATTTAATTCCACTCCCTTCTTTGGTAAAAAATGAGCTACCAGTGTTCACAATTCAAAGCCAAACACCCACCTTGAGGGAGGTGGCCAGGACAAAGTCCCACAGGATCATGGAGCCAGAAGCATCAGCTGTTATTAGCTGCCTGGGATTGGATGGCTCTGGTGAAAGGGCCACAATGGGGTGCGCCCCCTCCAGACTGCCGGCCAACTCTCCCGTGGCCACATTGTAGGCATGCACCACTCCATCATTGATGACAAACAGGAACCTGGAATATGCATGTCAATTCCAATCAGTCTGATGGATATATACTTAATCAGAAGGCATAATACAATCAAAAACAAGGATAAATGAAAGATACAAGCAAGATTATACAAGAGCGCATCCTGATCCACTTTAAGCCCTGGCCTAGGCACACAAGGACAAACTGATGACAGAACAGGACTGATGTGACTACACATTTACTTGTGTGCACTCTTATGTTAATCAGGATAAATAGTAAAAACAACATGAATAATTAATACCTACAGTCTTGAATAAATTTCATTCGGAGAACTCAAAATGCCTTTTCTTCATTCAAATTGAGAAAAATTCAGGTTAATATCTATGAAAAAATCAAATATTGAAATAGGATAAAATACTGAGCAAAAAGTAGCATGACCAGTCATAAAATGAGCACTTACTTAGAATCAGCACAAAATGATGGCTTATCATCCACAATGCTTCCTCCAGCTACCTTTACTTCTTCCAGCTCTTTAACCCGCTCAGTTATGTCATCTTTCACGGTACTTGTACTTTCAGCCGTGTCAGAAGTCTTCATGGTCATAGTACAAATGTTTCAGATCAGAACAATAATATTCAATAAAAATATCAAAACAACATTCCGACCCCTGACCCACACCAACAACTCCCCGCGTGCTCCGCGTACAGTGCACGTACGTCGCTCGTGCGCAGTTTATGAAACATTTTCTAGGGACTTTTGTTTAGTACGCGTTCGTAATAAGATATTTCAGATATTTTTCATCTCTTTTGAGTTTTGAGTTTCGCGTTTAATTAAATGAAAATATGTATAATGAAATAGTCAAACATTCATAATTTAGGCACAAATGTTAAAATTTTCACATATTGAAGCGATGCAACTAAGAGTATTGACATAAGCTTCAGAGGAAATATCATAAAAATATGATCTATGGGGAAAATATGGGAAAAGTTCTCTATATACAATGGAAAATATAATGGAAGCCAGCCAAGCCAAAGAAGTGATTTTGGGGTGGGACTAAATGCTTACTTCGAAATCTAAGCTACGTTGCGGCATTGGCGGTTATGTGCGGCGTGTATGCCGCATGATTAGTAAGAGGCGACCACTAAATTAAAGACTCAAACGCTCCGACCGGTTCTCAATGAATAACACTGCATACCAAAAATGCCAACCGCTCTCGTCATAAGATATTCAGCTTTAAATAACTAGGTTATCTACATCATCATTTTGAACCAAATTAATACTTTCAACTTAACTCACTCATTCCTTCCTTTGTTGTCTCTAAACAGTCGTTCGATTGTCTGGAAATCGTATGCTAAATCCCGTACCTGTATGCGACTGGTGCATATAAAGGCCGATAAAAGAATTTGAATAGGCTCTGGCATGCGATTTCCTGGCTACCCAAAAAAGTCTGTTTCAGTCTTGCTATCAAAACATGACCTCGCCCGCACAGGGGGGGGGGGGGGGGTTGATGCAACCCCCCTAAGGTTTTTCGCGAATAACTCGCTTAAAAAGCGGCTGATCGCGACGAAACTTTCAGTACCCTCGCATTGATCAATTTAACACCCATCCTGAAAATTTCATGACCCTGACCCAAATGACCTTTGACCTGTGACCTACTTTTCGAGACCATGTTTGGCCGGAACCGCGATTCAGCGTATGTCGGCTCGCATTAGCAGCGCGTTTGCAGTCTTTTCGTGGTTTCAAGCGTTCAAACATGTGATATGATGTTGCCCCCATGCATTAGGGTGGGTGTCAAGGTCACCTGAAGGTCAGGTCAGGTCATTGACCTTTGGTGACCTCGGTTCACTTTTTCGAGTTTGACATGTTTCTAGGTCAGTTTTTTCGAGCTGAATTCGAATTAAGCAACCACATGAACGTTTACAAAGTAGTTTTGGTGCCTTCGTAACATGTTACGAGGCTGTCAGAGGCGGTTGACACCTACTACAAATACCTGGCAGGACCTCTACTGGTTGACCTGACCTGACCTAACCCGACCTGGCCTAAATGAATGAAGACATCATCTGCGATCAAAACTAGCATGATGTTCGTGATCAGCACCCCGAAAAACCCCATAGCAGCCACACTACGACGTTCTAACAGGTCCCAATTTTCCCGCCTTTTGGGTCATTGACCTGACCTGGAAGGTCAACCGATAACCTAGGACCTTAAAATTGGGTATCATCGGCTTTCTCTCGTCACGGGCAACACGCTCGTTTTTTCCGCGAAGCTCTAGCTTGATCAGGAGCGAAACGGCAAGGGGTTATACCTTATACGCTCGCGGCTGAGTATTAATTTGGTTCAAAACAATGATGTAGATAAGTTAGTTATTTAAATCTAAATATCCTATGACGAGAGCGATGGACATTTTTGGTATGCAGTGTTATCCATTGAAAACAGGTCGAAGCTATTGAATTTTTAATTTAGTGGTCGCCGCTTACTAATCATGCGGCATACACGCCGCACATAACCGCCAATGCCGCAACGCAGCTTAGATTTCGAAGTAAGCATTTAGTCTCACCCGTGATTTTGGCCAGAGTTCTAGGTGACAGGCAAATGACGTCATCTAGGTAAATCCTCTGATTATCTCTTCTGAAGCTGATCATAATTAAATTCAAACAGCGCTTGATCGAATATCCATGCAATTTATTTATTCACTGCAACGCATATCTTCTTTTCCCATTTGATTTCCTATTTGATTTCATGACCTTGAGGGCCCTAGTAGCGTAAACATTGGATTGTCCAATCACAGTGCGCCAAATCCTCGTAGAGTTTGTGTGAAGAACGATTCGTCGGATTCGTCGTTCCTTGGCCGAGTTTCGTCATAGGCGCTGGGCCGTCGGGATAGAGTTTGTGTTGGGCTGTTATTTATTTTCGAACATTTTTGTTCGGGTTTCGGTGACGGTGTCCTGTCGGCTTTCGGTGGCAAACAGGTTCGTCAATACTTTGTCCGTTTACTAAGGTATCAGCTCTTTGTCCTGCTTCAGGTGTCTTGTCACTTGGTTACACATTACACAAATCAAAATACATTCAGATTATATATCTATTCCTGTGCTTTGTATGTGTCATGACATTTACCTTTGTTATGCTACTAACTGAAGTTAGGCTAGCTGCAATTATGCCCATTGGAAATGCATACATTAGGTAGGTTGCATTTCAATTATTAAATTACCGGTAACGGTAGCGCTGGCTTACACCTTCTCCGCCGGCGCCAAGGTTGAAACTAATCAAGGTCACGTTTATTGATGTCCGTGAAGTTAGCGTCAGCAACAGCAACGAATACAGCTTCGGATTCAGAATCACTTCAAAAACTCATATCAGGTCAATTGGGGGACGGGGAGCAAGAATATGACCTTTATTTAGCCCTAGCTCATACCCCTTACCCTTTAATTGACCCTTAAAGGAAGGGGCGCATCAAAAGTGCCTCAAGGGTTCGTCTGATCGCCAAAATAAGGGCGGTAATCGATTTCTTGGGTCAATATCTAGCCGCGCCCTTGGGTTCCAGATGTGTGCATCTTACCCCTTACCCCTTTATCGGCCCTTAAAGGAAGGGGCGCGTCAAAAGTGCCTCAAGGGTTCGTCTGATCGCCAAAATAAGGGCGGCAATCGATTCCTCGGGTGAATATCTAGCCGCAGCCTTGGGTTCCAGATGTGTGCACCCTACCCCTTACCCCTTTATCGGCCCTTAAAGGAAGGGGCGGGTCAAAAGTGCCTCAAGGGTTCGTCTGATCGCCAAAATAAGGGCGGCAATCGATTTCTTGGGTGAATATCTAGCCGCAGCGTCGGGTTCCAGATGTGTGCATCTTACCCCTTACCTCTTAATCGGCCCTTAAAGGAAGGGGCGCGTCAAAAGTGCCTCAAGGATTCGTCTGATCGCCAAAATAAGGGCGGCAATCGATTCCTCGGGTCAATATCTAGCCGCAGCCTCGGGTTCCAGATGTGTGCATCCTATCCCTTACCCCTTAATCAGCCCTTAAAGGAAGGGGCGCGTCAAAAGTGCCTCAAGCGTTTGTCTGATCGCCAAAATAAGGGTCGCAATCGATTCCTCGGGTCAATATCTATCCGCAGCCTCGGGTTCAAGATGTGTGCATCTTACCCCTTACCCCTTTATCGGCCTTTTTGAACCTGAGGCTGCGGCTAGATATTGACCCGATGAATCGATTGCGACACTTATTTCGGCGATCAGACGAACCCTTGAGGCACTTTTGACGCGTCCCTTCCTTTAAGGGCCGATTAAGGGGTAAGATGCACACATCTGGAACCCGAGGCTGCGGCTAGATATTGACCCGAGGAATCGATTGCCGCCCTTATTTTGGCGATCAGACGAACCCTTGAGGCACTTTTGACGCGCCCCTTCCTTTAAGGGCCGATTAAGGGGTAAGAGGTAAGATGCACACATCTGGAACCCGAGGCTGCGGGTAGATATTGACCCGAGGAATCGAGTGCCGCCCTTATTTTGGCGATCAGACGAACTCTTGAGGCACTTTTGACGCGCCCCTTCTTTTAAGGGCCGATTAAGGGGTAAGGGTAAGATGCACACACCTGGATCGCGAGGCTGCGGCTAGATATTGACCCGAGGAATCGATTGCCGCCCTTATTTTGGCGACCAGACGAACCCTTGAGGTACTTTTGACGCGCCCCTTCTTTTAAGGGCCGATTAAGGGGTAAGGGGTAAGATGCACACATCTGGAACCCGAGGCTGCGGCTAGATATTGACCCGATGAATCGATTGCGACACTTATTTTGGCGATCAGACGAACCCTTGAGGTACTTTTACCGCGCCCCTTGCCTTAAGGGCCGATTAAGGGGTAAGGGGTAAGATGCACACATCTGGAACCCGAGGCTGCGGATAGATATTCACCCGAGGAATCGATTGCCGCCCTTATTTTGGCGATCAGACGAACCCTTGAGGCACTTTTGACACGCCCCTTCCTTTAATGGCCGATTAAGGGGTAAGGGGTAAGATGCACACATCTGGAACCCGAGGCTGCGGCTAGATATTGACCCTAGGAATCGATTGCCGCCCTTTTTTTGGCGATCAGACGAACCCTTGAGACACTTTTGACACGCCCCTTCCTTTAAGGGCCGATTAAGGGGTAAGGGGTAAGATGCACACATCTGGAACCTGAGGCTGCGGCTGTATATTGACCCGAGGAATCGATTGCCGCCCTTATTTTGGCGATCATACGAACCCTTGAGGCACTTTTGACGCGCCCCTTCCTTTAAGGGCCGATTAAGGGGTAAGGGGTAAGATGCACACATCTGGAACCCGAGGCTGCGGGTAGATATTGACCCGATGAATCGATTGCCGCCCTTATTTTGGCGATCAGACGAACTCTTGAGGCACTTTTGACGCGCCCCTTCTTTTAAGGGCCGATTAAGGGGTAAGGGGTAAGATGCACACATCTGGAACCCGAGGCTGCGGCTAGATATTGACATTGACCCGAGGAATCGATTACCGCCCTTATTTTGGCGATGAGACGAACCCTTGAGGCACTTTTGACGCGCCCCTTCCTTTAAGGGCCGATTAAAGGGTAAGGGGTAAGAGCTAGGGCTAAATAAAGGTCATATTCTTGCTCCCCGTCCCCCAATTGACCTGATATGAGTTTTTGAAGCGATTCTGAATCCGACGCTGCATTCGTTGCTGTTGCTGACGCTAACTTCACGGACATCAATAAACGTGACCTTGATTAGTTTCAACCTTGGCGCCGGCGGAGAAGGTGTAAGCCAGCGCTACCGTTACCAATTACCTGCTCGTCAGCATCCATGTTCATTCTTTTTTTGCCTTGAAACCTACAAAGTGACATAAAATGATGTTTTCAGTTCACAGCAGTCAGCCATGCTGGATACACCAGACATCACTGTTTTGATCAAGGCTCCAAACCAGAAGCACGACGACCATCCTGTGCAGTGCCGAGGGACTTGGACAGTGCAGCAGCTCAAAGGACATTTGGCTGAAAACTACCCCACAAAACCAGTAAGTGCTAGGTTCCCTGAAAGTTTTACTGTATTTATTGAATTCAACATACAACATACATGTAACATGTGGTCAAAAACTAGGGTAAAATCAACAGAAACAGCCTAAGGCCATGCGGGGCAAGGCAATCCCAACTTGACTTTGGGTTATGGATCTGCAAGATCTTGACAACTTTAACTGTGGCCAGGAACTGCCATTTCTGACCTAGGTACTCTGACTCTGCAGCCCTGCTTGCGAGTCAGCATAGTGCCTCACAAAATCCAGGATTCTGTGTATGGCAGTGTGTTGGTATTGTTTATCTAACGATATGTTTGTGCCGGCAGACGCTCCGGGAGCAGCGTCTGATCTACTCGGGCCAGCTGCTGACTGACGACAGCCGGCTGGGGGACGTCCTGCGCCGCCATGACGACGACTCCACCGTCCACACCGTACACCTGGTGTGCGCGCCGCCGGCCGAACCCGCCCCCTCACACGCCGGGGGCGGCCTCCGACACAGGCGCCAGCAGCAGCAGCAGGCGGCGCCGCAGCCCCAGCCTCAACAGCCGCCACAGCCGCAGGTCAGTCTCGGCGCACAGCCTCTGGCCGGCGGTGGTCCAGAGTCAGTATCGTGGCTCCCGGTGTGTGTCCAGTGTGTGTTCGTTATCGCTTCCGGTGTTGGGTCCGCGGTAATACCCCCATGACCTTCCGTGGATCCTTCCATCCAGAGAGCGATGTGTGTGACGTCGAAATCATCGGTCTTGCTCGATTCCGTAGCTAGCTAACGCAAAATTGGAGTGTTTCGCTTCGAACTAAACAACCTACAACCAAACTCAATTTTTAATCGTACGCGACATGCCTAGTGCCTACCGATTTTTATTTTATCGTAAGCCTGGCACCGCCAGTCGGCAGAGACATAATCTGTTTCTGCCGCGGCCGGTTCCCAAGGCGCCGGACTAACCCAGCTGATATTTCTCACGGGCCTATGTTATCTTCGTGCTGTGACGTGCATTCGTGCGTAGTGAGTGGGCTGATGCATGAGAAAATGACGAAATATGACGGAGCGGCGTGCCGCGGATGCGCCGATCGCTGGCTGTCATGGGCTCGATGTAACGAGCGCCACAAGCGGCTATTTGACTAATTATAGCCAACACTTGTTGACATTTGCAGCCAGTCTAAATAGCATAGGGGTCCCTCCGGCTTTTAGTACGCAAATCTGATTTGCAATTACGGGAAACTCGCGGAGATTTTCGCTTATATTTAGCGACCTTGGAGCAGCAATGTAGTTATTGCTACGCATATGACTATCTTCTAGGCGTACGGTATCAATGTGTATCAGTTTCAGTGCGGTATCAGATCAGTGCGCCGATAACTTTCGAGTCAATTACGGGGCGAATTTCTACTCGACTCTGTCTCGGTTTCTGCGCTAACAAAGCGCATCGCAGACTAATGCTGGTTGCTATGGCCGGGGCACTGTATGTGCCGAGGAAGGGGGAGGGGTGGGTAGGTCAGGTGTTTGAATAGCGGCCAGTCACGATAAGTGGTCACGGTATGTGACTGCTGGAGCTAGTGAAACTGGGGCGAGAGTGTTCGGTACACAAATCGGCTTCGCTTTCTAACCCCGCTACAAGCTGAAACGGGGATGGTTTCCCTATCGTTATCTGCACTGATTCGGTCGGTTTGGACATCTGGTAGCGACTATTTGTGGAGTTTCTACTTTTGCATCGTGATTTCCGCGATGAAGTAGGATAACTCCGAATAAAGGGCGTGAGACTCTGTATCAGGTAATTGTTTGTTATAACAACGATAGCTACTGCCTTGATCCATCTGATCATTCGGGGATCATACTCATATCGCACGTATTATTTCATTTTCATTCTGCACCTTTTGGCATAGACTTTTGTCAGAAAGTGCATATAGCACTGCGTTATACCGTGCGTATAGCTTTAATCGCTCCGCTACCTACCACCATTCTATCCCCATCACAAGTCATCTCCCCTCCATATTTAGTTGTTCGCGAACACTCGCTAACCTCCCATCCCCACACAGTGCAGTAGTGAGTTCTAATCCACCGTATCCAACCAACCGCAGCTACTGGACCGTTCCCGTACGGCTGAACCCACTCACTTTTAATGCCACGGTGACCCAGATTGGTGCTGGCGGGGCGCCGGCCTCCCGTGACCGGCCCAGTCCCGATTTCCCCGGGCTATCTCCGAGAGAGAGGTGGAGAAGAGGAGAATGGGGTTCAGGGGCTTCGACGGGGGCGTGACGGTTATGTTGCTACCTGCAGCTGTTCAAGAGCATGTTTCGAGGCTAGGTTCTCGTGTGATGCGGTCTCTAAAGTGGATATTTGTGATCATGTCCATGCGATTTTCCCGATAATGTCCTGTTTTGTGCAACTGCGCAGTTAGTATCCAGCTGTGTGTTGACATTTGCTAGGCTCTGCAGCTGTTGTGGTCGTCTGGCCTTATCAGCTGTGCACCGCTGGCCGAATGCCTCTCCCGTCATGACATGGTGCGCAGGCCGCGGCCGTGGCCTACCGTCAGCCGTCACGGCCGGGCCGCGCTGCCCTCCGTCCGTGTCCGCTGACCTTGCCTGCTGGCCGGGTTCACGGCGCGCTGCGTCATACCCTCCCCTCCCCCTCCCCTGCCCCCGGCGGAGCGACCCGTTTCGTCACAGCTGATTGTTTCCCACCGCGCCCGCCAGGCGGCTCTAGCTCCCGGCCCGACTCAGAGCTGACTGTTTACCGTCGTCTCCGCCAGGTGGCAGCGGCGGCGGCGCCGCCGGCCGGCGCGCTGCCGCACCAGTACGACCTGGGCCAGTGGGCGCAGCAGCTGCACGGCGGCCACCACCAGCTGCTGGCCATGCAGCACATGTACTCGCAGTACTGGGCCCAGTACGCCCAGATGATGCAGTACGGACCAGGCTCGATGCCGCTCATCTGGCCCCAGCCGACTCCGGTACCGGCCGCCGGGTCGGGACACCTCCCGGCCGCCGCCGCCGCCGCCCACACCCCGCCGCCCGCCGCCCCCGCCCCCGCCCCGGCGGCCGCCCAGCAGCCGCCGCCCGCCCCCGCGCCGGCCGCCAACAACAATCAGAACGTTCGGCTCAATGCGCAGGGTGAGTTGACCGAATGACCTTATTGTGCGGAGATTATGACCGCTTGGTAGAACCCGACCCCAATCAAAATGTAATTCTTGATGAGGTTCCCAGAATAGCAGGCCAATCTTCTGTAACGGCGTTAAGTACGTACTGTGTTATTCGCAAATGCTTACTTTTTGCTGCCGAAAGGCCTTGTTTTATTTTTTATTCCTCGCTACCGTCAAACGATGTCTGCCGGCTTTCCGCGCCCACCTATCGACAGTCCCTGAACTTCAAGTTCCCGTTGTGTCCGCCAGGTGGTGTGATGGAGGAGGAGGAGGACGCCGGCGGCCAGTGGGACTGGCTCGACTGGCTGCACGGCCTGGCCCGCCTCTCCGTGCTCTTCTTGGCCGTCTACTTCTACGCCTCTGTCTCCCGGCTAGTGCTCGTGCTCGGCTTCGGATTCCTGGCCTATCTGTGAGTAAAGAGTGGGGAAGGGTGGTATGGGGGAGGGGAGGGGATAAGTTGGAGGATGAGGAGAGAGGGTGGGGGTCCTGGCCCGTCTGTGATGATCGGGCGAACGGCGGTTTCGTCGAGGAAAACAGCATCTGCCATCTTTGTATGGATTTCGTTAAGTTGATCGTTTGGCCTCCGAAACACAATATGACCTCCGTTATGCGTAAGTGCCATGACTTTTATTAGCCGCGTCATGGCGAAAAAAGACATTTCTCAGTAATGTCCACTCCATGCCCATCTGCTGGCTGGTAATTCCTCACGGTGTAATTTCTCCACCCAATATGCTGGACATCTATTTAGCTGGGCTTAACTTGTTACAGACCACACTTCCATAAAGCCAAGTAATAAACCATTTAGCTACGGGGCACGACCTTTAACGGGGTGCTCATGACACCAAACGGAAACGGTACGGTACATTTGTACCGCCTGGGAGTCGCGGTCACGTACCGACTTACAGCACTTCTGAGTGAGTTATTTCTCCATGAAAGGCCAGTCGTCAGCGGCGGTGTGCGACTCGCCGGTCCGCTGAGACTGGCAGAAACCTGAGTCGGACGAGCTGTCTACAGAAATTACCCGCCGCTCTGAAATGTTGGCCTTTAAATGTCAGTCAGGTTTGTAGTTCATATTGAGAAGGTTTCCGTCACTGAAAATCACTGAACGAATATGCTTCATGGTTTCCCGGAACGACCTCTGTTTCGACATTGTTTCATCATTTTATGAGTTTCGAGAAGTTGAAAATTGTCGGATGGAAGTGCAGTTACGTAAGTAGTTAGTAAGTACCGTGCTCATTGATATTATAGGACCATTTCAGGCAAGTCCAATATCTCGAAGAGAAAATTGCTGCTCAAAGTTAACTAGTACATGTCGTAATGAACGAATAATATGTTGGTGCTTAATTAATGACTTAAGAACTGACGGTTACAAAGGTAGGACAAAATGGTAACAGCAATGCGTACTGCGTGGTTATTCCATAGCAAAGTCCACATCCTTTTTACCCAGAAGCTTCCACGATGTGAACATTGGCCCCGATTTACCCGTCTTCATTGACATCAAACAGCTGTATAATTGTCCGCCCACACATCCCGCTCTTCTGCCAACACAGTCCGTTCAATCATCACGACAAGCCGCCCCGCCCGCCTCTCGAGCCGTCTATCTCGTCCTCATGACGAATCAATAAGCTCCCACGGAGCACGCGAGCGCATCCCTTCTTATCGTATATTTACGTTTGTCTCATTACGCCGTACCGAGACGATCGATCGACTACTGTCTTGATGTCCCGACACCGACCAGGATATGATACCGAGCAGGGACGGCTTCTGGTGAGACCATACACCCGCAGATCATGTTGTGACTGCATGTAATCGGTAGTGTGGTCGGTATCTTGTGTCGACGGGTCTCTCTCTCTCTCTCTCTCTCTCTCTCTCTCTCTCTCTCTCTCTCTCTCTCTCTCTCTCTCTCTCTCTCTCTCTCTCTCTCTCTCTCTCTCTCTCTCTCTCTCTCTTTCCGTCTGTCTCCCTTTTCCTTCCACCATTCCCTCTTGGACTGAGGGTGCGCACCTATCTTTGTGCGCAGTATCCCTCTCTCATTGGCGTCCCCACGGCCCCCCGGTCTTCGTTCTCCATTCATTTGCCGGCCGCCGGCGGTCCCTGCGGCCGTCTCGGCCGGTCACCTCGGAGCCGCTCGGCGCTGCGCGGCACGGCGCGCGCGATGATTGCTCGCCGGGCGGGGGCGGGGGTGGGGGCGGTCGTTCTGGACACTAACTGCGCGCTGTGTGGGGGTGGCGGATGGTGGACGGGTATCGACCTGGGGACCGACCGACCGGCCGTCCGCCGCGGCGGTGATACACTCCCCCGGGCTGGGTAAGGGTGGGAACAGGGAGAACAGGACACCGTGGTATACACCAGATCCAGCCGCTGCAAACATAATGAGAAGGACAATAATTCGGGGGATTGCGATCATACTATCCTGCTCCCGTAAATAGTCCGTTGATTGGCATGAGCGTCTGTGTAACATTATCGTCATCATTAACGGTGTCACAAAAGTAGTCCAGGGTGACTGCGTCGGTGTCATATTCCACTGAATTACCAAAGTTATGCTCCTGCTGCTAATTTGCAAGAGACTCTTCGTTAGGGCTTTTGTTGTTAGTATTCGAAGTTTGGTGAGATATGAGCTCAGGCTGAGCTATATGCGTCACAGTGGTTGTCTCACACGATACCTTACCTGCCTAATTGCATGTTATGGAGGTGGGGTAGGGGTAGTAATCAGCAAGATTGGACGGCGTTCTTCTGTGTCTTGGGTCCGTGTTGCGCCACTCGCACCCTGTATAGCACCGGTGACTGAATAGCCCAGTGACCAGTAGCTGTTGACCTTTCAGCTCCGGGGTCAACCGTGCTTGCCAAGCGATTATCCCCTGCGGCGGGCATATAGACACTAGTACCTACATCCTCGTCTGTTTGTCCCTGCGCCGACTGACGGCAGTTTGGGGCTGCCTCTATGAGCTGCCGTCGGACACGGTCCGTCTATTTTTGGCTCCTGCAGCGCTGTGTATCACCCCGCCCTTCCCTCGCTCGCCTCCCACGCACGGCACACGTCAGCCGGTCGGCTGGCGCGCGGCGATCACACTCGAGGGAGCGCCTGAACGGCTCGAACGAACGCCATCCCATTACAGTCGGCTCGGTGGACGGGAAAATCGACCGCCGGTGTGTGCGGGGGATGCGGGAATGGGCGCCCGGAATGGGCGGAATGGATGCGGGAATGGGCGGAATGGGCGGAGTGGATGCGAGAATGGGTGTCGGGGTGGGCGGCGCTGTTTTTAGTGTTTGTGAGATGGTGTTTGGATGCTGAAAGACGCGCTAGAAGCCTGTTTGTGGTAGTTGAGAGTTGGCTGTTGTATTCTGGTAAAATGCGTGTACCTATAGTATTGATGAGATTTACAAAAAAAAAACTTGGCTGTTGTTTCGTGGTAGGGTACAACCACGGCTAGCCTTTTGAGTGGGTGATGCAATTATTAGCTACGCCTTCCCCTATGTGTTGATCACAGTCGTACCTGTTTTGTCTCCAAATAGCTTTGTTGTGTCCACTAGTCCTGCATTTTTTATCGCCGCTAGCTCGGTATTATTTGTGTCGAGTCCACTGACGTCTATCCGTTCCCCGGCGGTGGCCGGCCAATGGTGCTGTTTTTTACTGCGATGTGACGCCGGCTGACCCGCCAGAGTGCGTGAGCTGCGTGCGTGTCGCCCCTCCCTCCCCTCCCGTCCCCTCCCGTCACGTTCTAGTCCGCTCGACAACGGTGGTGATTCGGCGACCCGCCCACACAGTCAACTGTCCGGGGCTTACCCCTGCTGTCGGCAAGGCCTCAGATCCGTCAGACGGCAGAGTGACTCCGCTGCGGTCTTATCGCCTGTGTGGGTGGAAATGGAATTCGCTCTGAGCGCCGTATAATGCTGCAGACTTAAGCGTCATAGCTTTAGCACCATCATCATCATTGATGGAAATCGTGGCGTGCCGAGCTCCGCTTCTGGTGCTGACGCGGTATGCGTGCCGTTTTCCGATTGAATTCCAATCGCGGGGAGATGGTTATACTCTCAACTCATCAGCGTCGCAGTGCGATAACCGCTGCTGTTCTGAACGATGTTTTTTTTTTCTTCTCAAACGGTCAGCCGTATGCTGTTATCACTCAACTTCAGCTGTTTAGTCGGCTAAAGTCAGCCCTTTAGCTGACTGCGCTAGGTAGTTCACCTCCAAGCACAGGCAGTCAGCGTACCATGATCCAAGCGTGACAACAGAAGTGCCGATGACCAACACAGTCCGGGCGCCCCTACAAAGTACTGTAAAAACATAATTATCAAACACTGGAAAAGCGGATAGTGCATCGTTTAAACCCGGTACTTTCAGCCGCACACACCCGCTGACCGCCGTGCTCTCTCCTCAGGTACAACCAGGGCTACTTCCAGCCGGCCCGGGTCGCCCCACCACCCGCTCCGGCTCCGGCTCCTGCTGCGGCTCCGGCTCCAGCTCCGGCTCCGGCTCCGGCGGCTCAGCCTGGAGGAGAGGACGGTGGGGACGCCGCTCAGCCTCCCCAGCGGGAGGACGGGCAGGAGGAACGACGGGAGGACCGCCGGGAGGACGGAGAGCTCCGTGTCAGCGAGGAGCTGCGACGGGTGAGGAATGGGGGACGGCAGAGTGGGACGGTGGATGTTCTAACCTGTACTGTCCCTCCCTGCCCTGCTCGCCGTGCCTGCCCTGCTCGTCATCGGTCATTCCCGCCCTGGATGGTGGATGGGTGGGGGCGAGTTTTGGAGTACGAGCTGGGATATTTTGGGTGCGGCAGTTCAGTAGTGTATAATGGAAGTTCAGGATCGTGAAAAGTTGAACATTCTCATGTTGTGACCTTAATAGATTCAAATGCGTTTGTTCGCTGAACTGCTGATGTTGATCTAAAGTCTTTTCATGATGGGAACATAACTTTGTATATTTATGGTACCGATAGTGCTTTTCCGGGTCATCTCATACAGGCTGCATCTCTGGGCTAATGTATCTTCAGTCGCTGTGAAACATACAGCCGCGTTCCTGGAACCCCTCAGGCATTAACGTCTTTCGAGTTTGAGATGCATCGATGCCCATTTCAATAGGGGCCTCTGTTCCATATATAAAGCCTGATATTGAAACGAGAAATCTTCCTCGGACATTAGCCTGGTAATTAATTCCGGTGAGTCTGTCTCGAGGAGCTCTATTCCCGGGCGGGGTCTGACCTTCGCCCGGTGACCTCCGACCGCTCCCGGCTGTCCGAGACGTTATGTTATACGACCGGAGGTTGGGACACCGCCGACGGGACGTGACATGACCTCCAAAGACACCGCTTACCGCCCTTCCTGGAGGCAGAACGTTGATCGGACGTGACACTCGGATCTTGCTGAAGGAGTTGTCAAGTCAAATACCGCCTGCCCCATCCAAACAACTCCGCTAATTCAACGCTGATGTGATTGTGTAACAATCACATTGTTTTACCCGTCACTGGAGATTTTCCTGCACTGTTTTTATCTGGTACTAGCACTGGATAAAATGGATGGTCGACCAAAAACTTGCACTGTCCTTCCCCGTCCTTCTTTGCCCTCTCCTTAGTCCTTTCCTGTCTAATCATTCCCTGTCTGCCTTACCCTGCCCTGCCTTGCTCCTCTCCCACTCATTCCATGCCCTTCCCTGCCTCTGCCCTGCCCTGATGTATGTGCCCTGTTCCCCTAGGTGATGGAGCAGATGGGCGTGGAGCCGCCGCAGCTGGAGAACCGGCCGCACCCCTTCACACTGGCCTGGACCTTCTTCATATCATTCTTCGCCTCACTGATACCAGACCGGATCGAACAGTGACGCCGCCCCCTGTACTCCCACCTACACTGAGTGTAAATTCGCTGTACGCGCCCGTAGCATAGCTCTGACACTAGGTTAGCGAACGCAACATAATTGTTTATTACGGCAAGGCGTTGTCCTGATATTTAACGTGGACAAACCGCTCCTGGCCCACCCCGGAGAGCGGTTGGGTAGTCCGATGGGTGTGTAAAATCTCCCGGCGGTAGTCTACCACCGGTAGTCGGTATCATGAGTTCTATTTTTGTGCCAGATGATTTTAGTTGCTCGTCTGTTGCGGCGGCGACGGAAGGTTTGTGTGATAGCTAGTCGGAGATCGTCCGGACGGGCCGGGTCGGCCCGGAAATGGTCCGCGGCAGGTGGTGCTTTCTGAGAGAGAGAGAGAAACTTGCCGACAGCGCGGGGGGAAACGGACGAGACTTTCGGAGCGAGTCGGCTCGTCAGGGCGGCGTGTGGGCTGCTTTAGGGAGCGGCGGAAACCCCGACTTACGCCGTGCCGTTACTGCTTGGGGAAATAGTTGCGGGCGTGTTGCTATTTAATAATCTAGATAAACTATATGTTCTATTACGATATCAGCTGACGACGACGTTCCGAGAAGATTTTGACCGTGTGCCGTGCTCTTAGAAAATATCAGCCGGGAATATCACAGTTGTCTTTTAGGGTTCTGTGCCCCTGGGTGTGTCCATTTTGAACGGCGAATGTTTCTCCATCCCTCTTTCCTCTTCCTCTGGCCAGTGTTCCACCTCTCCCCGGCTGCCCTCTCCCGGACCGGTATCTGTCTGTCTGTCTGTCTGTGTGTGTGTCTGGGGATGCGGCCGCCGCCTCGCCGGCCGCCCGCCGTCTGTAGTTGGGCGTCTCCCTGCGGACGGCAGCGCGGCTCGGCGGGGCAGGCCCACCAGCGCACTTCTGGCTGTTCAATACACACGACTCAACACCACTGTCGTGGAAAATCAGTGTTTCTCTTGCCTTTCAACGAACTGAGTAGAGTCTGCTGAAACGACGCCTTTTGTGACGAAATACGCGATAGCGTGATAGTGCTTGTTCAGTAGTGTCGACCAGAGATAATCCTATACGACGCTGCTGAGGTTGGCGTCCGATTATGGTCGACTTTCGCCGTGTGGCCTCTATCCTGCGTCAACGGACGTTTTGTGGACGTGTCATTTATCGATGTCGCCTGTCAGTTTAGAATCGCTGGTGCGGACTTTTGGAAATGAGGTTAATCCGCGGTGAGCCTGATGTCGACCATGCCGTGCGTTGGAAGAGGCGGCAAGATGTCTACAACCGTTGTGCTGTGGGGTAGCGAAATGTGCCGAGTGGGGCAGGGACCAAGTTCAATGTGGTATATCAGTGTAGTTTATGTGGGTTATGTAAGCGGGCGATGAGTAGGGCTAGGCGTATTGTGGCTGGTGGGTGCGTGTGTACACACTGTTACTGCGGTATTGGTACTTGTAGCAGGACCAGTGGCAGTACTCTATAAAAACGCCGCTGATGGGGCGCTAATGGCTGTGTCGTATGACGCTATTGAGTCGCTGGCGCTGCAATCCGAGCCCCGAGGGATGGTCAGAAACTTTAACATTTCCATCATCGCATACCGCGAACACGTATCGCGTTTTTTCGTTACCTACCGGACTGGCCTCGCCCACTAATTAAATCTCAGTTTATTCTTTGTCAAATGCCGCACCCAGAGTCAAAGTGAAACACCTCTATCACTGGGTTTGCTTGCAAGCTCCTCATGAGGTTCGTGCTATGGTTGTGAGCCTAACGTCCGTGGTTCGAAACAGCGCCCTGGTGGAGAAGCTATCTTGATGGGATCTGTCCAACCTTACCGGCCGTGGGCGTTTCTGCATTGACAGTGATGACGTCATTATCGAAAGTATTTCAGAAACGTGATAGACGCTCTCAGTGGGGCTCTTTTATACAGGCTTATCGGCGACAGCCACTAAATCACAGCGGGCGAGGAAAACTTCAAATGCTGGTACACTGAAAAGTCTGAGAAAATATGAAGAAGACATATGGACAAGAGGGTGAAATGAGCTCTGTTGAACGCCGGCGTTTTATCACATTTCTTTACATTTTTTTTCTGTGACCAAAACGTGAGCGGCTAAACGACTCTCCATTTAGTTCTACACGTCCCAGTTTAAATCAAATCTGACAATAGAGATCCGGTAGACGGTACCACAGACAGCGCTGCTCATTTTGGTTTTGTAGAATGAATGCTGCGTGCGAACGGGTAAAGAAACGGATAAACCCGTGCACGAGACTTGATACATCCGAGCATAATCTGATGACGAACCGACTCTGAATCTACGAGAGGTCGTGTCCTATTCGGTTCTGCTACCAGGCGGATGCAGCTCCCTTTCAGAAGATTGGCGAAGAAGATTAAACGAAACATGTGGTCTCCTTGGCTACAGGAGCGTCGGTCGGCTCGTAAACCGGCGTGCTGCCCGTAACTCGTCACGTGGCGGGTTTGTGACCGTATTAACTCCCCCAGGGAGACGTTCTGAGCGGCGCGGGTCGGATCGGCCGACCCCGGAATCATAACACGCAGCAAAGGTCGCCGCTTCTGATTTTATGCCTCATCGCCTCCACCTTGGGTGACTCGTGCCGTGCTGGTGGCGCAATCTTTTTTTACATCGTCTGTAGCATGGCGGATATATTACGAGATATTGATGTTCAATTTGTTGTCCGCAAACGGACGATTTTTTCACTTGGTTTCGTTCAGTAAGGTAGGTAAAGTTTGCGTATCCTACATCGTTGGGCCTATCATCAATGTCCCTTTTACGAATAAATGCTTTTTCAAATTTATTTTGATAGCGGTCATGGGCTAGTCGAATTCATTTCTCAACAATACCCGTCGCTGGCTGACCCCCGCTAATGCCCGCCGCCCGGAATGGCCAGGCGCACTGCTGTGCGGTACAGCCTACATTCAGGCGTAACTGCTACTGCTATCTATGAGGAACTTCACACACCTCGCGGTGCAGCCTACATTCAGGCGCTAACCACTGCTGCCATCTATCGACAGATGTATGAAGCCGTGCTCTTCACTGTTGTGGAGCGGAAAGGGCTGGATAAAGATGTGTGGAATGGATCCTCATTCCAATAAAACGGGAAAGGAAATACAATGACTTGCGCAAGGTGCTATGCTCCAGCATATACAATTTCGCACCGCTATGTGTGGTAAAAACACATATGTTTCCTTAAATATGCATTGCGTCTCATCTTATCGTCTCATCGTTTGTGAGATGATAGGTATCCCACAATTCATTTTCAAATTGTGCAAATCTAAAAAATTGGAATGAGAGTTTTAACGAGACCAAGCTTTTCCGAAAAGCATCTTGTCTGCACTCAGTTGTGATTGCGAAATTATCGTTCCTAAATGTCAACGCACCACAAGAACTGCCAATAAACACGTGTTGTGTGCAGAGACGATGGGAAAACTGCATTCTGGCCATCGAGCGTGTAGATAATTGCCACAAGTTCCTGGCAGCCAGAATACAACGAATGAACGAACTCGGCACGTCTGCCATCTCCAGTATCGATTCTCTCCCCACTCGAAGCCATTCTCGCACAAATCCTGGGCCGTCGACCGGCTGCCGTCAAATCAAAGTCGCCAATCGGGGGCTTAGAGACGACACACACCGTCTGGTGGCCGCGTGCTGAGCCGATCGAGCCACTCTCAGAGGTCACAGGTCACCGGCCGGCGACTCACGCCGTGCCGGTACTCGTCAGTGAGGAGAGCTCTGCTGGGTGCTGACGACCTCTGATTTAGTATTTTTATAATATTTTTATGTGACATTCTAGGTGCACTTGCAAAATATAAATATGTTCGTAGAACTATCGGAAACGTCGAGCCATCTATCAACTTTAGAGCATGATCACACATATAAAAATGCATCATTATCTGATTCTGACAATATTGGGGAGGATATTCATTAGGTGAGCATGTGCAAAAATCATCCTCATTTCTCTTTGCTCAGCAGCGGCGATAAGTGCAAAGGCAATCCACCTGAAAATCCATTATACGATCCTCAATGAAAGCGGTGAAGTCTGCCGCCTGACTGAAGTTCTCGGACCGGGCTGCTATTTCTGACCACGAGCTGTGCCATCTGCTGTCGTTACACAGAGCTGAAGGGTGGCTCTCAGCCTCCAACTCTGCTCCCGTGTCCACGGCAGGTGTCCGAAAATACACGTCCAGAGGACAGCTGCGCAGTGAGGGACCTTTTATAAATACCCACCGACCTGTCATTCCGCACACATAATAATGCCATGTAGCGTGTTACAAATGGGCTATTAACTTTTTCAGAACCCTAGTCTTTTATGTGATTGGTTTCATTTGGTCTAAAGTTACCGTACAGCGCAAGAAAATATGCGTAAAAAATAAATTGGTTTTAGATGTCATATGCAACGTGTTTCTACATTCATTACGGTTAAACAAATGTGGTTTGTACGAAGTTTCCTTGCACCTATTTGTGATCTAGTGTAAACCGAAGTTTTGCCATAATTACTCATTACCTGAATGAGTGTTATGAACCAATGTCGAAAATCATTAAGTAGTCACTTATATACAAAAATGGTATGAATATTGGTATACAAGTAACTAAAGTGTATTGCAGTTCATTCATATGTTTCATTTTCACCGATTGATTTCAGATTGAAGCTAAGGAAATCGACGAGAATGGGCCCAACGGGACATTGTGCCTCCCGTCCCGATAACGTAAAGATGAAGATGAAAATGTTTAGATATAGGAAAGCTCGTAGTGATATTCCAATATTTAAAGTTATCCAGTTAAGTCTGTCCACGGTTCAGGAATGCACACAGCGACTCATCAGGACATCAGTTCAGCTGAACAGTGTGGTCGGTGGTCGATGGTCGGTCGATGAGTATCGTTCGACCAGCTGCTTTGAACTGACCCAAGGTCGCACCAGACTGAACCACGGACTGCACCTGCCCAAAGCGCCGGTCGGCCCTCGGTCCTCGAGTCGAGAATAACCAGCGACGGTACTAAACTCTGAACTCCACGAACCGGATAACGGCCGTATATTTGTATCGCCACCATGTCATGACACCTAATTTTGACATTGATCACAGTGGATAATCAGAGCGTTGTATCCCTCAGCTGACCACAAATGTCAATCCACACACGTGACCGTTCGGATGACGTTTTCTTTCGGATAACATTTCCGGATCCATCTTCATTTCCAGCGGGGATATTCCCCCGCTAAATGGTCCTCCGCTCACCATAGATACTACATTTTTCATTACCATGAGATGGAGATCAGGGGCAAGAGCCAGCGACAACACACTCTACAAAATAGTGCGGCTTTATCTGATCTGCTCGCTCCTTTGTCTATGGTCGGCGCGGTTTTCATAGATCACTATATCTCAGCGCGACCAGAAATACTTTCTCAATCAGCCATGACCTTTTTCTTATCGCGTTGGATTTCTGGACAGATCGGTCAGCAATTCTCGTACTCTCGTCCGCCAATACGCTATCTCCATCCCACCCATCTTTTTGTTTTCTATCACTTTTATGTCTTTATTTCTTCGACGGTGTGTTTGCCTGAGATATTCATATCGTTTTTTTATATGAAGATTTCACCTTATGGGTGGCAAGCGACCCACAACACACGCGCTAACCCTTGCAGCCATAACACTTGCCTTTACACGCAAAATAGACACATTCTGTGATTCACTTTAATATCTCGACAGCTTTTGAGCCGGATATGAAAGCATTCTCTCAGTCTTAGCATTTCTCATAACTCCTTCACCCACTGCTTTCATATACTAGCCTCTGTCGTTGGAATACTAAGCACTCAGTCCGGCCTGCGATGCTTCCTTTCGGGAGACATCCCAGTACGAGACACACCCTTTCATTCACCCGTGTTTTCCGTTAGTGTTCGCCAGTCCCGGTGACGTCACTCTGGACTCTGGTGACGTCATAGCGCGGCGGTGCGTCCGGCTGGATGCTGATGAGCTGAGCGGTGGCCGGTACCGTGGCCTCTGTGGGGCTGGGAGGCGCGGCCTGAGAGCGGTACAGAGACCGCTGGTCACCGCCGCCCTCCCGGGCAGCCAGGGCGTTTGATTTCACCTGCACGAAGGAGGGAGATTGTTACAAAGAATAGAAGGAATACGGGATGGAAGACACAGTAAGTTTATAATAAGGCATAAGGCTTATAATAAGGCAGAAAGGTAAGTTTATTAGTTAAGAACTCAAGAGGCCGCTAAGCGCTCTGTAAGCTGGAGCTAGTCGCGACAGTATGCCAGAAACACACGAGAATTTCGGTGCCAATTAGTGGCAGTTGGAATGTGGGCTGCTCAAGGGAAATTAAAGCCATTTATCTCAGATTAGTCTGACCAAGTTGGATTAACTTTCACTTGAGTTCTCTTCGGAAGATGGGAAACTGAAATGAGCCAGGGCTAAGAAATGCGAAAACTTTAATTGGCTACAGTAAAAAGCAAATTTGATACGGGTAAGGAATCCCAAGAGCAGATTGATCGACTCGCCAAAATGAGCTTTGAACACTGACAGGTATCATTTGTAGCATCAGAGAGATGGACCTTATAAATGCATCATTCACGCTCCGGCAACATTGAAAATTAAACTGACAACTGACACTACTTCAGCCTGCCGGACTATCGTGGCGAGGAGATCAGGCGATAGGCGGTGAATTCAAACAGATCAAGATTACTGCCCACAGATCTATGACCACTGACCGCTGACAAACCATTGACCTACCTGCAGCATCAGGCAGACGGAGACCAGGGTGCCGGTGGCGCCCATGCAGGCGGCGGTCAGCGCGGCCAGCTCGGCAGCCGTGACGTCCGAGGCAGCCGTCAGCAGCGCCAGCGGCGGCGGCAGCAGCACCAGCAGCAGCAGGAACGAGCCGGCCGAGGCCAGCAGCAGCAGCGAGAGAATCAGCAGCGGCCGGACGCAGCCGGCCGGCCGGCAGCAGGCGCGCCGCCGGCGCCGGCCGCCCTCCGCCGGCCCCGGCCAGGACGACTGGTCGCACTGGTCCTCCTGCGACACACGAACGCCGGTATTAAATAACATAGTTTCTTTTTTAACGTTTTCAATCAAATAAGAATCTGTGATCTGTAAAATCTATGCATCAAACGATTCACAGATGACATAATCACACTTAGTTGGACCACAAATAATTATCATTGAGGTGTAACCTTCCCTCATGGCTACGAGTGATATTAAATCTCTTAAAATTGTATTGTTTATTGCAATTTCTTGGCATTACGAGTACTCAGGATGTATAGCCGTTCCGGTCCTTTGCTGTTAGAACAGCTTGTGAAGATGTTATAAAGCACTTGGTCATTTCGACTAGTTAGATGGCCGGAATACTCTCCGACTGTCAGGAACTCAGCCCGACTGTTCGATTCCCCTCTCGCCTCCGGCTTTGTGTCCAAATCAGGTCTAACCAAAAGACATTGGATTTGGTTCCTCACGTCTTATTGCCACGATACGTCAAACAAACAGACAAACAAAACTGTGCAATGCAATGACTCGATATGACAATGTGACTCGAATGCGACATGAGCGCAGACGCTACCCGAAAATTGCCTCCTTGAAACCACGGTGAGGCCATGGGTACGAGTTAATTGCCGCCAACATGTAAATAAAATTCCGGTAGCCAAAAGAGGATCATGTTAGAGGCAGGACTGCAATCCCACCTCTAAAGATTTTGGCTGTTCGGCGCAATTTAGTTGGTGGGCTTCGAACAGGACAGTAGTCCCATTCTCAACAGCGTGCAACAATTACGCCGAACACGTTGCCGCGGAGCGAGCTGACAAAGCCGGCACATCAGTCCGACTCCGAGAGCCACACCACACGGACAACGTTCCGGTCCCGCCCCAATCTCCTGCCAGAATGCGCCGCCGCCGCGGCACCGGCCCCACATCGACCGCCGGTCACATGATCTACGGGTCACCAATCAGCGACCGCGCCGCGCGGCGCGGCCGAGCGCCCGCCGGGTAGACTGCGCCGCAGCGCTGCTCGCTGCAGCAGCGGCGGCCAGCCGGACGGCCCGGCGGCCGTAAAGATGTAACAAATACTAACATTTCTCCCCACCAAAATGTGGGAACTCTAAAGTTAACACATTTTCAACAAAAACGCGCACACATTTACAACCAGGCACACTTCACTTCACTGGCCGCACGCGAACTTGGTTGCGGCTGTCGTTGCGGGTTTCGTTATTCCTCCCGCAGCTGACCATGGGTCCCTGGACCGGAGGCCAGCGTCGTCGGCTGCGTCCTCTTCTTCTTTCTCTTCCATAGGCGTGGGAACGCTGGGAAGTGAGGCGGTGCTGCCGGTGGTGCAGGCGCCCTCCAGCTCCGGCTCCACCTCCGTCTTGGGCCGTCGCTCCTCCAGCGGCTCCGAAGACGTCGTCTCTTCGGAGACGGCTGCCGACAGTCTCCCAGCATCGGCGTTGACGGGCACCGTCGGGGCCGCCGGGGCGCTACAGCACTCCATTGGCTCCGGTCCACCCCGCCCACCGCAGTTGATGGGGCGATCTCCCCATGGAGAGACGAGGAGGGTTTTGGACCCAGACTCCGGGCCACAGCCCAGGAGTTGTGTTCGCCCGGCGACAGCCCGGCTCCACCCTCGCCATTTTGCTCTGGGTCATCATTTGACCCCTTGACAGAGAGAGTCATCTCCCCGTCTTTATTTGTCACCGTGTTATGTTGTTCACCGCTCAGGCGAGTCTTTCCTGCATTGAGCAGCTCTGGCTGCGAGGTTCGCGCCTTTGCGGAACCATGATCGGATGATGAGTATTCATCCGTCGTCAATGTCATCGTCATTTCACTGGAACAGCCCACTGGCTCGTTCCAGTGTGACTCAGGCAGCATTCCATCCACTTCCATGGCGGCCTCATTCTGGCCGACCCTGGTCTCAGCCAGACTCCTCACCTGTCTCAGCTGACGACAGTGGGAATTCTGGTGACCGGGCTGATTCAGCGAATCATCACATAAGTACCCGTGCAGTGCGTAGCCAAAGACCGTCTCTATGGCCCGCAGACCCTCTCCGATCTCAATCTGCCTCCACAACACGACACGATACAAATAATCGATGCCGATTAGGAGATCCACCTCCCCACCGTCAAAATCGTCGGCCATCAAATCCGGCAGTCCGGAAGGCCCAGTGGGTGGTGAGGTGGCTGGGAGGGGTGAGCATAAGGTCTCCGTGCTCCACATCTTTAACGTCACGGGATCGCCACCGAACCGACTTCGGAGCGTCACTTCAATTTGTTCGTAAGGTCTGGCTGCTTCCGTCCGTTCCTGGAAGCCGGAACAGGCAAACATGCCCGTACCTGTTACAGGGAGCCCCAGCTCCTTGGCCAGAGAGTCTCTGACATAGGAGGCATCTGAACATCCATCAATGAGGAGGCGTGCCTTTCGCTTGCCTTCCGGTCCCTCGACATCAACCAATGCCGTCAGGAAAAACGTTTCTTTTCCAGAGATGCCTGTGGCATTGTAACATTTGTGGCTCTTTGAACCTGAGTCACCAGCTTCGGCATCGGACTGACCACCCTCAGTTGTGGCCTCCACAGGTAGAAAGGTGGAGCCTCGGGCGACAGCCCGGGCCTCTCTTCACCGATCTCCTCATGTGGGGCAGCATTCGCAAAGTGAAGCAGCGAGTGGTGCTTTCTGCCGCAGATGGCACACGAGTCGCCACGACAGACTCCGGCCACATGACCTGTCCCGAGGCACTGATAGCAGGCTTTGGAAGCCCTGGCGCTCTTCCATCGGGCCTCCACTGAGAGCTCCTGGGACTCAGCGCACTGGTCCAGCCGGTGGGAACCGCGCCCGCAGCATCCGCACACAGGCGCACCGGGCTCTTTCCCTGGGCTCGCCATGCTTTGGGCGTGCAGACTCCTGAAAGCAGACGGCGCCGAGATCGGAGTGTCGGATGAACCGGCACTAGCCTTGCCTCCCCTGGCCGACTCTCGGATTCGCATCTCATGTTGCAGGAATTCCAGAAACTCGGAGAAGTCGCTGCTCTCTCGTCTGGCCCACTCGAGACGCCAGCTTTCTGGGATTTTATCTCTCACGACCGGCAGCATCAGACTGGAGAAACTGTCAGAACTGACTCCCAGGGTCCTCAGCGCGCGAGTATGCGCCATCAAATGATCTATGAGAGACCTTATCGCCGTCAGGTCATTTTGTGGGACCGACGGCATGCTCAACATGTCTCTCATTAAGGTCTCTCGGACCAGGTCATCACGCTTGAAGCGCTCTTTGAGAGCCGAGACAGCTTCAGCGTACCCGCCACCTGAGACGGGTATGCCCTCAACGCATCTCAGAGCCACTCCAGCCAAGTGCGATTTAAGCACCACAAATCTCTGGATATCCGCGAAGCCAGGATTGTTGTGGGCCGAGATTTCAAATAGTTCCCAGAACTCAGACCATTTCATGATGTCCCCGTGAAAAGTAGGAATTTTCACGGAGATGAAAGACTTAAAATCAGCGTTTCCCGACACAGTCGGTGGCTCAGCCCTTTCTTTGGCTTCCTCAGCTTTCTCAAGGCGGGTGAGTAGGCGAGAGCCCAGAAACACCTCATCTTCCATGGTCTGCATGTGACTAGAATCATCTGCCTGCCCTAGCTTGTCGAGCTCAGCCTGAGTGCTGTGCAGCTCGCTCTGCACCTTCTGAACATGGTGGAGCTTGAGGGCAAGTAGGTCTGGGTCCAAGTGTTTACGATCACATTCTCGGTAAATTCGAAGCTCATTGCACAGTTTCGTGGCCTTTGAACGAAGTTTTGTTCTCGTACTCAAAAGATCATCCATGATGTGACACTGACAGGCTTCAAAATTCAACTTAAATTCAAATATAAAGCGGACTGTATGTAAAACAAATTATAGCAAAGCATCTAACCGGACATTAATCCGATCAGGCGGAAAAAGCCTCAATTTCACGAGAGGAGAATTACAGCGAAGTAGGAATCGAAAGTCAGTCCAATCGCCAAGACGGTAGTCCCAACGAAGGCCAGCCCAATCGCCAGGACAGAAGTCCCAACGAAAGCCAGTCCAATCGCCAAGACGGAAGTCCCAACGAAAGAAAAGACGATCCGGCCCCGGTGGACTTATGTCAGGAACTCAGCCCGACTGTTCGATTCCCCTCTCGCCTCCGGCTTTGTGTCCAAATCAGGTCTAACCAAAAGACATTGGATTTGGTTCCTCACGTCTTATTGCCACGATACGTCAAACAAACAGACAAACAAAACTGTGCAATGCAATGACTCGATATGACAATGTGACTCGAATGCGACATGAGCGCAGACGCTACCCGAAAATTGCCTCCTTGAAACCACGGTGAGGCCATGGGTACGAGTTAATTGCCGCCAACATGTAAATAAAATTCCGGTAGCCAAAAGAGGATCATGTTAGAGGCAGGACTGCAATTCCACCTCTAAAGATTTTGGCTGTTCGGCGCAATTTAGTTGGTGGGCTTCGAACAGGACAGTAGTCCCATTCTCAACAGCGTGCAACAATTACGCCGAACACGTTGCCGCGGAGCGAGCTGACAAAGCCGGCACATCAGTCCGAATCCGAGAGCCACACCACACGGACAACGTTCCGGTCCCGCCCGAATCTCCTGCCAGAATGCGCCGCCGCCGCGGCACCGGCCCCACATCGACCGCCGGTCACATGATCTACGGGTCACCAATCAGCGACCGCGCCGCGCGGCGCGGCCGAGCGCCCGCCGGGTAGACTGCGCCGCAGCGCTGCTCGCTGCAGCAGCGGCGGCCAGCCGGACGGCCCGGCGGCCGTAAAGATGTAACAAATACTAACACCGACAATTGGCTGCACTCAGTCCATTGCCGCACAGCAAGGGCACAGACGGTCTTATAGCGGGCATCGCCGAGGAAAACATTATTCTGAGAGATCGTAATAAGATTTCCACGACATATGACCAGCCGCAAGATGAAAGGTGTCGGCCACTGCTGTATCGTGTACCTATTGTTTTCTGCTGTTCCAAGACCTTCAGATTGGTGATCCTTTGCAGTATTGGCAGTGCCTACTTCGATATTAAATGTGGAGGTCAAAGTATTCGCACAGCGCTAAAGCATCCTACAGTGAAAGACGTCAAAAGAGGAATTTCATGACCTCTAGTAACAACATCATGAACTAGTTTAACATGGCCCATGCAGCTATTGAAATGACCCGAGTGGTCCATTACCTCTGTTACTTTTGTGGAATGCTTGTAAGGTTATGACTTATCAAAAACCTCATACTATCCCCATCAAGAGGCGACTGGCTCCGCATACATAACTGTCGTGGCCACATCAAACGGGTGACATATTTATGCAAGCCCATCTCTATTGATCTACGGGTTCACAGAAGCATATAGCCTTACATATGGCATTCAGCAAAAAGCACTTCAATCTGATCTCAGTATCCCTCGGACCAGCCTGAGCGGGCACTCGATCCGACTGTGTTGGTGGCCACAAAGCCAGCTCTTGTCAGACTCCAAACATAACTCAATTACCACTACCACCTGCGCCCGAGTCCCGCGGGAGAACCGGCTCCCGACCAATCAGAGAACGGGATACCTCTTACGTCACAGGTACTACATCGATCAACGCGCCATTGTGGCCGAGCCGGACCTTGATATGCGCTAGAATGATGATAAATGTCGGCAGGTGTTTGGCAGTTATTCATACTTAGCTTCACTAAATTTATCCGTCATTAAATCAGCAGTTATTTTACGTCATTTGCCCACATGCGGGTACCAGCATGGGCGTCAAACCAGCGATCGTGTCAACTTATATCTCGATATGATAATCTTCTTTTTGCTCGAAGAAGAATAAATCGTTTAAAATATATCTTAAAACTATAAAAAAACGATCAAGATAGCGAAAATGAATAATAATTGTAAATGAGGATCATCAAAGTAAAATATTACCTTCTATTGGCACATGAAACTACCTAATTTATAGAAAGAATTAACTACCGAGCTTTTTGAGACTAGCGCATTAACGGCTCATTTAGGTATCTATATCTACGCTATGCTCACTACGGTCAATTCATTAAGAAATTTGCCTCAGACATTGCCGTAGCCAATCCACTGATGCGTTGGACAATACAAACAACATCTATAAAAGTTGTGTTCCCGTCCGTGCGTATAAATAGCCCTTATTGCCAGCATCACGGTGACTGGCCAGCATCACAATCATTTGGCATCGATCAATCAAACTGATTTATCTTCAGCCCCTCTGACCCGATCGGGAAAATACGTGGTCTGTAGAAACATAAACAAACAAAGCAATGTATGTAGTGATGCATGGAATGGATAAATAAGTGGCCCGTATCGCACGGCATAGCACGCCATACCCGTATTAGTGGAACGGTGTCGCATGCAACCCTGTCCTGCCACATGATTGGCTTCTTTGTGAGATAGTACTTTTTAGACTGAAAGCTGTGGACCCTAGCGAAATGCATAAGAACGTGGCGCCCTTACATTGTGATGTGATGACAAAACGTCCCGAATAAAGCTCCCTCCCCTCCCAATTGTACACGTACGTACCTCATATTCATAGAGGTCGAAGTCCACGCTCTCTGGGCCATCGTAAAACTGATGTAGGTAACTTTTGACGCCAAACTCGCAGTTGCCGTTGATTTCGCGTTCCTTCCAGGTAGGTGGCGGCTCTTTGGACTTGAGCTGGGTCATCTGGCCCGCTGGCGAGGGGCCGGCGCCGACCCCACCCTGCCGGAAGAGAGCGCGGGTCAGTGAGGAGAGCTAGAAGTTCCGTGGTACCGACAGCACATTTGTAATCTCGGAATCAGTGTGCAGAGATGTGGTTTTGACTTTCACTATCGAGTCTGATTCGTCATCCCAAGCTAGAGAACAGACTTTCGAAGCACATTAGAGGGAGACCTTAGATGACAGCGCAGTTTGTAGATTGCAGTGCATAAAGGAGACTTGTTTGCTGAAAGCCATGGTATAAGTCTCAGGAAAGCCAGGCCAACAAAGAGCAGGCCAGCTAGTTCAAGGGTAAGGGGAAGGGCTGTACTCCGACGGCAGTCGACGCAATGTCACCGCTGAAGGTCAAAACCCATTTGGAAATTAGTGGAATCGGACCGCGGCACATGCTCTGTGACGGCGGAATGCTCGGGCCACCAGGTGAACTGGTGCGTTCGTCAGCCGTCTGACTCCAAATAAGCTCATTACTGAGCTCCCGGTCCGCCCAATCTGTCTCTAGAGCGGACCTTCTGCGTCTTTTCCGCTGAGCTGGCACTCCAAGCGTCCCCCGCGCGGATTATACCCCCGGAGAGGCTCGGTCAAAGGTCGGGGGGCTCAGCCAGCCCCCGCCCGATGTCCGGGGCACTCGGTCGGAAATTCTCCAGCTAACTAAGGCGGCAACCAACGACCGACCGGCGGCCCGTATTTCGCGGTGGTAGCAGTGCTAATTATTGAAGTTCGGCCCCAAGCTTTCGGCGTGAACTTCAGAGCTTTCCGACACCTGCTCCTGAGACACATGGGACTTACGACTTTTGGCAGTTTGCTCTCCGTGCAATCTTGAAAAGGCGTTCCCTCCAGCCATATCGTTCGGCTGAACTAAAGGGACAATCGGTAAGAAATGTACAGAGAATGTGTTCGTTTATCTACAAATCTTAATTTTTTATAATTACTAAAATTTCATGTTTAAGCTGAACTGCCAGGTCAGATTGGCTTGCTAAGCAAGTCTCCCTGTGCAGTGTGCACCCATCGATTCATAATTTCATACCCACTTTGGCTAATTAAGAGCCAGACCATCGATTTAAAAGTCGCAAGAACATTTTGCCTGGAGCGACGACACCTGTAGCCTTTCTCGCTACAAGCTGATAAACCACTGATTGCCATGTCAGGTAATAAAATCCACTCCAAAACATGGCAAGGGACAGCGAAAAGTTATAGCATGCGAGATTGAGGTCACCGTCAGCTCTACGACTATTAGTTCTTAACTCCTGGGTCGTACTCACTGTCACAAGTCATCCCAAGGTCACGCATTGACAGTTATTAGACAGGATAGGTCCAAACTTTGGCCGGCGAATATCGCTGTCTGATACTAGATGACACGAGCTTTTGTTGAGGTGGTTAGCCACCGTTCAACCAAAGTCAGATGCCATAGATTACTGAAGTAATTAAAGCTCCTCATGTTCAAATTTGGTTTCAAAAAATCTTCCAGTGATCCGAGGGCACGTATCTCCGGCACTTACATCGAGTCGGGTAGTCGATGGTCACTGTCTATAGCTCTTCTGACATTTAACCTGGAATCAAGAGCCTGGGCTGAGCTCTAGCTGGCATATGTGCTGAGCTCTATCCGTCCATTCAAACATTCGAGCTAAATTTGTAGAAAAAATGCGTATCACCTGGCATATGCACAAACACAGCTTATCAGCCTCTCTGCATGGATGCAGAGGTAATTACTCTCGGTTTATACCGGCAACGTAAGCGTCTTAAACCCGCAGCGGTTTAAGACCAGCGTACTCGAACGGAGAAAGAACGCACAATTGTGGAGCTTTTATTATTATACACATGTCTTGTCAATTATCCAAACAGACACCTTTGCAAGCTCATTATCAGTTCCCTTAGCGGAAGTACAGACGCTACGGCAGCGTTGCATGCTGATTGCCGAGCTCTTCTAATGCACTTCCGCGTTGCACTCTTCAAAGGTCAAGCCTGCGGCTGCGGAATAACTTCCAACAAGCCGGAACGACTGAGTGGGCCAGGTAGGACAGGGTGGTGCCGAGGGCCTGCCTCTGACAGAGAGCGGACATTGCGCCACGTTTTCCCGACAGTTCCCTCGACTAAAGTCACTTCAGAGGCAAGGCACTGCGGTCCGGGGTGTCATGATGCCCAAGCAAGCGTCATGAGAGCTAGTATAAACCATAGGGAAGTGGGGTGGGAAGTGAGGCTACCCTGACGTGCGACAAGGAGCTGGGCGGGGATGGTTCAAAACCCATCGGTCGCCGGGGGTCGCGCTGGGCCTCTGATCATCCCGTGATGGAAGATCGATGGCGATCAAAAGGGAAATATGCATGGGAAGAGCCGGACCCATGTGCGGTAGATGACGTGAAATTGACATCATTTGGGCATCATGTGGTGTGACATGCTGCATGAAAAGTGGTGCATTAGAAGAAAAAGTCCTCATTTTCGGCATCAGAGACGATAAGGAGACGTGTTAAGGACCTGAATGCAGTACATTGGAAATGGTTACGTCGTAACACCTAGGCAGGCTCGCGTGATGACAGCCTAAATTGTGTTTTTTTTTTTAAATAGAGTATACGGAAATCCTTAACAATGTGCTGTATAAGAGCCCTAGTATGTCACTTTAATGGGTACCTAAAGTTTTTGTATTGTGCACTGTCTAGTGTCTTTGCTCTTCAGTCGAGCGAGAACTTAAAAACAAAACAAAAAACAAATAGCACTCATACCACTGCCAAAACTATGAATTAATAGTAATTTAGTGAATACTGAACAACACCTCTTAACCCGCGCCCTGGTGGGGTCTGTTTATAACGCGACCTGGTGGGGGGGGGGGGGGCTATTTTTTGCCCCCCCTCGTATCTCCGAAACTACTGGACGGATCCGCAAAATTCAAACGGCGTTCGAAAGGCCTGTCAAATTTGTCGAAGGAAACCAAATTTCATTGACCTCGGGGTCACCGATGACGTCACAGGTCAGGTCAAAGATGAAATGTTTCACCGTTCACGGGTCTTCTAGGGAATGCGCTATAACACCGAGGAAAACGCATTTTGTCGAGAATCAGCGGTAGGGCGTCAGTTGCCTAGTAGATATGTTGCTATTAGAGGTCACTGGCAATACCAGGTCAGGTCACAGGTCAGGTCACCAAGGGTCACAGGTCAGGTCACATGAGCCCAGCTTTACTAAGGTTGTGTGATACATGTTTTATGGCCAATTTTTCATTTCCAACTCAATGTTGTTGGTTATAAGACTATCAGGTACGGCTTAGGTCACTTTCTGGTGAAGTTCAAGTCGAGGTCAGGTCAAGGTCAGGCCAAAAAGGTCAAATTTTAAAGTTGATAGTTTTGCATAAAATGGGTATTGATTCGATGCAGCTCGTCACGGGGAGTCTAATGGTGGTCTTTGTTTTGCGCTACGGGGTCTAGAATGGTTAAAAATTGAGTTTGAAAATTTGACGTCATCAATTTTGAACAGTTTGTTCGCTATAACTTCGCCAAAAAAAAAGAGGTATCAATCTCAAATTTGGTATGTGGATGGAAAGCGGTAAGGACTATCACATATATTCCGGTTTTTGCGAAATTCAAAAAACTTTTTGGATTTTTCGATTATTATTTCCAAAAAAATCTATTTTTTGATTTTGGGGGGTCAAAATCCAAAAATTTCAAAAATCCGAGATAGCAGTTTTATAGCCCTGTCCAATCTACAGCTTTTATGTCTTTATCATTTTTCTGTATTTGCAAAGCTATAGGCCTGACAGCTCTTCCCACGAAACCCTTTTTTGGGTCGAAAACGGCAGAACATGACGTCACTCTGACGTCATTTCCGACCAACCTATCATAGCCTTTGGAAAAATTTTTGGTCACAATGTGTAAAATTGATGTCCGGGAGGGTACTGAAAGTTTGGTGACGATCGGCGCAGCGGTTCTGGAGATATATCGAAAAGTCTGGAGGGGGGGGGCAAAAATAGCCCCCCCCACCAGGTCGCGGGTTAAATGTCAACCTTGAGTGCGCAGCGTTAATAGGCTTTACTTTGATCGTGCTAACGAGAGGGCACGTTTCCTTATGCCGTTGGTAAATGTTCTGCCTGCTCAACTTTAGAGACGTCCAGCGTTACTTCAGCTATATTCTGAATTCAGTGATTGCAAACAGTTACAGAAACTCCCGGGCTCTGGTGAGTCTGTCTTTGTGAAGTGATGTAGTTACTTAGACATTCACGACATTCTGCACCTTAATTACTCCGACAAAGTGCTTCAAATGAATGTTCGCGCCAATTAGCAAACCTTTGAAAAGGTCAAAACTGTATAATCTACATTCCTATGCCAACCCTTATTTGCATGGGACCAGGGACAACATAAAATTCTAGAGTTGCAACATGCATTGCGGCTTAATAAAATATCAAGTAAAACATTAGCAAAGAAGTCGTGACCTGCATTGATTACCGAGACCAGTGACTAGGCTGTAACTGGTCTGCATTTGTTTACATGGGTCAGCCGTTGACCAAGTCAACAGATTACAGCTTTCTGAAACACTGAAAGTTGCCAAGTTGTCAACACAACTTCTTATCACCAAACTAATATTCGGTGCAATAAAAACAAAGGTGATCTTATAAACAGAGTGCGTCGCGAGCCGGGCTGCGTTCCAAGAAGAGAGCGTCTGTGACCGCCTCGAGTCTCTCCGACCCCGCCTGCCGTGCCCAGCTCACCTTCAGCGAGTTCGCGAGGTCATGTCGCCGGCCGGGGCCGCGCTCAGGTCAGGTCAGGTCAGGTCGCCGAGACAGTCTGCCGGGAGCGCCGTGCCTCCGTCCGTCCTCCGTCCGCCGCCGACGAATCAATACTAAAACGGCGGCGCGTCGAGCGAGCATCGGTCGGGGCGGCGTGGGCGGCCAGCGGCTGCGGCTCCGCCCCCTCGACCCCCTACCCGGCGGGGGGGGGGGAGGGCGTACCACGGGGAGTAGTCGGCCGCCGCTGATGGCGGCAGTTTTGGACACAGTAACATCAGGGGTGAGGAACAGAGCGAGGGCAAAATGAGAGAGACTGAGCTTGATGGCATCTTAGGTACTCCAGACACTGGTGGCAGGGGTGGAGAAATATGCCGAGTTGGGGTTGCACGGGCGCAGCAAATTCGCCGCCGCCCTGGCGGTGACCTTGACCTCCGCCGTCTGGTGCGGCTCCAAAGCCAAGCCGGCGCACTGCCGGCGTGGAATTGGGAAGACTCGTGCTACCCCAACTGGCATTTGTCCACCCCTGACTGGTGGAACAATGATGTTCCTTGGGCCGGGATAGCCTTTGGCTTGTTTCCACGGGACTGGGGAGTCTGGTTGCCATCATCAGGATTCAGATACCTGCCCAATTGCCCATCTATGGGAGAGAGAAACACTCCACTATCTATTTATTGCATAGCAGTCTACAAGTAGGTATGTAAATGGAGGCTTTGCGGTAGGAATGTAATTGCGGGGCACTTTTCTTCCAGGCTTCGTATTTCGTAAGCTAAAAATTTTCCCGTTCCTCTTTTCATCCCTCCCTGGGCCTCGTTTCATAAAGCTCTGCCGTAACTTACACCTTTCCGTAATTCACACCCTTTCAAACTACGGAGCGCAAATAAAGCCGTTTCACAAAGCCACAACTGGAATTGTTTACTCGTGTGACGCTCGTGTGACGTCACAGGTTTACGTAAAATCCCCGGATGACTCTACCTAGTATATAGGGCCTTGATTGTTTACACCTCCGTAACTAAGCACATTTGAGTAGTTACCGTAATTTATCAAGCGTCCTACAAATTACAATTTTATGTCAACACTAATTTTTTTACGAGAAATTATAAAACAATTATGTTGAATTTAAATCTTAAAAATTATTTATGAAAAAACAAAATTGATATTGATGACCATCCTTTACTAAAACAACATATTAAAAACAGCAGAAAGCCAGCTAAGCAGAAGTGCCTAACTACGAAAGTGGCGCGGCGCGGCGAATAAACAAAATTCCGATAGTGGCCACAAAAAGCGACTGGTACAGAAGATTTGCAGTTTCTTTTTCTCATTTTGGCTGTTCTTTCTTCCTCACCGGGCTCAACATTATAAAATATATTAAAAACTAGCTTTGAATCTTCACATTAATTCAAAATCACGCAACATTTTTGTGCGTAGTTTACACCACTGATATCAAGAGCTTGATAAAATATTTGGCGTTAATTACGTCGTTTTATGAAACCCAAATGGCATCAATTGGTCCGGAATCGAGCATTTGCCGTAAATGAAGCTCCGTACTTTCGATGGCGTGAATTACTCCGGTCTCCGGCTTTATGAAACCGAATTGGCATCAAATACGCCAAATCTGGCATAATTGACGGAACGCCGTAAGTAATTCCTTTTATGAAACGAGGCCCTGGTCTTCAGCGCCACGGCCACGATCGCAAACGCATCCTTTGCATGGCGACCGGCGCACCGCCTCAGGCGACACACACCAAGCCGGTCACCGGCGCAAAGTGACACCGCTCTCGACCAATCAGCGTTCAGCTCAGCTGACAGACGCGACGGCCGGCCGCGTTGTACTTACACAAAATTGAAATGAAATACGCATGGCTGAAGGTGTTGGGCGGTTAATGAGTGATTAGTGATTGGCGATGTGATAATTGAGTGACAATTATCCGAGCGGTGCGGTGGTGATTTTATTGTGATGATAGTGGAGTGATGAGTGTGCGGATGTCTTGCGAGCGTGGAGAAGTGTTGAAGCTACAAGTGCGAACTTGAACTGTCTGCGACTTGCACTGATGTGGAGGGCCGGACAGACGACTCCTCAGGAGGAGGCCTTCCATCGGAGAGACTGAGACGACTTCGAGATTTCATAGCGGTGATGTACCGATCCGGCCTCGGCCGATGACTTGCGATATGTTTTTGTATGACGTATTTGATTGTCAACAATGAATAGGCCAAGCAAGACGGGTTGGGTCGGCAGGGAGCCCGGTTCCCCAACAATCGAAAAGTCACAAATCTCAAGTCAGAGCTGCCAGTGGGCAGTGGAAGAGCTTTTGCCCACCCATCCCTCTTCCTGTCTCTCTTTCCCTCTCTCTGTCTCTGCCTCTGGCCCTGCCGTCTCAGTCTGCCTCTCCCTCTGCTTCGGCCTCTGCCTCTGTCCCCCTCTCCCTCCGCTTCCCGTTCCCTCTACTCTCTCTGCTCTGTTTCTACGTATCCACCGGCACCCGTGGCCGTATGCATTCTCTCCGGTCATGCCGGAGGGTTGAGGGAATGCTCAGCTTAGGAGCAGCCCTCACCGGTTGGCTTGGTGTGGTGAACACTCACCACTGACAACCACCTCGGAACGGGAAAGGATGATCGGTCAAAGATGATCGGTCAAGCGTCGCAATATTCTGAGGATGAAAGAGGGCGGATGCCCCTCCCCCCGCTTGTGATACGGTTCTTGACTTACCCTTCATTTGCCAATTAATTTGTAAATATATAAATGCAATAAGTTGCCTGGTTTGTTGGTGTCATCATCACATTATTTCTTTCAATTTCAATGGTCATTTAATATGTTATCCCTCGCTAGGCTCGTTTAGCTACATTCTAATCGCTATATCATTGGGCACCGGTCAGCCCCTTCAAATAATTTTTCATTAGTTGATCCATGAGATGTTTATTTCCTCGTACATTTATTGAGAGCGTGGGACGTTTCGAGTTTCACATTTGAAAAGGAAACTGAGGAGGAAAAATAAATTATTGAGGAAATTAGAATCCCTTGCATTCAGGGCACTACTCGCAACGGTGAGTGGACCGCCAACCATCTACACCGACCATTTGCCGACCAGTTACAGTAGTCATGCCGACCAATATTTTTCATTTTGGCTTCTTTCAAGTGCCAGTCTTATGCGCGACATTTTCCAAAGCTAGCTTTCAAAAGGCAATGCTCTACCATTTTCTGGACAAAAGCTGGCTCATTACACGGTGACTCCCGGAAGTCATTAAATCGGTCTTCCTGTTTTATTGGTTGGGGGCGGCGCTCGGCGGGCCACAGTGTGGCGCTCATAACCTCATCTGCCGTGCGGCGCGGTCGTCAGAGACGCGGCGGCGGGACCGGCGCGCTGCCCCCGCGGGCACCTGTTCATCTAGCGACGGGCCGGCCGCGACGCCCACACGGCCGTCAGGCGATCGATCTAGGCCGCGCCGCGCCGCGAGCCGGCCGGTCAGAGGTTGACGCTCCTGGGCCGGCCCGCGCGCGATGAGGGCACCAGCCGCGTGTTGCCTTGCGCCCGGAGTGGTGTCTCCAGGTGTCCCCCGGGGTGGCACTCTCTCTGCCGCCCGCCCGCCGTCACTGGTGTGACGTTTCACACTGTGACGGCTGTGACGGAGCTTGCGTGACGGGAGGACGCAGCTGCGAGCCGTCTCGATAGACAGGTGACACTCGCGCAGCGCGTGTCTCTCCCAGCTCCCAGCTAATGTTATTTGTCCGGAGCAACATGGCTTCCGTAGGGGTCACTCCACGGAGTCTGCTATGCTCGACGCTGTCCAATTCATAATATCGGAAACTGACAAGGGGAAAGTGGTGTCAAATATTGCGGCCGATATCTCCAAAGCCTTTGACAGCGTCGAGCATGGCAGACTCATGGATAAACTAGGTTGGCACGGTGTGGATGGGCACTGGTTTTCCGACTGGCTTGACGGTAGGCGTCAGATAGTAAAAGGGGGGTCACACCCCCTTCCTGTCACCCATGGCGTGGTACAGGGGAGCACTTTGGGAGCAATCTTGTTCTCGTTATTCACTAATGATGTCGCTTCCCATGTCGTTTGCGATAAAATTGTAATGTATGCCGATGACTCGCAATTTCTCAACAGTTTCAACAAAAACGATATGAATAGTCATAAACACAAAGTGGAGGATATGCTCTCCATCGTTCAGAACTGGTATGACCAAAACGGACTTAAAATTAATCCGGCGAAAACCGAAATGATACTTTTTGGCATGCCAAAACAAGGCATTGGTGGCGACATTATGGTGAACTTTGCTGGTGCGCAGGTGCGGCCAGCAATCAAGATGAAAGTGTTAGGCGTCACATTGGACCCCGAGCTGAAGTGGGAGGACCATGTCTCGATGGTGATCCGGAGATCATACGCAACTTTGGCAGGGCTGGCGAAATTTTCCCATTCTTTACCCACCGCAGTAAAAAAGTTCATTGTTGAGGCTCTGGTCTTCCCACATATAGCGTATTGCCTTACTGTTTGGGGTGGGTGCAGGGATGTCCAGCGGAAACGAGTCCAGAAGGTGCTGAATCATGCTGCCCAAATCACTACCTCATCACGGCGCAACGTGCACGTCACACCGTTGTTCGCTGAGCTTAATTGGCAAAATTTAGACAAACTTATTGTGGAAAAGGATATTCTCACGATTCATAAGATTCTAAAAGACGGAACTTATTCCGCAAATCTAAAAACTCTTGTCGAGTCCCGCGCAGACATATCAGCACGCAGCACCCGGGCCGTTGAAGCTGGGCAGCTCCAGCTACCCAAGGTGCGCACTGAACGTGCCCGGCGCTTCTTTACCTACCGCGCCGTGGCTAGCTGGAATGGAGCGCCACCAGCTGTCCGGGAGGCGCCGACCGTTAGGCAGTGCAGGAAGAATATCAGAGAGAATGCGTTAGTGTGATAGCTTGTGCAATGTTTATATCTTAGGTGTCATAGTTCGTTCGCCTTTTAGGTCGTTTAGTACCGCTCCATTTACTGTCATCTTTTACATATATTTCATGTACCTATTGGATGGTGATTTAGCTTACCTCAACATTTTATAGATGCTGTTATCGTGGTATTTTAATATTCTTATCGTGTTCTTGTATTTTACTTTTCTTTTTGTCTTTTTATCTATGCCCGAGATGTGAGATGATTTTCATGTATACTGACACTACAACGTAAAAGCCACTACGTGGATGTTGTAACGAGCCTAAATAAATAAATAAATAAATACGAAAGCTCGCGGCTTGGAGCAATGCAGTCCGACTGGTCGCGTTGGTGACTGATGCGGTCAAAAGTCTTTTACTGAGTTTTGTATTACAATTATCGTCCGAGATTTATGCCTATCAAGTTACAAATCTTTACGTCCTTGCCAGTTGAGAAACGACGGTTAATACCCTCCTCGTTGTTTTCCGAGAACTGAGAAGCCGCCCTACATCCACATGGGAACATCTGTACGCGAAGAGCGATCAGCCGGTATGCCCATATGTAGCGTGAACTGACCCGTATGTGGCGTGAACTGGCCTTTTCACCCATGGCGGGTCCCATTTCGATCAGTGCGCACCGTTCCGCTGAAATGCGTCTGCCCTGGGTGTCGGTGATGAGGCGCATACCACGGGAAAACTGTCCGACATATTTACATACAGGTCCGTCTGATCTCCTGCTGGGTCGACCGTCACATGACCTAATGCCGATAGATGTAGGACGATCTGGATCCGCATATGGATCTCCTTAGAGATCAGGGATGTAGATAAACAGGGCCAGGTATGTGCCGCTAATTTTAGATCACTGGTCCGTCTCTTAACTTAGGAATATCACTCATTTAAATCGATTAACGAGTCAGTTGAGTCGAAGCTGCTGAATACCTATGATGGCTGTGGACTTTTGGTAACGGTAAAGTTAACGATCTGCCCCAAATGGTTTTTTATCAGATTCTTTTAATCTTTTTATCCTTTTCTGTTTATCAAGTCAAGTGTTGGGGTTGCCCACCGATGCTTCTGAGCCACGCGCTACGATACGATGAGCCAAGGATCTTTCAATTCTGCCCGCGTCACTCGACTTGACAGTGAGGTGTCGCCGCTCGCGTTTTTACTAGCATCATCTTAGCGAATCACGCACTCTTGCTTTGGGCGTCCCACATCCACACTGTTGTGATGCGAATATTGAGCGACAATAGCGGTTCTGTATGTTGCCGAGTCGGAGAGGGGACACCTATTTGTGCGGGGCTCACTCGACGGCCGGTGTGTCTGCAGGAAGGTTCGGCAGCGTGCTCTCACCATGAAGCTCTTTAGCGTTATTGTGCTCCTGTGTTTAAGCGTCAGTGTTACGGAAGGTGTGGCGTTCAACTTTCTGCCGTATTACATGACCTTCTTTGAAATCATGCCAATCCTGGAGAAGTGGGAGGTGAGTAAGATATGTTTTATAAGGTGAGTGCTATGTATTTGCACATGCTGATATGTGATATGCTTCTACAAATAGTTACCACTTGTAAAGCGCTAGGCAGTCATGTCTTAGCCAAGGTGCCCATTTCAATTTATCATGGTCTATTGTAATGCATCAAAGCGACATGATGCATCAATATGGCAGATAAATTCGATCGTTGTGAGTTTTATATAGTCGTAAAAACGATGCACAGCAAAGGACGCCATCCAGGTGTTCTCATCTCAAGCTTGACATTCGCGGCACGGGCCCTAACGTTCGTTACTAAGCGCCGCAGCAGATTTGCAATGAGTACTATCAAATCTTATGGGAAAAGCTGCATTACAGCACTTCGTTTCTGATAGGATGGCTTATGAAAGAGCTCCTTTTGTGCGTTGGATAGATTGTTTACAGTGACTGCCACCGTCGAGCAGACTATAACTGAGTGTTATCATCACAAGCATAGTCACTTTTTGCTCGCTCGCAAGAACCGCCATGGGTACGAATAAATAAATACGATGATAGATGTGTATAGGCATCATGCATCGCATATGTTGTGCAATGTGCATTTTTAACTAGCGTTGTACCGATGTACGGTACCACCAGCGTGACAGTGTATGCGGGCATGTTTTTGGCCCTCAGCCTGAGAAGCACTTCCAGCATTTTTCATTGGGTCTTATTTACGAATTCCGAGTATCAGAATGTATATAGCTGCCCTGCGGATAACATTCGATGATCTGTGAGTGTGTGTTTTTATTAGCTGTTTTTATTTCGGCCTGTGACCCGTCAGATCATTTGTCACTATAATATGACCTCTTTTTCATTATTTGATGACCTATGTGACCGTCCATTAGACCTGACCAAAAAGTAACTGTCCAAAGGAGCGTTTCAAATAACGACATGATTCCAGTAAGCGTCACCAAAACGCCTTAATCGCCAACTGAGTAGCGTCATTATACCTCCATGACGCCTCTGGCACATCTTCCTTCGGTAACAACTCTGTAATGCTCTTGACATCGGAGGACATTCTTATCTGCCAGTTGGAGAAGGCGTGTTTTCGAATGTGTCCGGCGAGGTGAAAACAAATTTTAAACACAGATGAGAAACGGATGAGCTCGTAGAGCGTTCTAACGGTACTGGCGTGGTTTGGAACTGCGGGACGTCGCTGTTATCTAACTGGCTCCAAGTAGGTCGTAACCTTAAGTTTATCAGTGTGCTCGGCCTGGTAACAAGAGATGCTCTCGTTTTTTTATGGAAGCTCGAATGTGGAATAGAAATCAATCGATAAATGATGGAGCCATGGTGGAGACAGAATGAAGAAGTTGTTTTTGTCCTTAGCATAATTAGGTTAGCATCTGCTGGTTAGTGATTTTCCGTTCACAGAGTGATATACATAGGTGGCTGTGATGATTTTGGGTTAAAATAAGCAGGAAAACGCTTCTTTATCGCTTATTCCGTCGCTTGCTCCTCATGAAATTACAACTCTCCACTGGACAGTTGAATGGCTATGAAGGCAAGCAGTATTACATTTCATCCTGTAAAAGAATGCAGATGCGTTTGACTGGATCATATAGATGAACAGTTTTGTATGCATTTTCCATTTCGGATGACTAAAAATATGGCTCCACGCCCCTAAATTTTGATCATCACACTCGCAATGTTAGCACTGTATGGGGCTTACGTCAGGCAGAATAGCAAATTGGAAGCGCTGCACCAGTCACATTCAGGCTCCATCTGCTCAGAAAAACAGGCCACGGTGTTTCCCTGGCAGCTGTAAGGCCACTATTTAAAGCCTTTTAATCACCCCAACCTGGCCGCTATTTAATTATGTTTCCTCAGCAGGCGCGCCAAATTGCATCCCATTCAGTCTCGGTTTCCGGCACTCCTCTCTGGGAATACCCTTGGTCGGGGTGGGCGCCCGGCGTCCGACTGGGCCTAAACAGCATCGATAACAGCACAGACATGTTCCTGGAGTAGATGAGCTGGCCCCGGGGCACCCCTACGGGTCGTCAGTCGACAGTAAACGGTCGGAGGCGGTGCGGCCCTCTGACCGGTCTCGCCACTCGCCATCCCGCCGCCCTCCCGTCGCCCCTCGGCCGAGAGCTAGTGCCATGCGCGCCCCACTGGTGCTGGTGTTGGTGCTTCTGGCAGTGATTGGACATCATGTCACCCACGCCGGTCTCCTGTATATGAACATTAACCGGTATCTGACTCAACTGCGCAGCGTCCGTGCTCTGTTCGAAGACTGGGAGGTAAGGACGGATCGGCAGCCTTAGCAGTTTTTCAAAATTGATTACTGATTGTGCTTTTAGGCATGTGCGCAATTTGCTTTTATGACCTAACTTTGATTCTAGGGAGACATCCCGCTTTGTAAAACGGGTTTGTACCGTGTTGATGGGATTAGGCCCTAGTAAGACATGAGACTAATGGCTTACGTCATATTGGCTTTAGGATATGGCTTTATCATGCAGTGGAATATGACTGTTACGTAACATCAACATTGCTGGTTTATTTGCTTCTTATATAATGTGTGATGTTTTTAAGTACGGTACATATGGTTTGCAGTGACATTTTGTTGTTTAAATTGCTTGCAGCTACTGTATAAGCATCACTTCCCGACATGCGTTAGTATTTCCGCCTCGATATGCCGACTACCTATAGGTCCGGGAACATTGCTTAATTTTACCTATACCAAGATATTGCTCTTCACGATAAGGGTAGGTTCTATAAGGTGCCTTCTGACATCTTATTATATCCGATAAACACAAATATTTGACAACTGCTCTCGCTGTAATAATTCCGCTGATACGGCTGTCGTGTATAAAACAAAGCGGTAAAACACATCATTTTAATCATCTTTTGTCGCCGTCTTCACGCACAAGATTTTGGGATGCATGATTGTTAGCTAAAACTCTGTCGCATTGCACCTCATCCGACATAATCACGTTAAGTGACGGATGATACCACAGGTGATGTTGGTAAATGAGATATCTAGATATAACATAACACGGGACAAGGCTTAGCTTCTGAGCTTTTTTTTTGCAAACTCCCATGGGTGTGTCCAATATCCATTCTCACTAGGCCTTGCTTCTCGTGACCCTTGCCATTTATGTATATTTTTGTGCCGAAACTAGCACCAACTGCGCTTGAGGAACATAAACATTTCTAATAAAGTATTATAATAAATTTGTTGCTTTTTCTAAAAGTCTTTTAGCAGCTGCAGTATCAACTCTTGCGTTTTATGGAGGAAGAACGGCACCATTATTTACATAACATTCATAGGCCCACGACTTATAAAAAAAGGAGGAAGAGCACACGTTTAGTGTAGTGCGGACTATCTTCACCTTTTGCATTCACACATCTTCTCACGAAATGCCCTCACACGCATTGCAAATGAGGTAATTGGTATTTATTAACCCGCGCCCTGGTGGGGGGGCTATTTTTTGCCCCCTCCCCCTCCAGACTTTTCGATGTATCTCCAGAACCGCTGCACCGATCGTCACCAAACATGCAGTACCCTCCCGGGCATCAATTTTACACATTGTGACCAATAAATTTTCTAAAGGCTATGATAGGTTGGCCGCAAAAAACGTCAGAGTGACGTCATGTTCTGCCATTTTCGACCCAAAAGAAGGTTTCGCGGGAAGAGCTGTCAGGCCTATAGCTTTGAAGATACAGAAAAACGTTAAAACACGTTAAAGGTGTAGAATTACTATGGCTGCTAAACTGGTATCTGGAAATTTGGAAGCTTTTGGATTTTGACTCCTAAATATCAAAAACATATTTTTTTATAATTGTCGAAAAATCCCAAAAGATTTTCGATTTTAGAAACAACCGAAATATATGTAATAGCCCCTATTAACTTCTATTCACATACCAAATTTTAGATCGATATCTCTTTTTTGGCCAAGTTATAGCGGAGAAACTGTTCAAAATGGATGACGTCAAATTTTCAAACTCAATTTTTAGCAATTCTAGACCACGTCGCGCAAATAATATCACCATTAGACTCGCTGTGAATGTTACGTTGCATCGAGAGTAAAATTAAGTTCATGTGCTGACCCTTGGTGACCTGACCTGTGGCCTGGCCTGGTATTATCAGTGACCTCTAATCTAGCAATACATGTACCTACTAGGCAACTGACGCCCTATCGCTAATTTTCGATAAAATGCGTTTTACTCCATGTTATAACTTATAGCACATTTCCTAGAAGCCCCGTGAACGGTAAAACATTTTATCTTTGACCTGACCTGTGATGTCATCGGTGACCCCGGGGTCAATGGAATTGGATTTCTCTCATCAAATTTGACAGGGCTATCGAACGCCGTTTGAATTTTACGGATCCCTCCAGTAGTTTCGGAGATACGTGGGGGGGGGGGGGGCAAAAATAGCCCATTCCACCAGGTCACGTTATAAACAGACCTCACCAGAGCGCGGGTTTAGTCGTACGATCCATGAAAGAATTGTATTGATGCCAAGGCCATGCAAGTTCATGCATGACAGGTTATAGAGGGTGACAGTTTAAATAATATGTGCAACAGTTATTTCATCAATTAAATTCAGTCACAATTTACTGCCACCCTGTCAGTCACTCTTTAGCTGTCCTGTGCCTCGGGATGATTGCTTGGGGCACAATGGGCGTCGGATTCATGCTCAGTTTCTACGAATAAACTTGACATGACCCAGCACGTGCCACGGTCATGCAAGTCTATTTCAGGTCACCTGAAGTCAACTTCGAGATTGACTTTTTCCCAAAAGTGCAAAAGTGCACCATTCGACGCGTCTTACAAATATAGATGTATCTTATCTTTTTTCTCTGGAGCCGTTTCTCTGGACGTTATTTGGCGAAAACCGATTTATGAATCACCACACGCTGAAATATAAGACGGTTGTGTGTAGATCGTTCTCCGTGCCTTTGATCTCTTTTCTGTACGAGCCTGTGAATGAAATGGCACCCGGAACAGTGTTTGTAATTCTGCGATTACACGTATTGTTTGGTGTGATTATGTTATCGGGGCTGGGATATGCCTTGTTATCTAACACCGTTGGTTCATCACAATTCACAAGCCGAAAGACACCCGTCATCCAAACTAGACCATCACTCTCAGATCCATCTGCCTTACGTCCGTCGCTGTCACTGGGCGGATGTTCCGATCATCTCGTTTTGGGGCACACGCCAAGCCAATAGATCGTTCGTGTCGAAGCACGGCCTTTCCACGGCTGTTTCTCCTAATTTTCTGGCCAATCCGTCGACTCCAGCTGGGCGCGGGCCGCTCAGGGTGATGATTTCCGGGTCAGTGGGTCACATAGCGGTACATGAAGAGATAAGCCAGTTTGGTCACGGGTCGGACCCGTGGCGCGGACTGACCGATCCCCGATCTCTGGCACCTCCGGCCGGGAGAGACGAATCGGTGATTTATTAGGATCGATTATGTAAGGCGATACGATAAATCTGACGGAAAAAGAAAACGTCCTGATTATACATGTGTCAGGAAAGAGACGCGCAGGTGCTTTTGTATAAAGCGGAGTTCTGGATGGCTGGAGGGTGCCATTTCTGCTGATTCCTGGAAAAGTTTGTCCTATTTACGGACACGACACCATCCAATTGGAACCAGTAGCGGCGGAAAGCCTTCAATTAAGGGGGGGGGGGGGGGGGCACTGCCGACTTTTGGTCCCATTCTGTCCATGCAACGCCCATAGGGCTAATGTTAAAATGGCAAAAGGGGGGGGGGGGGGGCACGGTGCCCCGTTGCCCCACCCCCGTTCCTCCGCCTATGATTAGAACTGATTCCATGTGGTGAAGGGTGTGCTTTTTTCGTCCTAATGACGTCCTGAATGCCTCTTTTGATATCGTTAACACGGTGTAGCTTCTACCGCGATTAGCTATAAAAAAACTAAAACGAGCTGAATGAAGAGAAGGAGTTCTGGACGAGCTGGACGTGACTAGAATGAAACGATATTAACTTTAACGTCACGTAGTAGAAAAAATGACCCGGTTAACTCAATAGGTGTGCTGAATTGTTTATATATTGTGATTTTTTTCTAGAGGAATCCTTTTAGTATGATAAGCCTCATGTTGTTCGTACTTTGAAGTCAGATTAAAAAATGTCTCAAAGAAACACAGCAAATGTAACAAAACAACGTCAGACGGAAAGAGTGATAAGTCTGTTAGTCATAAGACACAGCCGACTATGTCTGCTAATGGTTATGAGGCACGAGTCGTCCGCTTTTATTAGAGGCTATCTTGTTTATGGTTTTACTGAGTTCACCCGATAATGTCGCTTCCCTAAACGACATTCACTACTTTGGAAAGGTTGAGGACTGTAATACATACTTAGGCCTTAGCCATAACCTACACTCCACCCAAGCTTTCGACAAGCGCTTGAACAGCACCCCTGTCGGCAGTGAAGTCGGTGCTCGTGTCCAGCATACCCCGCCGAGCCTCCCCGCACCGTCTCCAACTCTCTGACCCCCCCCCCCCCCTATCGGCAGTATGCCGTACCGGTCGGCACGGCCTTTTTCCTCACGGCCATCACCGCCGCCCAGTACGGCTTTCTGCCCGTGAGGAACCGTCACATCGCCGACGGCGTCGAAGCCATCAACCGGCACCTGCGGGCACTCTCGTGGCCGTCGAAGCGGTACCGGCAGCCGCGGGCGGCGCTGGCCTCTCCGCTGCCGGTCGCCCTGCAGGTGCTGGTCACGGTGAGACACAGACGGGCTGCCGCCGCCCGGGGAGAGGATGCCAGGCACTCATCAGACTGCAGACCGGTCGATGTTCTACCGATCGCTGTCAGGAGATCGGCGGAGCGATTTGCAGGGTGGATTTATGGTCGGTTGTGCTGTTGCTATTGGGGTATAACGGACCACCGATCGTTAAGTTTGTCCTTAATAGCAAAGCGTTGCCTGGCTCGCTGACGGAGTGCACACGCTCTGACAGAAGCCTGGCGATTCGAGATAAAACCACGAAATCAGTGTATAAATCAGTGTTAAGTCAGTGCCAGTGTATAAATCGTACATAATCGATACCAATCGACCCGGTCATTGCCTTCTGACGTATGACACTCTCGGACTCCATCGCTCCACTGTCACTGACCCAACTGACGGGTGGTCCCCTGCGCCCTCTAACAGGCGTTCCGGCATCTGGAGGAGGGCCTGCTGCGACATGACCGGCCCCGAGCGGCACACGGTGTCCGCCGGAGGCTGTAGGTCGCGGAGGAACCGGCTCAGAGGGCGTCAGAGGGCGCACAGCTCGGCGAGCGAGTTAGAGAGTGGCATTTGACTTGTGCTAAACGGGAGTGTTTGGGTGCACTGCCAATTACCGAAATTAGTGTGCATAATAGGCAGCATCAACTTATGCTGTTTGGATGATAATGCTTGTTGTTTATTTTAAATGATCGTGATTATTACGTGACCGGTAATAATGCACGCTGTTGTTGGAATGTTTCCGGTTGGGTGGTAATAACTACTTTGTTTTAGGTATGCTAGTTCTGGACTGGAGGCATTGAATGCTGTTTTGTGTTATTGTTGCTGTACTCTGTTGTCTTTGTCTGACATTTATGCAGCCAAGATTAGGTACATAAACACTTCCTATTGCCTGTTGTTTGTTCAAACGCACGGTGATGAATGACGTACACTCCAGTAAACACACTCCGTTAAGAGTTAGAGTTGATTAGGTCTGGGGAGGTAGCTGACTAATTTATTTCCCTCATTCTTGCTACTGAACACATATAAGAGGTTATACCTATAACTAAAACTTTGTGGAAATAACAAAGACCGAATATGAATCCTCGTAGCATGCACTACTATTTACTTATTGTAGGGGATTTGTTTTGTTGATTGTTTTGTCGAGGCAAATAATGCATACGATCATCGACGGAAAATGACACCAACATCAGTCCCCCAGCCTGAAGCCTGCTCGTTTCGAGTAGTTTGTGCACTGTAGGTGACGGGACCTACCTCACGTCCCACCGCATAGATGTCGCTGGAGACCTTTCTCCTGCGCTCGTCTGTCGTCTCGGCAGTTTTACAGCAGATGCTTCTTAACATCACGCACCTGAGGTTTCCTGTAGCTCAGCACTTGTTACACACCTCACATCTCAGCACCTAGTCGTGTGGTACACTCATCGCACATTTCTGCATGCAGACGTCGGCAACCGCCGCCGAAATGACCTGCACGGTAAGGGCATTGCGTGCCGACCGGACTCGAGCACCTGTGCCGGCTGGTACGTCACAGCTCCGTCTCTGTCTAAAGAGCACCTGGATAAACTTATTGTGTGCACACCTGAGCTGTTTTCCGTTTTTAGATCGCAATATGCAGCGCAACACTCCAATTTCTCGGCTCCCCAAGCTAGACGGACGTCTGCAATGTCGTTGCTAGTACCTACAATTGACGAAGAAGAGAACTGTTTTCATTTACACCATTTATATTGTATATTACAGTACTTATTATATAACACCATGGAACAGCATTCAGGTTTCCAACCCACAGTTGCGCCACGTAGAGGACACGCTGACAAACCAGCGCCCAACAATAGTTCAAACGACGAATCATAAAGTGCAAAAGGCACAAAAACGATCGTGGCGCTTGTATCGGTTTTCTGTTGTGTATAAAAATATTGGGCATAAAATATCGCCCTTCGGTATTCCCTGGAAGGCATCAGTGATTCTCCTAGTTCCACTGTGCGTCTTGAGCTGTTTTCGACGGAACATTGCACATCACGATGCTGTCTAAAGAACATCATACCCAACAAGGTGGCTAAAAAAGGCGATCACGATCGAGGGTCCTGTATGGAATGAATGAGCGAATAGTACACATGATGGAAAGAATGTGGAAGCAGATTCCATTTCGTGAAAGTATAAATGGTCAATACCGACCCTCCCGCACTTAGCGAGTGCTAGGGTTTCGCTTACTCCAATTTCAACCGTCTTATTTAGGCGTAGTCTGCATTCACGCGGTAGAGATTCGAAACATTGTTCATGGGCTCTATATGAGTCCCTAAAATATTGATACAAGGCTGTTTAAAATACACTTCTAAAATGCAGCTAACATTCGCACTGGCTGCAATTCGCTATGACCGATGGGTGACCACAGCACACCAGCCGAGCGAGGTCGTTGCTCCACCAACTTCGGTGACCAACTGCACTAGATGGATCGCATCACGCCCTTAGATACCTAGGCCAGCAACCACGACCTAAGTCATTGAACCAGAATTACGTCACAGGGCTGGCAAAGTAGCACCTAGTTAGGGGCTCAAGCCACCGATCCAGCTCAAATTGCTCTACGGCACCCAGGGAGCCACTCTAGCTGGAAGTCTGGCCAACACATCCTCGCCTTTATAAGTTCTGTGTCATCACGTCCTTCCCTCATCCCCACCCATCACTCCTTCGTGATGGAGAGCGTCTTGCACCGCTTCCTCTCCAGCACCTCGATGGTGAGGTAGCCGATCATACCCAGCGTGAGCACCACCAGCAGGATGTAGATCTTGACGTCGACACACAACATGTCCGAGTAGATGAACGAGATAGCGAACCCGAGCGACTCCCAAAGACGGTAGTTACTGAACGCCGCCTCAGACGTGTGCGGGAAGATGACTCCATAGAAGGCGTTGATCTGGGTCTGCCAGACGGCGTCAGCAATTCCCCAGGCGGCCGCCAGCAGGAAGAAAACATGCGATTCGTCCGGCCGTGGCATCCAGTGGATGAAGGCGATGATGACACCGTAGTTGATGAGCGCGCCGAACACGAAGATCGGGACGCGGCCGATGCGTTTGATGACGAAGCCGAAGCTGAAGGAGCAGATGGCGTCGCACACGCCGTAGGTGATCATCACCAGGCCGACCCGGTGGATGCCCCACGCGCACGACACGTACGCCTGGCGGTATAGGAGGGAGGGGGAGGGGTTAGTGAGCGACATGTTGACTTGAATGTGATGGGGACGACAGACGAGCGAATATGACTAGCAAGCAGGCTTTCCGAAAGTTACCCACATAGAAATGACTTCATTGAGATCTTGATCAGCCATTTGAACGAATCGGTTTAGTGATGTGATGACCAACTGAAATTCGTTCACAGCCGGTGAAACAAAGAGTCAGTTTAGTGCTGTAATGACCAAATTAACTATGGATAAGTTTCTTAATGGACAGTTGAATGTACGAAATACCTAAAACTAAAATTTACAAAACCATCTTAGGACTCTCTCGCATGGATCTGCGGTCATCGCCTATGTGTGTGCCGAGCTCGGCCCTCACACCTACCTTGGTGAAGTCGGCGGTGATGAAGCCCTGCTCGAAGCCGGACCACAGCGTCAGCGGCACGATCAGGATCTGGTAGGGTTTCTTCAGGTGCACAAAGGTGGCCAGCAGCAGCTGCAGGGGGCTCTTCTCACCCTGGTTGTTGGTGCGCTCCTTCTCACCATATCTACGGAAGATAAACCGGTCGTTCATAAAAGTGGCGGTGCAATGGCAATTAGCAATGGAGGTTACTGTACTGTATTCCTATTTATAGACATTATCAGTTGACTCGCTTGCAGGAATGCTTGTAGGAAAAATGCACACATCAGCGCTTGCACAATGGTCATTTGAAGAGCAGGTGCTTCAATCACCATAGTTTATGCTGGGCGATATATTGTCATTACGCTGACATTTCATGCGATGCAGTTGCGCAGTTCAAAATATTTACGACACGAAAATACTTCATACCACAGTAGGTACGTGCTGTGAGTTGTGACAATACTTTGTAATTTACTTCTTTTACATCCCGGTATCCACTAGATAGTCTATTCAACGGCTGATGTCGTGGGGCTGGGGCTTTAAATATATGCACATTGCACATCCCAAGCCGTCTGCATGCTGGCATGTGCACTAGGCATTGTGAAGTCGTCTCGGGGATGTGTGTCAAGGCTGACTTCACAGACACCAGCCGTTAGCAGGAGCCACGGTGTGTTGTGCTACGTGCACTGCCCGTTATGGTCACTCATGTCGCATCACCTGGTCATGGCATATCGCCAAACCAGCCTATCGGATCGATATTAGCCCCAAAATTGTCCCACTGTTTTTCACCTGTCGAGACTGTCGACCAGTATCGAGATGAGCACACTGGAGAGCACGGCCAGCCCGAGGAAGATGCCGGCCAGGGTGTAGATGCGCACCTCGTCCGGCCGCTCCAGATTCGTGTTGTTCACCGCCGAGCCGCCGGCCGACTCCGCCTGTGGAATAGAAGGGGTGGGGGCATTGGTCACGTGACCTCACTGTCGAACCGCCGACAGACTCCGCCTGTGGAATAGGGGGGGGGGGCATTGGTCACGTGATATCACCGCCGAACCGCCGGCCGACTCCGCCTGTGGAATAGAGGGGAAGGGCATTATTGGTCACGTTAGCTTGCAATCTGTGATATCAACTGCAGACCAGAGGCATTCGATAATGAGGAAGGTTGAGGTAGCCCTGAATGCAATGCAGGCTGTTAGCATACCAGGATAATTTTGACAAAAAGATTTTCATTATGTTTTGATTTTTTAAAATACGTTTTTGGATATCAGATTTACAGGAATGGAGATAAAACGCGCAATAGGTATGCATCCTTTGTGATTTACTTTTTATGCTTGAATGAAAGCTTGAATGGAAACAAGCAAAGATTCATATAAGTATTTACCATTGATCTATACCACCTAGCCTGTAGCACGCTCTACACTGCAGGACATAAAGATCCTTCCTGTTGGACTTACGCCGGGGCAGTAGTTGATTCCGCAGATGGAGAGGCTCTCTTCGGACGGCGGCTCGACACCAGCACCCTGGCCGGGATTCAGCACTGAAATAAGCAGAGTCGTTGAACAATTGCCGTGCTTCCTCAGTTTCCAATGCTTCCTCCGCGCTACTTTTGTAACGATGGTAGGATTGCCTTTGGGTACCATTTATACGCGATAAGCATTGCACAATACACACGAGTGTGCTATCTGCGGACTGCGATACGTATTGCCGCTAGGTGCCATCAGAGCACAGAGTTCTTTTCCTTAGGATCTGCTCTTTGTTACAAATGACGGTACAGTTGCAAATGAAGGTAGGTACTAGGTAGTTATATATTTGGCATTTCAGTTTCAGCATGGGACTCGTTCTGGCTTATATAAGAGTTGAGTTAGAATTAATAATGGCTAAACGAGCTAAACATTCCCAACTTTGAAGCATGGGAAATGGGAACCCTTGTCACTTACCCATGGATGAGATGAGGTTCCCCCAGATCTGTGAGGACTGGAACAGCAGGAAGAAGATGCCGAAAAATTTGACGATGATGGGCTCGGAGGCATCTTCGATGATCTCTGCGTATATCTTACCAACCTGTCGGGAAACAGTTGTCGTGTGAGAGTCGAACGAGTTTTGATAATTGATTGCCAAAGTACCTAGTAAAACAATGAGAAGGTGCTTCCTAATCAACTCATCATTATTATGTTGCATAACTGGTCATTACAAACCTGTGTCAAGTAGGTACACTTGGCCGACCACATCGGCGCCGCTCCGAATCCGAGGATGATGGCCGCCGGTATCATGGTGTAAGACCGGGGGTAGAACTGAGCCAGCATGTACAGCGAGTAGCAGAACGTGCAGACCACCATGGCCCACTTGCAGGTCAGCTTCTTGATGACCAGGGAGGGCAGGAACATGCACGACACAATCAGCGCCACGTAGATCGTTGCCAGACTCTTGGTGCCGAGACCTGCGAACAAAAACATAAGAGGTCAGATAACGGGTTAAGTCAGATACGTTGACTTTAGTTATGTGCTTTGGCTGGATATGATTCGACTCCTCCGCTTGTCCGAATCCAAATAAATAATAACTTGTTAGGTCGCAAACGCGCAAGAACCAGGCTTGGTAAGCATAACATTTTAAGACCGTTTTATCGTTCTTGCCCAAGGTTCATGTTGTTCAGATTTACCCCAGTTGAGTGCCCTTGCCTCGACCAAGTTCAGATTTCTTACCCGTTCCTCCCCGTCAAAGTTCACTCACCGGCCTCAGAGTTGATGGAGCTCTGCAGGTTAGACATGCTCTGGAAGGCCGTGAACAGGCACATAAACGAAAACGAGATGGCCACAACATTTTTGATGATGCGCCACCGGTCGGCTCGGGTCAGGTGGCCGGCCCCGGGCGTCTGAGGACCCGATGAGCTCCTCTCTGGGTCAGAGGCGGTGACACTGGTGGTCGAGGAGCTGGCGGTGACCTCCTTGGACGGCAGGTCGCCGTTCTTCTCGCCGATGTAGGACGAGTTGTCGTACTGGAAGTCGTTGCCCTTCCCCATGGTGGCGGGATGAGGGTGTTCCGCCGGTTATAACTCTGGAAGAATTTAGAGAACGGAATTAGAGGTGATGCGCCACGAAACTGCACTTCTTATAACAACCATGTAAGTGAAGGTACTGGGAGCTAGGGGTAGGTCTTCATATAAATGTAGTTTTACTCGTGTCGTCATTATCTGAAGAGTTAAATTGGGATGGATTAGATAGAAGATAGCTGTAAATGGTCAATACGAGTATGCAATTACATCCATTGCATACTGTATAATTACGAGCTGATGATAATAAAGGCTTTTAAAGCCTTGACCACAAAGCTGATAATTTGATTGCTTGCTGGAACCGAAGCCATAACTGTGAACCAATGTAGCATTTGAAATTCATCACAAGTCATCCCTGACGGCCAAGGCTCCTGCTCAACTGCAACCCGACAATCACCATCCGCCCGACCGTAGCAGCTCACAGACGGCACGCACAGCAATCACACTGCAGGGCTGGGGACTATACATAGCTCAGCTGCGTCAAAGGACCTTCACATTCCGGTGGCGAGCGACTGGCAGTCACGTGACCGGACAGGGAGCGGGCTGGAGGGGGTGGGTGGGATGGGGGGAGGGGGTGACCTCTGTCATCGCGCGGGCGCTCATCCGAGGCACACTCCGGCAGTCTCGCTCATTTGTCTACGCCACGGAGTGGAAATTAGAACACCAATTTACGAGTCTGTCTCGTATGTGATGGAGCCTTGCAACTGCTACCATCGAGCTATGTGCTTTAGTTTTCTGTAAGAGAGCTAAGCTGGATGACGCAACAATAGGAACAGAACAATAGGAACAGGCCAACTCAGGATAATAAACCCAACAATTAGCGATTTTTTGTGCTGGCTACCAATAATTCCTTTCTTTGAAAGATATTGTTTATCTAATGAACGATAAAAACTTAACGATTTGAATATTCATCCAAATCGGATTGATTGCGCTCGGCCTTACCAGTTTTGCGTTTTGAAAATAAGTATGGCATTAGTCCACTCAATAATGAAAAGTTTAATTCCTAATTGAACCGTTTGTATTTATGGTAAAAACGTTATGGTATTATGGTCTTAATTGGCAGTGTTGTGAATTATTATTTGTTATTTTTTTTTTTGAAATAACTACTCGAAAACAATATTACCTATGTCTGATTGCGAGGACCAAACCTTTCCAGCCTCAGTGAAACCCTTACATTATACCGATCGGGAAGGCGATGTCACACTTCCATTGTGAGAGCCACGCGCTCTAGTCTACCAGATGTATCTATGTCACACGTGACCGCGCAAATACATCGTGAACCCACGGCGTTCCCGAGCTGGGCTCAAATACTGGCTGAGAAAATTGGGTACCACTGATACCGTTCGTCCGTCCATCTGTTTGTCCGACAGTCCAGTTCGTCCTGGGAGAATGCAACGGCAGCATGGAAACTAGCACCAACTCTAAATAACAGCCGCGTGGCGAGGTGCTTTTCGGTGAATCTCATCGCAAACTTTCGGTGCAGTTTGGAGGTTTGATGTGTAGTCTGGTTGGTTATTCCTGAGACCATCATCACACACGACGGACGACTGAGAGATCCAGTGAGAGCAAAATTAGTGTTCATCGGACATGAACATTGAGCACATACCGCGAAATGGAAAGTCCGCCAGACTGGTCACGCGAGTTTGAATCAGCTGTCGCCAGAGCCGGTTACTCATGTCCGACATGTTCTCTAGTGCCGTGGACGGCTGTAAGAGCGACTGTTCGTGACTGCCAACCCAACACATGTCAGTTAAATGACAACGCCTCTGGAGTCTCAGTCACAAATCACAAACTCACTCCGCCAAAACGGCTCTGCTATTTCGTGGCAGCGAGGATTTCTCTCGCACAGCTGGTACACAGTAAGTACACACATAAGCTTTGAATTCTGATTTTAATGTGTTGTAGCTTATTTTCAGTATCTAGCATAAATGTTCAAACACAACACACTTTCGTATAGCCGGACAAGGGCACCTACTTTGCTAAGCACGGTAACGCGGTACCCGAACCCCCCATTTGAGCGATTCTATTCTCTGTCGCAGACGCTCAGCATCCGATCTTGACGAGCATACCGCTGTCTCGCCGGACGGCGGATCGTTCAATAGCATAGACGGCGCATCGAGCTCAGTGCGTCACATTACATTATGCGCCGAGAACAATGCACTATTAACAGGTCATCTAACAGGGACTTTCCCTACCGAGATGAGGCCAACGGATTCGCTGTGTGCTCAAATTTGTGATTGGAGGTCGGTTATAGCTTTACCAGCAATGTTGATTTTGCAACAAGTCAAAACCGCTGTGCATTTTGCAACATTTCTACTGACTAACAATGTCTAATCGGCGACATAACTAACACTTGCCACCACAGAGTCACAAACTCGCAGGGTCACGAATCTAGCATTCGGGGAGGCGAAAACAAACCCTCTAGAGTACAATTGTGTCCTTACAACAGTGACCAAGCTCGTCCAAGCGTCAATGGACATTGGACAATGGGGGGGGGGGGGGGGTCGCATTCCATGGCACCAATGTGGTTTCCTGCAACTGCGCCTTCGGCCGAAACGCCGTGTCACGTAATGTTACGCCTTAGTATGTCAGCAACTAACACTAGCATTGACCGTCAGGGGATTGGCTGTGACTGTGACATCCAGTCAGCTTTGTCACCCTCATCAACACTTCATTTTCTGTTCGGAGACGTTATTCGTGTAATGTTTTGTTCGTCTGAATGGAATCTGTTCGGTCTGCCAGTACTTCACCTTCTGAAGGACAGATGCTCATGGCTCAACCATCTGATCAATAGACACACGAGGAGAGTGTCCGGCTGTGTCGTCTGGTCGCCTTGACACACTCCGATCGCATCCCCGCGCAACCTGACCTTTCACAGCAGTCCACCTCTCTCGGTCCGTCCCTCTCAGTCACTATCGACAAGACCCCATCTCTTCTTTTGCAAACACTAACGCTCCTCAAGATTCCTTCCGTCTATTCCGGCTCCCATCAGTAAATTTATGTTATTCTTTGCTCCTCATGATACTCTTAGATGTCCCACGCTCCTCTCGGCTCCTCAATGGTCCTTCCAGCACTCTCTCCAGCTCCGTTTGATCAGTGGCGGATCCAGGGGGGGGGGCAAAATGGGCATTTGCCCCCCCCAAACGGCATAATTTTAACATTACGCCTATGGACGATGCATGGAAAGAATCGATAAATTGTTATGGTTTGCCCCCCCCCCCAAAAAAAAAACTATGAGCTGGATCAGCCTCTGCTTTTGATCCTTCCGGCCCATCCTGACCTCTCCTGGCCCGCTGTCCACCGTTTTCCGTCTGGCCGTCTGGCCATCCGTCCGTCCGTCCGTCTCCGTCTGTCCGTCCGTCGACCTGTGCCCTCCGGGCGTCACTGACACACCGGTGACCTCCATAGGACCGCTATCATTACACCGAGCGGCGACCGACCCCAACCCTGCCGCACGGTGGCACAACACCCCGTCCCGCGCAGGGGGGCCATTTCGCAACGCACCCCGGGGCCGGTGCCGCGCGAGATAGGGCGCTAATATGAACGGAGAAAAACTTCGCCAGCGCGGGCTGTCGACCGGCCGGCCGCCGGCTAGTGAAAGTGCGCCATTGAGGGGCCCGCTCGGGCATTCAGACGTGCCGCCAGCGGCGGGGGCGGGGTCAATTCTCCTGTCCGAGGGAGCCCTCCGATGGAGTTAGGCCCGGGCAGCGCTTATCGAACAGCACTGCGGATCCGAAGGTTGGGACTTTAATTGTGAAAAACCGCCCGCCCGCCGCAAAACGCAAACACCGCAAAACGCGCAAAACGCACGCCGAAAGCGCCAACGCAAACTTCGCAAAAAAACAATCGCACGCCCGCCGAAAACCGCAGAAAAAACGCACAAAATGCCGCAAAAAAACGCGCGTCCGCCGCAAAACACAAACACCGCAAAAACGCAAACACCGCCGCCGCAAAAAAAACGCCCGCATCGCCCGCCGCCGACCGCGAAACGCCGCAAAAAACGGCCGCACGCCGCGAACCGCAAAACGCCGCAAAAACGGCCGCCCGCCGCAAACCACTAAACGCCGCAAAAAACGACCGCCCGCCGCTAACCGCAAATAACGGCCGGCCGCCGGCAACCGCAAAACGCCGTGAAAAACGGCCGCCCACCGCAAACCACAAAACGCCGCAAAAAACGGCCGCCCGCCGCAAACCGCAAAACGCCGCAAAAAACGGTCGCCCGCCGCAAACCGCCGCTAAAACGGCCGCCCGCCGCCAAACGCAAACAGCAAAAACACCCGCATCGCCCGCCCGCCCGCCGCCAAACACAAAAACCACAAAAAACGCAAACACTGCCGCAAAAAACGCCCGCAACGCACGCACGCCCGCCGCCAACCGCAAAACGCCGCAAAAAACGACCTCCCGCCGCCAAACGCAACCACCGCCAAAAACGCAAAAACGGCCGCCCGCCGTCAAACGCAAACACCGAAAAAAACGCAAACACCGCCGCAAAAAAACGCCCGCCGTAGGCAAAACGCAAACACTGACGCATTAAGACAAATATGGCGCCATGCGGCAAATGTGGTGCATTCATATCTGCCGTTTAAGCAGCCATCCCTTAATTACAGCGCATCATAATCGTCCAATGTTCGACAAGGTTACGCACATTCTGCGCTTTGCGGCAAAAATGGCGCTTTGAGACAAACGTGGCGCACTGCAACAAACATGGCGCATTCGTTCATGTCGCTTAACAATTCATCCACCCACCAAATTCTAGCCCAATCGGACTTCAACTTACAAAGTTATGTACATTTGAACATTTCACTATAAAATATCTCCGCAACGGAGGTGCCCAGATTTGCACGTGTGCCACGTGACCACTGGTGGTGCAAGCAGGACTTGTCCCCTCACTGATTGCACCATTTCAGTGTTCCTGGCTTGTGCTGTTTTCGTGCTATAAGGCCACAAGTCGGCAAACACACGATAATCTGGGAGGTACGCGACTCAAACACGTGGCCACGTGGCACGTGCCGGACCTTTGATAGCTTCACCGTTCACACCACGTGATGACCCATCGACGTGGCCATCAGCATATAAAAGATGACCCCGGCCGGTGTCACCGTCCCTGAACAGTGGACGGCTGAAGTCGAAAAATGGGAAAATTTAGGGAAATTTCACCTTTCGAATATATAATTTCCCCAGAATTTCGAATTTTTCATTTTACAAAAAATCCGAGATAGCAGTTTTTTAGCCCCCTTCATTCTGTGCCTATACCCGTTTTCAGATCGACCCTATCATAAAAACAGACGGCCTGACGGCTATTTCCCCCATTCCTTGCATTTCACAATGCTAATATATTTAAGCACCAAAATTGATCCCGTGCCACGGCACGTGCAATAGCACGTGCGCCACGTTACCACTAGTGCGACAAGCTGGACTCATCTGCTCACCGGCTGCGTTGATTTGGTGTCGGTAGGTGGAGTGGTTTCCACGCCATAGGACCCCAAGTTGGCCAATGTCGGATTTTCCCGGAGGTTACCCCATCAAACACGTTTGCACGTGGCACGTGCTTTTCAATCGCCCCATATCTGACCCATACCATGTGGTAGCCGACACCCCGGTGCACAACATATTGAAACTTTTTCAAAATCTAACGTGGAAATTTTTTGCAAAATCGATTTGAAAATAATTTTTCGAATTCGCCATAGGCTCAACATGGGGTAACTGTTTGTGACGATTACCCGAAATTTTGTCAATTATATTTTAAATAATTACCACCGTCAGTTGGGGTGCCAGCCCGAGATCCGACCCTAAAAATATCAGCAAATATAATTGACGAAATTTTTCGCAAATCAAATTTCCAATTTTCCCCCATGTTAACCCTATGGGAAAATGCACGTGCCGATTACCCCAAAACGGGTTAATTATATTTCAAGCGACCGATGCCAGCCGGTAGCTCCCCGATACGGGACCAAACGCTGAAAATGGCAAGCAATTCTACCGTGCCGTTTTCGCGGGGATCAAAATGTCCCAATTTCCGGCAGAAACGCAAATGTCCCCCTAGAGAGGTAGCTCAGGTTGGGATTTTCAATAGAAAATCACAATTCTAAAGAATAGTGATTGTTCTTAATTGAAAAGTCCCAACCTTCGGATAGGCCCGGGCAGCGCTTGTCGAACAGCACTGCGGATCCGAAGGTTGGGACTTTAATTGTGAAAAACCGCCCGCCCGCCGCCAAACGCAAACACCGCAAAACGCGCAAAACGCACGCCTAAAACGCCAACGCAAACTTCGCAAAAAAAAAAACAATCGCCCGCCCGCCGAAAACCGCAGAAAAAAACGCACAAAATGCCGCAAAAAACGCGCGTCCGCCGCAAAACGCAAACACCGAAAAAACGCAAACACCGCCGCCGCAAAAAAAAACGCCCGCATCACCCGCCGCCAACCGCGAAATGCCGCAAAAAAACGGCCGCACGCCGCGAACCGCAAAACGCCGCAAAAACGGCCACACGCCGCAAACCGCAAAACGCCGCAAAAAACGGCCGCCCGCCGCAAACCGCAAAACGCCGCAAAAAACGGCCGCCCGCCGCAAACCGCCACTAAAACGGCCGCCCGCCGCCAAACGCAAACAGCAAAAACACCCGCATCGCCTGCCCGCCCGCCGCCAAACACAAAAACCGCAAACACCGCCGCAAAAAACTTCGCAACGCACGCACGCCCGCCGCCAACCGCAAAACACCGCAAAAAACGGCCGCCCGCCGCCAAACACAAACACCGCCAAAAACGCAAAAACGGCCGCCCGCCGTCAAACGCAAACCCCGAAAAAACGCAAACACCGCCGCAAAAAACGCCCGCCGTAGGCAAAACGCTAACACTGACGCATTAAGACAAATATGGCGCCCTGCGGCATATGTGGTGCATTCATGTCTGCCGTGTAAGCAGCCATCCCTTAATTACAGCGCATCCTAATCGTCCAATGTTCGACAAAGTTGCGCAAATTCTGCGCTTTGCGGCAAAAATGGCGCTTTGAGACAAACGTGGCGCACTGCAACAAACATGGCGCATTCGTTCATGTCGCTTAACAATTCATCCACCCAACAAATTCTAGCCCAATCGGACTTAAACTGAAAAAGTTATGTACATTTGAATATTTCACATAAAATATCTCCGCAACGGAGGTGCCCAGATTTGCACGTGTAGTGATTGTTCTTAATTGAAAAGTCCCAACCTTCGGATACACGGCGTCACTGCGACTCTGAGGGGGTTGTCCGAGGTCCGGACGACGGAACTGCCACCTGACGGTGTGTGTTTTGTGACGCAGAGTTGGCAGAGCAAACATTGGAGAGTGGAAGGGTGGTGGTTTTGCCACCGGGAAAACACGAGAACATTTAAAGACGTAGAAGATAGATGACCTGCTGATGAGGTAGAGGTCGCTAGCACAATATAATTATCGTTCATTTTGGCAGCCGTAGCTTATCAAACAAACTTATCAAACAGCTTATTTATTTATTTATTTACATCGTGTGCTCGTCCCTGAAATCATGGCCTAGGCCATAGGGCTATTCTTGAGCACGAGTCAGAACACATTGAAAGCCAAGGTAAAAAAGCTCTTCATTTTCATATTTTGAATTATCTACCTGTAAACAATCATGGATAGCATTCGCGTCTTTTTTCTGTCGTCTGCCATCCCGTTTCGCCCAACCTTGAACCAGGCATTCCTCTGGTGTGTAACAGGCTGACCCCAATTGTGTCCATTGACTCTGGGTTTTCCAGCTGCCTCTGGCCCGGTCTGCTATGGTGCCATTAATGAGCTCCCTAATGGAGCCATCTGTGACCCAGTCTGCCCAGGTCAGTGTGACCTCACTCGTCTGGGCTCGGCCCGGTCTGACCTCGCCCAGGGCGCGGGTGAGACGCCACGGAGGGGCGACTGGACTCGGCAGCTGACAGACGGAGATGTGTGGAGGAAGAGCAGGCTGTCATGGCTGTGGGCCGGTACAAACGGCTGTAGCTAGGATTGCAAAACATTTCAACCGTGTAATCCTCCGCACGATTCTGTCTCGCCGCACGCAATGAATAACATCTGCTTCAAACGTCCTTTCGACCTCTATACGCAAAGCAAGCCTCTCAGCTTCTTTCCTCTCGTATCGGTCAGCACATGCTTTTTAGTTTTTACCACCTATCCACAACCTCGCACAACATACTCAGTCGTAAACACGCTAGCCTGCGCGGCCCTATGGAAAAGCCGGTCTCGCTGATCATAGCGAAAGCAAACCGGTTCCGAACCCTAGGAACCCGTGCGAGATTCAGCCGGCCGGCCGAGTCGAGCGGTCACCTAAATGCAGAGGTTGTGGGAGGCCCTTCCCGGCCTCTGCACAGCTGATCCGTCTTATCTGCGCATTATGATGCGCTATTCTTGGAGGGCAGGTGGATCTCGGTTTTCTAAACGAGGTTTTGGGCCGGGAATTTCCGGGTTTTGGTAGCGGCATATGGTCGTTGGGTGATTCATTTTAATTGGCATTTTGATTAAGTACCAAAACACGTTGCCTCTGTGCACTATGCAACTGCGCTTAGGATTTGCCGACCATTTGATTCTGCTGATTTCATTACGAATTTGATGTTGGCGTGACCTAAACACATCAACAAACATGGAAATTTCAGACTTTCACATCCCGGGCATTTCCTTTGGTCCACCTGATCGCTTGAGAAACGTTTCTGAAAAACCTCACCGCCATTTAAAGGGATTATCCCACCTTTAACATGGGGTTTGAGTTGAGATAGCCAAGTTTGCGGCGAGGTTCAGAAACCACTATCTATCTAGGTTGCAACCCCCGCGGCCTCTTGGTGTTGAAGAAATTCGTTCCCTTCATTTGAAAATGGGCCTTGTACAAGGCCCTATCTTCAACATGGAGCGACCGTTAGTGTGACGTCACCTCGTTTAGTCATTCTGATTTAAATGGGTTTTTTTCGTTGAAAAATTGCTTAAAACTTGGTCTGAACTTTGTTGTGGTGCCTACAGAGTAAAAAGAATCAGCTTTATGACAGTAATGTGGCCTGGGGAAGGAGGTAATTTTGGGCAGTGACGTCACATATTTGAAAGTTTGTGTTTGGAATATGGGAAGCCTAAGATGTTTAATGAAAAATAAATGCCAGAACCGTGTTCCTGGTCATCCAATCTATAAAGTCGGGCACAATTTAACTGGTTTTAACAACATTTTAGAAGGTGTGATAGTCCCTTAACAATAAACAAAGCCGCTGTTATAAACAGGGCATCCCACACAGCCGTGAGAGGGACGATTCACGGTTCACGGTACCGTCTGTACCCCGCTCCGCCCCGCCTCGCCCCTGTCACGCCCACCTCTCAGCCAAATGGTGCAGCTCGCCGCTCAGCGGCATCCAGTCGACCTCGAGGTGACCTTGACGTGACCTCACCCACCGTGGACGGTGGCTGGTGCACATAGCGGGACGCTTCGGAGGGCCGCCGCGGACCTATTGTGGCTCGGCTGATATATTATTACTGGCCCCGGGCTGCTTCATGCTAAAAGGGCATTTTTGTGCATTGTGCAGTTTAAATTTAGAGATGTGTGCGAGCACCTGCAAGGCAGCTTCTTTATTTAGAATGCACCATCGAAAAACTTGTTATAAATTGAGCCTAAATAATGTCCAGACTCTACATAGCTTATCTTACAATAGCTGTCAACCGCAAATAGAATCCAAGGGAGTCTGATAAAAATATGCACCATTCATAAACGACGATTGCGAATCGTTTCCGACAGACTGTTTAAACGGATCAGTATGGCAAGTTACTGATAGGTACTACAGCCCATTGTGAAGGCAAACCAGAAACACTACACACCGATGGTTCGTCTTTTGGGTCCTTGTGCCTCAGAAAGACCGTTTTACTTTAGCCTGCCTATCAAGTCCACAGGTCTTTCAGCATTTCTTTAGTCACGGCGGTCGCGGTCGCGGACTTGGCATTGTCCGGGTAGCGCCGCCTCTGTCCCCGTCACGAGCCAGACGAGACACACGTGACTACCCTTCCACAGAAAGAAACCGGCACCGCTGGCTTTTCAGCACGTCATCAGTATTCTGAGCCAGGCGCCGGGGTGGGTGCTAAGAATTCAAAGGAAGGTGTCTGGCAAAGCGGATCTATCGGTGTTGTGAGCAGGGGGAGGCACTCGCCTTGGCCGTATATGGGCCAGAATGTCTAACGATTTCCGCCATGTTGTGTATACCAAAGTCTTGAAAAGTTGATCACTGCTATCAAACTGCAAGCATGAAGCAGCAGCACTTTTGAGTAGTGTACCTCTCACTAAACTGCACCTCTGCTAACGTACATGCAATTTATATTTCTGGTACCTATACACAACATGGCGGAAATCGATAGACAAAAACAAGTCACCAATGCTCCTTCCAGTATATATTAGAGTTCAGTGGTTGTGAGTAGTTTTTTCCTCGAGCGTGCATCGCTGAAGGTCTTTGTGGCGAGGTGTGGTATAAGTAAGCGACCTGGGTCAAATCATTGGAAGGCGTTGGTAGGATGTCGCAAGATGACCCCGGCAGTAGTAAAAACAGCCGGGAGACTTCGTAGTACGCCTGACTCATCACAACACAAAACAAAAGGAGAAAGCGTGCCTATTTCTGGTCAGGTCGCCTACCCATCGGTTCTGCTCGACTGCATGCCCAACATGCACATGGCGTAGGTCTGTGTAACGCTGGGACACAGCGAGTCTGGCCGCAGCTCTCGTTTGTCGATGAAATATGGCTACCGTGCTTAGGTATTTGGGCCGAGTCTATGAAAGTCAACTCACGAATGGCAATAAGATGTTGGTCGACCAGACTTGTTTCTTCTTCAGACAGAAACAGATTAACTGAGGCCCGTGACCTGTAGGTCAGTGCCTCACTGCCTCACTGCCGTTTGTCCGGATCGGTGTTCACATATCTTGCAAGAGCTCGTTCTACTCAGCCGGTGTCCGCACCATGCAATCCTAACTTAACTCCAACTCAGATCCAAACTCAGCCCTGCTGCCGTGCCGCACAGGTGTTTCAGTCCCGATCGGCGCGTGTACGACCAAACGTGATCCAAACCGCTGCCCTCCGAGTTCGCAATAGAATATTTGCACGTGCTTCGGAATGCAACCCGCTCTCTCGGCTTCCATTATCTCGTACAGTAACTCTTTCTCGACCAAACGAGGGGCCACAACCATCACTCGTGTCCGTCTTCGCAACTGCGTTACAACACGGTGCTAGTTCTGCTTCAGTTGATGGCGCTGCTAGACCAACGCTGGGGTCATTGCACTGTTGTTATTAGCCCCCGGTGTTGCCTTCCGAGGCGTTGTGTGTGCTCGAGCACACAAGTGGCACGTGGCATGACATATCAATTAGGGGAAAGCGGGGCAAGATGGGGATGTTAAGCTTCATGCTCACGTGCTTGCCAAAAAATGGACAGCAGCCGAAGTTTGTTGCTTTCATGATGTAGTAAAGGTACTTGGGCATCTTTTCCCTTATGTAGTATTAGATGCATACTATTGTTTGAAACCCAAAAACTGATTTTTAAAAACATAGCTAGATCCCCATCTTACCCCACTACCAGGGGTAAGATGGGGATGGACATGGGGTAAGATGGGGATACATTGGTATTTTTTTAAGGTACAGTTTCATTTATTCAAGTGCATTGCGTACAAAAAGTGGACCTAGAGAACCTAACCCCGTCACGCGATGACCTGAAGGTCAGGTCAGGTCATTGAACTTTGATGACCTCGGTTCACTTATTCGAGTTGTACATGTTTGTAGGCCAGTTTTTGGAGCTGAATTCGAATTAAGCAACCATATGAACATTTACGAAGTAGTTTTGGTGCCTTCGTAACATGTTACAAAGCTGTCAGAAGCGGTTTACTACGAATACCCGGCAGGACCCCTACTGGTTGACCTGACCTGGCCTGACCCGACCTGGCCTAAATGCATGAAGACATCATCTGTGATCAAAACTAACATGATATTCGTGATCAACACCCCGAAAACCCCATAGCAGCCACACTTTACGACGTTCTAACAGGTCCCGATTTCCCGACTTTTGGGCCATTGACCTGGCCTGGAAGGTCAACCAATGACCAAGGACCTTAAAATTGGGTATCATCGACTTCCTCTCGTCACGGGCAACACGCTCATTTTTATACGCAAAGCTCTAGCTTGATCAGGGGCGAAACGGCAAAGGGGGTCCAACGGACCCCCCCCCCTTTACGTTCGCGGCTGGAAAAACACCAATACGGGCGAAGGTTAACATCCACCTTGCCGCTAAAGCGGTAGGTGGTAGGTAAATTAAACACCGTAGGTAAATTATCGGCGCTAGCGCGCCACACAACCAATCGGGAAACCACTCCAGGGACAATACAGTGGTGATTTGGTAATGAAAAGGACGGTTCAGGTAAATGAAGAGCCGTATTTGCTTCGCCATAATCCCACACACGCCCGTATGAGTGATTATCTAGTCAGAGCTTTTGCTTGCTGATTGTGAGGGGTAAGATGGGGATGTCCCCATCTTGCCTCAAAATGGAACTCCCCATCTTACCCCGGCACGTTCACAAAATGTTAAGGACGCCACACACACAAAATTGCACTATTTAGAATAAATAAAAACACACTGTTGACCACCATATAAATGCACCTTAGTATACAATCATCAAGAGATTACCTTCACTCACACTGAAAACCAGGAACTCGCTTTTCCAGACCCCGTAAATTCCGATCATAAACATACGTTTTCACATCCAAACCCATCAAAAATATTGCAGTGGTCACAGGGCCGCAATAATTTTGTTATTGTCGTTTCTGGTCTAAAGGAAGTAAATAACCCCAGTGATCCCGTTCAGTCGCCTCTGAAATTCTGTATTTCAGTACCTCCCCGTCATACCCCGCATCCCCGTCTTGCCCCGTCTTCCCCTATTTAGCTTTCAGAAGGGTCTCCCAAATTTGATGCGCCACCTCGCGCGAAAGTTAGACCCATAGCATTGTTTTGCTTTATGAACGATTTTGAAGGACATCAGTTCTTGTAAAAAGAATTGATTTTTCGTTTTAAAATGTGCCAAAGTTCTTAGTGGGTGCTTTGCACCGTGCACGTACCGAGTGTCTGCAGATAGCCTGCTGTACGAGATGAACACCGGGAGACGTTGACTGAGGGTCGCTAACCCCACCCGAGGCAGCTAGCACACAGTTCTGCACGGATGCACCAAACTCGAACCGAACCCGCTCTGCAACGCTATCTGGTTGGGAGCGGTATAAATGTATATAATTGGCGCGTGGATAAGTATAGGTCTTTTGTTAGAAAACCACACGAGTTGTCGGAGTGCCAGGGTCGGAAACAATTCGCGAATCGGGCTCGTGCCAGAGCACGAGCGAACAATCGCACACCATGCAGGAGCCGCTGTAATTGACCTCGAGAGACCAAACAGTCGCTTTTGTTCCGGTGCATTCCGCCTGGAATGCATTTTGTCTTTGCATTTTTCCTGAATTCACCATTCGAAGATTGCATGGCGGCATTGTCGTTGCGGTTATTATAACAAGAGGCTTTATCTAGAAACGATAGAAATGTTTTATGTGGCATTTCCTATAATCGCTGGTAAAAATAACGGAACAACTCTACTAAATATACACCTCATCCTGCAAATACCACATTGACTTAGATTAGCATTCCATCATATGCTACATTCTCACCTATTGTCACCATCTCCCAGTAATCACTATCAGTGACGTCAGTGTTAAGCTCCGATCGGAGTGGGATTTCCATCCTTCGTTTGCCATTCCGTCGCGCCTGCAGTCTGCAGTCAAGGCAGTCGGGTTCCCTAAGGTCTCTCGCACTGCCGACCACCCCAATGCGTCACAGGTGTACTTACACGGGGGCTGGAATTTCCGACCGTGCCGTCTGGCAGGGGACACCAAGGTAACTGAGCGGGGAGCAGACTGACGGGACCGATCCGCTGCATTGCAGACGTTACTGAGGGACCCGAGGACATGACAGCGAGGTACGCAGACCAACACGCTGGATGAACCGCATAGTATCACAAATCTGCCTAGGGATGGAGGATATATAGAGCCGCGGGTTGGGCGAACTGTTAATGCTGACACAGGCTGAGGATGGAGATAAAATTTGAGAAGGAGGAGAAAAGAGTGGGACAGAGATTTATGACTGAAGAAAGAGGCATAAGAGGAAGGAAAGCTTCACATTTTTCTTCACCGTGATCCTTAACATATTGTTTCAATTTTGGTCAAGACAATGGCGTCCGCTCGTCCCAGAATAGCATATCTCTAGTGTTATTAGTGCTCTTTGCATGCATTTCCGAGGATAGAAAACCAGTTTTACCGCGGGCCGACCTGCCCATAACCTGTTCTACCGCTTCAACACGCGGCTGAGCTGACGTCTGAGCGGCAGATCAGACCGGCTTGGTGGACATAGAGCTACGCACTTACACAGGGCTCATGGATTCTGCAGCGTGTTCAATTTGAGCGAAACACGTGCCATGGAGTTAGTGCGTACTCAGTAAAGGGTATCCTACAATGCGATGTCATTTGCGTGTATGCATACAGGACGGCATGGGGAACGTAACTTGCCTTGTTAATAGCTCGGTAAACCATGTAATTAGACGTACTCTTAAACGAGGCTAATGATCTGTATGTATGACATGCACGCTTTTCCGCTCAATTATAATGAGAGCTGTGCGTGCGTGTATGAATTGTCGGCCAGCGGCCACCATCTGGTATCTTCAGCTGTGTCATAGTGTGTCAATGGTGTCCAGAGTACGCCCCTCGACACAGTTACACCATGCGGCGGGTGACTTCAGAGATAGCACCGAAGTCTGATGGGCTCTGTGCCTTCCTGTGCCATTCACCCCCGTAAACATACCCCAGATTCGTGCACAATTACCCGCGTGCTACTCTCACTAAGACGGACCTCCATAGTGGCGAACGTCATCAGGACATCTCGGGTCATAACTCGTCTACGTTTAGCTAACGACATCCGTTACAGATGCCGTCATCCGATCCCGTCTCCCGTTTCTTATTTGCGGCACCGCCCCCATCGGAGGTAGCAACGGTCGACACCGACGCCCCTCAATTGCAGTTTATCGGCAGCTGGCTGACGCAAAATATACAGTACAGCCCGTGCGGCAGTCGGAAACCACAGCCGGCTGTTACTCACGCCTTGCGTCACGCAGAGCTGTCACGGGCGTCACGGGGCTGCACGGGACAGCCCGGGGTGTCACGGCGGGGGGGGGGGGGGGGGGGCGGCGGCGGGGGCGGCGGCGGACCAATGGCAGCCGTCCCAGCGGTACCGCCCTCCAGACACACTGTTTATCGTGTAGCGGTGCCCCGCGCGGATTGGCCCTCGGCCTGACCTTGACCATGAATGGGGCGGCCCGACGGTGCCTCAGAGGGTACGGGGTGTAAACAGAGCCGTGTCCGGTGACAGATGCCGTGTCGGTGCGGTGGGACGACACACCGCACCGGTCAGGTCAGGTCACATTGACCGGGGACCGTTACCGCGACTGTATGTGGGAGCGAGGGCAGCGAGCCGTCAAATATTTACAGAATGGTTGGGAGATGAACTGCAGAATGACTGAAGTGTGATATTCCTCCAACGACGAATCGGATGAATTGCCGGGAGAAAACCCAATTCCACATCTCACTGGTTATCTGGATACGTTAATTTTTTTTAGGAAGTGTGTGCAATGCAACCTTTTTCTTTGTTCATTGAGCGCCTTTGAGTGTCAACTTATGAAATTCCCCAAAAATGGGGCAATTTTTATCATTCTATATGTACCTTTAGATGACAGTTCCCGTCAGCCATATTGAGCGAAGTTGAAACAGCGGGAAATGGGAGATAGAAAATATGATGAATTTAATCAAGATTAGCATGGAAGTCTACCTTTGGTTTTATCAAGCCATAGATAACATGAACTACCTGGATTGGACACTCGTTTTTGGCGCCAAAAATAAGAGGCCACTTTGGCCTCTTATTTTTAAAGGCGGCCTGTAACACTTTTAAGAGGCTGATATCTCAGCAACCACTGGGCCGATTAGCCTGCGGTCTTTTTTGTTCGGTAGCCCCATCCCTTCTGCCCCATAATTGACTTCTCATGATGCGTCTAGGTGACTGCCGTAGCACGTGCCACGTGAAAAGTCAGGGGTGTTCACTGTTCAGGGTATTTTGCATAAGTAGCGCTTTTGCGAGACTTATATCTCAGCAACCACTTGACCGATGTACATGCGGTAATTTTTGTAGGGTAGCTTCATTCATTTTACCAAGTATTGGACTATTCCCGATGCATGTGGGTGACCCCTTATGCACGTGCCACGTGAATGCGAAGAAGTGTCAGTTTTGTAACAATTGCAATATCTCGGTAACTACTCGGCCGATTGCGCTGAAACTTGGCATACAAATACGCACCCACCGGGCAATGTATATCCATGTGCCAGAGATGGGGTGCTGCTGCACGTGCGCACGTGCAGGGCAGGGGTCGTTTCCAGATCTCGAGAACGGCTGGACCGATGGCGCTCAAATTTGGTACACGGTTAGGGACCAGTTAGAAGGGTGCCGTGCACAAGTCAGTTGGGACCCATATTGCACGTGCGCACGTGCAGGGTGCCGCTTCCAGATCTCGAGAACGGCTGGACCGATGGCGCTCAAATTTGGTACACGGTTAGGGACCAGTTAGAAGGGTGCCGTGCACAAGGCAGTTGGGACCCATATTGCACGTGCGCACGTGCAGGGTGCCGCTTCCAGATCTCGAGAACGGCTGGACCGATGGCGCTCAAATTTGGTACACGGTTAGGGACCAGTTAGTAGGGTGCCGTGCACAAGTCAGTTGGGACTCATATTGCACGTGCGCACGTGCAAGGTGCCGCTTCCACATCTCAAGAACGACTGGACCGATTGCACTCATATTTGGCACATCGCTATAGACCGGTTAGTAGGGTGCCGTGCACCGAGAAAGTTGTGGCTCTGCGCGTGCTCACGCGCGCACGTGCACACCCCTCCGTCATATCTCGGGAACGGACTGACCGATTGCAATGAAATTTGGTGTGTGGCTGTTTGTTGCTTTTGTTGTGTGACCATGATGCTGACCGTGTATGAATTTTTCTCAGTCGACGAAGGTAAAGTAATGCACGTGCGCACATGCACACCTTATTTATATTTCTTCGAAAATCACCAAATATAACTGGTTTCCACATACACGTTTTATCTTTCTCATTGGTATGTAATACCATGTTTTATCTTTCCGTTGTCATCCTTTTCGGCCCGTCGAAGATCACTGGCCTTAAAATGTTTTTCACATACGCCTGTTTGAGTAGCATCAAAATCTGTCCTGCCCAGTGCCTTCAGCCAGAGATCGCGAACGGTTTTGTTTCTGGGAAATCTGAATACACATTTTTTAAATGTCGTTCTCTCGCTCGTCTCACCTTCTTTATACAGCACGGCATCTCTCTTCTTGTTCTTATAACCCGACCGACAGTTAAGCGCAGCGCATTTAACTGTCATATTTACACTGCTCGCCGACAGACTTATCTGCTTACGCCTTACATTATAGAATGTAACTAATGGCATATAAAGAAACAATATTATTCATCGTACTGTCATGAAATAATAAAAAGCAGCCTCTTGCCTTTCGTGACTTTCAAAACGACTCTCAAAAATGCTTTAACAGCTGTTGAATGTCGCGTGCACTTCAATTTAAACATTCTTTCGTTTCTTGCCTAATTTGACAGCAAATAGCAAAATTGCAAATAAATTTACAAAATAGAAACGCATGTTTTGTGTAAAGGCCTGGCTACACTATGCGTTTTCTGCGTGCGTTTTTGCTGGTTGGCATGTAACCCCTCTGTGTGCCGCTGAGGTCATCTCAGGTCATGAACGGTCACCTTGCTATTCCCTGATGGCACGCCAAGTTTGATCCAAATCGGTTCGCCAGTTTTGTTAACTTTAAAATGGGGTGTGAACGCGCACACGTGCATATTCACGCCCTTCTGAGGCACACAGTCACGACACTTTGTTATCCTTCAATCGCACACCAGCTTTTTATTGAAGGCGGCGTGTCCCATTTTTAGCTGGAACTATGGGATGTGCACGTGCGCACGTGCATTACCTCACCTTCGTCGACTGAGAAAAACTCATACACGGTCAGCATCCAGCCACACACCAAATTTCATTGCAATCGGTCAGTCCGTTCCCGAGATATGACGGGGGGGGGGGTGTGCACGTGCGCGCGTGAGCACGCGCAGAGCCACAACTTTCTCGGTGCACGGCACCCTACTAACCGGTCTATAGCGATGTGCCAAATATGAGTGCAATCGGTCCAGTCGTTCTTGAGATGTGGAAGCGGCACCTTGCACGTGCGCACGTGCAATATGAGTCCCAACTGACTTGTGCACGGCACCCTACTAACTGGTCCCTAATCGTGTACCAAATTTGAGCGCCATCGGTCCAGCCGTTCTCGAGATCTGGAAACGGCACCCGGCACCCTGCACGGCACCCTGCACGTGAGAAGTCACGTGCAATATGGGTCCCAACTGCCTTGTGCACGGCACCCTTCTAACTGGTCCCTAACCGTGTACCAAATTTGAGCGCCATCGGTCCAGCCGTTCTCGAGATCTGGAAGCGGCACCCTGCACGTGCGCACGTGCAATATGGGTCCCAACTGCCTTGTGCACGGCACCCTTCTAACTGGTCCCTAACCGTGTACCAAATTTGAGCGCCATCGGTCCAGCCGTTCTCGAGATCTGGAAGCGGCACCCTGCACGTGCGCACGTGCAATATGGATCCCAACTGACTTGTGCACGGCACCCTTCTAACTGGTCCCTAACCGTGTACCAAATTTGAGCGCCATCGGTCCAGCCGTTCTCGAGATCTGGAAACGACCCCTGCCCTGCACGTGCACACGTGCAGCAGCACCCCATCTCTGGCACATGGATATACATTGCCCGGTGGGTGCGTATTTGTATGCCAAGTTTCAGCGCAATCGGCCGAGTAGTTACCGAGACATTGCAATTGTTACAAAACTGACACTTCTTCGTATTGCACGTGGCACGTGCATAAGGGGTCACCCACATGCATCGGGAATAGTCCAATACTTGGTAAAATGAATGAAGCTACCCTACAAAAATTACCGCATGTACATCGGTCAAGTGGTTGCTGAGATATAAGCCTCGCAAAAGCGCTACTTATGCAAAATACCCTGAACAGTGAACACCCCTGACTTTTCACGTGGCACGTGCTACGGCAGTCACCTAGACGCATCATGAGAAGTCAATTATGGGGCAGAAGGGATGGGGCTACCGAACAAAAAAGACCGCAGGCTAATCGGCCCAGTGGCTGCTGAGATATCAGCCTCTCAAAAGTGTTACAGGCCGCCGTTAAAAATAAGAGGCCAAAGTGGCCTCTTATTTTTGGCGCCAAAAACGAGTGTCCAATCCAGGTAGTTCATGTTATCTATGATCAAGCACATCTCGTATTTTTAGCCCATCGGAACAATGCCCGGTTTTTCAGGTCTCCTCTTCCGCGCGAAGCAAGTTACTCTGAACAGCTTTCAGATTTTATGAAGACAACTGAATCGAAAGTTCACTTCTTTACATTTGATCGAACTGTCCGCGTTTGATGCAAACTGCACGACTAACTTTACAGTTGTATGTATGCAAGTATTCAGAGTATCCCAATCCGTGATATTAAAGTTGCAGGATAAGTTTTTGATAATGTGCCGTCGCAACTAGTTCGATAATTATGTTAATGTTCGGATTACAGGATGATACTCACATGATAAACGTATGCACACTCGCTTCATAAAACTTCTTACAATCGAGTATATACCTAGTTGTGGTCTTATGGTGCATACCTATGCGGTATTAAGTTGCCAATGCATTCCCAGACATAACATAAATTGCAACATTCAACCGTGCGCGTGCATCCACATTCACAGTTCTGACGTAGGTATTGTCGGTTGTCACCATAACACGCACCGTTGACCCACCTGTGTTGTCGAATGTCGTTCCTCTGGCTCCGCTGCGACCACCTGTGTTGTCGCCGAGCCCAGTCAGCTGTCAGCTCCGAGCCCAGTCAGCTGTCAGCTCCGAGCTCCACCGGCCGCGCACCACGCAGCTCTGTCTGTGCGCGACTGCGGCCGTTCGGTCGGCTCGGCGGCGGCGCCGCGCCCGGGACGGCCGTGAAAGCACGTGCAGCCCCAGCCGGTGGACCTCGCCGGGGGCTGCGGGGAGGGGCGGGGGCCGAGGACCGGCCCCGACCCGACCCGCCGGGCTGGAGGCCCCACTGGGACAGGGCAGATGGGGAGACGGCTTTGTGGTGGGGGATGTGTGGCGAAATGCTTACGCGCAGTTGTGTTTTTGTTGTTGGATAAAACGGGGTATTCATCTGTTGGGTTCTCCAAGGGGGTCATCTGAGTCCGTACCGTGGCCTTGCTCTTTGTCGGGGAAGCGGTGACCAGCGAAATAGGAGCTTTATATCGCATGTTTTGAAATTCGTTTTTTTTTATGATTGACAGCAGTCTGAATGGCTCAATCTTGAAGCAATATCTTCATCTTGTTACGGGGTTCATTATTAGGATGCGTCTCACACGCAACCAAGAGTGAAAACTACAACATTGATATTCTAACAATTTAGCTGTTCAAATATTTTTGCTGTTTTGGAACCGACGTAAGATTGAGAGGTAGTATCCAGTAACCATATCGTGCGCGCCGCGCTCTGAGAAAGGCTCGAGCCAATAAATAACGGACGAGGAGGGATTAATGCATGTCCTCAAAACGAGGCAACGTAGCGACGTAGCGAACCCGGTATACCAGGGCCTCCTCTAAGGATTTTTCACTGGGTGGGCAAAATTTTCGCTACTCCCCTGCCCAAGGGTGGATCCAGCCACTGTTTTGGGGTTCAACCAATTTCATAACCTGTTACCGGGGGGGGGGGGGGGGGCGGGGGTGAGGCGAAATAAGCAGTGCCGTTATTGGAAATAAGATGATAGTTTGCAAAGTTAACGTTTGTCGTATGTTTTATGGTTAGCAATGCTCGAGCGATTCGTTCCAGAGTTACATGTACAGCCCTCTGCAAACTGCGTGGTAGGTAGGTATTCTTATTCGGTATTCTTGCTATTTTGACAATGCACCAGTTTTTGTGACCTTGTGACCTGACCTCGGGTCACTGGAACCTAAAACTCCAAGGCCAAGTGACAAACAGATGCTCCAAGTCGTGTCTTAAATTTGGTAGCGCTACGTGCTATAGAACTCACGCTATCAACGAAAAACTCTGGCATTCGGTTGCCGCTAAACTGTTAGTCCAATTTTCCCCTGACCTTGTACCGGGTTTGTGACCCGGTGACCTGACCTGAAAAGACTAGAGACTTGAACTTTTCAGGACAAGTGCCAAAAGGTTGCCCCAGAGGGTATGCGAAATTTGAGCGCCGCCGTTTTTACGTTATTTGTGAAAAACCTTAGGGGGGTGCATCAACCCCCCTCATCGGGCGAGGGCTAACTAACATAATACATTGTAGTAAAGGCTACCCGAACCGGTAATGATTCTTGCTTATTTGTTCAGCTCAGCCGTATTTAGAGATTTAGCTGGCTTTGTCCATGAATAACAATATCGGCAGGGGCGTAGCCAAGGGGGAGGGGCCACGGGGGCAATGGCCCCCCTCCCTTGAGCGCAAAACGCGCCATTGGAGAGCCCCTCAGGCCCCGGGATATTTTTTTCAAACACTGGATAAAACGTCTTTTACTCGGAAGAAAATTGATATCGAAGTTTCATTTCTCTGGCCTTCTGATGACCCAATGGGCCCCTGCACTCATCCGATGACCCCCGGTTTTCTGGGGCCCCTGGTCGCCTAGGGGGCCCCGGTCGCTTGAGGGCTAGTCGCCTGGGGGCCCCTGGTCGCCTGGGGGCCTGGTCGCCTGGCCCCTGCCCCCTGGTCGCCTGGAAGAACGTTTGTCACCTGCAGTGGCATAGCCAATGAGGGGGCCAAAGGGTCCATGCCCCCCCCCCTGGAAGCCAGGGGTCCTTATTCTATAGGGGCCCCTGGCTGACACAGTGGGCCCTTGGCGACGCAAAGGCCCCTGCGGCAGATCCTTTGACACAGCTGAGTAGTTATACTTTGGCCAAGAGAGCCCCAATTTTAGAGCCTTGGGGCCCTATTGAAACCAGGGGGCCAGTTGGATGGGATGGGTCCAACTTGGGTCCAACGGTGTGTAAACAGAATCAATGCGTTCCGACTGTTGGTCTGACCCTATATCGGTTTGAGGGAGCTCCGATCGGATCCACTGTCGATCTGAGGGGCCCCTATCGGTTTGAGGAAGCCCTCAAATGCCCTGAACGGGTCCTTAGTTTGTCTGAGAGAGCCCTCCGTCGGCATGACTGGGCCTCTGCAAGTGCAAGGAGGGCTTTTGTCGGTCTTAGTGGCCCTTAGGCGGCTTATATGACCCTCAGACGGCTTACGAGGCTCTCATGCGCTGTAGGGGCCTCTGACGGTCTGAAGAACCCTCATCCGACCTACGGGCCCTCAGACCGCCCTCAAAACCGACTGGCGACTCTATGAAGCTATTCGTGGGCCTATCTAACAGGGCCCATGGACTGCTTACCCCCTAAGTTCTAATATTTTTGTTAATAAATATTTTTTTCCTATTTATTTGGCCCCCCCCCAAAATATTGGATGCAACCAGATGGCTTTTTGAATTTTGAGGGGGTTATCTTGGGCCCCTGTGCGTTTGGCCCCCTCCTTGAGGAAATCCTGGCTACGCCCCTGAATATCGGGCAACCAGAAAACTTTTTTGACCTTCAAACAGCATCCAGTTTGCTTAAGACCAGAAAGGTAGTACCGGACGTCCGGCCGGACCAGAATTTTTGCATTTGCTTCTGGGTGGGCAAATCGACGCCACTGGGTGGGCAATTGTGGTGACTGGGTGGGCATTTGCCCACCCAGTGGGTATGTTAGAGGAGGCCCTGCGGTATACGGTACTCGGAAGGTGGCGTAAAGATCTATCAAATATAGGTAGGCCTAGCCTAGTATATTCTAATACATTTTCGTCTTATTTGACAATCCGGATTATCCAGCTCCGTAAGTAATAATTCACCGGACCATTAATATTACTCTCGGCACGGGAGTAGGGATCGGACTTTCCCGCCTAATTTGTCCGCTGACGTCACTAGTGGTGGCCACTGGCCAGCGGGTGTCCGATGACGTCACATGTTATGATATACATTGGTCGGAGGTTATGTTTATCACTATACCTAGGTGATGGGAGCCGCTGACGAGCTACCGTATATGCGACCTAGGCGTGACGTCTAAAAGGCATTTAACCCTAACTCTGAAGTATGGGGACATTTTGGAACATGTAAAATTGCGAAACTGCAGTGACGCGTTCTGCAGCGCGTTTACATTAGTGCGCATTTGGATCTTCCAGTGTAAAGCTGAACTCCGTCTCTGTATATCATCATCCAAACACATTTTGCGACCCAGGAAAAAGGAAATCTGAAGTCAGACCATCAGACCGACTCACGCGCTTACGGTCTAAACTTCCAAATTCATCTGGTCCTTGGCTGGATTGAAGGACATTGGGACAAGTTTGGAACAGAAATAGCGGATTATCCAAATGCTGGCAAGATGACGTTTGAAAGCCGAGGGCACCACAGCTGTAAGGGCGTGCAGCCGGTTCAGCTTGTCAGCTCTGGCAGATAGGTACCGAATGAAACGAGAAATGTCGCGTTGCAGATCTCAGCCAGCGGACTTGCAGCGGGGGCCGAAGTGTGAAGGTTGTTTTGAGGCTGGGATGTCCATTTCTATGCGCTCTCGATGCTGCCGAAACGAATTAAGCCAGCAATTAATCTACTTTCAATTTTTCGATTTTTTAATCCCAGAGAGGCTGGTTACAAATGTCTTTTCATTGTTTACTTTCATCAACAAATTTATGAGAGTCAGCTATCTTTGAAACAACTGAAATAGCGCCCTTCATTACCTATTCGGTATTATGTAAATATCTCGACGCATGATGATCGAAAAAGCCATTGCATGCGAATAAATCCAGGCGAATATATTCGTCATTTGAATAGGCACATGACGTGGTCAATGCACAGTGAATCACGAAAATGATCTATTGGATACAATGGCAGTGTCCTGGATGCTACAATTATTACTTCTTAAAAATATGCGAGCACTCGATACTTCAGCAGTTTTTTGAGTCATGAGATATGAATCAAAAAAGCAGAACAATGTCTCATACAAATACATTGACAGCACGCATTTATGCCGAATGGTAGCAGGGACTGGTTACACAATACGCAGCACATCAAGGGAAGGGCGTGGTGCGACATGAACATAGGCATAATGGGATATGAAAAAATCAATAGATGGCTCTATTGTCGTCGAAACACCACGCTCGTCTCGGGAAGACTGTCGTCGAATAAGATTAAGTCGCGTCAGCTGCCACAAACTCTGCATTCTTAAATAACAGGCGGCTACACTTGTCAAAGAAGCTGCAATCCCAAACACACACACATGAATATGGATGCAGGTTCTAAACAGGTCGACAATCGATGATCATAGGCGCCATATCATATGCATCAGTGATCATATGTATACTTAAGCCATGCATCAGTAGTAAAAATGAGACATAAATCGCGGTTTTCATTGGTGCAAGGAAATATAACTTGAGAGCTTGCATTACTGTTTGACGTCACAAACCATGCATCATTAAAGCGGTAACGTGACCTTGAATCAACAGATCTAACTCACTAAGAGACCATATGCATGCTGGAAATGCTGCGGTATTTTGGCCAGGTTATGCCTCGACATGAAAATATCCAGGATCGATAAAATCCACGATCAATTGTTAGTAATTAAAACATTTCAAATTTTCAGGCACAAATCGTCACATCACTATCCTACCACAACGGGCAATCAATAGACAATAATATCCACTCGAGACATAAAGCAATTCAACTCCTCGTTGTCACCTCCCTCTTCTTACATACTTAATCTCATCCGAGTCATTCAATAAAATTCTTACTTACATTTGTTCACACTCTAACAACCCTTGCCGGCGGTTGTTTCGCGCAGCTATTTTACACATAGCGCGACAAGACCCGGCTATAGCGTCAACTATAGGAATGACTGCAGACGGCAGTCCGGACTCAAGTTGCCAGACTGCGGGCAGACGCTCAGCGCTGGCCGCTCGGCTCTGGCCTCTCAGCGCCGACTGTTCAGCGCTGCACGGGACAAGAGTTGAGCAGGACGTTGCTGAGCTCCGCCATGTCTGTCCAGTCGCGCCGCGCGCCGTTTATGTCGATGTTGCGGATGCAGCCCTTGAAGTTGTCCGTCGGTGGCGTTAGAGATGTTCGTGCAGAATCTGAGAAAGGACGGAACCTTGATGTCAGTCGACGTCAGCTGAGCTAGCACGAACTTCTCTCCTGAATAGACGATAAACGATACACGCCGGTAATAAAAACAAACACTTATGTTGTCATTGTCACACGCAAATTGCATACGACGATGAGTTTTGGACAGAGAGCTAGTTTTAGTCGCGATACTGACCTGGCAATCCGCCCAGGAAGAGCGGCAGGGCGGCGGTCGGCGGTCGTGCCAGACTGACACTGGACACTCCGTACCGTTCCGGATACTGGTCCACCTTCAGAATCGCCTGAAACGGAGCACCACTAGTCAGTGCAGTGCAGGTGGCCTCGCATCATTTTCCCATGAGTCGTACGAGTCGTACTGCGCCGTGGATCTCTGCATTCTTCACAGCCCACCGCGCCCACTTTCTCTGTCGAGTTAACGACTATAACAAAAACAAAACCAGTCGGCGGGATGAGCCGTCTCAAGGACGCTGCTCTGCTCGCGTTCCCCACAATTTTCCGAGATAGCCGGCCTTGGGTGTCACGGGACATAGTTGAAACATGATACGGCGATGGCCACGGCAGCAGACGGGTCTGGTAGGAAAACGAGAGAGCGTAACCACGAAAGGGGGCCTTGACGCGTTCATGACGTTTTAAGGAACCTTGGTCGTGGCAGAATACGCAAGTGGGATTAATCAAGAACGTAAGCGATAGGATACCTACTCCTGTATGCTGGCCCGAAAGACTATACGCCCCGACCCAACAAGTGTAGAAGTGATCATCTCGCACCCTTCTTTCGTCCTTACCTGGTCTTTGCCGTAGGTGGCCCGGACGGTGTGCCACCGGTTGTTACAGGCGAGGTATTTAGCGGGGAACGACTGACGGGCCTCGATAGGCTGGCCGGCGCTGTTATCGACGGTGAACACCACCTGGCGGTAGAAAAAGGAAACACGCTACATTTTGGGAACTCGGCAATATCGCAAAGAGCATGAAGAATTGGTAGAACTCCTACCACATATTGAGCTTTATGTCCTATCTACTCTTAACGCCTAGTAAGGGAGAGAAAAACGGAATCCAGAGCATGCACGCAGTATTCCTGAATAACTACCCCACCTTTAGCCCTCAGTATAGCCGCTCAACTATAGCTCTACATATGCAGGCTCCTAACGGTGCCCCGGATGCTTACGTCACCGTCACGCAGCTCCAGTGAGAGCATGGCCCTGCCGTTGTCGTTGAGCAGGTTGACGAGCACGCCATTCAGCCGGCTGGTCCTGAAGTCGAGCCTGAGGTCGAACTTGTCGCCTAGCTTGACTGCATCGGCTGCAGCATGGAAGGAAATTAGGAATACAGATGAGGTGACATGAACAAAGTGTGACCAAATTTATTGGGTAAAATATAGACACCTGCAATCTGTATCTATCTGACTTCTTCCATTTTCATTTTTTTTTTACATTCTAAGGTCTTTGAGCGCAATTTTATTTGGCTGTAAAACTATCAAAACTCGTAACAGCTCGACATTTGGTATACTGTTGCTGTTTTGCCAATATTCCGTTTTCATCACGTCGTTGCGTTGCGACTCACCATACTTGGCGAACGCGTCTCCTGCGAAGAAGGTGCCCAGCTCGACCCTGGCCATGCACTGGCCCACCCGGTGGATGATGTTGTTTCCCGAGGGCAGGTCACGCACGCGGCCGTTGATACCCAGCTGTTTCATACAGCCCTTGAAGCCCTCAGTTTTCTGCGGGACAGATGCCGCTGTGGTTAACGGTTGATACATGACATTTGACGCTAGTGACTTGAAGGCCATTGGCTCCTCTGGTGCAATTTCCACATGGCAGCTACTCCATTTTGAGCTCTTTGTCCCAAGCGGGTGGTAAACAACACTTTGCAGTGACATTATGACCTTGACATATGAATAGCTGATAGTCCGGTAAAATTCCATTTTCGCGGCATGTATCGACAACAGGCCCCTCCGCCATTACATCTAGGGCTCCCAATAGCAACCCCTCCTCCACACACACACACTAATGAATACCTAATAAAATCATGCAAACAACAAACACTCACCAGCATCTCCAGTTTCTTGTGCCCGGGTATCCGCGAGTCGCTGTCCTGACCCCGCAGTTCGATACCCTGGGGCGGCACCCCGCCGACGTAGAGGGCGCGCCCCACACGGATAGAGTGCGGACCACGCCTACTAGCCGGAGACGCCCCGCCCACCAGCAGCGTGTACTTGCGCTTCGCCTTGACGAGGGTCACCTGAGAGACGAGGTAGGGGTTATTGTTAAGCATGGCGGTGCAAAGGCTTTAGGAAGGAAACACAGACCTGCATGTGTCAGCAAAAAAAAGTTGTTTAGGCTAGGAATTTAAATATGAACAGGAATGAGGATGAGGATAGCACACTTAGAATTGATAATAATATTGTGATGACAATAGATGTGCTGTTTTTGTAACATCATGTAACGTATTTAGTTATATAATATGTCGTATTACATAAAAGGTAAATGACCCTTCAGACATTGTGCCTCCTATTCCGATTACAGGAAGATAAAGGCGAATATGATTTAAAACAGTAACCACGATTATCTGAGCGATAAACAGGCTAAAACGTAGCATTCATCCAGTTCACTACGCTATTTTAAGCAGCTGAGAGGGTGTCGTAACATCAGAGAATGAGATCCTGCATCCACCGATAACAATCGCAGAGATTCTTCCTTTTTCCATCCGGGTTTAGCCATGAACCATTCTATCTTCTTCCATCCTCCTGCATCCTGTTCTTCGCCGTCTGTCACGTCATATCATATTAGTTCTATTACATTTCATGTAATGCGTATTTCTGTCTTATTCCTCCTTCTGTAACATCCTACACCATCTCATCCGATCCCATCCCATCCCAAATCCCGCCCCCTCTCCCGCTCTCACCATCTGCCACTGCCCGTCGTTGAGCCGCGCCCCGGCACTGAGCTGCACCGCCCGCCGTTTACGGCGCACCGTCAGGTGCACGGCGCCGTCCTGCAGACACAGCGTCAGAGACGAGCTGCGCTTCCGAGACGGACTCTGTAAGGTGGAAGTGGGGGGGGGGGCGGGGGAGGGGGGTCAGAGGGAGATATGGAGGTCCGGAGAAGGTCGATAGGTCAGTGGTGCAGAGATTCCTAATTGCATAACTGTTTATTGTACTGATCACCCGTCGAAACGGCTGTTGTTCTCTGTATGACATAAACACTGGCCTCAAATAAGGAGCCTAATCGCCGTTCAATCTCCTAGCAGTGACGTCCAAATCAATGGGTATAGAACATATCTAGATGGCATGATAAGCCTTGCCAAACCCACCTCAGTGTGCAGCAGCAGTCCGTTAGGGTAGAACGTCCGGAAATCGAGCGTAATGTTAAAGTTCCGCCTGAGGTTCTTCCTCTGAACAGGTACAAAGACGTGGCTGAATGGATCGTCTCCCAGCTTCACGGCCCTGTGAAACAAGAAGAGAGGTGTTACCGAACATTGATGCAGCAAGCAACGGATTACGGAACACATGCAAGATTCACACCAGTTTTGTATACTAGTCAGAGTAAGTGTGAGTTTGGAACTCCTGCAAGACTTACGGAAGAACGATCGTTCCATTCTCTGAATCATAATAGTTAATCCCCAGCTACTCTACCCTCCAGCACCATTTTCGGCGTCCCACCTGGCCTCCAGTGTGACCTGTGAGGGCTTGTTGCACGAGGTCGGCTCCGGCTCACTGGCCATTTCGTGCAGCATCCTACTCCGGAACAGGTCGCCATTACACCGGCCCAGAGTGACGCGTTTGTGACGCAGCGGCGCGTCAAACTGCATCAGACTGGTGGGGCACAGCGCGTCATACGATGTCAGATATCACAGCGGCATGAGAGATCGGATTATTATAGACGGACGCTTAGGTCATACCGGGATGATAATAGACATCACGTGTTCATGGGCCAAGAGTTGTCATGTTTTCAGTTTTCAATGCTACGATTCTCCTAGACTTATCGAAAAATGACACAAATATGACGCAAATAATGTGGCGTAGCTTATGATGTTGTCACACATGACAAAAACATCCTAAACCGTGATAATTATATTGAAGTCTTTTGTGGTCCCCTATTGGCTTCACCTGACTCTCTTCTAATATTCACCATCCCACACCGACCTGTCTCCGAATATGACGTCCGAGATGCATCCGTCGAATGCGGGCGGCGCGGGGGTGCTGAGCGCTGAGGAGAGCTCCGGCGGTACCCCTCCCAGGAACAGACCGCCGCTCTCCGGCGCCTGGACAGTACCGGAGCGGCGCGGGAGCTGACCAGTGGCCACCACGATATCCGACACACGCATCTCCAGTCTGACGGGAGGGGCAGGTCAGGTCAGGGGCGGGTCTGGTCAGGTCAAAGAGAAAACGAGTTGGTGGGTTCTCAAAGACGATGTTCTGGATAAACGTCCTAAACCTCAGCACAGGCCGTGTCACTTATGAACATAACCACATCGTTACCGAACTCCTATGCCCAAAAATGAGAGCGCAACCCTGCTTCCTTCTCAGCATGACACCCTCCGCTCCGTGACCCGTTGACTTACTGTCTGCGCTGTTTGAGCACGGTGACCGTGTGCGGTCGGCCGTCGTGGAAGGTCCGTTTGGAGGTGAGCACCGCCTCGCCGCCGCCGCCGTTCACACGCAGCTCCAGCTTCCCATCGCTCAGACTCAGCATGTAGTACTCGTTGTTGAGTGGGTTCTCGGCCGGCACCTGTCGGGGAGATGGAGTTACACGGAGGTCGGGGGTTCGGATCTGGATAAGGGTGTCGATTTGACGGCATCGATCTTTTAAACCTGTTTCTCATTTTAAGTATAGTTGGCAGCAAAAAAAGACGTATGAATAAATTTGAACCATCAAAACATGCTGATGGCTGGGAACTTTTACATTATAGAACTGGAAGAATCGCTGAAATGACATCGCTCTACCCCTCCGCGTGGTTTGCCCAATTGGACACATTACCTATCCTAATCTCACGCCACATACACATGCGATGATTACATCGACGATCAAGCATGTTCAAGCCGAACTGCGCACTACACACAACACGGGTGAACATTGTTCTGGGCCACATGGTGCTGTGGTCGTCCCTGTGCACAATGCACATTGTACAGTCCACCGCTAAAGTAATGTGTGGTTTTACCAATCTGAACGGATGGCTTTGACTGGCGATTTCTTAAAGCGGAGTTACTGAAAAGAAGACGCCAATAGATAAAGTTGCAGCTGCATGGGTGACGAATTGACGATACATGTAAGCTACATTCAAAGTTTCATTGTAGTCTGGCTAATCGTTCCTAAGCTTCAGAAGCAAAACATACCCATGACTGAAACCACACATTACTTCTGCTGTGGACTGTACATACTCCCCGATCCCCTTCGTTATGCCTAACGTGCGACATTAGGCATTGACAAAATTATATAAACGGATACGCGGCATTGAAAGGTCTGGGAGCTTGTATGTAGTTACATGCATGCAATATGGGACATAACACTTGGCTCAAGTCACGAAACGGAAATGCATAAGACAGTCATTACGAAGGTTGTTTATAGGAGTGGGTGCATTCACAATAGCGATTAGTCATCTTGCATGTGAGGATAATCGTGCGTTGTGCATATATATTTGATGCAGAGCTCGCAGGCAGCAGCTGAACGCAGCCTATTCCAGCTAACAATGGTGCCACAAAAACATCATCAGTGCCACTTTCGGCATTCCACATAACTGTGCCTCGTTCCACGGGTCGACCAGTGCCGATATATGAGAACATTCAGTGCAGACATGAACAGTACCGGGCTCAGGCCCCTCACCCTTCTCTGTCTCAGTGCTCTGCCCTGGTCAGTCGCCGACACCGGCAGCTGCTTCTCATCCTCCTTCACCAAATCGTGCGACACCGTCACCATTTTAACTCAGTTATCACCAAATGGACATCACAGCTACACCAAAGCTCCACCAGTAAACCAAAGCAAGAAACATGCGGACTACCACCAAACAGCGCTTTAAAGTGAGAGGAAGAGGGCTAGGCAAGAACTCTTTACTAAAATAAATCGAGCAAGCGCTATTCGGTATCGTACAAAAAAGATCAACGGTAGCTCTCAAAAGTTGTCCCTCATTAGTATGGTTGTAACTGAAAAACTGAAAGCAAGCCATCCAGCTCTGCGTTATGCTAGTAAAAAGTGTAAACCTGGAAGAATTATGCGCAGGAAAACTAGCAGATAAAATGTAATGATATTATTTGAGCAGATAAAAAGAAGCATAAACACGACACACCAATGTAAAACTCCACTCGGTAAAAACACTCCACAACTCACAAGGCGCCTTTCCTCTAAAGTACCCAAACAACCAGCTACGATTTTAGTTTGGTAGCCACTACAGTCTGTTTTTACCTTGGTCGCGAACGTGGACAGCATCAGCAGGCCGTTGGGTACGGCCGTTTTGAACGTGAAGCCCAGAGTGGCAGTTTTCCTTAGCCGGCGTGAGTTCAGCTCCACGTACCCCTCGCCGTGGAAGCCCGCCGTCTTCATTAGCTGTGGGACATGCGTGGGAAATGCGTGAGACGCAAGCGAGACACGTGGAATGAACCATCTCCCGGCATTGGCTGGTGCGTATGTGTACTTTGGTCGCTAGATATAGTCCCAGTTAATAAATAAATGTCCCAGCCACGAATGGAAACCACATAAACCCAACCGACAAAAAGTGATGCATGAACGTTCTGCAATGTCAAGAAAAATGACCTCATTACCTATATCACACCGACTGTTAAAGACAATAGTTGACCGGGTCCCATCCTCTACATGCTACCATATTCGCACCCACTTTCCAGCTCCCTTGACTGCCATACTCCCGTCTAACTTATCATCCTCACACCTGCACCACCCATGCGCTCCCTCCTCACTCCTTTTCTCACCTGTCGTCCACACTCGCGCGCCACTCCGGTCGAGTTGCCGACCAGCGGGTTCTGGGCCGTCTGCCCGACCTGCAGATCCTCCACGCAGCCCAGTAGCGGCACGAACGTCACATCGGGCCAGCGGGCGCGGTCAAAGTCGGGCGGCACGCCGCCGAAATACAGCCGGGAGGAGTCCAGGCTGAGCTGGTAGCGCGGGCGGCGGTAGCGCGAGCGGCCAGACGACTCCGGGTGGAAGGTGCCCTCCTTGAACTCCTCGCCGTTGTTGATCTTCAGACCGACTGAGGGGGGCGAGGGGGAGGGGATGGGTTAGAGAGCTCTGAGTTCTGATTAGCAGTGTCAAGTTTCTGAGCTTACATCGTCATGCGACCAGATGTATGAGCAAAATGATTGCGTTCATGCAAATTCAAGATGAGTGACAAGTTACTTATTCATAAATACCACAAAGAGCAAGCCTCATCACCAGTCTGCAATGCACAAAGCCAACAGGACATTCTCGATATGACTTTACCAAACACCTTGCTAAGCCCTTTCCTCACACCGCCCCACTGAGACAGCTGACTAAGCCTCTGCTTCCTGTACGTGTCTCCCCGCCCCTCACCGTCTCCGCCTGACTTGGTGGCCTCAATGGTGGTCCTTTCGCCGGTGTTGTAGCGCCCGTTGGACGTCACCACCAGGATGTCGCTCTTGTTGAAGCCGACACGCGTCACGATCTGTCCGTCACGCAGCTCGATACTGAAAAACTGGTCCTGTGGACGGACGCGAATAGGTGTGAGAAGATGTGGTTTTAAATGTTGTTCACAATCAGTTACACATTTTGGCAATGATACCTGTTCCGAACACAACATATCAAAGAATCGCAAAATGCCTTCATCCTGTTGCAATTAAAATCGTGACATTTTTTAGAGGAGAGAAAGGTGTTTTACTAGAAGCGCATGTGTGATAAAACACTACGAAAATTTACCCATAACAGATTAGCATCAACCACACGAGGTGTCTACTTGAAGAAAAGTCGCAACTTTGAACGTCTCCTCCTCCGTGAACAATCTCCTCGTCCCGTTACCTTCTCCTCATTGACGGCCAAAAACAGCAGGGCGTCCTCGTCGAACGTTTTGACGTTGAGTACCACCGAGTAGAGCATGTTTTGAACGCGCCCGGTGGGGTTCAGCGCGGGCAGCTCGGCGTAGCCGCTGCCGCTGAAGCTGTACCACGACGAGCTGGCCAGGATGCCGTCCGAGCTGTATTGGAAGGGTAGGAGGGAGGGGTGAGAGAATAGTGAGTCTTATGTGCGATGACGTAATAACACTTGCCCGCCGATTAGTGAGTCGTGGTTAAATTTATAAAAGTATGACAAATATTTATTACAACTACTAGGTGACAAAATGCCCATCATATATTTTTACACTTGTGATACGATAACAAAACATGTTTTGTCAATCCCGAAAAACTGACCTGGGCCCGGCGCGGCAGGCGCCGCATCCCTCGTTGTGGGCAAAGTTCCACAGTCCCAGTGGATGACCGTTCACAGTGGCCTCGTACAGACAGCCGGCGAATCTGGCGGAAAACATGGGGCGTCAGGGTGTCAGGAGGAAGAAGAAAGAAAGCCGGGGAAAGAAAAGGGGCTAGGAACAGAATATGCCTCAGTTCGTTGGCTATCATAGGAACCAAGGCACCTCCATATCATCCAAAACCCAGTCACAAAACATTCCACCCCTCCCCGCCTCCCCCGGCCTCCGCTCACCGTCGCGTGGTGGTGCCGACGTCAGGCCCGTCGGACGGCAGACCCACGTACACCCGGTCTGACGACGTCAGGTCCATGATGGACAGACCGTCACTGGTCGAGTTGGACACCGTATCGGGCAGATTGCCGCGGTCGCCGGCCGCCGGACGAACAGAGAGCCGGCCCAGGCTGCCGATCCTGCGTGGGGAGAATGGGTCGGATAGGGTTAGGTGAGGCAGGCCACCTGATTGACAGCTGCCTATAGGTTGCCGATCCTGTTTGGGAAGGCAGAATGGCCCAGAAAAGTTTCGGTGGAACGGTAGTAGCTATGAGTGGTAGCTGTGGCTCTGTCAGTTCGTGTCAGAACATTATTTATTCGAGCAATGTTGTCAAACTAAATCAGCATTATTTTACCGTTTCCCTATCAAAACTTTCTTTAAGCTGCTCAGCAATATTCGACCAGCCTGGCTGAATTTGACCGATTCACGCACCTCTCTGCGTCGATGATGTACCAGTGCTGGTCCTTCATCAGCTGCTCGCTGTTGGTCTTGAGCCGCCGCGGGTGCTCCACCATCCGAGTCTGGCCGCCGTTGTTCCACATGAAGCGGATCCGACGGTTGACCATCTCCAGAGCCATGAAGTCGCTCTGAAATTAATTTAGAACCGTGAAATTTGGACTCGTAAACATGGCAGGGTCGCAGGTTTAAGGTCAGGTGCGTGAAACAAGTCAACATGCTATAAACAGAGGCGTTTCTTTCCAGTAAATCTGTGACGTTTTCTTGATAACTTTTTATGAAAACAATCTATTTTAAACAAACCCTATAAACACAGAGAAGAATAACTGTCCGGCTGCCAGCATTCCTTCCGAAAACATCCTTTTGGTCTGTTCCATCTACGCATTTACTCAACGTATTCACATAGATTGTGAACCACTATCTGCATTTCCACCCAGCCGCCATCCTGACCTCAGTCTTTGACGGCAGGTAGAGCAGTAGGGCGTCCCGCGTCTTGGGGTCCGAGATGGCGTAGTTGAGCCTCACAGAGGAGGCGGTGCTGGGCTGCAGCTGCGGCGCCTGGTAGGTGCGGCTGCACAGGCCCTCCGGCGCTCCGCGCTCCGTCAGTGAGACCCGGATCTGAGCGGAGGGATCAGAGTGGGGGTCAGGGGGTGGCGACGCGACTAGGCCCAGCCTGTAGACTGGTGTAGTTACTGATATAAATTAAACAGCTGCGTTACGGGAAGCATATATCTTACGACGAATAACGGAAGAAAGCGCCAAGAAAACGGGTTGACTCGATTTTCCGTGACACAGAAAGTGCCAAATGTGATAAATAAGAAGCAAAGCGCCGGCAAGGATTAAGTAATGTTGAAAAAATATTCGACGGAATCTAAACTAAAGGCAACTCCAATCTTCATACCTCAAGAGCACCGGTGAATTGCTCTGGAAACGGAATCATTCGTTTACAGGTAAAACACTCCTTACCGCTCAGAACCACTCACATTGGTCGCCGCCTGGCGCGCTTTCAGTATTTTGTTTTTGAGCTGGCGCAGCTTCAGTCCGACGTTGTCGCTCATCTCGCGGAGTTCGTCCACCTGATCCTCCACTTCCATGGCGCGTATGTCGGCCTCGGTGATACTCAGACGGGCCGCGGACACTGCGGGGAAGGGGGGGGGGGTGACCGCGGTGACTGGTGACTATGGTGATACTGTGGTGCATTTATACATTGTCCGCCGATTGTATGGCAACGTTATACGGGCAGCTGAGTGAATTAGCATGGGTTAAGGCATAGATAACAAGGTGATTTATTAGGCGAGGGAAATTGCTACTCGAAATTGAATATCACAGAAGTGAGTAATGAAACACAAACTATACCATTACCTCTGGAACCATTTCAAATAACAATATCCATAACACGAGTGAAACTTTGCCTTTTCTGTCGTATCGGGATTCGGGGTAACACCAGCCCTCTTTTGAGGACTGGTGATTGAACGCTTCTCCGAGTTGAAATGTCTATTCACTGGCCCCATACGCCGCCTCTCCCAGCCTCCACTCACGCATGGCGCTGAAGTTGCCCATGCTCTCTGCGCCGCCGCCCTGTACCAGCTCCATGCCGGGTCGGAGCACGGTGTCAATGTTGTCCTCGATCCTCTGGGTCCGCTCGTCCACCTTTGAGACGGCGCTGAGGACGGCCATGGCGTCCGCAGAGGCGGCGCCGGCCGAGGTGGCCAGCTCTGTGGGAGGGGTGGAGGGTGTACGAGTTAGTGGGGTACGAGAAGGGGGAGAGAAGAGGCAGAGAGGGCGGGTAGGAGAGAGGAATCTCGAAATCTAAAAATAATAAAAAACCCTTTGCCAACAAGATAGTTTACCCATGTAGGCACAAAAAAAAAACATTTTAAACGCCCACCATCCACGTTGTTGAGCGCCAGCTGGGTTCGAATCTCCTCGTTCTGTTCTCGCGTGGCCAGCAGAGTTCCATTGATGATGTCAATGCCGGCGCGGCTGGCTGCCATCTTGCCAGATAAAACCACCACCTGGTGAAATGGGAGGCGGCTGTGATCACGGAAGATCTACGGCTTGATAAATGTCGAAATTATTATTTTTGGGAAATATTGATGAATGATGACGAACACAAAAAACATTTTCGTCAATAGCAGTTCGTGGAGCAATGCAAGCTGGAGACAGTCTCATTGCAGTTAAAGTTGTCGGACCAATCACGTCAAGATGAGAGCCAGGGAAGCCCACCTGATGTCGGAGGTCTTCTGCCTGTTCGAAGAGCACCTCAGACTTCGTTTTCGCCTGGGTCCCCAGAGAGACTAGGGAGTCCGTGTCTCTGGGATATGCCTGATAGCCGAGCGAGAAGATGAACAAATCAGTTGTAGATACTGCTCTAAACCATAGATAAAACAAGCTGCAAAACTCTTAAACATTTAACAGCAAGCGCAATGATATCGATAGCAAAACAAAACATCGCTAGGAAACAAGCAAATACAAAGACCAGCTATATTTTCATAGCCTGTGTGAGTTTTGCCGTCTGATATTAGCAGTAGCACAGTGTGAAACCCACCTGTTCGTAAGCCCTCTGGCCAGCGGCGCTGGCATCCTCCGCTGCCTGACGGGCAGAGTTGAGCGCGTCCACGATCTTCTGATAGGCCTCGGCAGCCTGCAGTGAAAGGTCCGCTTCCTGGCGGGTCGCCTGGAACGAACTGGCCACGGGAAAAACGGGTCGTGGTTAGAAACAGCATAATAGCTTAGATTACGGCCGATAGATGGCACTAGTAGTGACGCCTGAATGATGCTGCGCCGCATGGTGCGTATAATCATCAATAGATGGCGGGAGCACTTGGCGCCTGAGTGATACTGTGCCGCATGGTTCGTGTAATTCCTATTAGATGGCGGTAGTAGTTACGCCTGAATGATGCTGTGCCGCATGGTGTGGTTATTGCTCCATAGATGGCGGTAGGGTTGCGCCTGAAGGTAGGCTGTGCCGCGTGGTGCGTACAATTCCCAATAGATGGCGGGCCCTGTTGCGCCTGAATGATGCTGTGCCGCGTGGTGTCTTTCTTTCCCAATAGATGGCGGGAGTGGTACCCCCGGATGCATGCTGCACCGCACGACTCCAATTAGGAACGGACGATCCTCGCCACAAAAATAGGAAATGTAACGAATATTGAACACCGTTCCGTGCTTCTATCCTCAGGATACTGAAATCCTTCTCCTCCACGCCGCAACCCCCCTCCGGGCTGGACAGGCAACTTTATCTCATGCGGGCTGCTCCCTTGGAACGGCACCGCTGCTCCTGAGGGAGCGCACCCCGTAGCCGGGTGCAGTGAGTGCCTTGGGGCTGGGTGGCCTGTCCTCTGGACGGGCTCAGCCCCGGCGACTCACTAGGGTGCCTGCCCAGACCAATGTCTCCCCCTAATTCCTATCATCCTTCCGGCTCTGCAATGGTCTTGTCAGACCGAAAAGGCCTAACCCAACAAAACAAAACAAACAAAAAAACGAATATTGAATAACTGTTTTACCAATAGATGATAACAAGCGGTAACTGCATTAGTTACCAACAGATGATAAGTGGCGTTAGCGGACAAAATAACGGTTCCGTCATTATTCCCGTGTACGCCGCCATTCCTCGATCCGTTTTACCATCCAGTGCCTATGTTCCACTCCCGGTTCCGCACCGTGCCGTTCCGTCTCACTCACCCCTCCAGCCGCTCGGCCTGGGCTGTCAGCGTGGCGGCGTGCACCTGAGCCGGCAGCACGTATCGGATACGGTAGTCTTCACTGAGTTCACTGAAACTGTCTGTTCGCCGCCGCAGCCGCTCCTCGGCGCGCTCCACCTCCAGCTGACGGTCTCGGAGGTCCTGAGGGGGTGGAGAAGGGGAGGTTAGGTGGGTGATAGCCGAGAAATTATTAATTCTGAACTGTTTGTATGGACGACAACACCTTCAAAATACGCAAAATGAATGAATTTAAAAGATGGCGATTAGCTGGCATCATTAGCTAGAAAATCATGCTATAAATCAGCTTGATGTGTGTAAATAACCGTGTCATTTTAATGACAAAATCAGTTTTTATCCCTCCTCCCTTTGTTACGTTTCGATATCTCATTTCCGTCATTCAGCTCCTATCCCAGACTCACGACGAGGTCTCCCTTAGCGGCGTCATAGAGCAGGCGGGTCTCCGCCAGCAGGCTGGACGTGTTGGTCAGCGTGCCGTCACACATGTTACCCAGGTCCTTGACCGCCTGCTGGTCGTCTCTGAGCGCCGTCAGACGCTCCTGCAGCGCCGGCAGAAGCAGCCCCAGCTGCGGAATGGAAGGAAACGCGGTCAGATGGTTGATACATTCATAATATCTCTACCAGCTGGTGTTTCCGTTTAAAACTTTCAGCAATTTTAGACGGTTACATAACTTATGATCTAAAGAATGCTAAGTGCCTGGGAAATTAGCAGAGGAAACACTACCCCAGGACTTGGTCCACCGTCTCCCACCACACCACCCATTCCCGCACGCCCCGAAGCGTACCTCAGCTATCGGCTGTCGAACTCCGTCAGCCACCAGTCGGGTCATCTCATCCAGCCGCTCACTCAGCCGCTCCAGCCGCTCCCGGGTGTCATTCAGCCGTCCGGGGCTGCTGCTCAGCATGTCTCTCAGCCGGCTCAGCAGGGTGGCGGCGCTCAGCAGCTCGGCCTCAGCAGCAGCCATGGCGGGCTCCAGCCGGACGGCCTGCATCCTGGCCAGGAGCGCCTCAGCCTCGAGCAGCGCGTCCTGGACGCCCGCCGAGGAGGTCTCACCGATGGCGTAGTTACGGAGTTTGGCCACCGTGTCTGTGGTGGAAAGAAGGGAGGGATGAGCCAAAGATGATCAGAACCAACCAATTCAGCTCGAATAATGCATTAATGCAGTTAGCAAGGAATTAAACATATCGCATTTCCGTAGAATACCGAGTGGTGTCGCAAGGCGTTTTACGATTGCCGGGGTATCTTTCAGACGCTCCAAAGCTGGCGTCACTTCAAAGGAGAAAATATGTCAACTTACTTGTCAAAACTAGAACGCTAATTATGAAACAGCGTAGATCTACCACATCCCTTACCTTCAGCCTGAAACTGGGTATTTTTGACCTCCTGGTAAATCTCTTCAATCTCGTTGCGGAACTGCCTGACATCGTCCATTTTGGGTGACAGGGCGTTCAGCTGATCCTCCGCCTGCAAAACGAGAAAGGCATGTCTCAAAAAAGATGTCTGGGCTAAGGAAGTGCTTTCTTCACAATGGCATTACGCTGCTCTCATCCACAAGTGATCGCCATATAAGCTCATGAAATCTTTGGAGGCAAAAGACATACGGAAAACGTAATACAAGACATGTTTCCAAATCCAACCCATCTCAAACGCCTCCTGACCCCCTTCGGTCTCTCTTGTTATCCTCGTTGCTCCTTCAACTGACCTGAATGAGTATGGTGGTGGCGTACTTGTCGAGCTCCAGCGTCTCGTACATGGCCCGGAGTGTGAGCTGGCTCTCCTGATACTGCTGCACCTCCTCCCGCACCGTCTCGGTGGTGTTGGAGAACTGGTAGTAACGTCTCCACGGCGCGCCGCCGGCGCCGGTCAGGTTTACAGCAGACGCCATGGCCGACAGGGAGTCGAGGCTCTCGAACAGGAGCTCCACGCAGCCGTCCTGGCATGCTGAAAGGGAGAACAAAATAAAGATTAGGACGCCCTCCTAATCTTTCAACATCACATAGAATGTTGAATGTTGCGAGAGACATGGAGCGAGAGGGTCATATGACTGTCATGACACGCTAGAGGAAAAACGATGTTGAGGACCGTTTGATAGCTAATAGGCTAATGAATGTTTATTTATTTTTTATTTATTTCACATCATCAGGTATTTCCACACAAAATGGGCTATTCCAATACCCTCGTCATACAATGTAACACCGCACGGTATAAAAAAGTTATAAAAACACACACACATCTTTATGAGAACAAAATCGCGGACACTTAAAATAAACTAACTAGTCACGAAAAAAAATCACGATGCATCAGCCAACATTTTGCGAATGTGGCGCTTAAAAGAAGTCATGCTAAGGTGGTTCACATGATGATCTATGGCGAATGTGTTATACAATTTGGATGCACGATAGATGAATGTACGTTTTCCATGGTTGTTGCGGGGGCGAGTGGTTGAAATATGATCCGACTGCCGTGTTCTTCGAGAGATTGATTCATGATTAAACAACAGTGCTTCACGCAATCCTATTGGTACGTCCAGCGATAAAATTTTATGAATCATGCATATGTCAAAATAGTCAACTAGCTTTGGAACAGTGAGCCAACCTAAGTCTGAAATGACATCCGAAACATGGTCGTATTTCCGTCGACCGGAAATAACTCGTGCTGCGAAGTTGACTATTTTTTGTAGTTCGGTCAGTACATTTTTGCCACAGCTACCATACACCTGCGCACAGTATCGAATGTGAGAAAGTACAAGAGAATCGACGATACGAGGTAGAACAGAAGCCGGTAGAGTATGTTTAACGTGCGAGATTCCAATGAGAATGCCAAAACATTTGTTAACAACATGTTGCACGTGGCGCTCCCATGACAGGTTTGGGTCCATTATCACACCTAAGTTCCTCACGCTCTCGGTAGACATCACCACTTCACCCATGAATGACACTTTTGGAACTTCATCTAACTGGACTAATTGCCGTCTGTCACCGAAAACCATCAGTTCCGTTTTACTTGGATTAACCATCATACCGTTTTGCATAAACCAGTTACTTGAGATACCTAAAACGTCTTCCATAGCACACTGCATATCCCGAATTTTGTGTCTCGACCCGGTCAGTGCTAGCTGAGTATCATCCGCATACCTGATTAAAGTTACTCGGAAACCGTTCACAGAGGACGGAATGTGACATGCGATGTCATTGCTTAGAATATTAAACAATAAACTTCCTAACGTTGAGCCCTGGAAGCATCCCACCGATATCGGTAAGGGTTCTGATAATTCGTCGCCGATCCTTACCCTCTGAGTATGTCCCTCGAGGTAGCTCTTGAACCACCCTGTCCTAATCTGTAAGAGACTCAATTTTTCAAGAATAGTACTATGATCGACCACATCAAAACACCGACTTAACCCTATTCCTGGCGGGCTCCGCCGGGACAAGAAACTGGCGGGGGGGGGGGCCGATTCGGCCCCCCCCTGAGATCTCGAGAACGAAGTAAGATAGCGACAAGCGGTAAACGGCATCGGATACGCACGGCCAAGATCTACAATTTTTACTAAGGTCATTTTCAGGTCAGGTCAAAGATGACGTCACAGGGGTCGAAAAAGTCAAAATGGCGGCGCTAGATATGGAGAGAGTTTATCTCGAATAACTTTCGAATTAGTCAAGATAGGAACAAACTAAGGGCATCATCGTGATCCTCTCGTCAATCCGCATCGAATGATATATATGTTGACCTCGAAAGGTCAAGGTCAAAGGTTGACCTCAGGTCACGTGACCTCGAGGTCATCATGTATATCATTCGATGCGTCTTGACGAGCTGAACACAATGAGACCATCCACGCGTCTGTATCTTGTTCCTGTACGGAGTTATTGGCCAAAAACCTTTGGTGACCTTTGATGACGTCACATGACCTCACAGCTGCCCAACAGCAAAACAGACCTCAAGGTAGTGAAGGTTGATCGTATATGAAGTCATGTATGGTATATGGGGCCATTCCGACCCGTTTTAGTGGTAAAAACAGGGAGTTGATTTTTCCCCCATTGACTTATAATGGGGAGGTCGCGAAACTGACCTGACCTTAGGTCACCGATATCAAAATTCCGAGATATACAAATTGCACATACTGGTACCCTAACTAAAGCCTGAAGAGAAGAAATTGATCGGTCAAAAACTCTAGCTCTGGCGTGATTGCAAACTTTTCTGAGGTAGGGTCACCAAACCGCCTCTGGTGACCTGACCTGAGGTCAGATCAACTCAAAATTTTCAGACATGTTGCGTAGAAGCCTTTTAGGAAAAGTCAGAAAATTTGAGCTTCCTAGCTCAACGCGTTTGGGAGAAAGAACCAAAAAACCTCAGGGGGGGGGGGCTCCTGAGGCCCCCCCCCCCGCCAGGAATAGGGTTAAATCTAAAAGAGCTAGCAATGAAATTTCCGAATTGTCCATACCTTTCAAAATTTCGTCAGTCATTGATACGAGTGCCGTTGCCGTGGAATGGATGGCTGGGTGGATTTTAGACCTGATGATAAATAAGTGGCTTAAATAGCATTTTATTGATAACAAAACACTGGTCTTTCAGGTACAACAGTCCCCACCTCTCACAGAGGCCAGGAGACTTCCAATACTTTACAGTCCCTCTCACTGACATATACATCACATTTCAACAGCTCTGCATCGTCTCACCTTCACATCCTCGTTCGGTGACGATGTGCCGGGGGGCGCAGCGGGTGCAGTCCCTCCCGACCACGCCGGTCCGACAGGGACACTGGCCGGTGACAGCGTCACACGTGTTACCAATGCTGCCCACCGGGTCACAGGCGCACGCCCTGCACCCGATCCCCGGCTCCAGAGCCGAGCCGTAGTACCCGAACGCGCACCTGAACGGGAAACGGCAGAGAGCTGTTACACTTCTTCACACCAGCGCACATAATATTTTCTAATATGCTGTAGAATGTAGATTCATGTATAGAGGCTGCAGTTCATCTCCAATATTTTATTTTGTATGTGCAGAAAAAACTGTCACTGGATTATTCATTCATTCATTCATTCATTCATTCATTCATTCATTCAATAGCTCTAGTTCTTACTCCCTCCCTCCCACCCTCTCCCACTCCTCCCCTCCTCCCTCTCCCACTCACTGGTCACATCTCTCTCCCGTGTATCCGGGGTCACACTGGCAGCGGAAGCCGCCCTGGTAGTTTGAGAAGCACGTCTCCGCGTTGGACAGCTGGGCGGTCGGACACAGACACGGCAGACACGGACCTTCGGACGGGTTACCGTAGTAACCGCGAGCGCACACGTCACAGTGCTGGCCGGAGGTGTTGTCCGTGCAGTTCTGTGGGTAGAAAGGGTAGAGGTACGGTTAGCTGGTAATAAACAGGTCTGTTTCACTGTACTGATGTGATACGGACAAACGTGCATGCTCGATCCACTGTCGCAGCTTGAGATAATAAGGGTACATCGGAAAAGTTTTAACATTTTATCGGAAAAACTGTAGATTTACACGTTTGTACTTTATATGTAACACTGCTTTTTTAATAGCATCAGGGTGGATCTCAGAAGACATGATTGATAAAATTTTATTATACGAACTACCCTACGGTACTCGGGGTCACACAATATCTCACCTGACAGTGCCCGGTGTCGGGGTCGCAGTTCGCTCACCTGACAGTGGCCGGTGTCGGGGTCGCAGTTCGCTCACCTGACAGTGTCCGGTGTCGGGGTCGCAGTTCGCTCACCTGACAGTGTCCGGTGTCGGGGTCGCAGTTCGTTCACCAGACAGTGTCCGGTGTCTGGGTCATATTTCACTCACCTGGCAGTGCCCGGTGTCGGGGTCGCAGTTCGCTCACCTGACAGTGTCCGGTGTCGGGGTCGCAGACCTGTGACCTGCCGTTACACTGACACGGCACCGACTCGCCCACCAGGTCTATAATGATCTCACTGTTGCTGTAGCCAGGCGTGAACGAACGGTAGAAACCGATACTCGGGTCCTGGGACAGTTGCACCATTAATTAGAATAAGACAGGAAAGATATTAACCGCCTTACTTATTCGGCATTGTCTATGGTTACGTTTGAATGGTAGTGTCAATGGAAAAATTGTCTTGTGATTTTCTGAAGACTCGATAATTCCTGATGTTTCTAAAAAGTTGATGTAAGATTATGCCGTTTATTATTATGTATCGGAAATTGAACAAGTTGCAAAACGAAAACTTTTCTTACGTTCGTATTCTGCAGGGTAACGATAATTGACTATACTTAATACGTCTTATGACATCATTATGACACCTCTCATCTCACCTGACAGGAGGACCCGTTGTATCCCCTCGGACAGGCGCAGCGCTCGATACCCAGTGCGGTGCTGCCGGCGTGGCCGTACGTCGGCTCGGCGATGTCCCAGCTGACCTCCGACAGTCTGATGGAGGGAACGAGGGCAGACATCAGTGATATATGCTAGAAAACCGGATGCACAGCAAAGGCGGATACTAATTGAGAGTATCTGTTACACTCAGAAATGCGCTGAGTGGATGCATCTCAGAAGACGATTTTTCGAGCCAAATGCTTACGCTGATGGAAGCAACAGAATATGAAATGGAACGACACACGTCCATGTTACCATAGGTATAAAATTTCAATGACTTCAAGTTTCAATAATGTTTGACTTCAAAGAATAAGCGCACACCGCCCTCCAAAGTCAGTAACGTCAGAAGTGAGTGAGTGAAAATGAGGTTTTAAGGCGTCCCTGTCCATTGGACATTCGGCCGCCTGTAAAGAATCTGTTTGCTAGAAAAATATCGAATTGCTGGAATTTTGATATTGCAAGTGCTCATTTACTTTAATTGTGTGTGAGTTCTAAAATCTTGATCTTTAAAGTGCTCGGTAACGCGTTGTGGCTTTCTTGGGAGGTGAGTGGGATCCTTGGACTTACTTTACCTACTGTTAGAATTAGTTTTACGTTATAGTTACTTTAAAGGGTTGTTAAGATACCACTTTGTCCTCCATCAAGACAATAAATTCGATTTGGGATTAATTTTGCCATGGTGCCGGCACATGGCCTACTCTTCACGAACTACACCATGGGTTCTTTATCGTGCGGGTTAGGAGGCAATCCCCACACCCCCTCTCACGCCGGGAGTCGCGTTCACCCTACAATGCCGGGTGGTGCATGGGCCTAAATAATTATTGTCTGAAGGACTAGACTGCATGGCCATTTAACAACTTCGAAGAGGTGAAGACCAGTTTGCCTCTCTTAATTTTGAATCTCTCCTGTCTGCGCGTGACTGGCACCAAGCTTGGACTAGCGCACGGCTGAGTGGTGTGGTGAATGTCGGCCGGCGTAACTGGCACCAAGCTTGGACTAGCGCCCGGCTGAGTGGTGTAGTGAATATCAGCCGGCGTATCTAGCACCAAACTTGGACCAGCGCACGGTTGAGTGGTGTACTGGGTGTCAGCCGCGCTCTTATTACCCTAAATGGTGTACCTTATAACTACTGCGAATGATGGACCATGTTTACAGTATTTCAAATCACATGTTTACTTTAACGTCCACAAGAACCGCTTGTTATCACATGTTTGGATCACTGAGCATCGACTCATAACACTAACCATACTGACCGTCTAACCATGGCATAAACTTCCGTCAAGCGGGTTGGACGTCTGCTAATCACTAAATATTAGCCCCGATGACAGCTGGTCGAGCACCCGGCCCCGGTCTGTCTGCTAGCTCCGCAGTCCGCCCCTCCCCCATAAACCACGTGACCTGCGCCAGAACTCACTCGGCCCGCGTAGCGTCTATGTAGTCGGTGGCGCGGATGAGCACGTGCTGTGTGTTCTGTAGGGCCACCATCAGCATCTCACGGGTGACCAGCGCACGACGGTCGCCCTTCACACGCCAGAAGTTTTCGTGGAGTCTGTCGGAGGGGGAGGGTGGGCTGAGGTGAAAAACAGGGAATGATGAAACAAACTGCGAGGCCTGAGGGTGGGCGAACAAATCACCTACCGGCGATAAAGTAGAGCATTTGATGACAATGCCTGATACCATGTGGCCGTTCTGTGAAACTAACTTATATATCATTTGTAAGACCCTTCTCTCCCCACACTACTCACTTGACCTGGTAGAACCCGTCCGGGCTGGTGGTGGGCGGGTAGTGCTCCAGCACCAGTCGGGTGTTCCCCTGCAGCTGTACCAGCGGGTAACTGGAGAGGATGCTGGCAGGGAACGGCCGGGAGCCGCCGAAACTCCGAGAACGGAACCGCAGGTGGCCGTTGTACGAGCGGACCTGATGGAAAGACACAAACAGGATTAAAGACCTATTTTATTTAAAATTTTATTAAAATGCGCGATTTAAATGATGTTAACTCATTAGGCTTATTTTTTTTAAGTGACAAGTCTGACAGAGTTTTAACACCAATATTAAACTATACCTGATTAAATTGTTCACCGACCATTGTTTATCATTCATTCATTCATTCATTCGTTCGTTCGTTCGTTCGTTCGTTCGTTCGTTCGTTCGTTCGTTCGTTCGTTCGTTCGTTCGTTCGTTCGTTCGTTCGTTCGTTCGTTCGTTCGTTCGTTCGTTCGTTCGTTCGTTCGTTCTTCCATGCAATGCATATATTCATTCATTCATTCATTCATCCATTCATTCACTCCCCACTCCCCGCACCACCCCCACCTTGTCCCCGAGGAACTCTGGCGGCAGCTGCCAGTAGATGGGCGCGTCGGACGGGTACTTGAGGCCCACCGTCACGTCACCGGAGTATCCGGGCAGCACGCGCAGTGAGTTGGTGACGTTCAGACGCGTCTGGTCGTCGGTGAGCGTCACGGCCCGGCTGTCCGGCAGCGACAGCTGAGGGAGGGGAGGGGAGAGTTAGAGGGACGGATGGTCAGATGGAGACGGTATGGGGAGGGAGGGGGGACGAGCAGGGATGGACGATCTAATACGGAAGGTGGGCTATGAACGAGAAAATAAGTTTGAGCGAAAAAAACATTAAGAACGAAAGAGAAGTGAAAGTCACTTATTGTCTTGAGGCATACACCCGGAATCAGGAAGATATCTAAGACGTTTGCAAACCTGAAAGAACCAAGAAGTAGAGATAAGGACAAAAAGGATAGAACAATGTTTTGCAACTAAACCATAGCCTGTTAGCAACCATAATTTTCAAAAAGGAAATTACTGAACGATGTATGCAAATCGCCATTTTTTTCGAACTATTGTCACAATTTACAATTTATTGTCGCATTCAATAACAAGTCACATTTCACACTGAACGATATTTCAGCATAACACGACTGACACTAATTACAGGAATGCTTGAGGTGCAAGGGCAGTTGTTATCATGCACATGCAGTGAATGCCAGCGCGCTTCTAAGAGCCCACAAAGCAGCACTAGCAGCAGTGAGGACAGCAGGGTGCATTGACGTGAAGTACGCGGCGCAGCGGTGCGCCGTCAGTGCAAACAAGCCTCCAAAGTCCGGCGGTCACGCCTGTACTGCACGCATGCATGATAAAAGAAGACGAATGGTGGGAACTGACGGGGTCACACTGGGGGGGGGGGGGGGGGTGTTGTTTTTCGCCCTCCCGTGCTCTTGCAAGTGCCATAGCGGTCACGATGCCGGCGAGAATGACTCGCCGAAAACGGCGTCTCGCAGTGAATCGCTGCAGGCGGCCAACTATACGCACAGCGGTTAACTATAGGTCAATACGTGGCCTCCGCTGCAGTTTAGCTCCAGTGCAGGTCTGCGGACCTTCCTGCCCGATGCGGGTCTTCGTGCGATGCTATGCGTAACATTTCTATGTGAGTTGTCTATGGGACACAGAAGGCCTAACAGTAGCCAGGCTGGGAGGGTGCATTGTCGCCCAGTGAGGTCTACTATGCGGTGAGCAGCCACAGTGAAATGCCCGGCTGGGTACGCTCTCAGCGACGTCTGCACAGTGTGATTGCTGACAGCACTGCCAGGTGCCGTGCCTCGGCTAACAAAGCATTGCTGTGTGCGGTGCGGTGCATTACATTTACGTGGCGCGGTGCAACTATTAGCCATTCATTTGTAGCCTGTTTTGTGCAGTGCGGTGCTCTGCCATAGCACTGCTCCTGTAGCAGCCCTGTTCGTACGTGGATGTAGCAGATCTCCTGTGTGTTCCAGGGCACCACAGGCAGTGTGTAGAATGAGTCACCGGTCTCGTTATAGGCCAGAACCACGGTACGTTTGGTCTTGATAACGGTGAGCTGAAACAGGCACCGTCAGCGGGAGGAGGCGGAGAAAAGGGAGGGAGACGAGAGCCGGGAAAGAGGACTGTACAAAATTGGTTGGGCGCCAATTTTGTAGATCATGGTTTCATTGGTGGGTAAATTAAAAAATATAGGGAAAACAAAGACGGAGAGACAGCTAAAAAACTACATTGAAGAGAATGCAGCTAATAGTTCCAACGAAGGGATATACGAGTGAAAAGAAATATACCTAAAGAGGGAAACAAGAATAAATGAACGGTGAAAGTCATCGTTTTCATGCACAGAGTTCATAGCAAACAGGTTTATTTAATGTGGATCTGAGTGGCTTTTATAAGGCTTGTAAGCAACAAGTTAAATGAGCTACATTAGCATATTGGTGATGCATCATTATGCTTTACTGAAAATATTAATATTGCCCGTACTACCGCATGTTATCGGCTTACGTTCATCCCAGTAGTAGCTAACTCACACCAAAACCACTTCATAAAAGGCAATAAATCTGTATATGTCATCAGTCACCACACAACCACTTGGATCTATACCCGTCCACGTACTGGAACCCAGACGAACTCTCCCTGGGAGCACTGTCCGCTCCTGGTGAAGCAGAAGCAAGCCGTGCAGCCGTCAGGGTTGTCGGCAGACATGCCGAACGTGCCCTCCAGACAGCGGTCGCATTTCTCACCCAGGGTGTTTTTCTGTCAGAGAAGGAGGACGCTTCAGTTCAGGGTTCACTTGTCCGAAATAGTGGGCAGAGTAAGTGATTGGAACGGTAAGCGATAGGTGATATAAACTCGACTCTTTAACTCGAGTTTATAGTTGCTCAGTTGCTGTCACATTTCTTCAAGGCCAGTCAACAGAAAGGATATGTAGGTATTTGTCTTACACTGAACGTAGGCCGTATTGCACCCAGACCGAATTGAACTTAGTACGCAGGCTGTTTATCTTATGCCGTCATCGTTCCATTCAAACTATTCAAAATAAAGTGATAAGTGATATCAATCGAATACACCCCCAGTGCGGCCATAAAATCGACTCCATTATCCCCACTGCAGTCCCTGTGCCGATCCTCACCTTGCAGCGGCACTGTCCGGCCTGGTCACAGCCGCAGCTGCCGTCCGCGTCACACTCTGACCCGTCCGGGTCACAGCGACACGCCTGGCACCGCGGAAAGTCGAAATACCCGGCTCGACACCGGTCGCACCTGCGTAATGTGACACACGTGTCAGACCAGATGGCGGCGGGAGATGGGTGGAGATTGTCCCAAAAAGGGCAGCTGATGTCACCTGATAGATTTCAGAGCAGGGAAGGATAACATTGATGGATGCTAATGTATGACAATATTGCGCATCCATGCAGGAATGCGCTGCATGATCCCGAGGAACGCTGCTGTAGGTGTAGATCGATATCAGATGGGTTTCTGTGCAGATCGCGGTGGGTTTCGGAACACCCCCGGCTTCAGACACCCACCTTTGACCGCCGAAGCCGTCGAAGCAGCGACACTGGCCGGTGGTGACGTCGCACTCACTGGACTGTGAACCCAGCCGGTCACAGTCGCATTTCTGTAGATAGAACGAACAAAAGAATCGTTAGCGTAAACCTTGCGGGTCAGAGTCGCATTTATGTGCAGCAGCAGAGAACGGAAAACGATGCTAAGATAATTCGTTCGGGAAAGTGGGTTGAAGAATAACAACATAAATTAACCATTACATTAAATTAATAAATCCTCCTCCTCCTGCCATTGGTTACCGTAAGACATGCCTACATCAGGGCTTAAATTGTCATTTAAAAAGTCACTGAGATTACGGCGTTTTAGTTTGTGCATACGACTAACCAGGTTACACGGCGCACCAATATGGTTTATATCATTATAATGACATGTGTGTCACACCATTATATGAGGACTCCCGGGCTCTGGTATCCGTACCTGACATCCGTTGACGTTGTTCCAGCCCCAGTGGCCGAGTGTGCAGCGCTCGCAGCTGGCACCCACCGTGTTGGGCGGACACACGCACTGACCGGTCACCGGGTCACACAGGTGACCCGGCTGGCTGCACGGCAGGCACTCTGGGCACAGACGGACAGACAGATGTACAGACAGTGCCGCACGGAGGCTGGAGCAGTTTAGAGGAGCCGCTCAGGGTAGCAGGCCGCGAGGGACAGGCCGAAGGGATTACATGGAGTGCAGGGTAAGTCTGCACCGGGAACACCCGTAGGGAGGCATGGGGAACGAGGAAGCAAACCGGGCTGGTGGGGACAAGATTGCTTTACTAATAGGTGGGGATCGCCTAGTCAGGAAGGGCGCCAGGATAAGGGTCACAGAGGAAGAACGTATCACGACCACGTCAGCGTGTGCAAACAAAACAGTTGACTCATACGTGGGCGTAGAGCAAATGACCATGGGGGCAGCCTGGGCCATGAGGGCAGTCCGGAGTCATAAGGCGATGACCGGGGCACGGGGAGTGCCCCGTCAACACGGGCCGGCCGGTGGGCGATGGACCGTGATAGGTCTGTTTATGAGACTGACGGTGTGGGGACGTACAGTGACACTCTGTTTATTATAACGTGAAAACACGGGGTGACAGCGGCGGCCGCACTAAGGAGGCCGGCTGTAACAGAGTCGACACCGCGCGCACGCTCATGGGAGACTGCTCGATGGTTCGGCGCTACATAAGCAAACACACAGCAGAGTTCACAGTCGGGCCTCTGAGCAGCTGGCAACATCTAAGCGGGTTGAATCGGTCTTTGTGTGCTCGGATGTGAGCCAAAATTATCGGTTACAAATGAATAATTGCCCATATTTCTCAGAAGAGATAGCTCGACCGAAAACGAAAAATAACTAAGACACTAGCGTAACAGGTAATATCAGGAAGTAATACCGACTAAGGAAACTAATTCAAATTTAGTCAAATGTGAGTTTTAATTTAAGGTTACATTTTTTAACAACAAATCGTCCTCATTTTACCCCTTATTCCCTTCGACTAAAATGGATTCATCTATAAACCCATCCGTTCCCCTGAAGTCTCGGCTCTCACCCTGGCAGCCCCCGGCGGCCAGCTGGAAGTAGCCCGGCAGACAGGAGGTGCACCGCTCCCCTCCGACTCCTGGCTTACAGCGGCACCGACCCGTCACCGAGTCACAGACAGCTGGCGACGAGCCCTCCGGGTCACAATCGCACGGCCGGCAGCCGGCGCCCGACTCCAGGCCAAAGTAGCCCTCCTGAGGTCACACAGCAGGTCACAGAAGGTCACAACAGGTCACAGGGGGTCCAGGTCACAAGGTCGGCAGTCGGCGCCCGACTCCAGGCCAAAGTAGCCCTCCTGAGGTCACAAAGGGTCATACAGGGTCACAACAGGTCACAGTTACACTCACAGTCGCCGGTCAGCAGCCGGCGCCCGACTCTATAGGCCAAAGAGCCCTCCTGAGGTTACAGAGGGTCACTGTCATCTTTACAAAAGTAGCGGGACGCACTAGATCGCAGTGGGCCTTAGTGGCAACAGCTAGGCATGCCTAGCCACACAGGGTCACAATAAGTCACGGTCATAAACCGATGATATAAGTCCACAGCAGTCAATACGGTGTCCGGTTCTCACCGAGTGTATATCGGGAACCATAAATCGATCCACCGTCTGAGTCCCCGGACCGCAGATCAGACAGATAACGTCCTGCTGACTCGCTAACGGGTGACGGAAGGCGCTGATTCACCGCATTTGAGCATGGTCCGTACAGACTACAGTCAGCTTTCATGGAATTGTGAATCGGTAGACTGGGTGGTATCCTATTCGTTAATAGTTGCCGACGATTATTTGCTATCACATGCCGGTACCGAATATTTGTTATGATAGAACGTTGGAGGAAACAGCAGCCACACTTTCTGTCTGGATTAATGGTAGATTTGACAGTCCGTTACCCAACAGGTATTTCACTCAGAGTAAATTCCTATGACTGTTACCACAGTCCGTACTTGATAAGATATTTTTTGCTTGCCAGTGGTTACAGCTCTCACCTGAAGGTGATCTCAATCAGCATCACCAATCGCATCAGTCCTTGCATATCTACCACAGTCAGCACCTGTTCATCACTACAGTGCTTACCGACAACGGTAACAGTCCTCCCCTGCCATGCAAGCGCTCTCATTGCTCACCTGACAGCGGTCGCACTGCTGTCCGACCACGCCCGGTTTGCAGGTGCAGGCGCCGGTGATGATGTCACACGTGCTGTCCGTGGAGCCCAGCTTGTTGCACCGACACCCTGACGACAGGGGAGGGGGCGGGGGAGTCAGCCTGAGACAGAGGGGGCATGGGTGGGTCCGCCCGTGGGTGTCACTGATCGCCCATATTACATTTGCTGTACCCAGGTAATTCATTGGAGGATTTCGTTCATTCATTCATTCATTCATTTCGTCATTATTGAGCTTCAAATGCCATGCTATTTATCTGACTTCTGTCCAAGGCCAGATGTCACTGCGGAGTGCAGGAAAGACTCCTTATTTACAACTTCTTATTATGCCAATTTCCAAAGTACACGATCCTTCCTATGTTGTCCCTCGTCCACTAGTTATTGGTAGAGGCGCCGCCCACCGCAGCCCACTGTGTCAGTAGACCGGGTCGGGACAAGGGGCTGGGGCGGGGGTATACTGTGCCGGCGGCGCCGCGGTGGCGCACACGCCGATACCGGCTCGGGTGCCGGCGAACGGCTCAGGTGTTGAAGCTCCCTCCCCATCCTCCCTATCCCCTCGGCGGGGGGGGGGGGGGCAGAGGTGGCCAGAGAGTCGTGATTCATGTGCACCGGACGCCCGGCCGGCCGGCCGACACCTGACACCGGGTCCGACACACCTGACACCGGCGGCACGGGTCAGAGAGCGGCGGATCGGCCGTGAGGGCACGTGCTGACACGTGAAAATCAGCCTTGTGTCGGTAACGGCAACGTGCCTCTATCATAAATGTGAAGCCCCATTAAAAACGGCCGATGTTGAACACTTAAAATGTGCTTGTTATGATTACTTAGCTGCTCTCCTTTCTAGGTTAAGCATGATACGTCTTTACTTAGAGCAGACACAATGGAATCTAACCCCTGACAAGACGCCCGCACGCGGTCAATGATTCTTATCTCGCCTCACGAAATCCAATCCAATATTGTCTAACCTATGCATACTTCAGCTCCATTCATGCAACTCCAGGCCCTATCTCCGCCACAGATCTCCGATAACCGACCTCGTTCGGCGCAGCTCTGGAATGGACGTGCGGAGCTCTGGAATGGACGTGCGTTACGCTCAGAGGGTCCGACGGTGCGGTAATACAATGCCGGCGCCGCGGTGTGGGGTCGCAGGGATCGGGTAACGTGTCCAAGATCTGGCCAGAGTCGGTACCCTGTCATGACGCCGGTACTGTAACCGTGCGATATTCGGCGGTATCGGTACCATATAGGTTCGTTAGAATTATATCTCCATAGGATGCTTTTGGATAAGAGTATCCTACTGAGCCAGCCTCATAGTCATCGATCCCAGTGGAAAATTTGTCGGCATCAGTACTGCATATCAGCATATCTGCACCACAGAGGCTTATCAGCGCAATCTTCGTTGATGATCACAAATGCTTATCAGCACCATATGAGCTCAATCGGTACATTGGTGGTTCCCAGCTCAGTGATACAATCACCGTGTGCGGCTCGCTGTTTCTGCCGCTGTGTGAGGTCACCACCACCCTCCACCAAGGTGTTCTCTCTCTCCAGCCCAGCCGACCTCGCACGCGGCACACCCGCGCGCATGCCACCGCCAGCGAGGCGAGCGCGGCCGCAACTGCGATACAGCCGCTCAACTAATGAGTTATGCACCGGCGCTGGCGCAGCGCGCGGCGGGCGGGCCGGCCCTCCCACAGGTGGGACTCGGGACAGGTGTGGGACTCGGGACGGGAGTGTGAGACTCGGGACGGGAGTGTGGGACTCGGGACGGGAGTGTTGGATGCGATCTGTGGGATTCAGGTATAGAGATACTGGCTTGGAGGTCCAGGACGTCTTTATTATCCGATGGGGATCCGGGAATTGGGAAATTTTGCATGCGGAAATTCACAGGCCATAGAACTCACGGGACACGAAAGATTGTGGGCTGAAGAAACGGAGAGGGATTAGTTGCTCTGAAATCGCACGTGTGTGTCACGCATAGCATATCGATGTGACGGGGACATTAGATATCCGGGTCAATACGGGAGATGAGAGTTGGGTTACCAGCCGCAGGATACCGTATACGAGTTTTGAGGACGGGTTTGCATACGATAGGTACTTGATACCGGATCGGGGTTGCGGGGTAGGTACGTGATAAACTGATAAGGCACCGCGATGCGGAGACGAGGTGAAAAGGGTGCGATGCAGGGAATCGGTATGGGAATGTTGGAGTACTGGAGGAAGGAAAATTAAATACGGCACAAATGATGAAATGCTCGGAGAACGAGCATCAAATTGCACACATTGCGGCCGAGAAGGCTGATTCGCAGTGCGACAGAGTGTAAAGACACGTAATGCAAGCCAGGCGACTGGTCCCACAACAATCTGCATGCTAGGGGAACTCCATGGGCAGCCCACAGTGCACAGCGCATGCGTAGGCAGGATAAGGAGCCATGTGGGCCTGGCATCACGCCGGACGCCGGATGTAAAACGTCCACTGAGCCGGATAGCAGAAAACTGGGGCAGACGGAAGTGCAATGCACGAGATGTGCGGCAGCCTCGTCTCTCATAAAATAAAGCCGTATATATGTCGTGTTATATGGAGAGATTTCGGATTTGTAACAAAAAAAGAAGACATTTCGTTTAACTGCTGTCTGCAGAAGCATCACGAAAGAGATGAAGCATAAAGCAACAGAAGCACTGTACAAACAACGCATTTTTCAGGGAGTGAAACACAAGCAAGGGGAGTTTCTGTTTTTTTTTGCCTTTCATATTTCTCCGAGCGTAAGCACAATGATACGGTGCCGCCCAGGCTGATGAATACCTCGTTACAGCTCGACAAGCTCTCATCCCCCTCTGCTAGTTGTGTACGTCCGGCGCGGTATACAGTCTCCACAATCTCTCGCCCACCTCGACTGACCCGGGACATTCGTCAACACACTTCCATTGTATTCAAATGTCCGGCGCAGCTCCGCACACGGGTGGCTGAGAACCATGCAGCTCTGACTGATGACAGAGGCGGAAAGGCGGTCACTGAGGTGCCGACATTACCGGGCTCGTGCGTCTCTTCCTGACTGGGTGTGCTGTAGGCGGCGGTAAGGCCAAAAACCCAGCTCATAATGCCGAACCCCGCTAGGTATGTCCCGAGAACTAGCTCGTAATGCGACCGAACAGCTCAGCTGGGCAAAAATAAGAATTAAGAATACCGCATCAGCATTCAGCTCCGCCATGTTGAGGAGTTGACCAATTCTAAGGTTTGAGTTGAGGGCTGGAACCGTATCTATTGATTGGTTGTTGATGGCAAACTTTCTACGTCAGTGTCTTCGACCCCTCGAGACTGATTGTCACCATCCTGACTCGAGATCGAACACCCGCGAACAATGCCCCAAATCCCACAAATCACCACCATAGTGTACCCCCAGTGTGCTCCGTGGGGTGCCCGACCAGATCCTCCCGCACTGAATAGCCGCTCATTGCCAGTACGGTCTCCAACCCACCGTCACTCATCACCGACACCGCCCAACCTCTCTGCGTGGGTCAGCGCCCGGTCGGAGGGACGGGGGAGGGTCTCAGGTGCGGAATATGAAGCACCGGTCGGCCGCGTGAGTCCGCCGACTCGAATTGAGTCGTGCCTCCGCGAACGATCAATCGCTCGAGCGTGACCCAGCCCAGCGCACTACATATTGGGACGGACCAGATCGTGTCTTGACCCCACGCGCGGAAGGGGATGGTAGTTGAGACTTGAGAATTCAGCGAGCGACGACCGGTAGAGCACGGGAACAAGTCTGGAGGAGAGGAAAGGAGGGAAGGGTCGGTACGGGAGGGTAGAGGGACGGGAATAGAAATTAAAATGACGCGTTGTCCAGAACCTTATTGGTAGAGACAAGTAGCAAACGGCACGATTGCTGCATGCAGGACGCATATGCGTATGGTGAAACACGCATATGCGACATGCGTGCTGCATGCGGAGACATCATTCATCAGGATCAGCATCAGCAGGGAGACGATTCGCGTGTGTCAGCATTGACAACCTGCAATTCGTGAAGCTGTCGGTCTGCGACCACTTTATACCACAAGTGAAAAAACTATATGGTTGAGACTAAACGAAACATCGTGCGGGTCATGAGGCTCCTGCCAAATAAAAGGATGGCATGAGCTTACAAATCAGAGCTGCGAGTCATACATCAAAGCTGCCGATGATTATGTATTCTGACCGAGTTGAGGATTATGGACTAGAATATGTCTGGAATATAGGGTCTCGCTGTCATACCAAGAATGATAATGGTGACGCTATTTGTCCAAGTTGGAGTAGAAAGTGACTGCGATCAATTTCTTCTCCACCTCGCTATCCCGGATCCCATGGGATCCGGGTCCCGGGATAGCGAGAATGTAAACCATCGATGCTATTTTATCGCTATTTTGATGCATCATTTGGAACTTGAAAGATGCATGTTTGCTTGGCGTTCATGACGAGGTCATGGCCAAATACTTCCCACAAATATCCCGAACGTAAATATCAGCTAAATCACAACATCGAGGTTACAAAAATATCATTTCCTGGTTTCGATGCCAATAAAATCCGATCGAGCCTCCACGGCGCTGACGCCTACCAGTGTCATGATATAAGATCCCAGCACGGTCTCACAGTGCGATCTTTGATCTCTGGGTCTGATATCAGTCGGCCGACACCGGCAGACGTCTGGGACAGCAGTCTGATCGGCTACCACCCTGCCGATAGTGAGCCGAACGGCCGGTCATGGCGCCCGTTTGAAAACAGCCCACCGGACGCTGCCGGCAGACGAAATCAATCATCGGTCTGCAACAGCACTTGGTCGCTGCCGTCATCAGGAGTCCATTGAGTCCCGCGCCGCCAGTCACGGTCACAGCGGGTCTATCGGCGCCCCGAGAGGGCGGCCCGAGAAGGCGGAACACTCGGCCGGGCCTGCGTAAAAATTCAGACGAGTAGAGACCGCGGACGTATTTGGGTTTACGCGGTGATTCATGGGGAGGTCGGTGATGCTAGTGTGGGCGCAGGGGTGCAGGCGTTTTGTTCGACCGTGCACGTTTGCATGAATGGGCTCAGTTTGGGGTCGTGTGTGGCTCACAACTCACCGTATTTCAGTCCCAGCCAGCTCTGGTAGATGTCTCGGTTTGGCGAGCGCAGGTACTGGGTCCAGGTTGGTGCGGCCAAGGTCAAACACAACACCAGCACCACTCGTGTCCGCCACATGGTCTGTCTGTCTGCGGCACCAGCGGCACCACTAGCACGAGTAACACCAGACACCGGACGCAAGGCCGCGGCACTGCCGGTCTCCCTGCACAGTCGTCAGACGTCTGCAGCGCGAGCTCGGAGGTCTGGACGGGAGGTACCTGCAGATTTCCGGCGATAGCCGACGGTCGAGGCCCGGCTATGAATGGACTGCGGTCTAGCACCGCCGACCGCCGACTACCGGCCGCAGAAGTCAGGCACGGCAGTCCACGGACCACCGGCTACTGATCGCTGACCACTGTCCACAGTCCAATATCCATAGACTCCTGACCACCGACCGCGGTCCACCGTCTACTGACCGCTGAATATTGACTAATGACCACTCTCCACCGGCTGAAGTAACCCGTTCACTGTTCTCTGTCTGTTTAGTAATGCCTACCGCCTGTCACTATCCGATCGCCAGCCGATGACAGCCGTCCACACTGAATCCATAGTCTTCCGCTCGCTGCTGTCTACTATCCACCGACCACTGTCCACTGTCCAGTGACCACTGATCGCCAACCACGTGCGCCGGCTGTCGGCCACTCCCACCATCCACCGAGCAGGCAGGGAGGGGCGAGCGCAATCACTGCAGCAGCCTGAGGGGTCAGCGGCGGGCGCCTCACTATTCTTTAATCAGAGAAGGTCACTGCATAAGGCCGTCTGAAGGCCCAATGCCAAATCACAGCCGCTGAACGATAATTCATCCGGTGGTGGTCGGTCGCTGGTCCTCGCCGTTTGGCCACAGTTGTGGAGCTCGCTTCCGGTTCCACCAACACGGAAATCACCACCACCGCGCTGGTAACGACAGCCTCTCGGGTGTCACCATGTCAACAGGCGCACCGCCCACCAGCACTGCGCACCGCCCACCGTCCACCGCCGCGCCGAACCGCCCGCCGCCCGCCGCTCCCCGCCGCCCACTGCCGGTCGGCCGCGGGGTCCGCCGCGCCGGCAGCGGCAGCGCGCTGACTGCTGCACCCCTCCCCCCTCCTCCCCCTGCTGACCGTCAGCTCAGCCGGGCACTGCTGCGGCGGGGGTGGGGTGGGGGAGGGGATAGGCGGGCCATGGGGTATTAGCCACAGGAGCCATGAAATGGCACCGGACCATGAAGCGCAGCCAGTTCGAATGATACGCCGACCGCTTTGTTTGTGGGAGGTTCAGGTAGTTGGTAGGAGGGGAACATTTGTGATTCGAGATACATTAACCCCATGGCATTTATTCTCAACTGCTTAGCAATAAACGGCATGATTAAGCGTGGCTTACGAGTGGTAAATATAAAATGATCGCTGACTTGTCTAAAGCTATATTTTTTATTATGTAGAACACTTAGGTGAGCTATCGGCACCAGTATCATTATTGGGTCTGACAGCGATGACCGCTTCTGCAACGATGACGCAACATTCATGTCGAAATGACCGTTTCTTATCAATTTAATAAAAGCTCACTTCATACCAATAATGGGTTCCAATCGAACCAGAACCAGCCAAGCCAACCGGACCTCCAAAAACGACGGGTCAATAAAAAACTGTCAAACAGCAAACTGCCACAAACGGTGGTGAGTCTGTGCAGTTTTAGCTTGTGACAACGTGAGGTCATGCCGTCAAAGAGGACAGACGGCGTTTTAGGCACTTAGAACTATGAGATCAGAGAGCGCCCGCACAAAAAAATATGCGTCGATACTCGATATGGTCTGTCTGTCAACTCCCACTAGAAGGAATGTCAGTGCTATTCACTGAAATGTCATCTACAGCCATGCTGAGATTTATCTAATCGAAAGAAAGGTGCGGTCGATTTTTTAGTTACTTCACCTAGAAAGGCAGACAGACTGACAAACATACACACTTACTTAGCCGTCACCGGCAGACGGCGATATCTCTCTGGCCGCCAGGCGGCGGATTATTCTGATTCCGTGGCCGATAAGTGTGGGCGCCAGCCATCAATCTCCAAGTGCCGATAATATAACGCGACCGCTAGACATTGTCGATGTCAAGGTCGTTCCTCCCCCTCCCCCGGTCTTAGGTGCGGTAATGTCTGGGAGACTAAATCAAAGGATCATCTTCCGCTGTTGGAGATGATGAGGTAGCGCTTTGGAGATGAGATAGCATTGTCATCGCTCGCAAGTTAAATAGATGTGAGTTGAATATGCCAGGCACGACCCTATAGTGGACACGTTTCTGAACTTCGGAAAACGCAACTTTCACTCCACAAGTGTTTCACAATTTGACTGCTCCGTAGAGGTTTCAGAGCGATGGGAAATGTAGGTACGCTTGATTTATTGAGATCTGTAGTGCCTGACGCCTGACAAGACGTTGCTCCATGGCTGTCCAGATAGTCATCTGACGGATACAGAACGACGTAATATATGCAGAGACGACAGCTGGAGGAATGCATCTTGTGCAAACTCTTGGAGTAGGTACGTTAGTCACTAGTCGCAAAGTTCATTCTCTGACCCATTGTCTACTAGAACTACCCATACGTTGAAATGGGCGCGATGCATCATGCAACCGAAAGTTGTACTGTGCGAACACATCGAGACCCACACTGCTGAGATGTCGTCACTCACTCACGCGTGCTACGCAACACGCACTTAGAAAGTCTAATCTCAAAAGAATATATTGTAATCCTGCTTTGTGGCACCCTGCAAAGTACGAGACTATGAGTAAGTATATGAAAGTACTAGTTGGCATATGACGCAAAGTGGACTACTCCAAACATCCCATAGAATCTCTTTTCTCACGGAACTCAAATTCCTACAATCTACTCAGCTCCTGCAAAGCCCGACTTGGGCCAGAATCCCGCCAATCCACGACCCTTTCACCTCATAGTACACAGTACACACAGATCCACCCAACTAGTCCTGTGGCTGGAGCCAACACACGTAGGTGGTTTACCACAAAGGATAATCCTATTCTAAGCGGCTGAAAGGATGTCACCGAGCGCTTTCCTGCACGCGCGGCGGGGAAGTCAGACTCCTGAGCTGTGGTCACCACGCGCGGCGGGCAGGTCGTACCCCGGTGCAACCTGCAGGGACAGCCGGGCGGCGAGAGGAGTGCTCTCTGCACGTGTGGTGGGCTATCCCTCGTACCCCCGAGCTGTGGCCAGGGGTCAATGGAGGCAAAGGCGGCGAGCGGAGTGCTCCCGTCCCACATTCCTTCGATGGGGTCGACGTATGCGGTCCGCTGTCCGACCCGGACCTATTGTGTGGAACTGGAGTGTGACTGACTGGATACAGAGCCGCTAATTGTGAGCGTACATTCACGAACACGGACAAATTCCCCGGCACGGCTCTGTCTGCTCTCGAGGGATGAGCATTGCTCGGCGCCCTGATCGCGTGACTACTGGTCGTCACCGACCCGAGTAGCCGGGTGGGAATAAATAAAGAACATGGTGCGGTCATTTGAGACAGGAAGCCAGTGATGGAGTGCTACCTGGCTGTGCCGCCCTAATGCGAGACTCATGCCAAATAATCGCAGGTGGCGGAATGCATGATAGCCTGGCGTATCATCAACACGCTAAATAAAAGAAGTAGTAGCTGAGGCTCGTCTGAACGTCTTCAAGCTTCCTTCAGATGCAGCCGAGCGAGCAGCGAATAAATCGGGCTAATTCAGCATCGCAATTTGTTGTTGCATGAGATTAAAGCAGTCGCCAGCTTGGATGGGATAAAGATGGCTTGCATGCATATAAATCGCTCTGGTACTGAAAAATTGACCGGAGAAGTTTGGGATCAAAAGGTACCGACTTTCACAAATAAACTTAGGCCACAGCCTGCAACCACCGTACTAAAAAATACGTCGCAGTAATTTAGGAAACTTCGTCATTTGTAAGTTTCTAACGTACTTGTTGAGCTATTCGGGAGTTCCTTATCTTTTCTCCGTCAGAAAAGGAACTTCGCTCGACGCTCGCTGAAGCGTTTTATCGACTGTAAACCTTTTACTAAGACCAAGCTTCAGATTATTTGAGACATTTGCTCCGAAGCCGTATCAGGACACCTTTAATGACATCACCATGTTCCGTTGAATTGACATACACCCCCGCCTCATATCACTCATATTGAATTGACATACACCCCCGCCTCATATCACGACAGCTTTATCACTTTGTCACTACTATCTGACACATCCGTCTATTTCTCACCTCTATCTGACACTCATCCCACCACCACACGCCCTTGAGGTACTCACCGACGCAGCCCTCGTCCTGGCCGAACCCGTAGTGCTCGGGCAGACACTCGGTGCAGTTGACACCGGTGACACCGGCCCGACACTGACACTGACCCGAGCTGGGGTCACAGAGCGGACCCAGACTGCCCGCCAGGTCACAAAAACACTCCAGGCAGTCGGCCTCGATGTTACCGCCGCGGTTCTGGAAAGGACGTGCACAATTAAATATTTCATACATCAAACGCTTAGCACGAAGGGGTCAAGACAGAACACTTAATTTTGAGTGTGCAGCTGTGCAGCTTGGTAGATTGTAAATGCGTCACAGCATATGGTATGCTTGATCTTCTGACGCTCAGCTATTATTTGTCGAGCAAGAGTTAACAGGCTGCTAGTAGTCGGGTCGATCTACTTTATCGTTGAAGCAGCTACCCGTGTTTCCCCCATTCATGGCGTGTCGTTTAGGACTGACCTGACAGCGGTCGCACTTGGTGCCGACAAACAGCTCCTTGCAGGAGCACTGGCCCGTCTCCTGGTCACAGATCGGGCTCGTAGAGCCAAACATGCCGCACTCGCAGGCTGAAAACGTAACAAACACAAGATTAGCTTACGCCAACAGCAGTCTCTAATTTCATGACCTTCCTTGATATATTTGAGTTTTTTTTTTTTTGTTTTTAGCTGCTGCTAAAAATTCATTTTACCGTGATTTAATTTAAAAAAGCATGATCCTTTGACAGGTCTCGTATAGTTTGCTGCAAAATGTCAATATAAGTATACAAATAAATGTTTTTTTATACATATAAACCAACCACAGAAACACATTATCACTAAAGCATGGCAATGCCATCACAACCATGACATTCCACTTTCACTCACGTCGACACAGTCCGGTGTCAGCGTCTGCATAGAATCCGTCCTGGCAGACCTCACAGTGCCATCCGGCCGTGTGGCCCTGACACAGGAGGCACTCTCCGGTCAGCGGGTCACAGGCCTCGGGGTCAGAGAGGTCAGCCATGCCGCTACAGTCGCAGGGCCGGCACGAGCCGCCCGGGGTCAGCGGCGAGCCGTAGTGACCGGCGCCGCACCTGGGGACAAAGGGACGTCGGGTCAGGGGGCTGTGTTAGGAGAGATGACCCTCGGAGATAGCAGGGAGGGAAGTGAGACGACAGGTGAAGAGATAAACATGTGCCGGGTAAAAATGTGGATTATACCAGAGTAGATTTATAGGTGCCTCGTTACGATAATCTCGTTACTGTGACATATTCTCGTTACTGTGGCAATAAAGACATTCCAATTAGTCATCTGTTTGCAAGAAGAAAATGCGTCAACACGGTTGTCACGATCAGAATTGGGCAGTAAATAATTCAACGAGACATTTGTGAGACGAGATCCTTGTTGCCGAATGGGACGAAAAACAATTTTGAAGGGTTCAGGAGATTTACAAATTCGCTTCCAGCTTTCAACGAGGTATAAAATATAATCATCGATACACTATTTACCGGTCTCGAATCTGACCATCCTACCCGACCGGGTTAATGGTGTAGGCTTGGACCGAAAGTTTAACGTAGCGCTAGAAGATGACGATGCGGTACTCCTAGCTTATCGTAATCGACACATTCGGCGCCGAATGATAGACATCGTATTGGTGGCTAGGATAAGAAATTGCTGGGAATAGAATGTTTCAAAATCATAAGAAGCCGATCGCGCCGTTAGTTTTCTCACCGTTCGCAGTGTTTGCCCTCGTGTCCTGGCGGACAGGCGGTGCACACGTAGTCCTCCCCTCCGGGCTCGGTCAGACAGGAGGCCGACAGTCCGCCCTCCCCTGCCTCCGTGGGGCAGGCGCACGGCCGGCAGGCGTCCGCAGTGCCCCGCACGGCTTCACCATAGTAACCGGGGGCACACAGCTCACAGTTGTCCCCAACTGTGTTGTGCAAACACTCCTGAGGAGACGAAAGGAGATACAGATAGATTCAATATGCTATTTGTGTTTACAAGGCAATGACATATAATGCCTACCGCGACTAGCTAAACGAAAACGTCTTCATATTCCGGCAAGTATCTAATCACAATACCAACAAAAGTAAACTTAAACGTGTGCTGATGAGTCAATTGAAGAAGGTACTTCCCTGCATCGTTGCATGCATACAACACAGTACGTACCCATGTGCTACAATGTGGTGATCAGGAGTGGCACTTACCATCCCCCGATAGCATATGCACTTGAAATGTGGTGCAACAAAGCCGCCTTTGTTCCCTCGAAGGCAAGACTTATACAGTACATATACACGAATCAGTTCATCTAAAGCCCCCTATGTTCATCATTCACGAATCGACATGAATATTGAAAAGCATACTTTTTCAGTGATTGAATGAGTTTTCATACAATATATCTGTATGAAAAGTCATTCAATTATCAACAGCTTATTGTCCACTTATGCTTCTCGCTACTAACTCGAAACAGTAATAAAATTCATTCCCTCCTCCGGAAGGGCTTGTCTCCACGTCTCTCTCTCTCTCTCTCTCTCTCTCTCTCTCTCTCTCTCTCTCTCTCTCTCTCTCTCTCTCTCTCTCTCTCCTATCCTCCTTCATTCCCCCTACTCACGCTACACTGTCCGGTGTAGGGGTCGCAGTCGGCGGCGTGCCCGTGACAGTCGCACGGCACACACTCGCCCCTGAAAAGCGTGCCGTTCAGCCGCCGGTACCCGAAGTCACACAGCTCGCACGAGAGGCCCGCGTAGCCCGGAGGACAGTCGCACTGCTCCACAGAGGTGGTGCGCTCCGAGCTGATGGAACTCTCCGACGCGATCTTCAGAACAAAGTCGTGCAGGCTGTGAGGAAGAACGGGCAGGTCGGGTCACTCAGGGGGCTTATTCTCGTGCTTATACGTTATACGTATATTTATGTGCTCTTTACTGCCTAATTTGGAAAAAGTGTTCATTCATATGAAACACAAAATATAGTTTCCCAGTTATATTTATAGCACCTTTACTAGTTCTGCTGTATTTTGAATCACTAACTAACACAAAACCAAGAATCAAGGTACATGGTTATCAGTTTTCCCATATCATTCTGCACCATCTACTGGTAGGGGAGGTCTTAGTCGCTGTTCACTCACCCTCCCTCAATCTGGTCGCTGTGGTACTTGGCCCTGACCAGCAGCCGGGTCATGTTGCCCAATACCCTCATCAGCTGACGCCGGCTGACCAGGCCGCGGTCGTACTTTTCACGGCGACGTCGAGCGATACGGTTCACCTGAGGGGGTATGAAGGTTCTTGTATTTGCATGAATCGCTGTCGCCTGTTTAAAACAAGCATTTGTCTCGAACGGCTCCATATCAAAGCATACAAAATCTTATCATACAATCATCAAAACATACAGAATCGTAACATACAACGCGCAAAACCTACAAAACAGGCCGGGTAGGGGACAGCCAAAACATACAAAAGCGCAGCATACAAAATTGTGTCATACAAAATCGCAAGGTACAAAATCGTTTCACACAAAAAGGCAGTGGAAAATTAATGGCATTAATCAAAGTACGCATCATACAAAACCATTTCATATAAATTTACATCATTTCGTCGTCCTTGAGATGTCAATTTTCAGTTGGATCAAAACCTACAATCTCAACTGCGCTTCAAGCGACATCTTTGTTAGAAGTTTGCGTAGTTACGAAATATTCCGCTAGATGTCTCCTCTGTCAAAGCATAGCCAAGCTTTGCACGGCCAGCGTTTTTTGCTTGTTTATACAGTGAGCGCCGGTCTCGGAGCGACGGGGCGTCCCGGTGGCGCCGTCGTCCCCCTCCCTCAGACTGGGCAAGGTCTCCCCTCCCTCGGCAGACGGCGCGGCCCCAGAGGAAACGTCCAAGGCCGTGCCTGACTTACATTCCCGCTCTCTGCGGGCCGGAGAACGGAGTGGCGCTTAGTACATTGAGCTGCATTCTGTTTATTTTGACCATAGCTGCCGGAACATAATTCGTAAATTAAATTGAAAACTGCAAAAGAAATTTAAATGACTTAACCCTCGCCCATATAGGGGGGGGGGGGTCGAACGGACCCCCACCCCCATGGTTTTTCGCGAATAACTCGCGTAAAAAGCGATCGATCGCGATGAAACTTTCAGTACTGTCGAGTCAATCAATTGTACACCTACCCTTAAAATTTCATGACCCTGTCCCAAATGAACCTTGACCTGTGGCCTATTTTTCGAGACCATGTTTGGCCGGAATCGCGATTCGGCGTATGTCGGCTCGTATTAGACGCGAGTTTGCAGTATTTTTTGCGGTTTCAAGCATTCAAAAATGTGATATGATGTTGGTCCCATGCATTATGGTGGGTGTCAAGGTCACCTGAAGGTCAGGTCAGGTCATTGACCTTTGATGACCTAGGTTCACTTCTTCGAGTTTTACATGTTTATGGGCTACTTTTTGGAGCTGATTTCGAATTAAGCAACCATTTGAACATTTACGAAGTTGTTTTGGTGTCTTCGTAACATGGTACGAAGCTGTCAGTAACGGTTGACACGTACTATGAATACCTGGCAGGACGTCTACTGGTTGGCCTGACCTGACCTGACCTGACCTGGCCTAAATGCATTAACCCTCGCCGGCACAGGCCATTTTGCGTCCTTCGACGGCACAAGGGGGGGGGGGTGGTACGGCCCCCCTCGCGTTTGGCCCCTGATCGAGCTAGAGCTTCGCGGAAAAACGAGCGTGTTTCCCGTCACGAGAAGAAGCCGATGATACCCAATTTTAAGGTACTAGGTCATCGGGTGACCTTCCAGGTCAGGTCAATGACCCGAAAACCGGGAAAATCGGGACCTGTTAGAAAGTCGTAAAGTGTGGCTGCTATGTGGTTTTCCGGGGTGCTGATCACGAATATCGTGTTAGTTTTGATCAGAAATGATGTCTTCAAGCATTTAGACCAGGTTGGGTCAGGTCAGGTCAGGTCAACCGGTAGGGGTTGTGACGGGTATTCGTAATACGTGTCAACCGCCTCTGACAGCTTCGTAACATGTTACGAAGGCACCAAAACTACTTCGTAAATGTTCAAATGGTTGCTAAATTCGAATTCAGCTCCAACAACTAGCCTAGAAACATGTAAAAGTCGAAAAAGTGAACCGAGGTCACCCGAGGTCAGCAAAGGTCAATGACCTGACCTGACCTTCAGGTGACCTTGACACCCACCCTAATGTATGGGAGCAACATCAAATCACATGTTTGAACGTTTGAAACCACGAAAAGCTTGCAAACGCGCGGCTAATGCGAGCCGACATACGCCGAATCGCGATTCCGGCCAAACATGGTCTCGGAAAAGAGGTCACAGGTCAAAGGTCATTTGGGTCAGGGTCATGAAATTTTCAGGGTAGGCGTAAAATTGATCAATGCGAGGGTACTGAAAGTTCCGTCGCGATCAGCCGCTTTTTACGTGAGTTATTCGCGAAAAACCTTAGGGGGGGGTTGCATCAACCCCCCCTGTGCCGGCGAGGGTTAATACATCATCTGTGATCAAAACTAACATGAAATTTGTGATCAGCACCCCGAAAAACCCCTTATCAACCTCACTTTACGATGTCCTAACAGGTCCCGATTTTCCAGACATGTGGGTCATTGACCTGACCTGGAAAGTCAACCAATGACCTAGGACCTTAAAATTGGGTATCACCCCGGCTTCCTCTCGTCACGAGCAGCACGCTTGTTTTTTTTTCTCGAAGCTCTAGCTCGATCAGGGGCCAAACGGCAAGGGGGGGCGGTCCAACGGACCCCCCCCCCCCTATACAGGGTGTCCCATAAGTTCCTTCTCACCTAAATTTTTCTTTTAGAGGCTCTCTTATTTAAAGCCACGCTTAATTTATTTTGTAACTGAGCTTTTGGGGTTGCCATGGCAACTGTGAATGTGCTCCACGGTAACTAATTCGTCTAGACAAAATATTTTTTGCCAGAGAGTTCACTTCCTGTGGAGACGGCTTACGCCACAACATAGAGGTCTCCGACACGGGAACGTCTCGGTATTTAGTCCACACTGGGCCATTCACGACGGTTGAGGGTGATTGAGGCCATCCAGTATGTAGCCAATGTCTGTCGCTAACTGGACGCACAGTCAACAAGTGACGCCGATGATTTGTCGGGAGTCAATCGCTGAAAGTTTACGCTCTTTTTTGTCAGCTTTCACGAGTGAGCCATGTGGCCAAAACTGTGTGGCGCCAAAATGGCCGTCAAAAAGGTCTTAGCGTTAGCAAGTTGGTAAACAGGCTTTTCAGGATGCATTACCAGCTGTCTAAGAGTATCATTTCGGGGTACCTAACTCAAGGTGACTTAAGCTCTACTTACCGGAGGGCTCAAAACAGTCAAAAACGTCTTAAAATGGCCAAACATGTGTTTCGTTATGCCTGAGGCTAAAAAAACTGAAGGGCCGATGACATCAATGTGGTCATCTGGACTACCTAGTCCGTGCTCGAGATAAACCACCGGTGCAAACCCCAAATCGGTCCCATATGGGCGACGTAAAAGGCTTTTTTGTCATCCCGCTTTATTCCTATGCAAAAGGCCAGGGTCACGGTAAAGTGGGGTAATATGCGTCCAGACGCTGATGCACAATGCGATTGATACTCCAGAAACAGTCTTGGGACGCAGAATGCTTCTCCAAGAAGATCTAGTAGGAGTTTCAGCTTTCTAGCTTAACTCGAACCGCAAGTATGACCACATCTTTTTAGGAGAAAATGGCATCCGGGAGGTCGTAGTCTCATCTTCAAGCACGACAGTGCATCAGTGCACAGGTCAAGCAAAGCTTAGAAGCAGTGCCAGGAGACTGTGATAGGCGTGTGTGGTAAGATCACATCCCAGCCAACTCATCGGATCCAAATTTCATAAAAATGTGTTGGGAATATAGAAATCGAGGCTCGTCGAAGCGAAGCGGTGTTTCAGCATTGAGGAGCTCACGGCGCATGCCAAGTCAGTCTGGGCTAACTTCAAGCCTGCTATGCTGCCAAACATGCCAGTTGGCATGTCGCAGCATGTATTCATGTGTTTGCCTATGAAATGGGGAGCACATTGAGGGGTTATAAACATATCAAAACGCAATGTACTCTGTTTTACATGCAAATATAAGGTGAGAACGAACTTATGGGACACCCTGTACGTTCGAGGTTGGCAAAACACCAATACGGGCGAGGGTTAACCCGGCAGTTGCTTGAGTATTTCGCCACACACTACTTGCTGGGTGGGGGTGGGAGGGGGGGGGGGTAAACTTTCCCAGCCCATAGCTCGAGAACCCATAGCCCATAGCCCATAGCTCGAGGCGCAGCGAAACGGGCGAGGCAGCAAACAAAATAACGCGACGAGATGCTTCTGATGAGTACCTTCAAGTGGAGTTCCGAGGTCACAGGTCGGTTCAACATTATTTCAAATACCTGAAATTAGGCTTTTAATAGCATTGACTTTAAACCTCGAACTGGGCGTCTCTGGTAACAAACTCTGCCAGGATTGTGCACAATTTTTCATCTGAGTGCTACACAAGCGTCAGATTTAAGCAGGGATCACCTAAGCATAGGTCAGGTCAAGGTCAATGTCAGGTCAGGTTAGGTCATCCAGGTAAGAGCATATCCTCGAAAATCAAAGTTGGCTATATCGTGTAATATGACATGTTTTATGGGTACCCACATTTTGGCGTATAACTTGATGGTGATTGGTGACATCCATTTTATAATACGAGTACGTTATTGGTCGTACGAGAAAGATCGATGTAACAAATATATTCAGCATGATCGTAAGTAAAGTAATAACGAGAAATTACCAAAGAACCAAGGGCCAAGGGAATTGATCTGGGACCGAACGGCAAAGGGGTGTCCAACGGACCCCCCCCCCCCATATACGTTCGCGGCTGACAAAACACCAGTACGGGCGAGGATTAAGGACTTATGTGTTTGTATGCTCTTTGAAACCCCTTCCGTGACCGCGTTTTCAGCCGCTAGCATATATTGGGGGGGGGGGGAATTCTGTTGGATCCCCAATCGTTCAGTCCCTAACCGAACTGTAGCTTCGCGAAAACATGAATGTCCTACCCGTAACCAAAGGAAGCCGATTACCCGATTTTAAAATCGCCGGTCATTAGTTGGCCTTTCAATTCGGGTAAATGACTTAAAAGTCAGGGAAATCGTGGCCTATTTTAATTTTTTAAAGTGAGGTTGTTATGGAGTTTTTTCGGGGTTCTGATTTCGAATTTCGTGCTAGTTTTGATCAAAGACGATGTAGGTATCCATGCATTTTGGGTAGGTCGGGTCAGGTCAGCTCAACCATTAGGCGTCACCGCCGACATCCAAATGGGTGTTTACCGCCACCAACAGCTTAGTAACACTTAAGGACATGATGTGGACTGTGGAGTTTGTTAATGTAATAAGTGAATGAGAGCTTTACTCCACAAGAAATCGTTCGGGTCGGAGCTTTCAAATTGTATTTACAAAACTTCGTCAGCGATTCGTAATCGGGTTCAGGGGGTATCGGTCGCAAAATATGTAGCATAGGCACTTAAACTATTTCTCACAATGCACAATGGGACCGGAGCGAGAATTAGCGCGACATCGGTACTTTTTCGTGTTTCGTGCCCGCTTTTCACATGAAAGGGATGATAGAATCATACAAATGGTAGTCGGTGTACTTCCGAAGCAATTTCTGGTAAATTTGATTAAATAATGAATAGTCATTTAATAAATTAATTAATTAATTAATTAATTAATTAATTAATTAATCAGTTGAACTGCGTTGACCTCGACTCGGTTCGGTCACGTGATCAGATGGCATCACCTGCCAGGTCAAGTCATGACGGCACCGGAAATTCCGATAAGCAAATAATGTAGCCACCAAAACCATGATGGGAATCTGATAGCCTGATGGACTATATAACAAATTAAGTGAGGGTCAAAAAAGTGTATCAGACACTCCGATAGCAGGTACGGATATTTCCGGACAAAACTTAACCCTCGCCGGACCTATTGGTTTTCTACATACGCGCCGGCCGAGGGGGGGGGGGGGGGCGGGTACGACCCCCCTCGCCGTTTCGCCCCTGGTGGAGCTAGTGCGTCGCGGAAAAATCGAGCGTATGCGCCGTTACGGAACGCAGAGATTGGTACCCGATTTTAAGGTCCAAGGTCAACCAGTGACCTCTGAGGTCAGGTCAAGTGCCCCAAGGTACGGTTCAGTTTTTGGTGAAACACTTCGCAAAAAACGGCCGCAGAGCCGCGATTTTGGCAGCATCGTGTTCGCCTCGCTCAGGCGCGTCGAATGATATACTTTTTGTTCGGGTCAGGTCAACTTAGGGTGTTGACCTCAGGTCAAGGTCAGGTCAGCACCCCTAGGTCACGAAGTTGGTCGAAAGAGGTCATGTCGCATATAATTCGATTCGGCAGGTCTTCCTGAGTCCATTGGTGGCTTTCGCGACTCGCTAGCTTAACCCGCGCACCGACGGGGGGGGGGGGGCGGATATCCGCCCCCCTGAGGTTTTTCGCAAATAGCGGGAAAACCGCGGCGCGTAGCGCCGCGAAATTTGGTATGACTATAACCTCATCAATTTTACACATGGTGTGCAAGTTTGAACCTCCTACCTTTTAAGGTCAGGTCACCAGGTCACTTTGAATGACCCAACCTCAAGTCACTTTTTCGCAACTTTGTCACCGTGCCAGAGCTACAGTAGATGTCGGAGGACTTTGAAAGTCGCAGGATATTATTAGGTCATTAGGAGCTACAATTTGTATATCTCGGAATTTTGATATCGGTGACCTAAGGTCAGGTCAATTTCGCGACCTCCCCATTATAAGTCAATGGGGCAAAAATCAACTCCCTGTTTTTACCACTAAAACGGGTCGGAATCGCCCCATATACCATAAATGACTTCATATACGATAAACCTTCACTACCTTGAGGTCTGTTTTGCTGTTGGGCAGCTGTGAGGTCATGTGACGTCATCAAAGGTCACCAAAGGTTTTTGGCCAATAACTCCGTACAGGAACAAGATACAGAGGCGTGGATGGTCTCATTGTGTTCAGCTCGTCAAGACGCATCGAATGATATACATGATGACCTCGAGGTCACGTGACCTGAGGTCAACCTTTGACCTTGACCTTTCGAGGTCAACATATATATCATTCGATGCGGATTGACGAGAGGATCACGATGATGCTCTTAGTTTGTTCCTATCTTGACTAATTCGAAAGTTATTCGAGAAAAACTCTCTCCATATCTAGCGCCGCCATTTTGACTTTTTCGACCCCTGTGACGTCATCTTTGACCTGACCTGAAAATGACCTTAGTAAAAATTGTAGATCTTGACCGTGCGTAACCGATGCCGTTTACCGCTTGTCGCTATCTTGCTTCGTTCTCGAGATCTCAGGGGGGGGGGCGGTCATCCGCCCCCCCCCGTCGGTACGAAGTTGGCGCAGACCCCCGTCGGTGCGCGGGTTAATTTGATCAAGAGTTATTGACGAAAAACTAATATGACCTTGATGACGTCATAAATGACGTCACACAAGGTCAACATTGCAAAAGTGAGGCATCTAACCTTGCAAAGAGTGCATCAAATCACGATTCTGTGTGCTTGAGATAGTTGGAGATCGTTCCCGGCGCCAGAATAGCAGTTTTCATTTTTCCCCATTGACTTATATTATAATGGTGAGGTCACGAAAATAACCTGACCTCATATGACCTTTAGGAAAAATCCGAGATATACAAATCGTGAGACTCATAATGGATACTAGATCCTGCAAGTTTCATTTCCCTGTGACATCTCCTCTGGCAGTGAGGGCGTTGCGAAGCTGCGACATCTGAAGACCGTGCAGAGGTTCTTTTATGACGTCATAGGTCAGTGACCTGACCTGACCCAAAAATGCGGTTGGTGTTAAAAGATTCGGCTTGAATCAAAGGTCAGGTATGCCAAGTTTCAGCTCTCTATCGCCAGCGTGTTTGTCGGCCGGCGAGGATTAAGTATAGTTGGCACTTGGCAACCTTGCTCGACTCCTAGGAGGATCTGTTACTCCCAGGTTCCGGCCGGCTCGTGGTAACCGCGCACGGCCAGCGCCGGCGACCTGAAGTAAAAACAAAAATGCCCCTCATTTTCGATGTAGCAGGCTGAAGCAGCTAAATTATACATTTTCTGAAAGCCAATTGATCGGTAAAGACCATATTGATAAAAGAAGAGCGCGACCTAACGGGACGTTTTATATCGGCATTCTAGAATGTTTATAACAGTAAAATTAACTCACAATTTTAAAAGCACCTAAAAACTTAACATTTGAAGCGTATTTATATATTCCGCTATAAGTTTTTCTTTCCATCGTGAAGCCCATAGTCTAAACTATCAGGTTAGAACCCGAAAATATTGATAAAGGCGTCTAATATATATTTTTTCTTACCTACATTAGCTGCTACTTTTCTCCGTACGAAAACGGGTCTACGATGCTTGTCACATTTGTATTTGGGCTGATGTGGCGCGGACGCTGTACACCATGGATGAAAAATATTTGCAGATTCGTGGTCCATGGACATTTCTGAACTACGTGGAACATTCTAACTAAGTTTGGGAAAGGGCGGCAAATCCACCAATGTCGCGCTAATTCCGGCCGCGGTCCCATCCCATCGTCTTTTCAAGTTCAACCCTCACTGTAAACATCCTGTTGAACACATTTACAATGTTTGCTAGGTTAACCACTCAAAAAGTGGTTGGCTCACATATGAATATAGAATCCCTAGGCATTCTATAGAATCCCTGACTGCTTAGGCATTCTATAGAATGCCTGGCTTAAGCTCCCAGGCATTCTATAGAATGCTCCCAGGCATTCTATAGAATGCCTAAGTATTTTGATTTTCCGAAACAACACTTCGAAATTTAGGGGTTAGTGGCGGTAATGCTATTTATTTACCTAATTTTCTTTGTTGGCCTAGGTCGGTCGTCACCTTACACCATTTCAGGGCAATGAGATGAGAGGAAGCGAGGGAGAAATTGGGCTATGCCGACCACCAAATGGTGCGCCGCAAACAGCAACTGATCCAATCCCGTTGGCGCGGGAGAGCCACGGCGCAAGGGACGGGTCAACCAGTCGCTTAAACGGTTATCGCTCGGAGGGTTATGTTGCTACAGATACGAAGCTGCACTAGTAGAGTGTTGGCTGGGTGGGTGGAACGTAGGCTTGAATCGAAAGTGATTGCGAATGACGATGGCTTTGTTCTGATGTTAGAAATGAAGATGAAGAATATAGCAAAAGGTCACATCTTATGTCGTCATAAGCACTTCGTGTAACGACTCTCAATATACATGGACAGCTCAACCTACACTGTAATGTCAGGGAATAACCTGAATAAATGGCTTATTATTCTACTCCACGTCCGGGCGGTGGCCCGGCCGTAACAAGAGCCGGATAAAGTGTTGTTCAATCTCCCCTTCCAGCTTGACTTCTGGGCCATGCGGTGTTCGAATGGTCGTCAAAATTACGAAATTTTACACCAGTAATGCTTTGGCAGTGTTCGAAAGGATGCCAAATCTAAAACAAATAGCTAAGCCATTTTTAGGTCAGGCAAATTTTTGGCCATTTTTGGCTCGTAGTTGTTTTCTCCAGTTTGACCTAAATCGATCGTTCGACATTAAGAGGGCAAACACCCTCAAAAATGGACGACTTACCAAACTTTTTTCTGTGCAACTTTTTTACCAAAAGCATTTCCGATATTGACATTACCACCATCGTCTTTCTAGCGTTAAGATAAATACTATGTACCTACTCTGAGAATGAAAACCTGAAAGATAATCTACAATTTGACCTAATAAGGTTAGATTGAATACCTGACCGGAAAAACTCACTGAATGAACATGAATGAATGAATGAACATTTGACTGAATGAACATTAATAGCTGACCGAAAGGTAGCCAGGCAGAAAATAATAATGTACATATCGGTCTGTGCTCATAATCTTATACAACCTACACTAAATTGTTGGAAAGATACGTGTATTTCCTAGGCATTCTATAGAATGCCTGAAAATCAGGCATTCTCTAGAATGCCTAGGGATTCTATAGAATGCCTGGTGGTTCAGGCATTCTATAGAATACCTAGGGATTCTATAGAATGCCTGGTCGGTCAGGCATTCTATTGAATGCCTAATTCCACACATTGCCTGTAACATATATACTGTTGTTTTATCAGTTGCTCAAAGTTTCAAAGTGATCAGCCACTCGATGTAGCTGTGACAGGCATTGAAACTTTTCATGTAGTAAGGTCACTTGAAGTGATATGGTGACCTGACCTTGGATGACTTTGGTCTGAAGTTTTCACAGAAGGTGTAGAAAAGATTATGATATAAGGTGTGCAAAACACGGCGGCATCCTGAGCCGCCGTTTTTTAGATATTCGCGAGAAACCAGAGGGGTTGTTCAAACAGCCCCCCCCAGCAGGGCGTGGGTAGGGGGGGGGGGGTGATCAAGGATAAAGGTGTTGCATACCTCATTTACCTACATATGCACACCCGCCAATATAATATATATCTCACGGTCTTGATGCCCGCTTCTCCTCGTCGCCTGCTCGGCACCGGTCCCCGCGGCACCCGCAGCGTCGATAGTCGGCCGGTGCAGCGTTCAGAGGTATCGTGTTCCCGCCTGCTCGGAACCATTCCCCTCGGCACCCTCCGACCGCCCGCAGCGTCGATAGCCGGCCGGTGCAGCGTCCAGAGTATCGTGTTTCTAAGGGACTTAGTGGCATTCCACTCTATTTCCTGGTGGCTTCCAAAAAACCACTGCCACAGCACCATTACCCCATCTGGTGGCTGACTCGTTAAATATCAATTCACCCGGCATCAACCAGAGGCATTTTGTACCTTCCGATTTTAGACGATGCGATTTTGTATGATACGATCATCTCGTTTTGTAGGTTGCAATTTTGTATGTTACGCGTTTGTTTGATCTGCCATTGTACGTTCCAATTTTGTACGTTCTGAGCATTGTTTGATTTGCTTTTGTACGCTTTACCCATTGGACGGTTAACTTTAGTACGTTGGAATTTTGTACGCTGCGCTTTTGTACGTTTGGACTGTCCCCTACCTGGCCTGTTTTGTAGGTTTTGCGCGTTGTATGTTACGATTTTGTATGCTTTGAGGATTGTACGCTGCACTTTTGTATGCTTTGATAGCCACCCGTCTCGAACTACTGTCTACTGTCTCGAAATACTTTATCGAACAATGCATGTTATTTATAAAAACGACAAGACACCACATGCCAAAATGAACATACCGATTCTTACGATTCTCAGCTTCATTCATTCATTCATTCATTCATTCATTCATTCATTCATTCATTCATTCATTCATTCATTCGTGTTTACCTTGGTGGACATTCTGTACCAGTTCTTCTCGGTGAGCAGAGCGCTAATGTGTGCCTCCGTGTCGTCATGCATGTTGTGGCCGTATCCGAGCCGCAGACCGTCGCCCTGGGGTAAGGGAGGGTCAGGTCAGTTGGGCCAGGGAGGGAGATGGTAGTTACAGGACATCGTTCAAAGTGCGTACGGCAGTTACGGTTCGGCGCTGAGTGCAAACAAAGAAATGTTTAAAAAAGTATCGGTGCATAAAATGTGGACGATATAATTTACACGGGGTATATCCCATCCTTCATCCAATCTAAACCACCAATTCAATTATCGAGAGCATCATGGGAAATAGACGTTAAACAATTCTAGTCGAACGATTCTGTCAGAGCCACCCCTATATCCACTCACCCATCACGATACCCCCTGCCTCCCTCCTATCACTCCACTCACCTCCAGTATAACATCGGGTCCCTTTATGGGTCTCCCAGCCGTGTCTCCTCGCCGCACCACCCACGAGGTGTGGAACTCCATCGGCTGGCCGTAGCTGTACACCCTGAGCCCGAGCAGCTCCTGCGGCGCCCGCCAGTAGTAGCCGCCGATGTCGGCGGCCATCTCGTCGTTGGCTACCAGCTGGATGGTGCCGTCCATGTAGGGCTCAGTGGAGACGGAGCCGTCGAGTGAGACCACCGTCCACGGCACGATCGACGTCACCTAGAGACGGGGGATGTAAAGGGTGATGTCTGACATCAGATAGCAACGTCGTGAGTTGTTAAAGATTAGATGAAGAGAACATCACACAACCAGCACATGCGAATGATTGAATACGTAACTATATTCGAGGACGGTAAAGAAAATAAACTTGGGAAATTGAAAAATAACATTCAAAGTAGCTGGAAATAAACCGAACAAACGACATAAAGAAATATTAGCTAACAATCGTCAAACTGCATTTACTTGAAATGTGCTTATCACTCTGGCATAAGCAAAACAGTACATGCCGTTTAAAGCGTCATCCTTCACCCACCGTCCTACCCATTGTCCTACCGCCCAGTGCGCCACTAGCGCCACCTACGTTCTCGACGCCGAGGTAGGAGCTGCTGCAGATACTGGTCAGTCCGAAACAGAAACACTCTGTGCAGCCGTCCGGATTGTCCGCCTGCAGGTTGTAGTAGCCCGGCTTGCAGCTGTCACAACGGGCGCCGCGCACGTTGGCCTATAGAGGGGGAGTTCAGGTCAGGTCAGGTCAGGTCACGGGGTGAGAGGTGAAATTCGAGTTAAAGCGCCATCGGATTTCGATTTCCGCTAAATTGAGACAAGACGAAACAGTGCATGACAAGTTCAGTAACAAATAGACGTTACTGGGCCAGACAGGGAAAACAAAACATATTTCATGACAACTAGCACCACTCGACTTATCCGTAACGTTACGGCTAAGCGCAAAATCACCTCAGCTACGCCACGTCCTCTCCATTCCCACCCTCACTCTAACACTCTCACCTTGCAGAGGCAGCTCTGTCCGTCACACTCTCCGTCCACGGTCCCCGCCTCGTCACAGGGACAGGGCTCACAGCGCGGGTAGTCGCGGTAGCCGCGGGCGCAGCGGTCACACCGCTCGCCGGCGAAACCCTCGCGGCATATGCAAGAGCCCGGTACCTAGAGGGAGAGGGGGGAGGGGCAGGTCAGACACTGGGGAGGGCAGGGTACTAAAGAGGAAAGAACGATATGGCTCACTCCTAGACACTGATAACAGCATAGTACAGTGGCACACATCAGACGTTTGAGAGGGCATGCATGGTACCTTACTAGGCGCTGGGAAGATTAGGACATGGTATGCACTACGCAGGATACACAATGGACATTGCACAGTAAAATCAAAAGTATAAAAGCTTATGACATAGAATCCTCCTTGGAATCCATACAAACTACTTGTACGGGACTTCACTGACCTGACCCTCCTTGAGTCGACTGTCGTCGGGCACACAGTCGCCGGTGGCGCCCTCTGCGCCGCAGCTGCACCGCCGGCACGGCTCAGGGTCGTCCGCAGACACTCCCGAGGGCCGGTAGTAGCCCGGCAGGCACGACTCGCAGTTGATACCCGTCGTGAAATGCTGTAGGTGAAGGGGAGAGGGGGCTTGGTGACTGAAAATGAGTGATCTGAAGGGGCGAATTGAAACGGTGGTTACGAGCTTATTAATTCTTGTACCTAGTTGTAGGATAGGTATCACTTATGGAGTGAACAGCGGCATTGGGTAAGTTGGTACGCATATCATCATTAGAAAACATGCAACCATGAAGAATATTATCTGAATAATTATACTGACGACATCCTGGAAAATGCTGCAAACCAAATGCCCACCAAACACGTTGGGTAGGTATTAACTTCTATCGATCCCCGGTAACACTTTCTCACCTGACAGTTGAGGCAGACTCCTCCTCCCTCGTACTTCCCATATGTGTTGATACTCTTCTTATCCCTCGCCACATCGTCATCAAAGTAGCACTCCTCTGCGTGGCCGTGACACTGACATTTCTCACAGGCCCCTGGGAACCCGCCTCCCGGGGACCACGGGCGCTGGTTGTATAGGGGACAGCACCGGTCGCAGGTAGCGCCACACGTATTGTGAGTGCACTCACATCGCTGATCCTGCAACAGAGGACCGGTCGTTGATGGCATTAAACCCGCGAACGATCCCTATTTAGTCGACAAAACTGGTTTTGGGTGTGCTTGGCGGCATGGTGCATTTTTATGTGGTTTAGACTACTTACTGACGCCAAAACAACCGGGACAACACGATCTAAATGCAGTGAAAGGGCTAACTAAAGGACAAGCGGGGCCTCTGTCTGTGCAAACAATGCTAAATAGGTAGCTTCAGATTTGACTGGTATTGCCATTTGCCAAAGAGGATAACAATTGTAAACACCATCCCGTCTACAGGCAACCTTCCCAGATCCCTCCTAGAGCCAGCGTTACCTTCAGCTCCACTGAGACTCACCCCGGTCTCCGGCGCCACTGGACAGAGTGTGGCGTGGCCGTTACACACGCACCGACCTCCGACCGTCACCTCACTCAGCGAGTAAAAGTACGACCTCAGCAGCTGCGGGTCGGGTCGGCTACCGAACAGCGCCGGCTCGTGCGAGTTGAGGGTGAGCACTCCGCGCAGACGGAGACGGATGAACCGGGCGCGCACAAACTCGAGGAGCTCCTGGGAGGGCCGCTCCGAGGTGGGCCGACCCGTGATCAGCGGCACGTAAATCTGAGGGCCGAGGGGCGAGGGACGGTGTCAGAGACGTCATCGAACAGCGTGGGAGGAAGTTCAGACCTAAAACTAATCCATGTTCATGAGTCAAGTTAATGCCTTGACAAACAGACCTGCGGGCTGCGACCGATTATAAACTCAACTCCATTGGAATGCGCATCAACCCACTATTGGAATGCGCATCAACCCACTTATTCATGCATCCTGGGTAAGTGAGAGCGGAATGCATATATTACGGTTCCAGCCGGTAAACAGTGTCCCTCCCACATTCAAATATCCCACATCATGAATAGACGGTGTGACCGAACCCATCGAACATCGGCGCGTTGTTCACTCGTCTCATCAGTGCGTTCGCTACACGCTATGACGTCATCCTTGTCCCCAGGAGTTTCTCGTACCTGCGCCTTCATCAGCGGGTTCAGCTTGGAAAAGTAGCTGGTGCAGATCACCTCTGCGGCCGCTCGGTACTTTGGTTTGCCCGGTGTCGGCTCCAGACCAAAGTGTTCGCGGCAGGCGGCGTCGCTGGCGGCAAAGTACTGCCACGGCTGATAGTCGGTGCCGGTGAGGGAGCGTTCCAACACCCAGGAGCCGGGTGCTGGCGACACGGCCGTCTTCAGGATCACGTACGCCACCTCAAACTCCTGTGGAAACGGGGGGGGGGGAGGTGAGACGATTATGGAAAGGAGCGAGACGGTGAATGTTTTACGTAGCGCAGAGGTGCATTCCAGGTAGAAAGGCAGGTAGGTTGCATTACATTGGCGACAGTCAGCTTTGCATTAAAAATAAATTTACGTCTGTTATTTGATGGATCGAATAGCAATGACGTTTCGTTCAGAAATGTGCAAAATTCGCCGCAACATGATGACCGAATTCTGGAGGTCTGTACTCCGTTGGCTACCGGTAACAGGATGTTTCTATTGACAGACTGGTGATCGTCAATTCCGGTCCCAGAAAATCGGTCATGTGGCTGCTGCTTAGGTAAACATTGCGACATCCATTCAGTTTCCAATGACGATAACTGCATTGGCGATGAAATCAGCTGATCGGCCTTCTGAGTTCATCGGAAGGTTGCAAAGCTTATTCCGGGACGCATGTGACTGTCATGTGACCGGGACGATTTTACACGAAGATGCGAATGTAGTTATACTAGAGCCATTAAAATGATATCAATTATACGACAATAAAATCATATTCTTAATTTTATCATCAAATATTGCCGATATGAAACAAATATTTAATTTATTCTTAATTAATATATAAATAAGGATGATGAAATCAATGTATTCGTCTGTCACCGATCCGAGCATCCCCCTCATCCAGCCCTCCCGCTGACCTGACCCGTGACCCGTGACCGACCTGTCTGAGGTCCATCTCGATGGTGATCCACTGGCTGTCCAGACCCCGCTCCAGGGTCGGGCCCTGCCACCAGGCGTCAGTGCCGTCAATGATGTTGGTGATGGGGTGACGTCGACTGACGTCACTGCTGAGACCGTCACAGATCCCGCACTCCTCGCCAGTCATGAACACAATACTGGAGAGCTCGCAGTACGGCTGAAAATGGGACGGCTCGTCAGAAAACTGAACAAAACGAACCGTGACATTATAGCCTGTTTTGGAAGATCATTCTGATATTGTATTTGTGAGTTATTGGGTGCAAATAACTCAACGAAACTGAAACTCAACAGAAAACTGAACAAAACGAACCGTGACATTATAGTCTGTTTTGGAAGATCATTCTGATATTGTATTTGTGAGTTATTGGGTGCAAAAGTTGATTTGATAATCACCAGCTGAGGTGGAAAATTATTTTCGATGATAAGGAACTAAAAAGGGTTGATGCCAGAGGAAAATGACACACACAGACAGAAAGAAAGACACGGACGCGGGCAGAATCCAACGGACGTCAATTCATTACGAGTCCTGTCTAAACACCACGCGACAATGCTACAATATCATAACAAACAAATTGCCCCGGTTTCCACGCCAGATTACCGGGTTCAACGATCATCACTCATAAACTTTCAGCGCACACATCGCTGGAATTTAATTAGTGAACGCGTTTTGACCAACGGTACTACACCTTTTTGCGTTAGCTTTTGACCATTGGGCAAAACGTTTGTACACATTCACCATATAGGTGGCGCTACAAATGGGCGGTTGGTCACAAAGAATCACCATTGTGCAAAACTATTCGGCGATCTTCCTCTACAACTCGACATTGAACGAATGGTTCGACATTGTGCAAAACAAATCGTCAATGGTCGAACCTAGTCGTCATATGCCGAGCTGGCTCCCTCTATGCTGAAGTCTGGCGAACTGTTAAACTGTTTTGCAGATCGCTCATTTCAGTGTTCAATCTGTTTTGCTGAATGGCTGAAATGAAACACACCACGCCGGAATAGTTGTGCTCAATGCGGATTGTCGAAATGGCTCTTCAAACAGTTATGGCGAATGGTTGAATTCAAATGCAAAAAGGTGTACTGCCTAATCTTCTGTTTACACACCCAGCCAAACAGACGGACCGTTAAATTATGAGCTCAGTGACAACCCGGGTGACCCGGCAGAGGGACCTCTCGGAGCGCCGGGTCGCGGCGGGCTCCCCCAAACCGTGTCATCCCGTCACTAACGTCCAGCAGCCCGTGGGGTCTCGGGACAGATGAAGACGTGACGGCCGACACAGAATGTCTGATGCGACGTCTGCCCAAACTGGGAGCGCAGACGCCTGTCCTGGATATCTGATGAGACTGCCAGACGTCGTCTTATGCGGCGGCACGTGGGACCACACACGGGGAGAGGTGTCGGACGTTTAGAGCGGCACGCGAGACGTGGCTCTGTGTGTAATTGTGTGAATGATGCTGCGCATACAAATCACTTTCAGTTCATACATACAGCACGGTACAATGCTGCGCTCTTTTTGCCATGCCTGTATTTGCCGATAACCGCGATGTGCTTTTAAGATAGATTTACAACCGACTAGTTTTGACAAGTTTATTTCACATTTTTAGAGCGTAAAGTCAAATGATCAAGACGGACAGCCGCTGTCGGAGCGCTGTAAAGATATGATGGGCGTACTCAGAAATGAGTGGCACGACTTGCAGAACCAGTTTGGCGCACCGTAACGAATGAAACTGGCTCAGCGCGAGCAGGTTACGCAACGGGGCACGTTACTCAATGTCGAGCACTGGGTAGGTCCCTTACTATCCGCCTCATATTTGGTCAATCTGATTACCCAGTGACCACCGACCCGTCCCGAGTAAAGATCACATCACCCGCCGTCGGCATAACGATCTCATTTCAATTCACTCAATGCGTGGGCCGGATTCAGCCCGCACACACCCTCCGCCCTTATCGGACGCGTTCGGCGGCGTGCAGGCGGCGCCTGTCGGGCGTCCAGGCGGCGTCTGTCAGCCTCCCAGCGCGCCGCCCGTCTCCGCCGGCCGGTCCACCCACCCCGCCCATCCACTCGGCCGGGCGGCTCCTCTGAAGTGGACCGCTCCAACTGCACGCCCCTGATCTGGCCGGGGATCGCCCGCCGCCCGGTCCGCCACGCTCGGTACACGCTGCTCTTCTTCCGGCACCGGTGCGTCAGATCGGCCGCGGCCGCGCCCGGTTTGAGCCCGCGCCAGAGCTGTCACTCGCGGCGGCCGGGGTCGGTCCGGGAAGTGACCGGAGTTGGCCCGGAGTGGAATGGACGCCGGCCGGTACAGGGGCGATGTGGTGGGTCGGGGGATGGTCTGTGGTCAGCGATCATTATTAGGTTGGTGAGGTGTCCATTGGAAAGTGTTTGTAGGTGGATTTCAAAGGCGGTCATTTGGGATCGCTAAGTGGGGATAGGTGTTTTTAGGCATAGGTCAGTGGTGGGTTAGTGGTTAATCCGTGCCGGGTGTCGGTGATTTCGTGGGTCGGCGATGGGCCGTGGCGGTGATGGTCCGAGAGTAAAAAGAGATGTCAGCCCAGTCAGACGTAATGGGTTTCTCGCTCAGACGGCGCTCGTAGGCGGCTCAGTTGGATGAATGTAATTATCGCCCGCTGTAGCCGTGCCCTGTGTGGGAGGCCAGACTGGAGAGGCGGCCCTTTTGTGGACGGACGTCCTAATCGTTCACAGGGGTGATCGGCTCTGGCCAACGGGACGCGACTTTGTAGAGGTGTCACTAGATAACATCCGCTTTCGACCGGTTAGAAAATGGCATCACATTCCAAAACGAGCCGTTTCTTTTCCGGCATCCGAAGCCTAAATTTGAAGCATTTTTGTCGGTATTTCTATTCCATTCTAGAACTTTTCCTTCCAATTCTATGAGATAATATGGATAATGCCCTGGATAGGTGAATCGACCTCCCATAAGTCGCTAAGGGTGCTCTTTAGTGTTACTGGTCTGCACTCCATGAGTGGCGTCCAGTTCCACAATGAAAATGCCTAAGCTTGCCAGTCTGACCACCTCGTTCATCCCCTTACCTCGCTGGTCTGCGTTCCGCAAGTGGCGTTCACGCTGACATCACTGCCCGGCGCCAGATTAAAGATGTTCGGGTACAGCGGCTCGCCACCTGAAACACATAAAACGAGACACACGGTTATTTGTGGCGAGATAAAATGAGAAAAAAGCAATTATCTATGTATTAAATAGTTGTAAAAGAATATAAAATGGCAACAAAGAAGTGTACCTAAACATCGCAAAATCTTTCAACACTTATCATCATCCGCTCATCCGATCTTCGATGCGTCAAGCGTAGACGTAAATAGTAACCCGGAAATCATTTTCTATCCAAGACCAGCACTGGCGTAATTGCCAGCAGCCATTTAACCAGCGACATTTATCTACAGATTCCTAGCGCCAACTGATCGCACATCCATCGCTATCAGTTTGACATCACGATATGAGTAACGTCTCAATGAACGTCCCATCAAAAACGCCTTGGCGACATATTTCTTTTTCTAACAGATTTATTGAGCTTGACGTGTAATGGCGGCAAAGCGATACTCTGCGGTTTGGGAACTCATGCCGGCTGTCACGTTTGCTGGCTGTTCGGTTTTATAATGCGGCTGCAAACGCCGGTGGTCGCACTGGTAACCGATGACAGTGTCGACAGTTGACAGATGTGAATGGACAAAGACAAACGCCGCCCGCCGCGGCTGCATAATGACAATGCAAGACCGATCGAGGGGCGTGCAGGCTTTCGGCACCTGCACAAGGGACATGCATTATTGAACGTAAGAGGCGTGTTGATAAAGCACCGGAATACGTTACATGTGTAAGTTTGCGTGGCTGATTAGTTTCAAACCCATTGTTTGCGAGTGGGACAAGAGCGAAATACGCGACTGTCTATGGACAAAAAGGATATATCGTGTCGTAAATAATGCAGGTGCAGCATAGATCAGTAGAAGGCATCTACATACACGTCAAATACACTACCCTGTTTTGCACAGATGCTGCATTACAAATAACTCGTGAAGGCAAAAGACGCAGCTGCTATATTAAAAGAACTTTGATAAATTTATGACCTAAAGGGACAAGTCGGTTAAAGCATTATCAGTATATGTCATCAATATGTTTCTTAAATTGACTTCGATCATCGATCAAAAATAGTAGGTGATAGTTATTCATTTGGTGTGTGACATGCCTAGGAAAAAACGAATTAACTACCTCACTGTGTTCAGATAGCGTGATACCCTTATACGGTTGTAAAATGCGGTCAAGCATCTCACGAACTCCATCTTTATCGAGCCATCAAATCCTCACATGGAAACTCGTTTGAGCGCTTCTGCCTTCAGCCCATTGACCTATAATAAGTACTTATTATAGGTCAAGGTCAATGCTTCAGCCCACCAACAGACAACAGTCGCTGGCCCTGCAGTAATTGACCCAGTCACGTGAGTTTACTAGCCATGCACTACGTATGAAACAACCCAGTTTGCACCAAATTTTCAACAAACGCCGACATCTACTGCGCGTTATGCAACAGTGCGCATTTCCTGGCCGGGATCAGCGGCGCAGCGCGTGCCGTATGACTCGACCGGTGTCGGACTGCGGACACCGGTCATGTGCACGGACTGGGGGGAGGGAGGGGGGGAGCAGATGACGTTACCGGGACCCGTATTACTGGTCACGGCCCACCAGTGCGCCAGAGGCCGGCCAGAGGTCAGCCGCGGGCCCCAGAAGGTCAGCAAACCAAGTGCGATGAATTTAGGAAGGAAGTTTGTCCCATGCTTAGAAAGTTATCTCCCCTGCATCTTTCCTCATCCGTCATGACTATAAGCAATTTCCATAAGAAGCTCAAATGAAAAGAAATCGAAGTTGTAAATCATACTTTTATCCACAAATTTGAATCCAATCATAAGAAGGAAGTTTGAATAAGCGCTGACGGCCAGGTCAGCGCTCCACGTCTCTTGAGTTACGACTTGCTGAGTCCCTCAGCTAGCAGTGCCCACCTACAGCGGGTTCGATTACCGGTCACCGCCATAGCAGCACGTTCCCGTCCGTCAGCCGTTATACGGGCCCGTCTGGAGGTCGACAGGGGCGGCCTGGAACCGCGACAGGGGCGCCCTGGAACCGTCAGTAGTCGGCGCGTGGAACCGTCAGTCGTCGGCACCCGGGGCCGGTCTGCCGGCAGCTGCCCCTCTGACAGGTCTAACGAGCACTGACGGAGCCGAAATGGGCCGCCGACTGGGTGTCGGTCACTCGTCATTGCCCAGTAGGTCAGGTGTCAGCCCAGTATGGCAACCCAATCACCATCAATTGCTGTGCAAGGACACGGCTAGTGGCGGGGGAGGGGGGGGGGGGGATTGGTAGGAAACGGGGCCGTTACATCGGAATCGAACTCTAGGAAGTTGATGAGTAGGGAGGGAGCTGTGGGAAGACAGACTGCCAGTGGCTGCACATTTCTTGGCGAGAAGTCTCTTCTGAGAAGACAACTGGCACCATTAGACTACCGTTTGATCGATTTTCCGATGAGCCTATCAACACATCTCGTTTGGCACGAAGACTTGTTTGAAAATATGGAGCTGAGATGAGATGCACGCCATTTGTCCAGTCAGTGCGATCCCATCGACTACTCGATCGATGCCATCGATGACTTGGTCAGGAGGTGATCCAGGGCTCAGGATCATGAGTTTCGTTTCTGGGTAGAAAATTAAGAGACCGACTTTCACTCGTCGTTAGTGAAGGGACGATGGTTCAGAAAACATCCCGTGATCCACACATTCTGACAGAGTGCAAGCTAAATACGTCTGCAATAATTAAATCAGTAAAACGAGCACGGGACCAGCGCCGTTTGCGCCGGCTGGCCTGTTGCCTCTGGCAGCGGCGCACGTGACTAACGCCGGCGCCGCACCGCCGCCAGATGTAGCGTGTCATCGCCACCGCCGTCGAAATCGACGAACCGATGGGCGCCTCTAATCGGGGTCAGATGCGGCGGTGACATTTGCAGCAGATGGGCGCTCCGACTTGGCTCAGGAAGTGCGGATACTATTTCAGCGTGGCTCGACGGCTGATGACTGATCGCAGAGTTCACGTCTAACTCCCGAGTGAACACGGCTCGAGTTTGTCGATACAAAGGTGCGGCTCAATGTCTTTGTCACGGAGAATTGGTTTAGCGGCGCCGACACTGTGGTCTTGAACCAGGACTAGACGCGACTTACTCAGTCTCACTGCTGTCAGCTTGTTGTACTGATGAAACGCCGAGTGGCGGGACCATGGCTCGTGTTCTGTTCATGGCTGTGATCCAGGCTAATCTAGTGTTTACTCTGCCCCGCCCATGAATCTCAGAATGGACGTCTGTTACGGACACTCGTTTTGAGTCTGGGGGCTCAAATAACGCTCCCAATCTTTTACTTTGACGCAGGTTCCGGTCCTTTGTTTATCACATACAGAAGGGCAATTACTTGTTAATTTTATAGCTTTTTACTACAGATGCCATTCATAAAGCCCACGACAATAGCCACTAATGACTGGACAATTTGGACCAGTCTGAGCATGGCGCGCCGAGTGTACGGATCGGGCGGGTCGCGGCGCGCCCAGTGTACCGTTCTCTCGTCTTCTGGGCGGCCGTGTCTCGGCCCGCGCCTCTCACCTGTACAAACCCTGGGCGCCCCGCCGACCCGACCCCAGTGCGGAATGTGAGGAATGACCCGTCGGACCCCAGCTGGGCCGACAAGGGACTCCAGCGGCGCTAAATAGGGCTCCGGTTCCCTCCTTGGGCCGCCGGCCGAAGGGGTTGATGGAAGCGGCGCAGACGAGCCATTGAAGCGGAGCCAGTCAAGCGCACGTAATGGAAATAAATCTCCCATTGATACACTGCCGACAGGTCTTGAGCGGCGCCGCGCGGGCCGCCCTCGTGTTTGATGGGCTCCGTCGCGCCGCTGTCGCCCCTCGTCGGCCCGTGTCCGGTCTTCGTCGGCCCGTGTCCGGTCTGGGGACCGTTCCTGTCGTCACCGCCTCTCCCAGTTGAGCGCAGCTGCTCCGAGCCGTGTGGGCGGGCTCCTCTCATCCCACGCGCCCCGCAGCGCCGGAGAGAGAGGGAGGGACAGCCCGCCGGCCGACCGAGGGCCTCTCAGGGACACACGCACACACCGTGCACGGGCTGAGAGAGCGTCCGGCACCTCCGGGAACCAGACACGGGACGGCCGCTCCGCCCTCTCCGACCGGGGAACAGAGAAGCGCGCTCTCGAGAGCAGGCTGCAGGCTACCGAACAGAGGCCGTGCACTGCGCAGCGGCCGTGTGCACTAAACGGTGCACACTGCACACGAGACTGAAAGGCGACCCGGGCGCAGAAGATGTATGTAAATGAGCCGCGCGGCGTTTTGTCGGCCCCGCTCCGCCCGTCCACCACCCGTGCTGCGGTCCTGTTCTGCTCTGTCCACCTAGCTGCTCTCGTCCGCAATGTGTGCACGGATGACACGGAAAAGGTGCACTGTGTGCACGAATGGACACGGGGAAGGTGCACGTGCATGCTGTGCATTGGGGACGAACGGTGCACGGAGCGCTGAAGACGAAAAAAGAAACTACGAGGACCGAGGACTAAATTGTGATTAGGACTGGCTGAGGAATGAGGATTGCAGGAGATGCAGACGATTCTGTGCATCTTTGCACGATGTCCTTGCTGCCGTTGCTCCGGAAGTCCTAAACTTGCCCATTGTGCTTGAATTGCTCATTCATTTGTACAGCGAAGTTGTGCAACAAGTAGCCTATGCTCGAATGAATACTGAATAGACTCGTCACTAGCTCATTTATTCAGGTCATTTATGCCCGTTATACTGGGATGGTATAAATCATCCTTTGCCATGTGTTCGCCATTTCATTCATTCTCTACTTCGTCTGGTGAAGTTTCTGCCCTCTATGCGTTATTCGCTTCTCTCTCTTCTATCTTTTTCTCCCTTTTCACTCTTCCCTCTCTTCCACATCTGCTTCACACTCTGCTCTCCGCAGTGATGCATATGAATAACAGGAAGCGGTATCCTGGGCGTGCCGACCCCAGGGTTCGGTCGGAAACTGCGGTCCGATCGCCCAAACAGCACGTCAAGTCTCCATTGACGCTCGCCAGATCAGGGGCTTCCGACCGACATGTTTATGTGAAGCTCGACCGCAGCTTTCAAACAAATCGGCGGAAAGAAGCGAACCGGGTACAAGTTAACCGCTAGGGTGTAGGGGAGATGTGTATAGCTATAATTAGGTGCTGAATTGATATCAATGTGACAACTGCTATTTTCACTGTCTTGTAGTGCGAATTCTTGAGTTCTTTTTCTTCTGTTGATTCCTAGATCAGCGGCATTTTATCAGGAAAGGTCCATCCATGGCCTTCTACAGGCTTCTATCACATTTATCTTGTCACGGCCTCTCTGACACCAGCACGCGTCACACCCCGTCACAGACCCACCACATACCTCCGTACGTGTGACGCGCCGTCACGGGCTCCTCCGTGACTCCAGCACACGTCACGCTCGCTGTTCACAAACACGACTGGACGACACCATTGTGTCAGCGCTCCCGGGACAGGACGGGAGTAAACAACGCCACCAAAAAGCCCGACTGTCGATCGTACACAATGTGCCGTGATCGGAGGCGTGTTCCGGCACAGGTGCCACCGGTTAGAGCGTGTTATGTGAGCATGTAGAAATTGACGAACACTGCTTATCAAAGTTTGGCTAGTTTACTTTCGTTATAAAGTCAAAGGCTTCTATCAATCATGAAATGAATAAGAAGGGCATGACTTTGAATATAATGTCGTGATTCAGTCTTTCTCCTGTGCACAGTGTCATTTCTCCCAGTTCCATATTCAATCCACGTGCCACTAATACCGGTGAATTAGCTCTCAGCCGTGCAGTGCCATAAATCATCACCCCACTAAGAGTGCGGTGATCCGACACCATGATTGCCCTAATCCCGCACCTGGTGGCATCAATTAGCCCGAGACAGTGTCACCTCAGCAGAGAGGCCGCCACCGGGTCGGTGTGTCAGCCGGGGCGGCGGACCGGGGCAACAGAGTGTTGGAGTCAGCTGTGTCGTCATGAGTCAGAGGGCACCCGACCTAACCAGGGCCTCGTTTCATAAAGCGAGTCCGTAACTTACGCCGGTTTTTGGGCTTGTATTGCAAGCGCATGTGAAGCGATAAATTTATTTCCCCTTCTCTCTTCTGTTCTTGCTTGCAAGATAAATAAATTCAACGATTCAAACTATCATCATCGCTTCACATGCGCTTGCAATACAAGACCAAAAACCGGCGTAAGTTACGGACTCGCTTTATGAAACGAGTCCCAGGTCGCGACCACCTGGGGGCCGCGGCGCGGCGAACAAGGGGAGGTCCCTGCATATAGGTCAGGCGTCGTCTAGCTATTTGGAGCCCTCTGTCTATAAAAAGGGTCAGGAGGCCCGCGGGTGGTGGTTGCTTGTGATTTCAGTCGTGGTTGTGGTGTCATGGGGTCGGATGTCTCGTGTGTCATGGGGTCGGATGTCTCGTGTGTCATGGGGTCGGATGTCTCGTGTGTCATGGGGTCGAATGTCTCGTGTGTCATGGTGTCTTGGCATGAAATCGGGTATCCGGTTGCGTCGTGTGTGGTTTTGTGAGACCAAGAAGACATGGACAAAGCAACAGAGGCGGATCCAGCTCAGAGTTTTTTTTTTGGGGGGGGGGGCAAATCATAACAATTTATCGATTCTTTCCATGCCTCGTCCATAGGCGTAATGTTAAAATTATGCCGTTTGGGGGGGGGGGCAAATGCCCATTTTGCCCCCCCCCCCTGGATCCGCCACTGCAAAGCAACAAAGCGAGCGACAGCTTTTCGTGGGACGGACCATATTTTTCAACTGTGTCTCCGACAACACTCTTCAAGTGGTTCAGAAATAAAAAACATGCACATTTTTACAATGGACCTTAACCCGCGACCGCCTGGGGGGGGGGGGTCGGATCCGACCCCCCCCTCCGTTTTTCTTGAATAACTCATGAACCGCTTGCGCTATCAACTTGAAACTTGGCATACCTTTTCCCCCATCAATTTGACGTCTCCTGTGCAATTTTTAAGAAAAAAATTTCAAAAACTTTTGAGATATATTGATTTTAGTGATGTAACTACATGGCGTTTTCAGTCAAAAAATGGTAAATGTTTAAAAAATCGCCAAAAATCGAGGTTTAAAGCAAATTGCAAATTAAGGACGTGAAAAGACGCAGCTTAACGAGTTCTTTAAAATGGCTATCTCGGATTTTCCATAAAATGCGTTTTTCACCCCTAAAAATTCAAAAAACTATATTTTTTGGAAAACAGCTAATAAAATCCAAAATTTTGAGAATTTCCAAAAAAACGGAATATATGTCATAGAGCTCTATTAGAACATTAGATGTCCCAAATTTCAACTTTCTATCTTGATTTTTGACCCCCAAATTGTAAAAAATAGCTCCAACATGCATAGGGCATGGTGACGTCATAAGCATTTTCGCGAATTAGAGGCACTTCTGAACATCGCATGTGAAAACAAATGGCACCACTAGATTCCTGGGACAAAGCTCGTCTAGAAAAGTGCATTTTTATGTCAAAAATAAAAAGTTGAAAAATTGACTTTTTTTCTTAGCCCTCGTTTAGTTATGTATGGTATAAACGATTTTTTATGCTTTCAATGCACACTTATCACCAGCACAGGGACTTGGGGTCACATATAACCATTACCATCGGATTTGGCGTGAAAAATAAGCCATAAAACATGTGTCGCACGCCCATGTAGCAGAAAGTGAAAACCGTGACCTTTCGTGACCTGACCTGACCTTGACCCGTACTTAGTATGACCCCTATACGCACATGGTTCCTTCACTAGGTCTTTGAGGTCATTTGTGGTGAGTTTCGAGCAGCAGCTATCGATTCCGCTGTCCGTAAGCCTAATCATGCAAAACCCCTGAATTTGACCTTTGACCTGACCTTGACCCGAAAGTTGACCTCAATCTTAAAATCTTAAGAGTGCTTTGGGAAGGTCTCGTAGAGACCTTTCGAACGCCGCCTCGCGGGGCTCGATACGACCATTGGTTCTCGAGATAACAGGGGGGGGGGTCGGATCCGACCCCCCCCCAGGCTGTCGTGGGTACGGAAATAGCCCAGGCGGTGCCGGGTTAACTACCCAATGAACTAACCCGAACAATGCTCTAACGACCTTCAAATCCTCACTGGAACTCCTCTGCACACCAGCGACAACATACTATTCTTCGCCGACAGCAATTGCCCGTGATAACTACAGCCACAGATAACAGTAGTATAACTAGTACTACTGTTATCTGTGCTACAGCCTATTACCGCTCTGTCTCATATGACAAACACTCATTCCACTGGCTCTGTCCGTCCTCACAGCTCCGTCAGTGGCAGCGCCGGCGGCCGGCGGCGGTTGGCGGTCGTTACAACTGCCCAGACCCACCGCTGCTGAGATCGTGATACCTCCGGCGGAGCGCTAATGGCTCCGGTGATACGGCAGAGGTCGTTCCCAGGTCGGTGAGTAGCCGGTGACCCGGTGAAAGCACGGCACCGGTTGGGCAACGGCTCGACCCTGACGCACACTGCGCCGAGAGGGAGCGAGACGAAGTGCGTGCGAGGCGAGGGCAGGAGGTGGAATGAGATATTTATGTCGTCGTAATTGGAGGATGTGTTTAGAGAAGAATGAATGAGGTGCTTGAACAGGTGTTCGGTGTTCATTCTATCACCAATTTGCAAACTGATTTATGATTGCAATTAGCATAAAGCGAATGAGGGAAGACGTGCCTAGCATATTCATCGCGAGTTAACAAGGTTATCCCCAACGTGTTAGCCCGTTGATGCTATACGGTAGGTTTTGTCTGTGTTTCTTGCATTGTCGAGCAGCATGCGACCAAGGACAGCAGCAACTTGCAAATTAAGCGTATCATAAGAAGCTCGTTTTTTCAAACATCAACATCAAGTCGTTTGTGCTCTAGCAACCAGAACTAGATGGAATAGGTCCAAACAGCAAACCATACTTTTTCACCGACATACCGGCAACAACGTCTGCATGAGACCTAGCTCCTCTCCCCATCAGTCGCATGTTTATGCCATTGCCAGCGAGCTAAGCGCCGTTGCATGTTGCCGATAACGGGATAAAACCAATAAATACCCTGGGAGAGTCGAGCTGCGAATAAGGCACCGCTCGGCCAGCTTTGTGATGGATGATAATTGAAATTTAACGCCTGTGAATGGATGGACCAATGACGATAAAAAGGACAAGACATTCCCAGCAAAGGTTATTTAATTATGCAGAAAAGTGTGAGTTCAGGTCAGTGACCAGTCTGGGTCGGCGATTCTTGACCGATGACCTCTCTTTATGAAGGACCTGCAAACATCAGACTCCTCTTTACTATCGCATGGGGTCATCGACTTTGCAGACGTATCAACATCTTATGACTATTGGCCGGTATCCTGCCAATTTATTAGCGCAAACTTCAGATTGCGACCAAATTTCGGGCTCGCTTCCAGAGCCGCCACGACTGACCCACAGGTTTCACCTATTAAACGGTCTGACCGGAGCGTTGACCACCCTGTCTGAGAGCCCTTCCTCCCCCCCTTTGTCTCCTTCTCTCCCTCCCTCTCTCCCTATCTCAGACGTCTGAGACTGTGTGAACGAACCACCCACCCTCTGACCGCCGCGGGCTCCATGGCTCCCAGACCACCACCCGGGCATACCGCGTGCACAGAGAGTCGTGCACGACCCCGACCGGGCGCGCCGGCCATCCACTAACGTACCCATTGTGCCGGCTGTCCATCCCCGAGCCTTTCCATTGTAGAGGCCGGCTTTGGGCGCGCACCAAAGCCGATTACCGCCGTGAGCGACACAATGGCCTCAGTCCATCCGACCTACGCATGCACGTTTGTTCGGTAGATGAATTTGATTCGAGTTCCAACTGAGATTTGACTCGAGAACAAAACGTCTGTCGTGATGGGAAATTGCCATAGCGCGTGCCGGGCTGGACCGTTCTTGTCCTACCTGGGCTTCCAATCCGTACAGCCGCGATCACCTCCTTATGGGCCAATCAGCAACACTGCACCGATCGGGTCCCCGTCCGCCAGTGCTGCTGACGCCGGATTGATGAATGCGGTCGACGGGTTTGGATATCGGGTGGATCAGAGAATCGAACGGAACGCCCGAATTGCACTATAAGTCGGTCTGCGATGCACCGGTGCGGCCGGCAGCTCGATACTGCAGTCGAACTATTGGGCAGGTAGCTGCGGCATCTGTTCAGCCGTTTGGTTGTAAGTGCATTGCAATGACGAAGGCCGCTGGGAACTTTAAACCCATGTGACTCGTATAGGATACGAGGGTATGTTAATTGGTTAAACATCGGAAAGTAGCCGAACTATTTTCACATTCCCATGCATCAATGCCTTCATATTGATATGAATCAAGCAAGCGTCATTACCGGCCATTTATTATTTCATTTACTAATAATTATTCTCCAGTGACCAGCGTGGTCGCGATTGGAGCTCTGGCGCAAGGACTGTACAAGTGTAGACGATCTTGACGCAGGGAGTAGTTGATTAGATTTTCTAGATTATATTAGGCTAGAATAGTAATTTGTGGTTTATATATTAACGTAAGGATAGGATACTAAAATTTTGCACTAACTTTGCGGCATTTAACTTTATATTAGGGTTCTTTAGCATTTAGTTTATAGGGAGGCTCAGGGATGGACACCAACCTTATGTTGAAGCTTGTAAATGATGCAGTGGAAGAGAAAACTGCAGTCCTTCGGGCTGAGATAGAAAACTTGAAAACCAACCAAAAAAAGTATTGTGAGGAGATGGAAAAACTCAAAAAAGATAACAAAAAAATGCGGGATGAACTAAACAAGGTTGACAGAAATTTGGACGAGGTAGAGCAGTACCATAGAAAGACCTCCCTCATCCTGGGTGGGGCCTTTCCTGAGGGAGAGGATGGTGAAACTCCTGCAGAGACTAGGGAGACAGCAAAGAAAGTCATCAAAGAGAAACTCAAAGTAGAACTAAAGGGAGACATCGTAGCATGCCATAGACTTAGAAACAAGCGGCGGGTTATTGTAAAGTTTGCGGATCAGGATGACCGAGATGCAGTGTACGAAGCAAAATTTTCCCAGAAAGAGCAGCAGGAAGATAAGATTGCAGTGCATGAGAATCTCACACAAAAAAGAGCAAAGATGATCGCACTTCTTGAGGACATGAGAAAGAAAAAAGATGTTCTGAACTATCACACAAAGAATGGAAACATCATGGCTCGAAATAGCTCAACCAAACGGTATGCACGCATCCAGCCTTGGTTCACTGAGGAGGAGATCAAAGATACACTCAACAAAGCCACCCACAAGACCTACAACCCAACGCATGCACACCTCATGCAGTCTCAGTCTTTGGCAGGCATTCCTCAGGGAGCAGTGGCTCGTAGAGCAACAAACCTTGAGGAGTACATAGTGGCTGCCCCCCGCAAAACCAGACAGACCAAGAAGACTGATGGGTCCGTCTCTGAAAACTAAATCACACATCTGAGATCATTTCAGTTTGCAATTTTCTGGGAATGAGATGCATATGGCTGGTGCCTTTGCAGTTTGCAGTAGCCACAAATGAATATCACAATGATAAAATTATACCTTGATCACTATGCATGATGAGAACATTGCATAGAAATTGTGATATATCACAAATGACCACAGCTACTTGAACAGTGGCACTGGTCCCTTTACTGGAGCTCCCCTTAAATGTTAGCCTTCAATATCTACAATCATATTGATTACTTTGAACCCTCCAGGCATGCATCCGCCAGCTCTGCCAATGTGCTATCGGAGCTGCGTGGGTGCATGTGGAATAAATGTGTGAGTGGATGCATGTGTGTGAGTGCTACACAAGCACTCGAGCCTGGCAGAAAGGCCGTTTTAACCGTTTTAAACCTGGAGATTGGAGGGTTCGCTTTTCTCTCTAAATGAATATCAATGCTTATTTTTCAGCATGATAAAACACTTTAAGAGGTTGCTCCTGGACTAGACCCTGTAGCTGCAACTGAGCTGTGAGGTACCTATATACATATATGTAAATATGCATACCTCATTCTTGCATCTTGATGCATATTCCAGTGCAACTTGTGTGATCAGATGTGTGATTTATGTATTTCCCCAAATTTTGCTTATTACTGTCATACTTTTTTGTCTTATAATGAACTCAACGTTTGCTTGAACTGGTGAGTACACTGTACCTACCTTGTTGATGCCACCACTGACTGCCTACTGTAATTATCATGCTATGCAAGGATGGATATTTTGTATGCACTGAGATAACAATCCTTCTTATTCACAACAAAAATAAAAACAAGATGATAACCCTATAAAGTCACAGCTAGCAGCAACACCAACATGCAGTATATCATTGTAAACAAATACAGCAGCATGGTCAAGCTGCTAGGTACAAAATACAACCTTGAAGGCAGTTACCACAAGGCACACAACATAAAACAAATATATCCGACTGGTACTAAACTAGGGCTGGATGTACATTTGTATATCTGACGTAATTACAATTTATATGGAACTCTAGCACCAAACAACAAAATGTTCTTCAAAGTTTTCGCAACCCTCTTTGTTTACAATAAAATTACAATGTATTACTTATTTTCAAATGTTTTTCTTTTAACCTTTCTCATTTATGTGTCATAAACTGATAGAACTGCGATCTATTGCTTAACAGAGTCGGTTATTTGCACTTGCACTTCAGCTTGGTCATACTTCTCCGCAATTTTCGGTTCGGTTTCTGGTTCATGATAACAAGTTTGAGAAGCAAGGTGGTTTAATGTAAGTCATCCCTTTACATTCTTTTTTTGTTGCATAAATATTGCCTGAAAACATATTGATACCTATATAATACCTACCATCAACATCATACAATCCAACACGAATTTTTTTTCTTCCTCTTTAACAAAATACATCACATTTTTAGGCATATCAAACTGCAATCCCTGAGCTTCCCACTTGAATATTCTTAAGCTCATATTAGTATATTTCATAGGAAGCATCATATTTACAGATATTGTTTATATATTTCACATATAGAACACAAAAGTACTTAGATTACAATCTATCAAATGAATTTGGTTGAAAGTACCAACCACCCCCAGTCACTTGAGCAACGCATACTTACACCATTCACAAGCGTTGGTCCGACGGATCGTCACGAAAGCTACCAAATATTTGAAGATATCAGAACACACTGCACGTACTACTGCATGCCACCCAAGCCCTCTCAAAATCACCCTACAAACAAAACTGAAAATATTAGCATTATTCACGTTAACGCAAGGTCCCTGTTATCAGATGATAAATTTACTGAATTTGAGATATTTATTAATTCATTTTCTTGTTCCTGGTCCATAATCTGTGTCTCTGAAACCTGGTTATGTAAAGAACTTGAGCAAAGAAGACATCTCAATGGTTACCAAGGTTTTTATAACAGTAGGCAATCTGGTATTGGGGGTGGTGTTGCAATATACATTAGCAATGAAATTACAAAACAAGCTCTACTACTGCCACAAACATTACCTTCGACAGAGTCACTAACCATTGAGGTTCAGCTTAAAAACAACCACACCATTGTTATTTGTCAAATATACAAACCACCAAATATCAGCCCAAATGTTTTCATGGATGAACTTGGTACCCTTCTGGAAGATTTAAACAATAAGAAAAGACATACATTCCTGTGTGGTGATTTCAACATTGATTTGTTGAACATAGGCCAAGGTGGTTACCCACTTGAGTTTTTCAATATGCTTGCATCATCTAGTTTTCTTCCTGTGATCTCAAAAGCAACAAGAGTCCAAGACACATCAAGCTCCCTTATAGACAATATCTTTACAAACAGCCTGGCATTAATTGACAAAAATGGAATAATCATTGATGATACAAGTGACCATTTCCCCATATTTGCCACCATAAAATCAAGTATTAGAACGCATGAGGCTACAAGTTTGAGAGAATCTGAATACATATTTGACTATAGAAAAATTCCAGAGTTAAAAGACCACTTAGTTGAAAATTTAGCTTCATTCCATTTAATTGAAGATCCGGAAGTAGCTTGTGAAACCCTTATAGACTCATACAGAATAGGAATACACAAATATAGTTATCAACTGAGACGAAATCGTAAAAACAGTTCCATAAAACCATGGATTACTCCTGCCATATTAAAATCTATACAAAATAGGTGCAGGCTCTTTTGCATGAAGCTGAAATCACCTACCACTGAAAACAGGAACAAATACAATAAATATAGAAACACTCTAAATGCTGTGATTCGTAAAGCAAAACAAATACACATAGAGGAGCAGCTTGAGAGTAACAAAAACGATACCAGGAAGATGTGGGATACACTGCTGAAATGTACTGTTGGTAAGGAAAATGATAGCAAATACCCTCATTCCTTCCAACATAACAACACTGTACTTGATAAAGAATCTGAAATAGCAGACAAATTCAATGATTACTTTGGTTCCATTGGGAAACAGATTCAGAAAGATTTACTCAATCAAAATGAAAATTTTCCTTCACTTGTTGAAGAATGTCCATCAACCACCTGTACCATTAAACTCACAAATAAAGATGAACTCATAAACACTATTAAGAGCATGAAAAATGTTGGATCTGGCTTTGATAATATCAATGCCAAAGTATTTAAACAAACATTCACCGTAATCTTAGACCAGTTGGTGTACTTCATTAATCTATGTCTTAAAAGTGGAACATTTCCAACAATATTTAAAGTTGCTGTTATAAAACCTGTGTACAAATCTGGCAATAAGACACAACTAAATAACTATCGGCCAATCAGTATCCTTCCCTACCTTTCCAAAATACTTGAAAGGATAATATATTGTCGAATTTCATCACATCTTGAAGTAAACAATATACTATGCCCCAATCAGTTTGGTTTTCGAACTGGACATTCAACATACATGCCTCTTTTGCTTATCCAAAATATGATACTTGAGGGATTTGAAAATAACATGCTATCTTGTGGAATATTTCTAGATCTTAGAAAAGCATTTGACACGGTAAACCATTCAATACTCTGCAAAAAACTTAAAAAGTATGGGATTACAGATAAACTTTTCCTCATTATTGAATCATATCTATCAAACAGGCATCAATACGTCAAACTTAGAGATGCTAGATCTAGCCTGAAAAAAATAGAAATGGGTGTCCCACAAGGCTCTATACTTGGGCCACTCCTTTTCATCCTCTTCATCAATGATATTCCTAAAATTTCCTCTAACTTCACGCCTTTTCTCTATGCTGATGATACAACACTTCTTTTCCAAGCACATTCATCAAATGAGCTACAATCACTCTTAAATGAGGAACTCCCAAAAGTGTGTAGATGGCTAGAGGCAAATCAATTATCCTTAAATGCTAACAAAACCTGTTTTCAGCTATATTGCAACCATACAACCAAACCAACAATTAATGTTGAGCTGAATGGAACAATAATTGAAGAATCGCAAACAATAAGATACCTTGGTGTCCTTATTGATAGCGACATGAAATGGAGTAGTCACATCATGCACACCTCAAAAATTGTAAGCCGTAATATCGGAATCATCAATCGCTCTAGATACTTTCTGAAACAAAAACACAGACTCATGTTATATAATGCTTTGATTTTGCCCTATCTTAACTACTGCTGCTTACTATGGGGACACTCCCCGAAAACACACTTAGCAAAACTTGTAAACCTCCAGAAAAAAATTATTCGAATTATTGATGATAAACCGAGGCTTACTCACAGCAGTCCTCTATTTGCAAAACATAAAATCCTTAAGCTAGAAGATATTCCTAAACAACAAACAATAGCTGTCATGCATAATGTTCTCAATGGAAATGCACCATCATCAATTAAATCTCTATTCCATCCTGCTATCCCCACCCATAGAGAAAACAGAAGAGTTAAACACTTCCTTGAGCCGTTTACTGCCAAACTTTACCGCACCCATACGATTACATGGATTGGTCCAAGAATTTGGAATGCTATGATAACTCCACTCTTTCCACATGCCAAAACTGAACGAGTATCAAAACAGAAAATCAAAGAAACATCAAAACAACTAATAATTGCGGAATACTAAAAGCAACTACATGTTACTCTGTGTGATAGGAGAGTTTATCACATATAGTGGATATAACAAAAAATAGCACAAAATAATACAAAATACCTCAAAACAGTCACCTAGCAAATAAATACGCACATTGCTAATAAATATAATAACTTACAACAAATGTATTGTATACGCATACAGTCAAGTCATAGAGTACTTTATGTTGAAGTTTATCACATATAGTATATACTTAATATAACACAAAATAACACAACATAATACAAAATAGTACCAAATAGTCACCCACAGATGATGTTAGAGGCAGGAGGGCCTCTCGGCAACAAGCTCCGCTTAGCTGAGGGCCACCCTGTGCTTTAACAATGACCTTTGCGTGAACCTGACCAGAGCCTCACCTACCCGTGGAAAAACTTCTGGAGTATAAAAGTATATTGCATGTCTTGGTTATTTCACTCAATGCCTAATCCCTCCTTTCTTCTCTGCCCCATGTCTGCATGCCTTTCTTATATAGACAGTCATTTCGGGATCGTAGTGGGGGGCCAGTCAGTGGCTTATGAGCACATTGACTACTTTCTGACTTCTTACTGAGCCTTGCCTAATTCCTTGCTGCCTTCTTGGTTTACTTTTATGTTTTTCTCCATTTCTTAGCAGGGAGTGCCACGACATTGCTTCTTTTTGTTTTTTGGTGTTAACGCAAGGTTCTGTGTGTCGTTGGGTTCGAGGGTGGGGGCACTCCTGGTCACCTATTAATGGGTGGCGGTGTATTTCTTTAAAAAAATAAAAAAAGCGTATTTTTTAGACCATAGCGCAAAAAATACGGTACATAAAATCATACGCTTCAGAGTTCAGAATTCAAAGCGCCATGAATAATTACAAGTAAGCGGGTATGGAATTTGTTTACAATCCCCTCCCGCAACACACCCACGGCCAATGCCTTTACCGCGCTCGGCGGTCCACACAGGAGGGAATGCGACGCTATGAAGCCAACCCAACCCATTCCCCGGTGCTGCTAAGGTCGTGGAACAAAAACGCCCCTCTCTGGGGCCTCCCACTACCCCGTACCCTGGGCGCCAGGGGAACCTATTGTGAGCCTTACACCTGGGCCGTGCTGAGGAGGGTAGGATGGCCGGGATGGGTGGAACGCCGATCCTCGGATTACGGCGTGAAGGAGAGAGCAAAATGTGCCTTTGTTGTTTGTCAATAATATATTTTCTGGTTTGAAACAAACACGACAAGCAGCTGAGATCATAACTGGTTTTAAGTTGGTGACTGGAGGACTGTTGCAATTATGTTGCGCGGCCTTGTGCTCGTCCTGCACGCAACGCAGCTGAACGTTCAATTTTGATCACAACTCCTCCTCCTAAAAAAGCGGAAAAGCAATGTCCGATTTCTAGGCAAATTTCGTAATCTGTCTCAATTATAATTTCGAGGAAAGTGCGAACATTTCTTCATTCCAGGATGTAAGTGACGAAGGAAATGTTATGAAAAGTCCGAAGTCTTTTCGATGTGAGAGTGCAGCTCGGCGATTCGACCGCATCTCGCTCACCTGCGACTGAGCTGCTGACCGCCTGTGACCGTGCCGCCGTCACCGTCAATGTCACGGTGACCAGCCACCTCAGCAGAGGGGCCGACCCCGCCGGAGGGTACCCTCCTCCCGGGGCCATCACTGGCACACCGCGGCCGCTCCGAGCTCACACCGCGCACCGAGTCACGGTCACCAGATCACGGAATCACGAGTCACGAATCACGGGTCACGAGTCACCGTGGTCTCCGCCGGCGACCTCAGCGCGCCGCGGTCCCCCGCGCGTCCAGTCCGGCTCTGGCCGTGTCACTGACGCCGGTCGGCGGAGGCGGAGCGGCCGGCGCCCCACCGACCACCACCGGCTGACCTCCCGCGCGCGCCGCCCGCCACTCTCACCTGGCGGCGCACGGTGGGACGGCGCGACGCACTGTGTGCTGAATGCGCCGGGACCGGGGCGAAATTGTTTATAGAATGGGTTTATCTGGGCTTGGGGAGGGGCAGAGATGGTAAGCGACTCTGTTGGCGGGGAAATGTTAACCCGCGCCCGGCTGGGGGTCCTGGATTTCCACGCCCTGCTGGGGGGGTGTTTGAACACCCCCCACTTCTAACTCGGCTCCTGGGCCACGTAGCGATACGCGGAAGGCGGCGTTCGAAAGAGCGTCAAAAATAATGGGGAAATCACTTCGGTCAATTTTTTGGTCAGGTCAAAGGTCAGGTCACCAGAGGTCATTGAAGGCAAAATTTCGCCGATTTCCAGGTCGAATGTCGACAATTTCCAAGAAGCCAACGCATAACTCGGGAACCAATAGAGCTACAGCGCCGCGGAAAAGCGCATTCGATAGCCCTATTAACGCCCTTTCTGAGTAATTCTCTCAGATTTGACCTAACGTCAACGGTTTTGCCTGCAGGGGGCAAAAACTGCAAAAATAGCCGATTTTTTCGGAAACAGTTTTTCTGCAATAACTTTTGACCCAAGCCTTGTACGAGCTTACTTTTACCAGCATCGTGTTCCTCTCGTCAAGACGCATCGAATGAACTATAACTTGACCTTGAAAGGTCAACTTGAAAATTTGACCTCAGGTCAAGGTCATGACCTGACCGGAAAGGGTCATGTTGCATATCAGTCGATCCGTATCGTCGAGCTGAACACATATAAGGCGTTTTCATCGCTCTAGCATGCCTCTATCAAAAGTTATTTGCGAAAAACTGTTAGATACCATTCGTGACCTAAGATGACCTCAGGGCATAAACAGGGGTCACGGACACCATTTTCATGTTCAGTGTGTCTAAACCACTTGTAATTCAGTGTTTGGGAGTGTTTATAATGTCTTTCGTCCAAAGGAGGCGCATTTCAATTTTCTCCCATTGACTTATAATGGGGAGGTCGCAAAATTGACCTGACCTTAGGTCATCGATATCAAAATTCTGAGATATAAATTTTGTACATGCTATTGCTCTTAGCAATCGCTGAAAGTTTCAAAGCGATCGGTCACTCGGTGTAGCTATGACAGACATTGAAACTTTTTATGAGGTGAGGTCACTTCAAGTGACCTGGTGACCTGACCTTGAATGACCTTGGTCTGAAATTTTCACAACATGTGTAGAACTGATGTATGATAAGGTGTACCAAAAACGGCGGCGCTCCGCGCCGCCGTTTTTGAAATATTCGCGAAAAACCGCAAGGGGGGGTGTTCAAACACCCCCCCCCCCAGCAGGGCGCGGGTTAAAGAATGTAAGGGAAAACGGTGAAATCGGTTGCGCGTCTGAATCTCAATGAAGGAAATCAATGAATGAGAAAATAATACTCGTACACATTAACTCTCAGCACCCTTTAATTCACAACGCGGAAAGTCCACCACCAACAAAGATGAGACATCAATAAACAAAACTATCTAGATTAAAGACCGTTCCATGAGAATACATAAGGTATGCATACTGATACTAAATTATGACGATAATTCAGCGATAATTATCGATGCAAGCCTATGCCAGCAATCCGCTGTTGCATTTAGCATACGCACTCATCGCCGCATTCTGCAACACGCATATTATCATTTTGTGTAGCATGCAATTAATTTGTTTGGTCGTCCAAAAAGATAAGGGCTTGCATGCCATTGCATTTATTTGTGCCCCATAGCCAATATCGTAAAAAGGTGATGAAAAAGTGAGGAGCCTGGTGTTTCTTAGTTAAGCACTCCGTAAAGTCTATGAAAGGAATAACTTATACGGAAGCAAAATTTATCTGAAACTCAACGTAACAAAACCGGACATTTCTAAGAGGCTTGAGACTTTGCGACGGGCGTCATTTCTAGTAAAACCGCATGAATGCGCACATTCACTCTGTTGGGTTCGTAGTTATATGCTGTTTCCTTTTTATTTAACAGTAACAGTGCATTTGAATCCCTTTCTTGTTTTGTGAGGCAGGTCTGGTGTGGAGTACTCCACGGTGACGCCGCCCGTGAACTGCTGCGGAGCAGGCTTGTTGTTGTTGCAGTGGCGGACGCCGTCAACCTTCATCCAGTCCCACTCGCAGGAGTTGTCCCAGGAGATCATGTCAAAGCTGCTGCAGCTGAAGTCCACTGTGTTTGACGGATCGCTGGCTACCAGCTCCCACTTGCAGTAGATATTGGTTCCGTAGTTGTCGGGGTAGTTCTGACTGAGGAGGCTGTACGTTCCCGGTGCAAGGTTATGTTTGCCGCACTGTAGGCCGCCGGAGCCGGCCAACGCCTCTTTGGACATAATCGTGCAGAAGAAGCCCTTGTCGGTGATTTCCGAATTGGTGTGGAAAAAAGCATACACGTACCTCGAGAGCATCGTTTTCGGTATGTTTTTTCCACAATAGGCCGCAAATAGGTCTTCGGTCTGAAAGTATAGGTAGTCTTTTGTAACACAATCTGGCATATCGCCTTCTAGTTGAAAAAAGAAGCAGTCAATCCGTAGTTTGCTTTTGTTGTCAGCCGCCTTGAATTTGTACATGCATTCGTAATTATTGGTATAATTGCCGGGATTGCCTGGTCTGTAGTTGGGTGACTGTATGTAGTACACCCCCGCAGGTAGTGGCTTATATCCTTGACCGTCGTAACATGCGAGAAGGGTAGCGTCGTCCAGAGACCGTTGTTCGATCACTTGTTGGGCTGCAATTGCTGAGTGTTGTCTATCAGGTGTCATGGCCTCAGCGCTATTGTCTACACGCTGCATGCTGGCATCTGAAACACAGCAAAATATAAATGGCTGAGCTATCTTGAGTGAACAGGTATGAGCTGGACACCGCGAAATTGAAGCTCGCTTTTACGAAATACGGCGTTCGTGGACCACAGTTTTTGATCGTGGACTTTGCTGTATATGTTTGTATCAAATTTGAGGTCTAAGGATGTGTTTCATTTTTTTTTTATTCATTCGACCATTGAAAATCGGGTTCAAGTCATCTGGGAAATTATATCGTGCTGTAAGCCGGGTAAGCTTATCGGGCTTACCAGACTATATATATGCTATCGAGCGCGGCCTGCGGTTCTACATATAGCACAAGACCTAACCATAATTCGAAATGGATTTGCCACTGCCATCAGCAGCTTCGTTACACTTCGAAAGGGACGATTCATGGACTTTTTCTATACAATATAACGTTTGGTGGGCACGGCATAAACCTGGCTATTAACCCTCGCGGGCCCGGGGGGGGGGGGCGTTTTTCGTCTCCCCCCCTGGCGAATATTTGCGGTAGCTCCCGAACGCTTTGGGATAGGAAAGCGAAACTTTCAGTACCTTTTTTCCCATCAATTTGACATCTTCTGAAGTAAAAAATTTGGACCTAGCCCCCTTGATGACGTCACAAGGTCCATTTTTCTAGACCCCTGCACGGCAAACTTCGGCGTCACAGACGCAAACTTCAAATAGCTGCTAAAAATGGAGTTTTAGAGATAAAGACAAGTTACGAGCAGGGATGTGTAGCGTTTGACCTAGAGAAAAATAGAAAAATAGTTTTGGTGACCTGAGGTCAGAGGTCAGGTCAACGACCCCGAAATGTGGTTTTAGTTTTTCGCAAATAACTTCAACAAAAATGGTCCTAGAGCTACGGCAGTGGTACCATCGCATTTGTTTTGTCAAGCCGCGTCGAATGATATATATTTTGTTCGGAAAAGGTCAAATTTTATGTTGACCTCATGTGACCTCGAATGACCTCTGGTTGACCTTGACACATGAAAGGTCGTTTTTGATGGATTTGTACCCGCTGATCACGATTCTGGCATCTATTGTCCTCTAAGCCTTCATTTAGAGCTTCTGGATGGTAAAATTGTCTTATTTATTTTTACTAACTTGTATTAGTGAAATAGCCACTGGCAGGGATACTCTTCTGTGACCTTGACCTTTGAGCAGCCTTGTATCGTAAAATGAACCAAAATAGGGAAATGATAAGCCTCAAAACATTTCAAAACATCTTGGAAGTTAGCACGCAAGATGTGCGAAAAATGCCAAGTTTGAGGTCAATTTTGAGCGTGACCTTGACCTTGATCTTTGATTTTGAGCACATTTTCGGAATCCTCAGATTCTCTTCTTTCGTTTGACACCCAATTTTGCCGGTTTGATGCAGCTTGCGGTCCTCTAGAAGGCTTACTTTGAGATCACTACACATGTGCCGGTTTTTGCCTTTGACCTTGACCTCTGACCTTGAAAATTGACCTGAGGTCAAATATTTTAGGTGCTTTAGAATCGTCTCGTAAGGAAATTTCGTTTGGTATCGCTTTTGTTTCCGTAGCTCCCTTATTTACGGAGTTAGACAGGGGGCGGGGCGAAAAACGCCCTCCCCCCGGGCTGCGGTGGTTGGGATTACCCCCCGGGCCCGGCCGGGTTAAGTTAGCTCAGAAGTTAGAACACCGTAAAACCATCCTGAGCCCGAATTGGCCCGAACAAAGCCTATCTTATGAGGTACCGTAAACGGGGGTGACTTTGCCATGTTTTCAACTTTAGACGCTTGTATTATTTAAACTTGTTAACTTATTGGGATGACTCTATATTCAAAACACGGATGAAGATTAGCTCTTTGGGTTTTGCTATTATCGTATTTATATCTTGCCTAAAAATACAATTTTTTAAAGAAAATGAGTCGTGGCAAAGTTAAACTGAAAAAGGGGTGACTTTGCCACAATGCCAAATAATGGATTTTTAACACTAACAAATATTTTTCAAACATTTTTGTTCATTGTATGGGGAACGGCCACCATCCCTAATTGTTAAATAGGAAGAAATAAAGCAATTTGAGGTTTTTTGCTCTTAATTGATGTACAAAAGGGGAGAGATACATTACTTTTTATAATGCATTATATTTGTTGAAAATAATTGACATTTGATAGTAAATAGAAAATGAGAAATGGTTCAAAATAGACCAGTATAACGCCTTATGGGGCGACTAACGGAGCGAGCGAGAGGGTGGGCCTTGCACGTGCGAAATTTCGAGGGGGTACAGTCACCAGCACTTGCTACCCATCACCCCCGGACGGCGGGGGAGCAAGCTACCACCGCCCTTGCGAGACTAGCGCCGCCATGCGCCAAGGAGTGGAAACACCACGTGACTGAGGCCACGTGAGGGCAGGGTCACGTGATGGAGGGGCGGAGCATAGTAGCTTTTGCGCCCGACACTAACTGAAATGCGGCGCTGTGATTGGGCGCTTTAGCATGAATGAAGCCCCGGCGCCAGAATCAGCCGTTCGCCTTATATGGAAGGTAAGCCTGTGCGTTTCACTGTTCTGTGTTGGTTTGAGAGCCACGGCACCATACGAATTGTGAGCCCCTTTGAACGGGTCACCGCCCGAGGCACTGAGGCGACGGCTGTGCCGGGCAAAGCCCAGCCTGGTGGGAGAGGTGGGCCAGGGAAAGTGCGATCGAGCAGCCACACTGAGACGTGGATTGGTATTATCTAACCGCGACAAACGATGTCAGCAGCCTCTTCTCGTTGACACGAAAAGTTTGACAGACAACGTGGGCAGTGCCCAATCAAAAGCTACTAAACGATTCAGTTAAGAAGTTGGCGAGATAACCAGACCCAATAAAAAGTTTTTAATTCGATTTTGATTGACAAATGACATACAAGCCCGCTGTGATGGACCAAAAAAGGAGCTGAACAGTTCATACAACTTCTAAAAAGCTCAACGGTAAAAATTTAAAAGTCAAATGTTAAAATTCAGCCTGCATGTTTAAACTCGGGTCCGGCGCTGGCAGGAAGCTTATATTGCCAAGCTTGCAATTCCGCTACGTTGTAATATAACCAAGAGTTATGTGAGAGCAACAACTGAAAGCCTCGAGCCCCGTTGGGGGGAGGGGGGCGCGAAACAGCCCCCTCTCCTTTTCAGCCGATATCTCCTAAAGAATAGCGTAGGTCGCCACCGAACTTTCAAGACCCCTCCGGGCATCATTTTACACCTTGTGACCCAATTTTTCCAGAGCTCTTATGAAAGGTTAGTCACAAATGACGTCAGAGTGACGTCATGTTCTGTCATTTTCGAACCAATAAAAGGTTTAGCAGGAAGAGCTGTCACGCTTACAGTTTTGAAGATAACAAAAAATAGGTATTCAAGATAAAAAAGATGTAAAATAAACAGCGCTACAAAACTGCCAACTCTAATTTCTAAACAAAAATTGATTTCGACCATCAAAACTATAGAAGTATAACAGCCCGAAAATAACAACAACATTCAAAATTAAAGCTGGAATATATGTTATAGAACTATCTGCTCTAGATATGCCAAACTTAACCCTCGCCGGCACAGGCCATTTTGCGTCCTTCGACGGCACAAGGGGGGGGGGGGGGGTACGACCCCCCTTCGCGTTTGGCCCCTGATCGAGCTAGAGCTTCGCGGAAAAAACGAGCGTGTTGCCCGTCACGAGAGGAAGCCGATGATACCCAATTTTAAGTTCCTAGGTCATCGGGTGACCTTCCAGGTCAGGTCAATGACCCGAAAACCGGGAAAATCGGGACTTGTTAAAAAGTCGTGAAGTGTGGCTGCTATGTGGTTTTCCGGGGTGCTGATCACGAATATCGTGTTAGTTTTGATCAGAGATGATGTCTTTAAGCATTTAGACCAGGTCGGGTAAGGTCAGGTCAGGTCAACCGGAAGGGGTTGTGACGGGTATTCGTAATACGTGTCAACCGCCTCTGACAGCTTCGTAACATGTTACGAAGGCACCAAAACTACTTCATAAATGTTCAAATGGTTGCTAAATTCGAATTCAGCTCCAAAAACTAGCCTAAAAACATGTAAAACTCGAAAAAGTGAACCGAGGTCACCGGAGGTCACCAAAGGTCAATGACCTGACCTGACCTTCAGGTGACCTTGACACCCACCCTAATGTATGGGAGCAACATCAAATCACATGTTTGAACGTTTGAAACCACGAAAAGCTTGCAAAAGCGCGGCTAATGCGAGCCGACATACGCCGAATCGCGATTCCGGCCAAACATGGTCTCGGAAAAGAGGTCACAGGTCAACTGTCATTTGGGTCAGGGTCATGAAATTTTCAGGATAGGTGTAAAATTGATCAATGCGAGGGTACTAAAAGTTTCGTCGCGATCGGCCGCTTTTTACGCGAGTCATTTGCGAAAAACCTTAGGGGGGGGGGGGGTTGCATCAACCCCCCTGTGCCGGCGAGGGTTAAACTCGACAGCTTAATTTTTTTTTGCCATAACAAAGTTATGGCAAAAAAAACACTTCTCAAAATGTATTACGTAAAATTTTCAAACTCAATTTTTAGCCGTCACAGAACACACAGAGCAAGCCAAAGACCACCATTGGATTTCCCGTGATGAGCTGCATCGAATAGATACCCCTTTTATGCAAAATATCAACTCTGAAATTTAACCTTTTTTGACCTGACCTTGACCTGACCTCCACCAGAACGTAATCTAAACCGGCCCCAATGGCCGTCTAGCCCGCACCATTGAATTTTAAATGTAAAATTGACCATAAAACATGCATCACGCGACCCTAGCAATTAGCATAGTTAGGTTCATATTGTGACCCTTAGTGACCTGACCTCTTTGACCTGACCTGGCATCAGTGACCTCTTTAGGCAACATATGTATTGGTCAACCACGCTCCATCGATATTTTTCGATAACATGCCTTTTATTTGATGTGTTAACTGACTGTAACGCATTCCTTAGACTAAATCGGTGAGAAAATGCAACCTTTGACCTGACTTGTGACGTCATGGGTTGCACCTACATAGGTCAACGAAACCTGGTAACAAGGTTCGATAGCCCCTGGTGGGGCTATCGAACGTTCTTCGAATTTTCAAAATCGGTCGGTAACTTTCCGAGATCTCAGGTGGAGGACGAAACGGCTGCACCATCCCGTCAGGTGATAGGGTCCGCCAATAGCCCAACGGGGCGTGAATTATTTACTCATTCATACAGTGTCATCTATTTTGAGAACACCTTTCTCACGCCATGACATGGTCCTCTCGTAATAGATCGAGATGAGGAGAGTGTTTTCACGCCTCCTTATGCACGGCTCTAGTGTCATTGAGCTATCAACTGTCAGCGGTTTTCGGACAATGAAGGAAGGCTTTTGGTCGTTTTTAGGTAAGATCTTGGGTCAGATCATTTCAGTGGCGGATCTAGAAGGAGGGCATGGGGCCATTCTCCCCCCCCCCTTGGGCCTCCCGGGGGCCCATCACGGAGTTTTTTTTTTAATTCATCACGGAGGTCACCGACGGGAGCTTTAACCCAGAGGTCTCCTAAGGGGGCACCATCCAGAAGGTCTATTGGAATAGGGTACCGTTTTCGGGGTCTCCCGGAGGCCCATTTCTGTCCCTCGCCTCGGTTTTTTTAAAGTTTAGTTGAGTTTTTTAGTTTTTAGTTTAATATTGTCCATCTATTTCCATCCCGAGGTCCGCGGGGGCAACATCTCGAGTTCTCAGGGGGCACTATCCCGAGTTCTCCGCAGGCACCATCCCAAGGTCGGAGAGGGCACCATCTCGAGGGTCCGGGGCACCATCCCAAGGTCTCCGGCGGCACCATCGCGAGGTCTGGGGGCACCATCCCGAGGTCTCCGGGGGCACCATTCCAAGTTTCCAGGGGCACTTTTCCGAAATCCGAGGTCTGAAGGAGCACTCTCCCCGGGTCTGAGGGGGCACCATCTCGAAGTCTCAGGGGCACCATCCCAAGGTCTCAGGGGCACCACCCCGAGGTCTCAGGGGCCGTTTGATCCGCGCCGTCCTGGGGGGGGGCGTTTTTACGCCCCCTAGGTTTTTCGCGAATATCTCAAAAACGGCGACGTGTAGCGCCGCTGTTTTAGATACACCCGTTCCGACATCTTTTTTGCACATGCTATGAAAATTTCTGATCCCGGTCATTTAAGGTCAGGTCACCATGTAACGTCAAGTGACCTTACCTCAGAAAAAATTAGAAAGCTCGCTGTAGCTACACCGACTGAGCGATCACTTTGAAACTTTCAGTACTTGCTTAGGGTAACAGTATGTATAAAATAGATATCTTGGATTTTTTTATATCTGTGAGATGTGACCTAAGGTCAGGTCAATTTTGCGGCTGCTCCATACCTATAGGTAAGTCAATGGGAGAAAATTGAAATGAGCCTCTTTTGGCCGAATGTCGTTCTACACCCTCTCAAACATCGGTTCATATGTAAACATGACACTCTGAATCGGAAAATTGCACCTGTGCCCCCTTTGTGTGCCCCTGAGGTCATCTCATGTCATGAAAGGTCTTCAGCAGTTTTTCTTTACTATAACTTTTGATTTGACAGAGACGTGCTAGAGCGGTGAAAACACGGGGGCTAAACCGTTGATCTGAGGTCAAATTTGAGGTCAATCAGAGCGGTGCCCTCTGGGGGCTAAACCGTTGATCTGAGGTCAAATTTAATGGCATGTTGACGAAAGAGCGTTAAAAGAACTATCGAATGCGCTTTTACACGGCGCTGTAGCTCTATTGGTTCCAGAGTTAGCCGTCGGATGTTTAAAATCGTTGAAATCGACAAAATGTGACCTTTGATGAGCTCTGGTGACCTGACCTTTGCCCTGACCTTAAAATGACCGAGTGTTTTCCTTCTTATTTTTGACGCTTTTTCGATTGCCGCTTACCGCGTGTCGCTACGTGGCCCAGGAGCCGAGTTAGACGGAGGGGCGTGAAACGCCCCCCCCCCCCCTCAGCACTCGACGGAAAGTTCATGCCACCAACACGGCGCGGGTGAATTGTGATGTTAGCTAGCTCTTGTTGTAAGCTGTGGAGTCGTGGACCTGATCTTGAAGGAACTGGGCCTAACATTTTCATAGCAAACGTAAAAAAATGTTTAATAGGTGATGCAAAAAAATATCATCTCTTTTATGAAATATTTGCGAATCCCTCAACATCATCCCCATTGGTGCCGAGCTCCCAACGACGACCATAAAAACGTCCCCATCCCGTCAGCGTGGGTTTATCATAAGGACGCTAAGATTTAATTTCCAATCCGAAGCTGAAATGATGGAAAGCAAATTTACATTTTACATACGAAACAAGCTGACACAACTAAATATTTTCTCTCTCGCTCCCTCTCACTGATTTACCCATTACCCTCTCTCTCTCATTTTACCCTTCCTGGTTTTCCTTTTCTGTCTCTCTTTTCTCTCCTCCCGTCCTTATCCCTTCCCTCCAGTCTTTCTTCTCTCTCTCTCTCTCTCTCTCTCTCTCTCTCTCTCTCTCTCTCTCTCTCTCTCTCTCCCTCTCTCCCATCTCTCTCCTTTTCCCTCTCTCTCCTTCTCCCTCTCCCTCTCTCTCCCTCTTTTTCTTCCACTCTCTCTCTCCTCTCTCTCTCTTTCTCTCTCTCTCCCTCTCTCTCTCCCCCCTCTCTCTCCCTCTCTCTCCATCTCCCTCTATCTCCCTCTTTCTCTTCCACTCTCTTTCTCCTCTCTCTCTCTTTCTCTCGCTCTTCCTCTCTCTCCCTCTCTCTCCCTCTCCCTCTCCCTCTCTCTCACTCTCTCTCTCTTTCTCTTCCACTCTCTCTCTCTCCTCTCTCTCTTTCTCTCTCTCCCTCTCTCTACATCTCCCTCTCTCTCCCTCTCCCTCTCTTTCCCTCTCCCTCTCTCTCCCTCTATCTCCCTCTTTCTCTTCCACTCTCTCTCTCTCCCTCTCTTTCCTCACAATATTCTCGACTGCCACAGCGTTGTAGAACTTGTTTCCAGACAGGTCCAGGCGCTCCCCACTCCGCAAGCCCCAGCCCACACGGCTCAACCGCCCAAACACCCTCCGGCGGATGACCTCCGACTTCGGCGACCTGACCCCAGCCGACCGGACCGATCGCGTCCCTCTCAACGCCTCCGCCCCGCTTCCCCCACTACAACTGCGTAGTAATTGTAGCGTGTGCAAAGGTCACGTGACATTATTTACTTCTGCGGTTTGTTCGGCTGACAAGAGATGGCACTAGTGGTCTGTGGGTCAGAGGCGGGACTAGGTTCTACGACTTCTTGGGGCAACTTTAGGGCAGAAAAGACGTTTTTTGGCTCCTCATCCCAAAATGCTTCGAACATACAAAAACAAGTTAGATATTCGAAAATCGGAGGACCAAACCGATCGTTTGACGTATCTTGCTCGACTGAGAATTGATCGGTCTTCAAACTACTGAGCAAAAACGAGGTGATTAGTAGCAAGTGCTGGTGACTGTACCTCCAACTGACTTGTGCACGGCACCCTACTAACCGGTCTCTAGCGATGTGCCAAATTTGAGCACAATCGGCCCAGCCGTTCTCGAGATCTGGAAGCGGCACCCTGCACGTGCGCACGTGCAAAATGGGTCCCAACTGACTTGTGCACGGCACCCTACTAACTGGTCCCTAACCGTGTACCAAATTTGAGCGCAATCGGTCGAGCCGTTCTCGAGATCTGGAAACGACCCCTGCACGTGCGCACGTGCAGCAGCACCCCAACTCTGGCACATGGATATGCAGGGCCTAGTGGGTGCCTACCTACATGCCAACTTCAGCGCAATCGGCCAAGTAGTTACCGAGATATTGCAACAATTACAAAACTGACACCTCTTCGTTTTGCACGTGGCACGTGCATAAGGGGTCACCCACATGCATCGGGAATAGTCCAATACTTGGTAGAAGGAATGAAGCTACCCTACAAAATTTACCGCATGTAAATCGGTCAAGTGGTTGCTGAGATATAAGCCTCGCAAAAGCGTCCGCACGGCCGGACGGCCGGTGGCCGCTCATACTTAGAAATTTCCGTTAATCTAAGGAAAGACTACGCTCGCTTCGCTCGCTCCGTAATAACTAAGCAACAATATTATTGTATCGGTACTCTAGGACCTTGCCGCTTTCTTCCAGTGGCATTGAGAGAAACAGAAAGTGGACGTTCTTGCGGCAACTCACCGGCACTTTTATTATTAGCGTTTTGATCTATAAAATGGTACATATTTCTTCAGCCAGTCTTACTGGCAAACTCAGTAGTTGTACAATATAACCAACACAATATGTATACAATATACAATATGTATATGATCTTGGCTGTGCTGAAAAGTTGGGCCCAGCTTCATTCATTTCTTGATTTTGGCAATTTTTGCCTTTCTATACTCCCACTGTGCATTCCTGTGTTAATTTTCAACACATAAACTTTTACTTTTTAAAAACCAGTTTGGAGATCAAAATGATGCTACATTAAAAAAATTATTTTGAATTGCATCGTATAAGTATTTCATTTTTGCGTTGATAACATGGTGGCAAAGTCACCCCATGTGGCCTGCAATTCACTTGGAAAAATCGCCACCAAAATTTTTAGCTAAATGAAGTGACAAATGGCAATTTCGCTGGATATGCTAATTTGACAACCTTGTCATGATCAACCATACCACGTTTCAGCATCGCAGTTGGTCTAAAACATGGTTAGATAAAACATGGTAGATAATAGATAATAATGAAAAGTTTGTACCTCTTCAAATTTGACCATTTCAATGACTCCAATAAAATGGAGCCCAGTTAGGTATTTAGTGGTAACTTATCTCTCAGTGTTGGTTATATTGGAAGGCCCATCAATTATCTTTCATTTGTGCATAAAAAATTATTACATTTTTCGTAAAATATCACTGGAGATCTCCCTAAAGCATTTTCGAGAAGCATGGCAAAGTCATCCCGCAAGGCAAAGTCACCACCGTTTACGGTAGCTAAGTATGTAAGTTCTTACATGGATTGTCCTCAAAGAGAAGACAATGTCAAGATGTGTTTATTTCTATGCAGAATTGTCCAAAAAAGAATCTAATCAAAAACAAAATGAGCACCTTTCACCGAAAAAGACTTTGTTTTTATCAATTAGCATCCCTTTAGAAGTAGGGGAAGCCGGGGGAAGCCCGGCATAGTAAGCTCTCTTTCATTTTTATTACATACCATACGTGCTGTATAAAATGTTGATATCCTGCTAGCTAGCTAAGTTCATTGGCCGTGTTTTCCCAAAAATTCGGTTTCGTGGAATAAGTATAAGGTTGAGAAAATCGAGTTTTAAAAAAGTGTTGATTTTTCTGGGGTAAGCCCGGCATAGGGGTAACGCCGGCCACCTCCCCAGCGCTTTACAACGAGTTGATGAAACCACTATGTGTTTTCCAAATATTAACGGAAAGTGAAATATTAAGGTACTGATTAGCTCTGGACATCTTAGAGTGTATGTCACTACTGGTATTTTAGCTAGCGTCTACTACATATACAGTACAGGTCGATGAAAATCGTGATGCAAAATTGACAAAAAATGTGTATTTCAAAATTCCTTAAAATTTATTTTTCTTTTTACCTTAATGCATCATATTGCATATCATTCGACTCGGCTGATGAAGAAGAACACAACGACACCATTTTTGAAGCTCTAGCTTCATTGTCTGTCGCGTTATCTGCAAAAACGTAGTTTGACCCTAGTTGACCTTAAGTGACATGACTGGCTTGGTCTATGATAACATGTTTATTTTCTAAATTTATCTTTGATCTAGGTGTAAACCAAACCTGCTCAGTACCTATTATCTCATGGAAAACAGTGGTTTAGTGGCATTGCTCTCGGTTGGGGGTAAGCTTGGCCACTCGCCCGGGGTTACCCCAATGTGCTAATTTTTATTTTAGAACAGCGATATTCGAAAAAATGTCATACTTAAGCCAGCCTGCCTCGTCACCCCTCACTACAAACACTTAAACGGTCCTTACATAACATTCGTATAAATATTAGTACATACTGTATGGTATAATATTAACAGTGCAAGATATCTCACTTTTTAGCTAAAAACCCTTAAAATATCATTTTTGCGCTATAACTTTAACAATATGCAATTTTTGTCAGCCTTAACTTTTTTGCTGGCGTTACCTTAGCTGCCACGCTGAAAGGACAAACAGTTGAGCATTTTATTGTGAATAATTTAGCCGGAAACGGGGTGGCCGGGCTTCCCCCGCGCCCGGGCTTCCCCCGGCTTCCCCTATTGGCTACACCCCGTACCTATACCTTTAGAAGTATTCCTTCCGACCGGCACACAGCCTTCGAAAGTAATCGTTGCACCTGAGTTACGTTTGGAAGTAATCGTTGCACCTAACTTATCTTTATAGAAGAAACCGTTATTCGTTGCGCGCAACATACCTTTTGAAGTAATCGTTGCCGCCGCTACGGCAGTCAGTGCGACTGCCAGAAGGCAGACCAGTTGCTGAGAGGGACGCATGTCGGCGAACTGCTGGGTGTGGTCTGACGACTGTAATGGTCTTACATAGGTGGGTTAGAGGTGTGCTAATGAAGTGGTCTGTCACCGATCGAAAACACTGTGACAAACATGAACACTTGGCTGTGACTCGGTGCAGTTGTTTTGTGTCACCGGGACGGTCAAAACATGTTTTTGAAAATCTCTTCATAAATCGACTATTGCATGGATGACAGGGGCATTAATTATCTTAGGAAAACATCGCGCACCCCCAACACTTACCTGCAAATGTGAAATGAGATTACACAAGGCAGTCGTGAGGTACCAGACCTAAAGTAAAATGGTTTCATCAAAGTCCCTAAATGGTTGCTTTCCCAAATGATATTCATTCTTCGCGATGGCTATTGGCCAAATGCGTCTTACCTATAAAGGCCTGGCTACACTATGCGTTTTCTGCGTGCGTTTTTTTTTTGCGAGTTTGCGTGATTTGCGTAATATTGATCTAGAAAGAAACGACATTACGTTTTTGTTATATGTTTCTATATTATGATTTATAAGTCGTCCGTGCGTTCTCCATCCATCCATCCGTGTGTCATGTCTTATGTGTCTTATTGCGCCTGAAAGGCGCCGCGTAGCGGCGTGAAATTTGGCATGCCGAATCTGTGGGCGTGGGCGGCCTTTGTATTAAAATTTGGGCGTGATCGGGCCAGGGGTGCGCCGTCAGCGCGTGAATCTCTCCCGCATGACGGGCCGCGGCTGGCGCCGAGCGGAGAGCACGTGCTCTAGGCTCATTTTCTTCGCTGCCAAAACTGAACGAAAAGCAGCAGAGCCGGCAGGTCATTGAACTTTGACAACGAACACCGGCGCAGGACACCGCTCGCCAAGGGGATTCGCCAGTAAATAAAGCAAATTTATTCTTGCAACAACTCAGCCACTACTGGGCCGATTGTGCTTAAAGTTGAACTGTGGGTGGGCAGGGCACTCACCAGGCGATGCATGGTCATGTGATACAGGTGCGGTGGACCGACTGAACGTGTGCACGTGAGGGGTCGGTCCTATATCTAAGGAACGGCTGGGCCAATTGCGCTCAAATTTGGTACACAGCTTCAATCGAGTATGAGTAGGGTATGAGTAGGGTAGGGTAGAGTATGTGGAGGGTATGAGCAGTGTATGGGCAGAGTAGGGTATGGGCAGGGTAGGGTATGGGCAGGGTGGGGTATGGGCAGGGTAGGGTATGGGTAGGGACCCAAATAATACAAATAAACTATTTTTAAGCCAGCATAATGCATCCGTAAAACCAATTTAATCAAAACGTGCAGTTATAGCGCAAAACATGCCGTCTAGTTTCATATAAAGTTTAACCCTCGCCCGCACATGCCATTTTCCCATCCTAGAACGCACATGGGGGGGGGATGGTTGCCACCCCCCCGCGCCGTTTCGTTCCTGTTGGAGATAGAGCTTAGCGGTAAGGACCAAAAAGATTCTTTGGGAAGAGACGAATCCAATGATACCCAGTTTTACCTTCTCAGGTCAGTCATTGACCTTCCAGGTCAGGTCAAACTAAAAAATGTTGCTGTTTTAGGTCACCGTTGGATATCAAGCGCGCTGCTTGTCATATACCGATGACGATGCCGTTTTCTGGTGCCGAGCCAGCTAGAACCTCTTTGTCACACTACTCGACCAGGTTTTTGCTGCTGAGGTCATCTCAGGTCAAGTTAGGTCAAGGTCAATAATATGTGTTCGTATGTCTGTGTGTGTCTGTGTGTATACTGATGTGTGCACCGATTGTTTATGTGTCCATATTACATGAAATCATGATCTGAGAAGCTTTTACCAAAAATGTAGTCAAAAAATTTCAAAAAAAGTAAATTCAGCTTGCCTAAAACGCAATTATCTTAGATGACCTAGGTTGACCTTGACCCTGACCTTGACCTCTGTACATCGTCGAACAACATGTTTCATGATAGGTGGGAGGTAGGATTGGCATAAAAGGCCGAAATCAAGGTGTTAAAAGCTCACAAGGCCCATAGCCAACGCAAGATGTTGAGAATTGGCCATTTGGGTCATGACATGACCTGAAAAACAAGGTCATATCTCCGAAACCAAAAACCACAGAAGCTTGAAATTTTCAGTCATAGGCGCGGGAGCCGGGGGGGCAGTGGGGGCAGCTTGCCCCCCCAACTCTAGGGCCGTGGGGGCGGTGCCCCCACAACTTTGGGACGAAATACCGCACTTTTTTGCAAATGTGTTTTCTTTTTTTGTTGAAAAAGCCAAGGGTTGAAAAATAAGTGGCCTAAAACCGGTGAGAAAACTAGATTTGGGGGTACCCTAGGTTGATCTCCATTATGGTGTGCCCCCCCAGTCTGAAAGTAGTTCCCGCGCCTATGTTTTCAGTGGACATCAAGAAAGGATAGAGGAGCAGCTATACGAAAAATCAGCCTTCTAGCTCTAAAAATGTTGAGTGCAGAGCAGAAAGACTACCTGGGGGGGGTGGCAACCACCCCCCAATGTGCGGGCGAGGGTTAAATTAACCCGCGCCGGGCCGGGGGGTGTTTGAACACCCCCTGCGGTTTGTCGCAGATTTCTCAAAAACGGCGGCGCGGAGCGCCGCCATTTTTGGAACAGCTGTTTGTGCATCTTTTCTGCACATGTTGTGAAAATTTCAGACCCAGGTCGCTTTAGGTCAGGTCACCAGGTCACACCAAGTGACCTCACCTCAGAAACAATAAGAATGCTCATCATAGCTACACCGATTGATCGATTGCCATGAAACTTTCAGCGATTGATTAGAGCAACACTATCTATAAAATGTTTATCTCGGATTTTGATATCGGTGACCTAAGGTCAGGTCAATTTTGCGGCCTCTCCATTATAAGTCAATGGGAGAAAATTGAAAAGCGTCTGTTTTGCACGAACGCTATTCTAGACACTCTCAAACATCGAGATGTAGGTAAGATTGACACACTGAACCGGAAAATGGCAACTGTGACCCCTCGTTATGTCCCCGAGGTCATCTCAGGTCACGAACAGAATCTAACAGTTTTTCGGTAATAACTTCTGATAGAGGCGTGCTATAGCACTGAAAACGCCTTAGATGTGTTTGGCTCGACGTTGCAGATCGACTGATATGCAACATGACCTTTTCCGGTCAGGTCATGACCTTGAACTGAGGTCAAATTTTCAATTTGACCTTTCAAGGTCAAAGTATAGTTCAGTTCATTCGACGCGTCTCTACGAGAGGAACACGATGCTGGCAAAAGTAATGTCATGGCTCTTTTGAGTCAAAAGTTATTGCCGAAAAAAACACTTTTCGTAAAAACGGCTATTTTTGGAGTTTTTGCCCTCTGGAGGCTAAATTGTTGACCTGAGGTCAAATCTGAGAGCATTATTCAGAAAGGTCTGTAAAAGGGCTATCGAATGCGCTTTTCAGCGGCGCTGTAGCTCTATCGGTTCCCGAGATAGCCGTCGGCAGTTTCCAAAATGTTGAAATATTCAACATTTTACCTCTGGTGACCTCTGGTGACCTGACCTTTGACCTGACCCAAAAATGACCCAAGTGTTTGCGTCCTTATTTTGGATGTTTTTCGATTGCCGCTTACCGCGTGTAGCTACGTGGCCCAGGAGCCGAGTTAGAAGGGGGTGGGGGTGTTCAGACACCCCCCGGCCCGGCGCGGAATCTCAGAGCACCGGCCCGGCGCGGGTTAATATAAAAGTTTTATGAACTTTTAAATAAATATTAAAGAAGTTATATTAGTAATAACGTTTTTCTAGATAGGTATTAGGTATTACGCAAATCACGCAAACTCGCAAAAAAAAAACGCACGCAGAAAACGCATAGTGTATCCAGGCCTTTACATTTTTAATGTAAACGGCATCACTTCAAAAAAAAAAAAAAAAAACTACGGCTGTCGCATTATAAGTTATAACACACTAGCTCAGTAACCTGATGTCCAGATTCACATGACCTTGCTGATGCGACATGCTGTTTTAACCCTCGGCCGCACGTGCGTTCTAGCCCTCGCATGTGTAGGGGGGGGGGATCGGATGGACCCCCCCCCCATGGTTTTTCGCGAATAACTCGCGTAAAAAGCGGCCGATCGCGACGAAACTTTCAGTACCCTCGCATTGATTAATTTTACACCTACCCTGAAAACTTCATGACCCTGACCCAAATGACCTATGACCTGTGACCTCTTTTCCGAGACCATGTTTGGCCGGAATCGCGATTCGGCGTATGTCGGCTCGCATTAGCCGCGCGTTTGCAAGCTTTTCGTGGTTTCAAACGTTCAAACATGTGATTTGATGTTGCCCCCATGCATTAGGGTGGGTTTCAAGGTCACCTGAAGGTCAGGTCAGGTCATTGACCTTTGGTGACCTCGGTTCACTTTTTCGAGTTTTACATGTTTCTAGGCTAGATTTTTTAGCTGAATTCAAATTTAGCAACCATTTGAACATTTACGAAGTAGTTTTGGTGACTTCGTAACATGTTACGAAGCTGTCAGAGGCGGTTGACACGTACATACTACGAATACCCGTCACGACGCCTACTGGTTGACCTGACCTGACCTGACCCGACCTGGTCTAAATGCTTAACGTGTCGGGTCGCGGCCGGCCGGCCGCGGACCATTTTCAGAAGTGGCGGGCAGACCGTGCGTCGAGTACTTGCTTTCTCGCGCGGCGGTACTGGGGTTCACTAGCATTTTTTAAAATATTTTCATTTGCCATGAACTTGAAATTATGCATTGTAATTAACGATCATTTGTCAATTATTACAAGTTCTTCAAAATTCTTCTTTGAAAGCAAATGATTTCATTTCACTCAAGAATTGTCTTGTCCACCACTACAACCGCCACCCAGCCGCCATCCATTGGAAGAGATAGGCTCTGCGGCACAAAGTGTCGTTTTAAACTGGACTGGGAACCAATGTGTGATGACATTTCGAGCTAAATTTATGCTCATTGTGTACCTAGAAGCATTAGGAACAACGCTCTGACTGTACATTTTTAGATTTTTGCCTCTAAATGAAAATATTTACAATCAAGTACTTTGCGAGCGCAGTTTAGAAGCTCCCGTAATGTTAAAGTCCTATCTCCTACAAGTATGTAAATACTGCTCTAGGGACTAGGGAACCAGCAGTTCGCATCGTACTAGCTTTAAATTATATCCATATTGTTCCCAGTACTTTGCTGAACACTGTGGTGAGTGTACATTTTTCGTTTTTTGCTTTACAAGCGTAAAATTCGTCTGGTTTTACACCACTTCATTCGCCTCCATAGCCCGGCAACGGCGCCGCGCGGCGCGGCCGGCCGGCGCCCGCTGTAGTTTCAAACACTGCCCGATAGATGGCAGGCGCAGAAGTGGTCCCAGCCGTCCCGGTACGAAGACATCATCTCTGATCAAAACTGATCTGAAAATCGTAATCAGTACCCCGAAAAAAAACATATAACAAACTCAATTTACGAAATTCTACCAGGGCCCGATTTTCCCGACTTTCGGGTCATTGACCTGACCTGGAAGGTCAACCAATTACCTAGGACCTTAAAATTGGGTATCATCGGCTTCCTCTCGTCACGGGCAACACGCTCGTTTTTTCCGCGAAGCTCTAGCTCGATCAGGGGCCAAACGGCAGGGGGGGGGGTCCAACCGACCCCCCTACACATTCGAAGCTGGCAAACGCCGCACACATGCGAGGGCTAGGATGGGAAAATGGCATGTGCGAGCGAGGGTTAATCAGCTGCTGCACTGTATTTGCAATGAGCGTATGGACTCTGTTCGTGAGAATCGTTCAGTTCACCCGTTCGAGTACTCGTTCTTTTTCGTCACCCGGAGGACCATAAAGTTATTGTTCATATATGTAAAAGTCTATTCTTGATTGACAGGCAAACGGTTAAAAAGGGTAAATACGGCGGTCACAGACGCAGTTCACTGAATCGTATCGCGTTCTCGTAAGGCCACGTCGGCCGCGTCGTACGGAGGGCCACGTCGGCCACGTCGTGCACCGGGCCGTGTCGCACCGGCGGAGTCCCGTTGAAGACTGTCGGGCCCCCGTCCCGTCTCAGCCCTCGTGGTAGCACAACACGTGGGCATGAGAATCAGGACAGGGGCCAGATGACACAATTGACACATGTGCGCGCGGCGCGGCGCGGCGGGCCGACCGCCGCGCTCCGAGCACCGGCCGTCTTCCTACACATAATATCTACAGAAACGTATTTGCTCGCTAACATAGCCGGCCCGGTTTTTCGCGATCATCCGCGGAAAATCCAACAACTAGCGAGCAATCGTTCAAGCGTCCCGTACGCACGCACACACTCGTAACGATCCGTTCAACATGCGCGATATACATACACTCACATATAATACGCATTACGCACCACACAATGTCTGACTGAGGCAGGCATTATCCCCGCCAACAATCACCCAGTCATAAAACTGGTGACGGCGCGGTCCCGGCGGCCGGTCACTTTCACACACTGACGCATGCCGTAAACCACACACGCTCGGTCGAGAGGCATTGGCGGCAGTGACATTGCTGTCACATGGCCGACACACAAACGCACTGCACACAACGTACAACACACGTCACACAACGCATTACATTACCGAACTGAGGGGACGCGAACAGAAACTAGCGCTAACATGGGCGTGATACCATAAACTATTATAACACTGCACACTCTAAAGTCGTAAACTACTAGCTCATCCAAGCCCGACCGGCCAAATGAGCCGGGAGGGACACTGTCACAGTGTGAACGCGTAGCACCGCCCCACGGCTCCCAGTTGATAGCTAATGACTGAACACTAAACACAAATGACCATTCGCAGCGGACAGAATGAGCGGCTCACTCTCACACGCACACACACACACACACACGTTAGCACCGCGAATGGTGGGCGCAGGAAACACTAATAAACGCTCCGATCTCCACACTGCTCGCCGGCGGCACAGTGCGGTCGTAGACGACTCACTTTAGCCGTCCCACGTGCGCGCACATTATCTCTCCGAATCCATTTACTGTCCGTCGCCGTCGCACTCAAGACGGCAGAGGCGAGAGACAGGCCGCCTGTATTGGCCGGTATCAGTCGTCACGTCAACGGCGGGAATAAGACCGCCCACGCCAGGGTCACACACTCCGCTCATCTCACCGACCAATGTCCACGTGGTACGTTTACGTCGGTCAGTCGCACTAGTTCGCCAACCCTGACCTCGGTCGTGTCCATGATCGACATGCAGTGTGCGGTCGGCGTGCGCGGGGGGACACTCTCGCCGCCGGCGTCGCCAGGAGCGATCCTGCGGCTGCGTGTTCTTCCGCTTCCAGCGACGGCCACCGACTCTGAGCAGGCCGCCGGAGTCCATGAGGCAGGACGAGAAGTCACTGCCGTTTACGACCGGCTCCGCTCGCTCGGTGACGCGCGCTGTCACCCTCGTCTCGTCGTCGGAGAGGGCGGCCGGGCCGGACCGCGCAGCTGGACCTCGTATCCACGGTCCGCCGGGGGCGAGGTCCGTCCCCGGGCCGCCTTTGCTGAAGATGTCGGCCGGGCCCGGCGGCTCGGCTGCGTGACACCACTGGGTTGTCTCTGATGATTCCTGGGTGTGAAGGTCAGCGACTGCACTCGTCTTATCACTGACACGAACGTAATTGACAACGTGTTCACCATCGAGCACCGAGCGTTCCGACGCCCGCCCGGTCACCGTCCATCCCAACAGCGTCCTTACGGCGCACGGCGTTCCCGTCGGTCCCTCGATCACTTCCCGCGGCACAATAAGTTCGATGACGTCGGTTCCCAGGAGCACCTCCACTTGGCCGTGGGTGGCGCTGGGGAGATCCAGGTCGGCCAGGTGCGGCCATTTCTCCTTTGCCACTGTGCAGTCCATGGCCTTGGCTGACACGTTTAACGTCGGCGTCGTTTGGGCGTTTCGTATACGGTGTACCCTGCCGTCGCCGCCCACAGCCTCAACGGCGAAGGATACGCGTCGTGACGTCGTCGTTTGGGTCCCACTCAGCGTACTCAGCACCAATTTGTCGGTGGGCCCCGAGATGCCGAGTCGGTCACACAGGTCGTCGGTGATCAGTGTGATCTGACTCCCGAGATCCAGGAGCGCGTTCGTGGTGCGGCTACCTGCCGGCCCATTTACGGTGATGGGCACCACCTGCAGGAGAATATCACTGCGAGGCTCGGCCGACGCGGTGCCGACGTGTTTGGCAGATGACGGCGTACCATCATCGGAATCGCGCAGCGGAAACACTCGTCCTCCATTGTGTAACAGCGTGTGATGACGCCTGCCGCAGTGCTCTGCGTCACATCGTGCATCACTGGGACACGTGGCGCTGATGTGATCGCGACCCAGGCAGTTAAAGCACAGTCCGTTTCTGCCGACGAACTCTGCCTTCTCACTCACAGTCAGCGCGAGAAATTCGTCACAGTGCTGGAGCTCGTGTGTTTGCTGACACATGGCACAGCCGGCGCTGTTCCCGTCCGCTGATGGTTTTATGGCCGCCGTCCTCCCCCGCTTTACAACCGCCGGCGTGGGCCGCGCCGACGTGGTGGTAAACACGCGTCTCGGGCGGCACTCAGCGTCGTTAGCCTCGACCTTCGGCGGCTGCTTGGTGGTCACGTTCAAGGCCAACCGACCAGCTGACACATGGCGACGAAGCCATTCGTCGAGATCGACGAGCGTCGGACGAGTGATGCCGTTTTCCACCATGTGCTCGCCCCACCTCCAGGCGAGGGAGGCTGGTAGCTTCCCAGTCACAGTGGTGACGTTCGTGGCGGCGGCAAGGTCGTGGTCGTAGTGTAAACACTGTAAGACGCTCACCGCGGTGTGGAGCTCACGAGACAGCTCTGTGAGCGCTGGCAGGTCACCGTCTTTCACTGGCCGCGCTGTGAGCAGTCTTTTCATCGTGGCGTGTATCACACGGGACGGGTCACCAAACTGTCGTTCCAGCTCACCCAGGGCAGTGCTATATAGACTGGCGTCGCAGAGCATGCCCCGCACAGACTCTCTCGCCGGCCCCGTCAGGTGACTCTGCAGATAGGTCAGCCGTTCTACGTCGGTGAGGTCGGCGCGGTCGTGTACCAGCGCTTTGAAGAGGGCTATCCACCGCGGCCACTCGATGGCAGAGCCTCCGAACTTCTCCAGTGTGATGCGCGGCAGATGCGGGACCGCTCGCGTGTCGTCACTGGACAGGCGCTGCAGACGCATTGCAGGTGGAGGCAGGGGCGTAGGCAGGGGGGGGGGGGGCCACTGGGCCATGGCCCCCCCCTTGGGCGCCGAAGGCGCCCTTTGCGATTGGAGGGCGCCGAAGGCGCCCTCCAATCGCAAATGCAATTGTAATAGAATCGAATCGAAAAACAATCGCGACTGGAGGGCGCCCAATCGCGAATGTGTTTGCAGGGAAAATACGGTTGGAGGGCGCCCTCGGAGGGCGCCATTCCAAATACGCACTCCAAATACGATTGGAGGGCTCCCTTGGGCGCCCTCCAACCGCATTTGTAGGCTAAAGCTTTCTAAGCGTAGCGGTAGTCGCCTATGTAAGCCTGTTGATCGCTGCCCTCCTACCCACTGGCGCCCTCATTTGATCGTTGTACTCCTACCTATTGGCGCTCTCTGGTAAACAGGCGCCCTCTCACCCGAAGGCGCCCTCCTGTAGGTCGCCACCTTGCCCTACACAATGGTGCCCTTCTGCTGGTCGGCACCCTCATAATTATTGGTGCTCTCCCACCAATTGTGCCCTCGTGAAATTTTGATGGCCGCCCTCCTCCCTTTTGGCACCCTCTTGTTGAGTGCCACCCTTCTAGCCATTGCATGGCGCCCTCTTACCTATTGGTTCCCTAGTCCCTCCTGTTGAATGTTAATCGGGGCCCTTCTACCTATTGGCGCCCTCGTGTTGATCGCCGCCCTCCTAACCACTGACGCCCTCCTGTTGATCGCCGCCCTCCTACCCACTGGCACTTTCCTGCTAAATTGGCGCCCTCCCCACAGGTCCCCTCCTGTTTAATGTCATCCTCTTGGGCAAAGGCACCCTCCTCACCATTGCCACCCTCCTGTTGAACTTGATCGTCACCCTTCCACTCATTGGCGACCTCTTGTTGATCGCCACCTTCCTATCTATTGGTGCTCTCCTGTTCCTTGCCGCCCTCTCACCTGGTAGCACCCTCCTGTTGATTGTTGATCGGGGCCCTCCTACCTATTGGCGCCCTCCTGTTGATCGCCGCCCTTCTACCCATTGGCGCCCTCGTGCTGCTTGCCACCCTCCTACCTATCGGTGCCCTCCTGTCGAAACTCGGGATGTTGATCGGGGCTCTCCTACCTATTAGCGACCTCCTGTCGATCGCAGGCAGCCCTTCTACCTATTGGCGACCTCCGTTGATCGCTGCCCTCCTATAATTTATCTACTCCTTTGGCATGTTTCCCAACTTAGCAGTTCTCTTGCACATATTGATGTATTTCCTGATTTATCTACTTTGTTCATTTGTGGCCTGTGAAAACTGCCACAAATGAACGTGCATTCAGCATAATGAATGAAGCATACCACAACTGTCTACGCTCTACCATGCATAAAACACGTCTTTGGTCTTAACGGAGTGATCTTACTTTACATGCATCATGACATCTATTTTATATGGATCACGATTAAGTATTGTCAACAGGTTCGGCTGCAACAGCAGGCATCAGTTTCGGTGATTGAAGCTGGTTATTTAGGTATTCAACACCGTAATATGCATCTGTGAGAAGGCCATGAGGGCTGGTCGAGGTAATTTGGATGAGAAGCCCGAGGAGGCTAATCAATCTCATGAGGAACAGTCCTGTTATGGTTCACCTATCTTTCTGTTTCTGCCGCCTTCTCGTTGTGCGCTTGTGTTTACGCACCTCGCGCTCCGGTATCAATCCGATATGGTGGTCTGGTGTGTATGCCACCGCCAATAAACTTTTCTACATCGTCACCCATGGGCGAAGCTTCCTATACAGTTTGTGTGGCACCAGCCCCACCAAACCTTAGGTATTTTTACACCTTCAAATTTGGTAAAAGAGCGAGAAGAGCTTTGAACAGTGAGCACGTAAAATATGTGCCAAAAAGGCGGAGGAAAAGGTTGTTTTCAAAAATTTCGCGCGCCTTCGGCGCGCACAACAACACTTCTTTAGTAGGAACTTACAGCTAATCACCTCCAACCTTTTCGTCACGTGTCAGAATAACCCGCGCCAGGACATTTCTTCAGACATGCGGTAGAAAAATCCCATATACCACTACGCTACGAGCTTCCGTTTTTTCCTGTTGGGGGAGGGAACTGGGTGAGCGGGAGGGGCACACCTTTTGGTACATTACTCTTACACGTGCTTTATAAAATGTAAACCATAGTCGCTAAAAGCAAGGTCATCAGGCCATGTCGAGTGACCTAACTTAAAAAAAATGTTTTAAGCATAGTCACTTAAGCTGAGCGGGTGACTTGACCTTTTGTGACCTGGAGTAAAAACAAAATACACACGATGGAAAATCAATGCAGCATAACCTATACCAAGGTACGCAAAAAAACTGGTGGCGCAGTAAAAAAAGGCCTCCCACCCCCCCCCCCCCTCCGCTGAGCGATCGTTAAGGATTTTTATCTCGCGAACGTATGGCGCCCTCCTTGGGTGAGGTGGCGCCCTCCAAACCCTTGGCCCCCCCCTTCGCGATTTTCTAAATACGCCGCTGGGTGGAGGCACAGCGCTGACGGGAGCCGTATCCACTGGTGGCACGTGTAGCTGAGACTGAGTCAGCCACTGTCGGGTGCGCGTGACCGACTCGTCCGTCTGTCGAGACACGCATACCTGCGCCGGTGGCTCTGTTGCAACCACCGGGAGGCCGGCGACGGATGGTGCAGCGTAAGAACGAGCGAGCTGCGAACCCCGCTCCTCCTGCTCCAGCAGCTCCAACTCCAGCTGGCGGCATTCTGCTTCATCCTTCGCCGCCTGGGCTTCCAGTGCTGCCTGCGCCTCCGCCTGCTCCGCCTGCTCCGCCTGCTGCCGGGACTGCTCTGCCTGCGCCTCCGCCTGACGCCGGGCCTGCTCCGCCTGCGCCTCCGCCTGACGCCGGGCCAGCTCAGCCTTGGCGGCGGCGGCGCGCTGGGCCTGTTCCGCCTGGAGCTTGCTTAGCGCAGCTCGGCGGCGAGCTTCACTGAGGCCGGAGGACGCCGTACTGAAGCTCGCCTCACTCCTCGTGTGATATGAGCTCCGGCGGCCTTGATGCGATTTTGCATCACTGTCGTGTCGTGACCGTTTGTCAGACATTGCACTCACAGTTCACACTACCGCGTCGTCACTGTAAATCCATTCGCACACTAGTTCACTGATATCCGGCCCGGAGGACCAGAATGTTCGTGAGAATCGTTCAGTTCACCCGTTCGAGTACTCGTTCTTTTTCGTCACCCGGAGGACCATAAAGTTATTGTTCATATATGTAAAAGTCTATTCTTGATTGACAGGCAAACGGTTAAAAAGGGTAAATACGGCGGTCACAGACGCAGTTCACTGAATCGTATCGCGTTCTCGTAAGGCCACGTCGGCCGCGTCGTACGGAGGGCCACGTCGGCCACGTCGTGCACCGGGCCGTGTCGCACCGGCGGAGTCCCGTTGAAGACTGTCGGGCCCCCGTCCCGTCTCAGCCCTCGTGGTAGCACAACACGTGGGCATGAGAATCAGGACAGGGGCCAGATGACACAATTGACACATGTGCGCGCGGCGCGGCGCGGCGGGCCGACCGCCGCGCTCCGAGCACCGGCCGTCTTCCTACACATAATATCTACAGAAACGTATTTGCTCGCTAACAGACTCTAGCTGAAAACATTTCCAATCTTTGCATCCGTCAATATATACACTAAAGCAAAGACATTGGGATATGCTGGAAATCCATGACATATCAAACGATGGAACGATGTGTACTGTTATTACACAATATGACCTCTAATGACAACGAAAATAAGCTGATCACAAAGTGAACTCGCGCCTTCATATGAATAGTGTAATGTAGACCTCGGACGGAACTGCCCTGCGATATATTCTTTTCATTTATTGATACGGTGCAAAGTTTCCGAGAGAGCTGATGACTGTTATTCTCCTACACCACTTCGTCTGTCAGTTGTGCAAAGGTGGTCAGACTGAAGGACTCGCGTCGGCAGACGGACTATACTCTGTTCCGTTTTAAGCTTGCAGCCGAAGTGCCCTGCTGAAAGCAGAGCAGTGCGTGATTTCTGTATATACAGCTCTTACATTATAAGACGCAAATTCTTGAGTAGCGGAGGAGCGATCTGCCGAAGAAACTCCGACTGCAAGCTTGATATGGAACAGACTATAGAATTAAGGTATTACATAGGTACCTACTTACATACCGACAGGTCACCGATGTGGGACCGCCGCTCGAAGCGCCATCTAGTGACCACCAGATGGCGCTATCAGTCATAGTGACACGACTTCTGGACGAGTGGGAAACGGTTGGTGGCTATTTTTTAATCATATCACGCTGTACCTGGGCAGGATGTCCAGTCGTCAATATAGTCACCCATAGTAGGTATAGTTCGTTTTTTTCAAAAGGACCCTGGCTCCAAGTACGTTTTTCGAAAAAGCACGCGTTTTAGCGAGCAAAACGAGCAAAAACTGAACCTGAGAAACTCGAACGTCGCCTTATTTTAACATGTGAAGTATTCCCAATAATTTCCATACGTGCATTTTGGAACCAGATATGAGAACAATGGTGACGTCATCTGTCGAACTTGTATTGCAATGTAACGTATAACTATCATGGACGAAACCGCTTACTCGATTATAACCTCGGCAACAGTGAAAAACGAAGTTTCCCCCAAATTCGTCGAAACTTTGTCCCATCGTACGGACATTGGGTGCCTGCTGCCACCAGTGGCGTCATCATGGTATGCTAATTTTTCAAGACACAATTTCCGGGTACTTACCGTGCACAATTTGAAATCGAATATTTTTTGGGTAAGAAATTCTTGGCCAGACGCTGAAGCTGCCAAAACTCACGTGAGAGCTTCGATAAGGAACTTGGAGCCAGCGCCCTTTTGAAAAAAACGAACTATAGTGCTCACGACGCCCCGACAGGCACTGCCCTCGCCTAAGGCCTTTAGCCTGCGGGGTGACCGTCGTGTGAGCTTAGAATGGGAGACTTGTCGTTTGATCGTTACGTAGTCGTTGGTCACTAAAATAAAATGTCTTTTTTAGATAGGAAAGACCATTGTGCTTTGTCCTTTTTAATGTCATTTGTGTTCCCCCCGCAGTGGCGGATCCAGGGGGGGGGGGGCAAAATGGGCATTTGCCCCTCCCAAACGGCATATTTTTAACATTACGCCTATGGACGATGCATGGAAAGAATCGATAAATTGTTATGGTTTGCCCCCCCCCCAAAAAAAAACTCTGAGCTGGATCCGCCTCTGCCCCCCCTCGTGCAAGCAGAATGTGGCTTGCAATGAGAGTATTATGGGGGAGAGTGGCCATATTGCGCCACGTTAAGCGAAACTGGCTTCAGCTTGGAATACAAAGACAGCACAGGTTAGTTGTTTTTCACATTATATTTAGAAACCTTTTTCCTACCTTTTTTAGACACTAATTTATCGCATACTTCAACTCATTAGCCAGACACGGTCTTTTTAGAAAGTGTTGCAAAGGGCGCAATTGTCGAATACCTTCGATAAATGCGCCCACACCATGGCGCAATTGAATTCAAATGCGCCCACCGCAAATACATGCATTAGCTATGGGCTGTAAAGATAAGAGTGATAAGTAGGTAAAGCGTTGTATGATGTGTCATTATTTCATTAATTTACCATCTGTTTTTTAGAAATTTTATTAGAAATGCACAGTGACCTCTGATTGCTTGTGGTTTTGTCATCTGCTTTAGCCTTTCGAATATTAGCCATCATTATTAATGTTACCCATTTCATTAACGTTAGCACGGGTGTGGCGCATTTACCCCGGTCGCATTTGAAAAACGTAGTGGTGTGACAGAACATGGCGTCTCTATTCACCGCAGCCACAATCTCTTGCATGGAGGTGCTTAAATCATTCGAAATTAACCATCTGTCCGAAAAATTAGCAGTAGGTACATGTGTCAAAACATTCACTAAACCTTATTCTACAGCTTTAAAGAATGCTTTTTCCGCTAAGAAACCCCAACATTTAAACAAAATCGTTACTTAAGCTCATGCTGCCTTACCTCTGCTAAGGTTCCACCGGAAAAGGAAGTATGATCGAGGTGGGCAGCTTTTGCAACCACCACTAGGTACTTATGGTGTGCCAATTTTTCTGGAGCTTGGGAGGGCGCATTTATCTCGCGGGCGCAATTAGGGTACTCTCCCCAGATATTCACCTAAGCTTAAGGTCACAAGCCGTAAGCCGTGACCCGACCGCACTTCCCAAGATGCGGTCAGCGAGGCGTATGCGACGCTATTTATGTGCAGTGAGTTTTCACGTCTTTTTGTAATTATTTTTAATGAACTCCTGCCGATCAGACTGAGACGCTACCTGAGAAACAAATTGTTCATCATGCCTGCCACCTACCGGTGGTTACCTCAAGCATGATGAGCCCACACCGAGTGTGCGGGACGCCGTCCCCGGGCGTCCCAGCCAAAGTCTATTGCATTCTTCTTGTTATTAAACGAATCAATCGCCCAAAACGAATGTTTTGGGCGATTGAAGAACAAAGTGATAAAAAATTAAAAAATGGATATAATGAGATGGAAGTTGGCACACCTTTCATTTCAGCCAGATCTTGTGACGCCAGCCGCATTTTCAGGTCAGGTCAGTTCACTGACCTAGACTCTGATGTGCCACCAAACTTGTATATCGCATACTATCCTTGAAATCATCTGAGGTCATGATCGGTCACGTAATCTCACATTCTGATTCAAGGGAAAATATGAAAACTGCCATTCTGACGTCAAAATGATCGAGGATCATCTCAAGCACATAAAATCGTGATTTCATACACTCTTAGCAAAGACCGATACTTAAGTGTTTACATTGTTGACCTTAGTGACGTTATTTATGATGTCACTAAGGCCATCGGGGTTTTAGTTAATAACTATCGAGCAAATAAAGCTAACAAGTGAGAAAGGCTAGCAATTGACTCAAGAAGGTCTGCCAAATCTAAATGACATTGGTCATATGCTTTCCTTCGACCAGCTTTTTGACGTGGCTGTGACCTAACCTTAACCCGCGCCCCAGTGGCGGTCTCAGCTAACTTCGCCATAGTGTGTGTGTGTGTGGGAGGGGGGGGGGGGGCATGGCATATGTTACCACCCACCTCTAACTAAAAACTAAGAGGGCTAGAAAGACGTGGTAAAAAGCAGTCGATAGCGCTCAATGCGTACGTTCGAAAGTATTTCAGTCATTTTTCATCTTAGAGCAATATTGGGGTCGCCAGAGGTCATCAAAGGTAAAACTTTGCCCATTGTCATTATATTTTTCAGAAAACATGCCATTATCCCAGGAACTATGATAGCTAAAAAACGCATGGAAAAGCAATCGATAGCTTTTAAGCTCTTCTTTCGATAAGGTCAAAATCAAAATTGACCTGAGGTCAACGGTTTAGCCTCCAGAGGGCAAAAACTCAAAAATAGCTGTTTTAAAAAGCGTTTTTCGACAATAACTTTTGACTAAAAAAAGCCACGACATTTATATTGCCAGAATCGTGTTCCTCTCGCCGATACGCGTCGAATGAACTATAATTTGACCTTGAAAGGTCAACTTGAAAGTTTGACATCAGGTCAAGGTCATGACCTGACCGGAAAAGGTCATGTTGCATATCAGTCGATGCGTCTCAACAAGACAAACACAATGAGGCCATCCCCAGCGTTCTATCTCTTACCAATCGAGAGTTATTGGCAAAAATCTGTTTGTAGCCTCAAATGACCTCGGATGACCTTTCTAGAGGCTATCAGCAAAAAGGCACCTCAGTCGTCACGGGTGGTCCAAATCATTGTGATTCTGAAATATTTGGACTGTTCCTATGCGTACACACGGATCTAGGGGCATTTTCATTTTTCTCCATTGACTTATAATGGTAAGGTCACTCCACTGGCCTGACCTTAGGTCACGGATATAAAAAAACGAGATCTACAAATTATAGGCGCCCATAACATCATGCAATCCACCAAGTTTAAAACCTCTCTGACAAACACTGCAGGCTGGACATGATTGCAAACTGTTTAGGCTTGGTCAGATAACTTGACCTGGTGACCTGACCTGACATGACCTGGGGTCAAAAATTTCACACATTGTCCGAAATTGATGTACAGAAAGCTACTCCAAGCAATGTGGCGCTACGCGCCGTGGTTTTTATTCACACGCAAAAAAAAAACGCGACAGGGTGGTAACATATGCCCCCCCCCCCCCCCATTGGGGCGAAGGTAAATCTTGGGTCAACCATTAAGTTGACCTGCCCTAAACATAAAGTATATCATTCGACGCGCTTCATCATGTCAAACACGATGGTGCCGAAACCGCGGCTCTGTGACCACTTTTGACGAGGCTATTCATCAAAAGAAAAACCTGTACCTTGGGGGCATTTGGCTTTACCTCAAAGGTCAGCGCTTGACCTGAGACCTCAAAGTCGGATACCAGTCGCTGCGTCTCGTAATGGCGCATTCGCTCGTCTTACCCCGTGGCTCCAGTTCAATAAGGCGTGAAACGGTGAGAGGGGGTTCGACTTGAGGTGCTTTATAATAAATTAATGCTTTCGCAGCAATTCAACTTTATTTTCCGTCACACTAGTTAGTAATCAGTAATTGCAATAACAATCCTTCAAACGTTTAAATATAATCCGTCGTACTATATCGTACTATATCGTAATTTACGTAGTATGTCATGTCCATTACCATAAACAAACGATAAACAAACAAACTTGCCACCTAGCCCTCGGCCGGAATGTGCATGTGCCGTGTGGAAAACGAATATGTAGAATCGGCGAGGGTTAAAGCGGAACATTCCCGTTAAACATTGTTCGTTTACTAGCGCCGATCGACTTCAAAATAAAAAGCGTTCGGTTCGTAGGATGACTGATTTTTGGAGCCCTTAAACGAAGCTATATGGTAAGCGAGAAATAAAAAGCATATATTTCGTATCAGTATTGTGAAAGTCGCTTGGAATGAATTTCAAATTGTAACTGATGGTTTATGGAGCAATTGCACCAGTAACTGGCTTTATTTTCTTCAAAGCTGGAGCAGCGAAAGCAATATTTAATCCAAAGATGCATCAGTATGCATAAACTCACCCATCTCTTGCTTTGACCACTCTCAGGCAACTTTCGCTGTCCATCTCACTCACGTAAGTCCAGATCTGGGACCGAAATCCGCCCTAGTGATCCTATGTTCCCTTCCGTAACACGGTTCCCACGCCCGTGCCACTCCCAGCCCCTCCGACCGCATTAGCATACTTTTTTCCTAAGACTGCCGCCACCTTCATCGAAAGTACATAGAGACACGACCGACTTCAATAACTAGCGCCATCTCGGGGCTGTGCACCCCCGACTCAGCCTGACCTACCCGCGTACCCCCTAAGGTGCGTGACCACCAACACCGTTTTCTTCTCATCCACTGCTAAGCCGTTTAACGCAGCACGCAAAGAGGCTTCCGCTGCTTAGCTTCCGTGTCTGTTACTGATTGCGGCGGTTCTGGTTTTGAAAGTGGGTACGGCTGATTTGAACTGGGTATAAAGCGTTCTCCGAGGAGAGCTGGATCATTCATCGCACTGACTCCCAGTGCAGCAGCAACATGAAGCCCTTTCAGCTTCTTTGCCTAGTGCTGGTGAGTGACTAAATCAAAGTTGGCAGCATTTTGTTTCATTAAGTCGTTACGGTGCTTATTGTGTGATCTATGTGAGTGGTAGTTCATTTTGCATTATACAACACACTCTAGGCCTCCCTGCGCTTCCGACCTAATGTACCCGTGGCAGAGGCAGCGCTCAATCGATTTATCGTACTGCCTTTCTGTACAGTTTAGTCCACATTTAAAATGAAAATATGCCGTTTTTGTTTGAACAGAAAAAACAACAAGAAGATTGACAATTGAAACATAAATGTTTATCGATTCACTCTGTCATGTGTTGGTTGCTGTATGAGTTTTATGACAAGTTTCATATTTTCATTCATATTTTCTCTAATTTCATTCATTCACGAACAAAGAAAACAATTAACCCCTGCCTTTTCCTTTCTCAGGTGGCGGCGGCGGCCGGCAGTGCTGCTGCGGCCTCATCTGCCGACCAGCCCGCCCCGGTGGTCGATCAGGGGCCCTCCGAGGTCGCTAAGGATGGAGAAGAGACCACCTCTGGCGGACGCAAGGGACGCTTCTTCAACAACTTTTTGAGCCTACTCGGACTGAAGCAGGAAAAGAAGGTCGTTGATGTGCCTGTCCCCCACGTGCAAAATGTCCACAGACCAATTCACATCAGCCCCGTCATTGTCGTGAAGCCAGCACAGCCCAAGCCAAAGCGGATAATCGTGCAGCCAGTTATAGAGACGGAGCCGACGCTCGTGCAGCCAGTGCAGCCGAAGCCCGTTTATGTGCAGCCAGCCCCTCCGAAGCCCGTGTACGTCCAGCCTGCCCCTTCACAGCCCGTGTACGCGCAGCCGGCTCCTTCAAAGCCCGTGTACGCACAGCCAGCTCCTTCAAAGCCCGTGTACGCGCAGCCAGCACATCCGAAGCCAGTGCATCCTCAGCCAGCCACTCCTGTCATCCACCACGGCAACGACGGGTGCAAGACTGACTATCAGTGTCCCAAGAGCTCCTACTGCTTCTCCTACAATTGCGTCCAGTGCATAACTGACGAGCACTGCTCCGCTGGTGGTCGGCACAGTCGTACCTACCAGAGGCGGTGCGAGCACAACCGCTGCGTGGACATCTGGCAGGACGACGTCGTGAAGTGCACCAAGTACTCGGCGTGTCCCGATGGCCAGTACTGCTCGGCAGGAAAGTGCACACCCTTTGTACCCGAGTGGATGCCGTGCTCGGTGGCCGAGAGCTGCCAGTCCAACAGCTGCCTGCAGGGAAAGTGCGCCGAGTGCTCCCAGTGGAAGCCGTGCGCGGCCGGACAGTTCTGCGACCACGGACACTGTAAGTCCCCGGGTAAAACGGGAGACAGTTGCTGGCTCAGCTTCCAGTGCAAGTCTCACATCTGCTGGCAAGGCCTCTGCGCAGACTGCGCCCACCACAGCGACTGCAAGAACGCCGGAGAGTTCTGCGACAAAGGACGGTGCAAGTCCCTTCTCAGATACGGCTACAAATGTTCTGAGAACAGCCAGTGCGTGTCCAGAATCTGTGATAGCAAGACACAGCAGTGTGTTGACTGCGTTAACTCGCTGGGCTGCCCTGACAACAGTTTCTGCAGCTCCGACCTCAAGTGTGTGCGCAAGGGGATGTTCAGGGACATCTGCACCTCCGACAACCAGTGCTTGTCCAACAAATGCGGGTCCAAGAACAGATGTGTGCAGTGCAGTCGGGTGCAAGACTGTGACAGCACCACGCACTTCTGTGACCTCCTGGACGGCGCGTGCACGCCTCTGGGTCGTGCCGGACAGATCTGCGCCACCACCGAACAGTGCCTGCCGAGTCTGACGTGCAGTCCCGTCACCAACAAGTGCGTGCAGTGTCTGTTCAACACGGACTGTCAGAGCGGTCAGCGCTGCGACAACACGCTCGGCATGTGCGTGGCCAAGTCTGTTCTGGGTGACTCCTGTGTGGGAGACGCCGATTGTCAGAGCGGTGTGTGCAGCAGCGTGTCAGACACGTGCGTCCAGTGCCGCGCCGGACTGCCGGCCGGCGCACTCGGCGGCTGCACTCTGGGACAGTTCTGCTCCCTCGAGGGCGCCTGTCTGACTGCCAACGTGCCGCTGAACGGTGCGTGCCTCTCGGGACAGAACGAGCAGTGCGCCGCCGGTCTGGTGTGCACCAACCGCGTGTGCACCAGCCCGGCGACGGCCATCAACCCGTCACTGACGGTCACTCTCACTACTCCCACCGTCACCGCGACCGTCCCGGCCGCCGCCCGATCCTTCGGACGCCGCTGAGGAAGGGCTAGACGGTGGCGGGAGTAAACGCCGGTGGCGGGAGTAAACGCCGGTGACAGGAGTGTGCCACCCATCAGCAGTGGTTTTAAAAACTGAGCTAGGATCACAGGACAGGCAAGCTATGCAATTGTGACTGCTGCAATCAGCTACTGACATGCCGAAGTTGACGAGTGATATGTTTATCCTTGACCCTTGCTTGCTTTTGTCACTGATCGTGATTCGTCCCCTTTGTTGTTTGTTCTTGTTGATGTCCAATGGGGCTTGGAGCGTTGTTATTGTTATTTGTTGACCTTTTTCGGATTTATGTGTCGTAAACTGTGTTTGCATGCAACAAAATATACCTTACAAAAATGCACTTACCTCTTTAGTTCATTTACAATTGTAAGATACAATACCAATCAGTGGAACCCGCCTCATTTACTTACACAAAAGAACAGCGAAAGCCAAGATCCTTATTTTTCGGTGCTGCCAACGCCACGTGTTCGGACCACGAGTGGCGCGGCTGCCGCGTCACGTTCACAAGCTCACACAGTGACCAAAGGTCATTGCGCTCACTCTGTGACATTTGCGTCGCTTCGTTGTCTGTCGTGAACACGGTGAAGCCCTGCTGACATTTAGTCACTGGACCAGTTGAGGGGCCGGACGCGGCGCCGGCACCACGCCGGTGCCTTCTCTGCGCTGTGCGACGCCTGGTCCGGAGTGCGTGCCGCCATGGCGAGCCGTGTAACAGTGATCGTGCTGCTGGTTTCGGTCGTCTCCTTCATCGATGGATGCATCATCTCCAGTCCCGAGTCGCTGGGCAAGTGTCTCAAAAACCTGCTGGAGACGGGGCGCGACATGATCAAGAGAAAGTATGAACCCGTCCACCTGAAGAACATGAGCCAAGTGAACAAATCCAGTGTCGACTGGTGGATTAATGAAACTCGAGTGAATGGTCTTTCTGGGTACGAAATTCACCACCTAAGGATCGTCGATGCCAAAAGCTCTGCTCTCAGGTTTGAGTTTAATGTCACTTGGCCGTCACTAAACCTCACTGCTCGTGGGCAGATTCGCCACTGTACGCATTTTTTCGGCAAATTGACATGCTTTTTCCTAACGGGGCGGCCTCATATTGAGCTGATCAGGCCGTACGCAAGGCTGGAGACTTTACTGGACCTGCAGTTTAAGAACAAGAAGTGGACTGTCATCCCTCGAGACACCAGCATAGCCGTCAGCCTGCCGGACATCGAGGTGGAGGTGCGGCTGGACGGCCTGCTGGGAGCGCTCGACCAGTTTCTGGGCTCGCCGTCCAAGGAGTACGCTAAACAGCTCACCACGGTCTGGTGGGAGAAAAAGAAACATGTAGTGGAGGACTGGCTCAAGGCCGAAATCCATTCATTGATTTACGAGCATGTCTCACCTAAATTGGGAGCTTTGCTACTGGGCGTCGCTTAGTAAACATTCAGGACGATGCAGTACATTGTTTGGTTCCTTCAATCCAGTCTTTGGAAGCTGTTTCAGTAAGGAAATTGGGCTACATGAAATTATCAGGTTCAATGAGATATACTTTAAGGTTACCTATTTTGTGACTGATGATAAGCCCAGCTCAAGTCTGATAAATTGTGCGATGCACCGATGATAGCATAAAACGTGATGGACACTTTATAGCCATATGAGAAACTCTTTATGTCAGCTTTACCGCTATCTATTAGTTGTGACTTGTTTTTCAAACGATTGCCGTTTTGCCATGAAGCAGAAGCTAGTAGTGTGTAAGGGAAATGCATTTATTTTGCCAAACGTGACTACACATACAACATGTAAGGCAACACAGACACATAACAAAACAGCATTCACGTGATGTAACAACTTCCACCAGACAACGAAAACAACAAAACATAGCGAAACAACGTCAACATAAACTCAACAATATTTCTCAGTCGTCCTTGTGTCCAAGGAAGGACGTTACGCCAACTTAAGTGTTCGTAGTGGCAATCATATGTGTATCGCTTTTAAATACCGATTAATAACAACAAATAACGAACAGCGGCAAATCAGCAACAGAGTTTGGAGGGTGATTTGCAACCAGTGTGCCATCATGATGAGGATATGCTACCACGAATAGCGTGACCGTGAAGCTGAACAACGCTATGAAATACATCGCTACAATGCAAAATCGTTTTTCTTTAAAATCAAGCGCAACACTAAAGGTGTCGGGCGTCGGCCTTCCACTTCTAAATCTAATCGGCCACCATTTAGATCTAGATTTACTTTTAGCAGTTTTCTAGTCATCTGATCGCCTCTGGTTGCTCGACCCTCCAATCACCGCCGACTAGCTGCGTGACCTCTCAGCGGCGTCCGAAGGATCGGGCCTGGAACGGGCCGGACGCGGCAGGGGTGGGAGTGTTGGGCGAAACGGTCTGTGACGGGTCGATGACCGATGTCGGAGATCTGCACACGAGGTTGGTGCACACCAGACCGACGGCGCACTGCTCGTTCTGCCCCGAGGGACACGCGCCGTTCAGCGGCACGTTGGTGGGCACACAGGTGCCATCAACGGTGCAGAAGGAGGTGGCGGGGCAGGACCCGACCACACCGGCGCGGCACTGGACGCACTGGTTGGACACGATGCCGCACACCCCGCTCTGGCAGTCCGAGTCACCCACACACGAGTCACCCAGAACAGACTTGGCCACGCACATGCCCAGGGTGTTGTCGCAGCGCTGACTGTCCATACACTGACTGTTGATCTGGCATTGGACGCACTTGTTGGTGCTCGGGCTGCACGTCAGGGGTGCCAGACATTGCTCGTTCGCGTCGCAGATCTGTCCGACTCGCTTCAGCGGCGTGCACGCTCCGTCTAAGGAAATGTCGCAGAAGTGGGTGCTGCTGTTGCAGTCTTGCAGGCGGTTGCACTGAACGCACGTGTTTTTGGGTCCGCATCTCCTTGACAGGCACTGGCTGTCTGACGTGCACGCATCCTTGAACATGCCTTTGCGCACGCACTTGAAGCCCGTGCTACAGAAGCTGTTGTCAGGGCAAGTCAGTGAGTTCCTGCAGTCAACGCACTGGCCCGTGATGCTGTCACAAATTCTGGACGCACACTGGCTGTTCTCGGAGCACTTCTCGCCGTACCCAAGAAGGGACTTGCACTGGCCTTTCTCACAGAACTCTCCTGCGTTCCTGCAGTCGCTGTGGTGGGCGCAGTCGGCACAAGCGCCTTGCCAGCAGATGTGCGACTGACACTGGAAGCTGAGCCAACAGCTGTCTCCGGTGTTACCCGGCGACTTGCAGTGTCCGTGGTCGCAGAACTGTCCGGCCGCGCACGGCTTCCACTGGGAGCACTCGGCGCACTTTCCCTGCAGGCAGCTGTTGGACTGGCAGCTCTCGGCCACCGAGCACGGCATCCACTCGGGTACGAAGGGCGTGCACTTTCCTGCCGAGCAGTACTGGCCATCGGGACACGCCGAGTACTTGGTGCACTTCACGACGTCATCCTGCCAGATGTCCACGCAGCGGTTGTGCTCGCACCGCCTCTGGTAGGTACGACTGTGCCGGCCACCAGCGGAGCAGTGCTTGTCAGTTATGCACTGGACGCAGTTGTAGGAGAGGCAGTAGGAGCCCTTGGGACACTGATAATCAGTCTTGCACCCGTCGTTGCCGTGTTGGATGACAGGAGTGGCCGGCTGAGGATACACTGGCTTCGGATGTGCTGACTGCGCGTACACTGGCTCCGGGTGGACTGGCGGCGTATACACGGGCTTGGGAGGGGCTGGCTGGACAAATATGGGCTTCGGAGGGGCAGGCTGAACAAATATGGGCTTCGGAGGGGCAGGCTGAACAAATATGGGCTTCGGAGGGGCAGACTGGACGATTACTGGTTTGGGTAGTGCCGCCGTCAGATGCTCCTGCTTCAGGACGATGACTGGGTTGATGTGGATGGGTTTGGGAGCAGTTTGCACCGTTGCCACGGAAACAGGAACGGGAACAGTTTCCACTTTGGTCTCTTCCTTCTCCTCATTGTAGCCGAGTAGATTCCAGAAGGAGGCAAAGAAGCGTCCCCTGCGCTGGCCTGAGCCTGTCTCCCGCTCCTTGGTGACTTCGGGGGACCCCTGATCGACCGCCGGGGTAGGCTGGTCGACGGCCTCGGTTCCCGCGGCACTGCCAGCGGCAGCCACCACCTGGAGAGGAGAGCATGGGAATATGTCTGTTAGATACAGTATGCCACCTGAACTCATGTTTTGTACGTATAAGACTACGTGGCGTATCATTTGGCTGGTGAACATATGTGTAGACGTGTCTCTAGATATTAAGGGTGCATGGCGAATGCGTTGCATTATGCATGGTTATTTGAGAGCTTTCTTCGATATGCGGCAATCCTTAAAAAGCTTTTGATATTATTACACATATTATATATTTTGATATCATATATTGATATTATTACATGTGTATGATAAAACCTTCAATTTTTAGAATTGGCAAGATGACTATACGCACGAAGCCTTTGCATTGCAAACGGCACTCTCAAGACAGATACATTGACATATAATATGAAAAAAAAATCAAGGCGAGCAATAAACAAACTTCACCTGTCTTCAAACTAAGATTTTTTCCCGAGCCAAATAAGCATGTTTTCTTATTGGCATCTTGCCAAACCTATTGCAACGGTCACCTCGGATGCATTGTGACTATGCGCTGCCCTACCTACATTTCATTTAACTTTGCATAATGGAAAGCCGTTATCTCTCCGTATGGCTCTCGAATGTCTGGCATGCTTTTGAGTGGCATTCTTATCTTCATTTGTTCACTAACTTTACCGACTACACCTGGGCCCAATCTTACCAATGCCGTGAATAGGATTTGGTAGCACTGGCCACAGTTCACGGCACTGATATCAAAGATATCCTTTTTCATTACATCCAGCTAATGTTGTCCAATGATTTTGATAGCGCGAATGATTATGAATGTTGCCTAAACGAAAGAATAAGTGAATGTGGAATAGTTTTGAATGTTACCAAATGCCGTGAATGCGCATTCACGGCATTTGGTAAGATTGGGCCCTGGATAGGTATCAAACATGCATATATGGCCTGCGTACATGTAATGGAATTTTATTACACAAAGCTTTACATCTAAGCTCTGTCTGATTGCTGAAGTGCACTGGGCTTGTTGGCAAACACATTAATCCACGCCTTCCAAAACTGCACGGTATGTAGGCAGATCTATAAGTTAACCAAATAGCGATGCATTCCAGATGTTAGGTTGTTTGTGTCGAAGTCATTTCAGAAGGCCTGTACTCACCAGGGCGGCGCCGCACAGCAGGTGGAGCGTCTTCATACTGCAGTCGGCGGTGCAGGCACAGATGATGCGCTACCGAGGTCCGCCGCGCGTTATATACCTGTATAAATCAGCCGTGAGACTACTTTCAGAACTGGCCCTACTAGAGGCAGCCTTAAAACGGTAGTTAAGTAGCATGTCGTCTTACGCGCTTCGGTTCTCCGGTCCATAGAGAAAGCATAGCAGGTAGCACGTGCATCTTTACACACTTTTGCATTTGGGCAGGAATGTCCGGATGTTGCGGTGGGGTGCATATGCATAAGTATACTAAAGCTGTTGTCCTTTGTGCTGTCTCTTCTTCTTGAGGGTCGTACGGTATGAACGTATTTTTTATCCATGAGGGTTGCATTTATCCATGAGGGTTGCGAAGTAACGAAAACACGTGTGTAACTAGTGATCATGAAGACGAAATCAATAGTGATATCCTGCATGATTTTGACCGAGGGTGGGGGAGTGGGTTGATCAAACCCTCTTTGCCCTTTCGCCTCTAATTGAGCTAGAGCAACGCGGAAAAGGCGAGTGTGTGCGCCGTTTTGTGATCCTGTGACTGATGCCCAATTTTAAGGTCTCAGGTCAGCCTGTGATCTCTGAGGTCAGGTCAAAAACCTCTAGGCAGGAATCCGGTTTTTGGTGAATGAGCTCGCCTTAAATGGTCGCAGAGCAGCGATTTTGGTACCACCATGTTCGAAATTCCCAGGTACGTTGCATTACATTTCACTTCCGATTTGGAAGGTATATTTTAGTCCATACGAATGGATTTCGCGACTCTCTAGCTCAATTTGATCGAGAGCTATTGATGAAAAGCTCCAAGGAACATATGGGGCTTTACTAGTGCGCAAACAGTAGTCAACAGCAGTAGTACGCAAACAGTAGGACAGTAGTCATACGTTCACTGAGGTGAAGAACTCGTAAACCCGTAGTTACTGCGTGCCGCGTAGGAAAAAGAATTTTGAAATGTTCAAAATTTTGTTCACGATAAAAGTTCGCGACCGAATCGAGAACTAAGTGCAAACTATTCGTGAAATTATCGTGAGCTCTTCAGGTTGATGCGGGAGGATGCGTGCCAGTGCGTGATGATACGCGCCATGCCACGACTGTCACGACGCGCATAAAGGTGCCCTGACACTTGCACGACTTTCGGTCCCGATTTTGTCGTGGCAAGCCGTGCCATTTTCGTGCACGAACTGGGATGGCTCCCGCACTGTCCACGACTAGTGCACGACCAGTTCACGATGATTTCACGAATAATTCACGAATGCGTGCCCATCAGTGTCCAAATTGACACGGACTGGTACGACGAGTTCACGCATACTTTCCGCATAGTTTGCGCATAGTTTACGCAGTTCCTGCATTAGCACGACAAGTTTGCGCAATTTGTGCCGACTTGGGCATGCCAAATAAAAATGGGACCTCCCATTTACCAATTTCTCCGTGTCCTGGCCTGACCCATCGTGAGCTCCAGTGACGCAAATGTCCTGACCGTACCTACTGTGACCAGTTTGACCTGGACTGACCTATCGTGACTTTGGCTGACCTCTGTGACCTGGCGTGACTCATCGTGACCTCATGGTGACCTCTCTGACCTAACCTGACACCGTGTGACCTAATATATTTGACCTCTGTGACCTAACCTGAGCCCGTGTGACCTAGTTTAACCTCCTTGACCTGAAATGACCCGTTTGTATTTTCGGTCATTACTTCCCATCTAGGCGTCCAATCGACTGGGGAAAAACACCAAACAATTCCAAATTTTGCGCTGCGAAGCAAGCCGAGATCCACACATTGGCAACGGCTGGTACGACGAGTTCACGAATACTTTTCGCATAGTTTGCGCATAGTTTACGCACTTCCCGCACTGTCCCGACGAGTTCACGACGAGTTCACGAACAGTTTGCGCGTAGTTCACGATCCGGTCACGAAATTTTGTCGTGACCAAAACTTTGAACATTTCAAAGTTCTCGCCCCGACATGGCACGAAGTCACGACGAGCTAACGCACACTTCACGTCAGTTTGCGACTAGTATGCGCACGGGCACGATTCGATTCGTGCCAATGCGTGCCACAAAATCGTGGAAGTGTCAGGGCCCCTTTAGTCACGGTCATCTCACGTCGAATTCACGAGTGGTTCACGACATGCTCACGAAATGATGGATATCGCAAGTCGCAACACGGCCGTACATTCCCGCTGACACGGTATGCTATCACGTGTTCTTCACGCATTGATGGCACGAATAGTTCACGACTAGTTTACGCACGTTACGAATAGTTTGTGCATGCCACGAGCAGTTCACGATGATTTCACGAGCAGTTCACGACTACTGCCTGACAGTGGCGCTCGTGTCGGTGTGGGGTCTTCCTGGACACTGCCCGCCATTCTAATGGACTGACCTGGGCTGTCATACTACATTTCTGGACAGTAATACCTATACCTATTGATACTGGCATAATACTGGCAATCTCACGACTTGTCTACGAGTTCCTGACCAACGTTTTTCTGAGCCTTTCTTTGATGTGAGGATGCCTTTTTTGCTGTTCTCCTCCAACCTTTCCTGCTCTTCTTATATAATGACTATATGTAGAGCAGCTGCCAGGGATGGACATCTTCTCTTCTCTGCAATACTTGTGTCTCTGGCATTCAGCATGCTGTCTCCTCCGCAGGGCATCAAAAGTTAATAACTTTGAATAAGCATGATTAAAGAATGAAAACATGGCGCTAAATCCAAAAAAGGAAGCTCTCATTTGTATATGGCGTGCCCCAGCCTTATCGAATTACGTAATACGGGAACTCGTCGTGCAAACATGCGGAAAATGTGTATGTACGTTATGCGCAAACTATGCGAAAACTATGCGTGAACTCATAGCGCCAGTTTGTGCATTGTGGACACTGACGCATGCTCATTCGTGAACTATTCGTCAAATCACCATGAACTCCTCGTGTACTATGCGTGAGCTAGTCGACAGTCGTGAATGGCGCGGGAGTCTCCCAGTTTGTGCCCCAAAATGGCACGATCTGCCACGACGAAAGCCTGGCCAAAAGTCGTGCCAAGAGTGTGAGAACGCCTTAAGATTATTTTTGACGTTAAAATAACAGTTTCTAAATTTCCCTCATTTACTTAAAATTGTGATAACGTGACCGTCCTGGACTCCTGACCTCAGGGGACCTCCGGAAAAATCCAAGATGTAAATGATATGAGGGCAGGGAGGTCAGTCCTGTAAGTTTCATCTTCCTGTGAAACACTTTCTGTGTACCAAGGCCGTTGCTAAGTTGCAAAGTTTTAGGATCATGCAGCGGCTCACATACAATATCAGTGACTTGCCCGGGCCCGAAAATGCGGTTGGTGTTACAAGCTTTGGCTTGAGTGAAAGGTAGGTATGCCGGCTTTCAACTCTCTCTCTCCGTGGTTAGCGCTCCAAGCAATCGTGAAAAAAGTCAGGAAGTGGCACCCACCAACTGCTTTGGCCTGGCTTCAGGTCTGCTTTGGGTTTCTTTGTCAATATTTGTCGAAAATCCTGCATGTCTTAGAACAACAAAAATCAAGTGGCTTATACCTACGTTCTTGGAGCGGTGAGCGCCAAGTTGCAGAAGTTCTCACATCTCACAGTTTATTTAGGAATATTGCTTTTGTAGTCTATTTTATACATACATACATATATATATATATATATATATATATATATATATATATATATATATATATATATATACTTTTCTGATATATATATGTTACAGGGAGTATGAGAAATCAGTTAGTTTGCAAACTACCTAGGGAGTTTGCAAACTCCCTGAACGATCAGTTAGTTTGCAAACTCCCTAGGGAGTTTGCAAAGTACCTGGTCGAACAGGTAGTTTGCAAACTCCCTAGGTAGTTTGCAAAGTCCCTAGTTAGTTTGCAAACTCCCTAGGGTTGTTGCAAACTACCTAGGTAAAATGCGAAAACGACGAAACTACAGTCATATACGAGTATATATGTAGATAAGACGCGATGAATTGGTTCAGAGCTCAGAATGAAGCTTGGCAGCAATGGTGCATAACGAGACGATGTGATTGACGCTCTTTCGCAGCTTACTATTTATTTTTGTCTTTCTCGCAAATATCACCTTGCATATTAATGTCTGCCTTTTTTCCTGTAGTCGACAACATGTTACGTTGCCATCCACCTCCTTTCCTTGGCCGTCAGCGGCCTCTCCTCCACCGGTCTGGCGTCCATCAGAAAGCGGATGACGTCGCCATGTTCGGCGTCTTCACACGACTCGAGTTATTGCCGCTCAACGCTTCCTCCCACTCCCGGAACCTCTGATCGAACAGTTCGCGAGACATCCCCACAGAACCACAGAACAGAAATTGCGATCACTATGCTGCCTCTTCACAGTCCGCTCAGCACTGATGACCCGCCTGCACTGAGCACCGTCCACCAGCCGTGACCCGACAGCGCCTTTCATCCGTATCCCGCAGGCACACACTGACCTGACCTGTCAAGCTCAGGGCAGTCGACTGCTGGCTAACAGGATCGGGTGGAAGCGGGGCGTTGGGTTGACTAAAGATCGCATCCTAATTTCTAACCCGCACCCCGTAAGGGGGGGGGGCCGAAACGGCCCCCTGTCCTTTTCCGTCAATATCTCCTAAACGGCTGTGCTATCGCCACCAAACTTTCAGGACTTCTCCGGGCATCAATCTACACATTGTGACCAACATTTTCCAGAGGCTATGATAGGTTGGCCACAAATGACATCAGAATGACGAAATGTTCTGCCATTTTCGACCAAAAAAAGAGCTTCGCGAGAAGAGCTGTCAGGCCTACAGCTTTGAAGATACAGAAAAATGATCAGGTCATAAAAGGTGTGAAATCGACAGGGTTACAAAACTGCTATCTCGGATTTTTGAATTTTTTATTTTTGACCCCCAAAAATGAAAAATGAAATTGGTTATATTACCCAAAAAATCAAAAAAGTTTTTCGAGTTTCAAAAAAGGTAAATAGTAACTACCGTCTTCTATCTACATACCAAATTTCAGATGGATATCTCTTTTTTTTGGCCAAGTTATAGCGAAAAACTGTTCAAAAATGATGACGTAAAATTTTCAAACTCAATTTTTGGCTACCTTTCTATCTGAGGTCACTGATACCACGTCACGTCACAGAGCAGAGGTCAGGTCACTGGGGGTCACAATATGAAAGTGTCGTGTGATACATGTTTTATGGTCCATTTTACATGATAAATGCGATTATGTGGGTCAGGCAGCCTTTGGGGCCAGCTTAGGCTACGTTCTGGTGAAGGTCAGGTCAAGGTCAGGTCAAATTAGATCAAATTTCAAAGTTAATATTTTTGCATAAAATGGGCAATGATTCGATGCAGCTCGTCACGGTGAGTCTAATGGTGGTCTTTGTTTTGCCCTACGTGGTCTAGAATGGCCAAAAATTGAGTTTGAAAATTTAACGTCATCATTTTTGAACAGTTTTTCGCTATAACTTGGATAAAAAAAGAGATATCCATCTGAAATTTGGTATGTAGATAGAAGACGGTAGTTACTATTTACCTTTTTTTTTGAAACTCGAAAAACTTTTTTGATTTTTTGGGTAATATAACCAATTTCATTTTTCATTTTTGGGGGTCAAAAATAAAAAATTCAAAAATCCGAGATAGCAGTTTTGTAACCCTGTCGATTTCACACCTTTTATGACCTGATCATTTGTCTGTATCTTCAAAGCTGTAGGCCTGACAGCTCTTCTCGCGAAGCTCTTTTTTCGGTCGAAAATGGCAGAACATTACGTCATTCTGATGTCATTTGTGGCCAACCTATCATAGCCTCTGGAAAATGTTGGTCACAATGTGTAGATTGATGCCCGGAGAAGTCCTGAAAGTTTGGTGGCGATAGCACAGCCGTTTAGGAGATATTGACGGAAAAGGACAGGGGGCCGTTTCGCCCCCCCCCCCCCTTACGGGGTGCGGGTTAGAAATTAGGATGTGATCTTTAGTCAACCCAACGCCCCGCTTCCACCCGATCCTGTTAGCCAGCAGTCGACTGCCCTGAGCTTGACAGGTCAGGTCAGTGTGTGCCTGCGGGATACGGATGAAAGGCGCTGTCGGGTCACGGCTGGTGGACGGTGCTCAGTGCAGGCGGGTCATCAGTGCTGAGCGGACTGTGAAGAGGCAGCATAGTGATCGCAATTTCTGTTCTGTGGTTCTGTGGGGATGTCTCGCGAACTGTTCGATCAGAGGTTCCGGGAGTGGGAGGAAGCGTTGAGCGGCAATAACTCGAGTCGTGTGAAGACGCCGAACATGGCGACGTCATCCGCTTTCTGATGGACGCCAGACCGGTGGAGGAGAGGCCGCTGACGGCCAAGGAAAGGAGGTGGATGGCAACGTAACATGTTGTCGACTACAGGAAAAAAGGCAGACATTAATATGTAAGGTGATATTTGCGAGAAAGAAAAAATAAATAGTAAGCTGCGAAAGAGCGTCAATCACATCGTCTCGTTATGCACCATTGCTGCCAAGCTTCATTCTGGGCTCTGAACCAGTTATGGCTGTTGTTTCGTCGTTTTCGCATTTTACCTAGGTAGTTTGCAACAACCCTAGGGAGTTTGCAAACTAACTAGGGACTTTGCAAACTACCTAGGGAGTTTGTAAATTACCTGTTCGACCAGGTACTTTGCAAACTACCTAGGGAGTTTGCAAACTACCTGATCGTTCAGGGAATTTGCAAACTCCCTAGGTAGTTTGCAAACTAACTGATTTCTCATACTCCCTGTAACATATATATATATTACTTTTCTGTAAGTATATACCGAAACTGTGTTATTTACATTGAGTTGTTTTTGCAAAGCTGTGGAATCATTTTGCTCGAAGCCACAAGGGTGAAATATCAGTCTCTTTTTTATATTTGTTTTTTTTCGTCATTTTCCGATTTAGTATGAGCAAAGGTTTTTTCATCATTCTCATAAAAGCGTGAGGACTTAGATAAACCTTTCTGTCTCATTAAAAAATGAAGCTCATTCCGGTCGAGCGGTTTATTTTCGTGCCACACTGCAACATACATTGTTCCTCTCCAATGCGCAACAACAGAACAAAGACGCCAACCACAGAACAATGACCCGTATCCCTCCATATTGGCGCTACGTAATGGACGACACAGGCACACACTATGTATATAAACAAGAAAACAAAACAAAAAGCGAGCATTTGGTATGAAGCTTGTTCCGCTGGCATGCATGGGTGTAAGTGGGCTGATATGATGTGGCTGCGAACCCTGCTAAGTGAATTTCATTTACCTACTTCCTGTTTTGATTTTTTTACTGTTTTTTTCTTTTCAAATGATATGATACCATTAGAGCCGAGAACAGTAAATATTCCTAAAAATGGCGACTATACCTCTGCTTTCGTATAGCAATCGAAGTACACTTGATCGATGTTTGCCCCTAACACATCCCACAATATACACCTTAGGCTAGCCCAGAGCACTTAACCCACCCACTGGGTGTCTGCAGCATCCGCCGTTTCCATCTACCTGCCAGCGTGGTACGAATACATGTGATTCGTCTATTTGCGTCCTTGCTGTTGCTGCGGTGATGTGGGCAGCCCTATCTGACCAAGGTTCGACAGGTTATTGATGAGATTCGGCAGCGGAATCTGGCCGCCCGGGAATTGAATCTGGCCGCCGCCGGGAAGAGGAATCTGACCGGTGGGGAGTGTAATGGTGACGGGTCGGTTTCCAGGGTTGGGCTGGTTTCCAGGGTTGGGCTGGTTTCCAGGGTTGGGCTGGTTTCCAGGGTTGGGCTGGTTTCCAGGGTTGGGCTGGTTTCCAGGGTTGGGCTGGTTTCCAGGGTTGGGTTGGTTACCAGGGTTGGGTTGGTTTCCGGGGTTGGGTTGGTTTCCAGGGTTAGGTCTGTTACCAGGGTTAGGTCTGTTTCCAGGGTTCGGCCTGTTTCCGGGGTTGGGTTGGTTTCCAGGGTTGGGTTGGTTTCCAGGGTTGGGTTGGTTTCCAGGGTTCGGCTGGTTTCCAGGGTTGGGTTGGTTACCAAAATTGGGCTGGTTTCCAGGATTGGGCTGGTTTCCAAAATTGGGCTGGTTTCCAGGGTTGGGCTGGTTTCCAGGGTTGGGCTGGTTTCCAGGGTTGGGCTGGTTTCCAAAATTGGGCTGGTTTCCAGGGTTGGGTTGGTTTCCAAAATTGGGCTGGTTTCCAGGGTTGGGTTGGTTTCCAAAATTGGGCTGGTTTCCAGGGTTGGGCTGGTTTCCAGGATTCGGTCTGTTTCCAGGATTCGGTCTGTTTCCGGGGTTCGGCCTGTTTCCGGGGTTCGGCCTGTTTCCGGGGTTGGGCTGGTTGAAGTCCGGTGAGACGGAGCTGCCGGTGCCAGGGGCACCGGTCGTGGGGAAGGTGGGTCGGAACGTAGGCGGCGTGGGCGTGGCCGGCGTCGGCGGACTGACGCCCGGCATCGGAGCCGAAATGGAGCTGCTGGTGCCGGGCCGCTGGGTGGTCTGACCGCTGCTCTGAGGCACCTCACACACCCGGTTGGTGCAGATCAGGCCGCGCGCGCACTGAGCACTCTCGCCCGAGAGACACATCCTGCCGGCGCGGACGTTACCGGGCAGACACATGCCCTGGCGCGAGCAGAACTCTCTGCTGGTCGGACACGTGGTGGGCATCACGTTGGCGCGGCACATGACGCAGGTGTTCTCCGGGCCGCAGAAGCCGCTCCGGCAGTCGGAGTCGCCCACGCAGTTCTGGTTCAGTTCGTTCTTGGGCACGCACATGCCGAGGGCGCTGTCGCAGCGCTGTCTGTCGGGACATTGGCTGTTGATCTGGCACCGGACGCACTTTCTGGTGGTGGTGCTGCAGGTCAACTGGTCGACACACTCCTCACTTCGGTCGCACGTCTGGCCGAGGGTCTTCTTTCTCATGCAGCGTCCCTCTTCCACGTCGCAGAAGTCTGAGTTATCCCTGCAGTCCCGTTTGCGCTTGCACTCTACGCACTTGTTCTTGGGGCCACACAGATTCGATTCACAGTGTTGGTCCCTTACGCATTGGTCGTTGAACATGCCTCTTCGCGTACACTTGAAGTCGGCGTTGCAGAACGAGTTGCTGTCGCAGCTGGCCGAGGTCTTGCAGTCGACGCACCTTCGGGAGCTCCTGTCGCAGATATTCGACATGCAGTGGCTGTTACTAGAACACTTGTCTCCAAATCCGAGCATCGCGCTGCAGCGGCCCTTGTCGCAAAACTCGCCGGCCGCCTTGCAGTCGCTGTGGTGGGCGCAGTCGGCACAAGCGCCTTGCCAGCAGATGTGGGACTTACACTGGAGACTGAGCCAGCAGCTGTCTCCTGTATGGCCGGGACGCTTGCAGTGTCCGTGGTCGCAGAACTGTCCGGAGGGGCACGGCTTCCACTGGGAGCACTCGGCGCACTTTCCCTGCAGGCAGCTGTTGGACTGGCAGCTCTCGGCCAACGAGCACGGCATCCACTCGGGCACGAACGGCTTGCAGACCCCATCTGAGCAGTAGTGGCCTCCCTGGCATCCAGAGTACTTGGTACACCTGTCTCCACCGTGGTCGCCATCATAGAGATCAACGCAGTGGTTGTTGACGCAGCTCTTGCGGTAGCGGTTCTTGTAGCTGCCTCCGTCGTAGCAGTGCTCGTCCTGAGTGCACTCAACTGGAGGCAGGACCGGAGGAGGGTGGACCGGCGGCAGAACGGGAATCTGAACGCAGACGCTGGAGGCACACTGGTAGCCGCTGCCGCAGTGGGCGTCCCACAGGCAGGCCACGCAGTGACCGGCCAGGCAGTAGCCGCTGTGGCAGGGCGCGTGCTCGCTGCACTCGGGACAGTGGGCGCCCTGCGGAGAACAGAGATAGGGTCAACTCAGGGAGACGCGGCATGTTCGAGGGACTTCTTTGTTAATGGCTTTGGACATAAATAATATCAACACGAACGCGGACATCACTGAGAAGGTACCCAGCAGCAGAGCTTGTACACTGTAACAGAAAATATTCCGGCATGGCGAACCATGTCGCACATATTTATATAAGGCTTAGGACTTCGAAAAAGATAGCTTTGCATATTTTCAAGAAAGGAGGTTAGAATGTTTATAAGACTATTAGCCGCATAATTCTTCGGAATGCTTGAGACGAAGTGTTAGTAACGAAACGTTGTGAAACTTACATCTCAACTCAAGACGGGGACGAAAGTCGAACAACTGTCAGTGTTACTATTAGCCGCCAAATCAATTTCCTTGACCTGTTCACCTACCGTGCAGGGCGTTTCAACGTAGTGCGATGGCGTTCCGATGACGTGCGATGGCGTTCCGATGACGTGCGATGGCGTTCCGATGACGTGTGATGGCGTTCCGACGACGTGCGATGGCGTTTGGACGACAAGCGGCTCAGGTTTCGGCTGGTGGGTCTTGAGCACAATGACGGGTTTGATGTGGAGCGGTCGCTGCACGTTGAGCGTGACGGGCTGCGGCTGAACCAGCGTGGTCGGCGCCGCCGCGGCCACCGGAGTCTCCTTCCGCCCCAGACCGAGCAGGTGCAGGAAGTTGGCGAAGAAGCGTCCCTTGCGTCCGCCAGAGGTGGTCGCTTCTCCATCCTTGGCGACCTCGGAGGGCCCCTGGTCGACCACCGGGGCGGGCTGGTCGGCAGATGAGGCCGCGGCAGCCCTGCCGGCCGCCGCCGCCACCTGAGGACACATTGAGGGATGGTACAGTTATAGACATTTCTACTATCGATTGTATTGCGCTGATACATTTTCGAAGGTAACTATAAGGACGCACCGGTATCAATTTTTCGAAGATGAGTTTTGCTGATAAGATTCTAAGAAATAGATTGTCACAATGCTTGCTGTAAGTTTTTTTTTTCAAAATGTAGAAGATATCTACTTCAAGTACGCTGTACGCTGTACAATACACCAAAACAGCGGGTCATCATGTAAGTCACATCTTGGCTCACCAGAACGATCCAAAGGAGCTGAGTAGACCTCTTCATGGCACTGATGTCAGTTCGCACTCCGAAGTGGCCATTGCCAGGTCACCACGGGTTATATACCGCCGCGAAAATGTCGCATCCACTTTCATAACCAGCCGGACCGGCGGCCACCCGACGGTAGGTATGTGCACGGTTAAAGGTGTCAACACGGCTCATGAGACACCGCACAGCGTCAGGTGGAGAAAGTAGGCGGGGCCTCGGCGACAACTGTCGGTCCCGCGGTCCGCCCGCGCCGCGGCGGCAGCGAGTCCCGCCCACCTCCGTCCGCGCGGAACACTCGGGGGTGCGCGGGACACTCAGGGGTGCCCGCGCGGGACACTCAGGGGTGCCGGGAACATTCAGGGGTGCCCGGGACACTCAGGGGTGCCCGCGCGGGACACTCAGGGGTGCCCGGGACACTCGGGGGCGCCCTGGTGTACGGCAAGATGCGACAGGGGACATCAGGTGAGCGACGGGAGTGACGGCAGGTGAGATGTAGCATATTGCAACGCTGATATCATAGGCACATCAGTACATATTTCATTGTAAGTGTGTTATGGCTGCTCTCTTTGCTACATGTCTGTCTTTGCCTGCAAGCCAGCAAGCAGCAGGAGCTTGCAAAAAAGCAAGTGCTGGTTGTCGTATGGTGACGCTGCTTGAAATGGCCCTTACGCTAATCATCTTCTCCATCACACTAAATTAACATCCATCGAAATAAAGCCATGCTTGGGATGGTCCGACGTTTACGTGCTTATAACTCGTGCGCTGTTGTTCTTAAAGTTACATAACACATCGCCTTAGCTGTTTTTAGCTGTTTTTGCTTGTCGAATTTCGAAGTTGTATGCTGGCGCAATGTAACTTAATTGGACTTTTTTGCTACTCCAAAGAGATAATGCTGGTGCTCCCTCAATTTCGAACCTATGGAACAATGTCTACTTACCAAACGCTCGTTCAGTCAACAGCGCTTTATTGGTGCCGGTAAACGACCTAGTCTTTTTTATGCTCGCTGAAAGGCTCTACATGCTCATTGCTCGCATTCAAACTAGCTTTCATGCAGGCTCTGCTCTGTTTCTTTTGTTTTTTTTTTAGCACACTTTAAAAACAAATCCTTTGTCATGTCTGACATTTATTCAAACAACAGACTTTTCACCTTTGAACTTCCCTGATAACGCCAAAGCACCATGCCGACTGTTTCCGCTAGACACTATCGCTGGCCATCCTTAGCCGAGTGAATAACGAAAAGCCGGACTAAATACGACAGGCTTGTATACCTTTCTGTGTAACTGAAACTACATCACCGGATGGACATGATATACCATGAAAAATTGTATGCATACAATATTATATGTAAGTCTGAAGATGTTAACGGCCATGTTGACGAAACGTTACCTGGCAATAGAGGCACTATTTTACATAAATTTTCTTCAGATGATCGGAAAACTGTAAGAAGTCTAGAGAATCTTGACAAAAGGCAAAACAACGCCCGTTACGCTGTCATTTTCATTGAAACATGTATTCGTGAAAACCTGCTTCCCAACTTCACTCATAAAAATATTGTACACTAAAGTCTAAAAAATTAGACAGTAGTGGTGCTGGTTGTCATTATTTGGGCAGTGTTAATCACCTTTGTTATGCAGATGACATGGTACTGCTATCGCCAACGCCTCAAGGACTGCAAAAATTGCTTGACATTTGTGCTAGATATGCCGATGCACATGATATTGTTTTCAATGTAAAAAAGACGGTATGCATGGCTATTCTGCCCAATTTGTTTAAAAATATGTCTTTACCAGATATAGTCTTGAATGGTACTGTGCTCACTTATGTGAATAGGTATAAATATCTTGGCTTTGAAGTGAGCAATGTCCCAACAAAATCTGATGATCTGGAGGTGCAGCACCAGTATCGTCTTCTGTGTTGTCGAGCCAATTCGCTGATCAGAAAGTTCTCTCTCTGTACTTATCAAGTGAAGAAGTATTTGTATTCCATGTATTGCTCGAATGTTTCTGGTGTTCATCTTTGGCATTCTCATCGTGCTGCTGTTCTGCGTAAATTCGTAGTTTGTTTCAATAACGCTGCTAGAATGTTCTTTGGTTATGACCGCTTTAGTAGTGCCTCATCTATGTATGTGAATGAGCGCATTGATAACTTCTGGGCTATGTACCGGAAAGCTGTTTTCGGCTTCATGACTCGTATCGGACAATCTCGCAATGGCATCATCGCATCCCTATTTCATGGGGATCTTCGCGTTTTGTCGTCAATTCGACAGACCTGGTCCACTGCACTGTTTGCATATAGCTGATTGTATTTAGCATATAGCCGATCACTGATCAGTGATCTTTTACTTACATGTGCCTGTTTTTTTTTATTGGACCTCGAGTCTGCAAATATAGAAATCTCTCTCTCTCTCTCTCTCTCTCTAAAGCACTCGTTGCACATGTAGGTAAGTACAATAAACTTGCGCTATCCTTTGCAAGAGTAAATAGCTAAGATTGATGCTTTTTGGTCACGAGCGAGGGCAATGTTTTAGCATTTGAAGATTGTTAATTGCTGTCGTTACTTAAGTACACCAGTCAGTGTACTAATATGTTTGTGCTCTGCTCGTAAGACTTTTGTGCTTCCACACGAATAAGTTGCACAATGAGTTGAATTATTTCATATTTCTCATTAGCTCTACCTCAACGATTACCTATTAGTAGGCAAATACGAGCATAATGTCTTGTGGCTGATGCATGGATATTGGATAATGCAGTTGACAATAATAGGTATACCAATCACACAAGCATGGAACTACGATGTTTAGAGGATCAACACTGGCCCACAGGACCCCCACGCTGGCCTTAGAGGGCTGCGCGCTGGCTTCTTAGGGCCCCACGCTAGCGTCAGGGGGCCCCACACCCGATTCTGGCCCTTGAGGGCTCAGAAGTGACATTTAGGGGCCCAAGTTAGCCGCAAGGGGCTCGACCTTGGCCTTCAAATGGCGAATTTACGATAGTTTGGACGCGGTTTGACTTTATATATGATTGGACCAGAACTTTTGATGAGGCCATGAAAGTCTTTTCTCTTGAGACACTCAAGTGCCCCAATTCAGACACTTGTATCTGAACTTGAGACTTCAGACACTTGCGTGTCTGAAGCCAAAGTGGAGGCCATTTCCTGCTGGCCTCCCCCCTGGATACGTCACTGATGGATGAAAAATACTGTTGAAAGTCAAGGGAACTTGCGCTAAAAACATAAACGTTCAACAATGTACCCATTTTTGTACGGGTTTCGCTTTGCTAGGCGTACCTACTTTTCTATTAATCGTAAGGCATAGATGATTTGCTTCCTTGAAAAGACGTTTGCATCCTATAACTATTGTCCACGATGTCGGCAATAGAAGGGATTCTTTGAGGTTATATTTTTCGTTAGTTAATTAGCTTAGCCTTGGTATCCCTCGTTAACAATCATTTGTAATATGACGTTGTCGCTAGCTTGTGTTTCGTAAGGTTTTGTAATTTTTGTTATTATTCTGTGAAAAATGAATAATAATCATGCATGACCCATGTCATTTAACGAGATAGCTTCCATGACACTTGTGACCAACATAAGTTACATGCAAACATACGTAAGCTTGTATTTGTCTCTGTCCTTATTTCCTGGCTTTCCAAATGTCCAGCGTTAATGACGTCTGTCAAGACAGCCCCAGCGTTAATGGTTTTAATCAGAAAGCCACGACGATGTGCAGCACTGCTGTATAATCCTTGACATATGTCCAGACATCCGTTCTGCAACTACATACTTATGTCGTAGTGAAGTGATAAAATCTCCGCCTTATCTGCGTAGTACATGTCGGGATCAGACAGCTTTGGACACCATATTTCCTGGCGAGTGTTGAAAAATATCGGCTCAGTGGGACCGGGCATTACAGCATCCCGTTTTAGTTATGGATTTGTGAACTCATAGGTACTCAGTCATTCAACCGTTCTAAATCTCGATCTCACGTAGAAAAACCAGCTTTATGGAAACCGTACTATTCGCTTGCTTTTACACAATTTCTGAGTGCTAGAGAAAAGCATTCATCACTCATCAGTCGACTTTTCATAAAGACAACATCCCATGAACTGACATCACTGAAATTCGTCCAGATGCGTCAAACGGCAGGCATTGTCTGATGATTGAGGAGTACCTAAGGCGCGCGCACTGCATGCCACTTCCTGGATAGTGGATATTGAACAATCTGATAATGTACATGCATCTTTTACTTTCGCGACGTGCGTTGTGTGCGAGAGGCCTTCAGCAGCTCCACACATAGTCACAGGAGGCTAGAGAAGGCAACACTGAACAGCCGGGGGCCGCGGTTGCACCCTGCACCGCTCGACTCTGAGAGCGGCCCTGCAGAGCGCAGCGCCGCGTAAGCCGCCCGCCGCGTGTGCAGAGCTAGCTGGCTGCTGAGCTTATCCTGCTCAGCACGGGGCTTCCTGGCAGGGTTCCTCGGCTGCACCGGATCGGAGTGACACGGAACAAGACGTCGGTGGACGGTCATCATCTGTGCTACAGCTGTTTTTAGCTCTGCTGAGGCTGGCATATGTCTAGGAATACTTCTGGCAATACTTTTTCTCCGGAGTTGAGTCAGAGCGGAGTTTCCAGGATATACGGAGAAATTCAAGGTGTGTTGAAGGATGATGCTCATCTTCAAAAATGCATGTGTACTTTATAATGTATTCGTAACATTGTTAGGAGATGCCAGAGGGGTATAATAAGGCTGTTTTACAACACATCTTACATGGTTCCTGCTACTGCGGTTCATCAACGTGTGAAAGCCTATTCCGACCTGGATAGCCGCGTGTTTGGAGCAGCACGGGCCGCGTCCGGTGCTGCAATGCCGTTTTCGACCGCCTCGTGGCCGCTTCCATCAGCTTATGGAGAGACACGTGGCAGGTCAGGTCAGACGGGCAGGCGGCCGCAATCCGATCACGGCGAGTGGCAGGCGGCGGCCGACTTGAAGCACCCCGTCGGGGCACCAGGATCACGGCGCTCCGCGGATCGCGACGTCATCCTTCCGGCGGCCGATGGTTTCTCCGCGGCTCAGGAAGTGTCACGCAGCGCGCGCGCCACCGGCACTCCCTAATCGCGCCCGGAGAGACTTTCCATGGCGCTGCAGTTCTCAGCTTGTAGCGGTTGTGTAAATTTTTTGATGTGTGTGACGGATCACTCATGATTTCAAAAGTGATTCGACCGGCCGCGTGTCGTTGACACAATGCTCGTGCGTCGCATGTCACCCGCCCCTGTCGGCAGCGCGTGTGATGGCTTCCAGTAAAACCTCTTGTCGCTTTTCACTTGCCTGTCGCGCTGATACTTTGGACGATATAGTTGTCTGGTCGCCGAACAGTTGTAACTTGGCGACGAGGAAAATAACAAGCATCGGCGGTATGTGAACTCGTTCGGAAACAGTGTCAGTGATGTAGTTGCTATAGAAACTGAACAGTTCAACGGATTATAAAAAAAAATCGGATTGCACATTCCCATCCTATGTTTTCACCACGTTGGGAAAAATTGCTCTGACAGGAATGATTCATTAGTACGGCGATACGAGGAAAAAAGAAATAAACATAGAACGTTTCCCTAAAAATAGCGCTAGCCTTTCACTTTACTTAATCACTTACTGGACCTTCGGAAGTCTATTGAAGACAGACAACTAACCTTAAACACTTATCAAAATATTTCATAACTGGCTCACTTCTTGTTCACATCTTTAGAAGTTGTGATTTTACAGCGATTTTTATCTAGCCAGAGCTCTGCTGTCTAGCACTTGCTTTGAGTTGTTTTTCCACATAACGGTGGAAGTCAGACAGAATTACTTGACCTAGTGAACCACAGACACAAATCTTACCTTGGCAACCGCCTGTTCGGCTTTACCCTACTTGCATAGATCAGACAGCTGAGCTTCTTTGTCGAATATCCGACGGCGAAACCAGACAGCTAATATCGGCTTTACTTCAATTGTGTTCTACTTAATTGCGTTTCATAAGCACTTTCAACGACGGAACATTAGGCTATTTGATTGAACTAGAATGTATAATGAAGCAAAGCAATCGACGTTTCATTCGATGGGTGAAAACCTTATTAGTAAATAACTATGAACTACCATACAGAAATTGATCAGGCTCCAAACGGATCAAACTGATCAAGGTGCCTGTCGTGAAAAGGGCTGTTTATATGCACGTGCTCTGATATACCTCTTCCGTCAAGCGTTGGTTTTGCTATTTATATACACTGTGGGTTTGGCTTGCGTTGACATCTTGTAATAGCTTTTTATTTTTCTATTGATTGGTGTAGTTTCTTAAGTTTGTATTAGCTTCGCCATGGCTGCGTTGTCATGTCTGTTTGTTATCTTTTATTGTTGTTACATGCAGGGTTAAAAAAGAAAACGCTTATCTAAAGTCTCAGCACTTCAGTAAATAGACGATCTCATAGCACATGCACGGATTTGACATGACGTAATGTGATCTCCTCTGATAAAAACCTACATGCCGCTGTAACTACGTTTTGTTCAGCTTGTATTCTACAGAACTTATTTTAAATGTCGTCTCAAATCTTTTTGTGCAATCCCATCAGGCTACATCAGGTGACTTGAACCATTATTGTTATTTCACCCATGGCTGCACTTCCCAATCCCATGCATGGCATCTACATTCTGCAATCACATGAAGTATGTAGGCCTAGCGTCTACTGCAATGATTAGCTACGACAGCTTACACAAGATTCAAACTCTCTCGAACATATACATACAAATAGCAGGCATGCTGTACGAAGTGAAATCGTATCTGTGCAATTCTCTAATATGCAATAGTTAACCCTCGCCCTGGCAGGGCATTTTTCATAACACGGCCTGGCAGGGGGGGGGGGGTCGATGCGACCCCCCCCCTCGCGATTGGCTCCTATGGCACCTAGAAACACCAAATTTGGTAGGTAGGTAGGTGGGCCCCCTGGAATTCTCGCTCCTGTGCAAATTTGGTTGCTCTAGGTCAATATTTAGGGGGTTTTGGGGGGGGGGGTATAAATGTAAAAATTTCGCTAAAAACACGTCAAAAGTTTTTCGCCTATAACTTTTGATCTAATTAAGATAGAGCAAAAAGAAAAGCACCAGTGAACTCAGCACGTCAAGGCGCGTCGAATGGTATACTTTTTAGCTTGCTTAAGTGTTGCTTAAGTGTACTTAAAGTTTTTCTTAAATTTTAAGTAAACTTTAATTCATTGATTATGTTTTCAACTTAACCAAATTGCGTCATATTGCATATCATTCGATTCGGATAATCATAAGGAACACAATGACACCCTTTTTTAAGCTCTAGCGTCATTATGTGCCAAGTTATTGGCAAAAACGTCATTTGACCTCAGTTGACCTCATTTGACCCGACCCATGGATAAGTACACCAAACAATTAAGCACCACGTGACCTGCTGTTAAGAATTGTGGTTTCCAAGCACAAAAGTGATAAAACGAAGCGGATATCTCCAGTATTTTCCGAATTTAGTATTTTCCCATAGGCTTAACATTACGACGTAATGACCTCTAACTGACCTCAGGTCAGTGACATAAAAAAACCCGAACTATATGTTATACAACTCGGTGAACTTAGCACACCCTGAAAGTTTGAAGGAAATCAGTCAAAAACTGTGAGTTGGACAGGTGCAAAAAGAAAATTGAAATTTGACCATGACCTTGTACCAGTTTTTCTGACCTGGTGACCTGACCCAAGGTCACCCGGACCTGAAATTTTCAGGTCATATGTAAAAAGGTTGCCCCATAGACTGTGCCAAATTTGGCGGCGCTGCGCGCCGCCGTTTTTACGCTATCTTCGAAAAACCTTAGGGGAGGGGGGTCGCATCGACCCCCCTGCCAGGGCGAGGGTTAATCTTGCACTTTGTAGCCTGGTACATAGGTAAATGACATGTTAAAAGTCAAACGGATGATTTCCAGCACCGAGCACAGTAGGTATCACCTTTGGCATTATGTTCCCATTTAATATATTCTTTGCTCATCATAGACCTTAGGTATTCGTCGAAAGTATACTCGTTTTGGAAAATGGGTTAATCATCAATTTGAATTAAATCTGCGAAAGAAACTTTTGTTCTGACAACCTTTTGCCAGATGACATGAAGCGGCTTCCTTCTAACTGACTTGCTGAAGTTATTGCATAATCTTTGGCATATATAACCTTTTTGAATTTTATTGGTAGGACTCTAATGGTTAATTTCAGAATACCGAAGCCATTCTTTCCATGCATCGCCACAGGGCTAATGGATTCTGAAATTATTGGCAGGGTTCCGGTCTAACCAAAGTCTAAACAAAACGTCCTTTGCTTAGACGTCCATGTCCTTTGATTTTGATTTTGTTTTTTCCTCACTCCTAACTGGCTTGCAGTCTGCATACTTATCTTTCAACTATGCTTTGGATTATGATGAGAATCGATGTAAATGGATTGGATCCGCCATTTTTTTCCTGGAGAAATTCCCCCATTATATGAAAAAGTGACACATTTGAAGCAAGAGGATGATACGAGTTTGCGTTTGCTCCCATGCGAGTTGACCATTTGTGGCGAAACACACTCTCAGCACAGTCGATATGACCTGCACGCGGTGAGTTAATGGGTCACGGGGTATAGTAACCGAAAATACACCGGTCGGACCGGCAACACCAGCTCAGAGCGCCATTCCGGGCCCGCCCGCCCCCCCCCCCCCAGTCGGCGCAGCACGCGCGCTAATCGGCGCAACACGCGCGCTAATCGCATCTGGCACGCTCAGCAGCACGCGCGCGCCGCTCGCCGGGCCGACCGAGGATCGGCGCCGCTCGTGCAGCCACTTTTTGAAGGATTGACGGCCGAAAACGTGAGCCGCTTATTAGCCGGTGGGCACTTAGCGCACATTCCTGGATATAATTAAATGTAATGCAATGCAGATTTATGAAATATGTTTATTGCACATATTCCGTGTCGTTGTAAAAGTTCGGTGTTTCCTCATAACAAGACAGGTCTCATGGGCCTACATGTGATTCGGCTAGACAAAGCTCTCACCATTGAAAGTGTGGGTGTCATTTTTTATGCGTTTGACAGGGTGTGCACCATAATCTGACGGTTTTAGCTCACATGAGCTGACCATCTAACTGCGAATGAATTTAAACCGTGGGGATCAGACAAATACGATGGTTAACACCCAACGCACATGGCTGCGGTCATCCGATTTTTCTTTGGGAGGGAGGGGGGGGGGGGGCAGGGCAACTGCAGCAAGTCGTGGCGAAAATACCGGCCGGATATGTATCCAACTTCGGGATATAACTTTGATATCACCTATATTGGCGTGGCGACATCGTTTTTTATTTTTTTATGGGAAAGGCAATCATATCAGATTGCTTTTAACCTAGTTTGGGACGATCATTGTAGCTAATGCCTCCATAGTACCCCACAGATCAGTAGGCATGTCAGAGGTCCAGTGCAATGCTAGAGATGGTGGGCTATAGATGTTCACACAGGTTGAGAGTTTCATCTAATAAGTCGGCAGCTCAATGAGGCATCTCAATCAGACCTTTCCCCCTCCCCTGCTGGTGACTCAGATTCTAATTTTGTCAGTTAATGTGAAACAGCTGTTGAAACTCACCCATACACACTTTTGTTCGCATCTTTTCATAATGCATCTTGTGCATAATGTAGGGGAAAGTGAAAGTCTCTAAAAAGTTAATCGTTTTCAAAACGGGCTTCGCTGAGGAAAACTAAATATTATAACCAAATATTTCGGCTTTATTGATCAGCCTTGTTCACTGGTTTGAACAAAACCAGTGAACAAGGCTGATCAATTAAGCCGAAATATTTGGTTATAATATTTAGTTTTCCTCAGCGAAGCCCGTTTTGAAAACAATTAACTTTTTAGAGATTTATTAACCTGAGGAAAAGAATAATGACGCTTCGGCAACATCTGAAAGTGAAAGTGGTAAGACGGCCAATACCAATACCAATACCAATACCAATTTTTATTCAGGCAAATCCACTCATAGTGGCTATTCCTTGCCATCAGTCAAGTTGTAAAATGCAGTGATATAAAAAGACATTCACACTTTCCACATGCACATAAACTAAAACGGGCATAATAAAAAGGGAAAAACTAAAATAAGACAATAATAACGACGACAGCCAGTAACTAGTAGTAAAACACGCATTCCTATGTTTCCCTCGTGCTAATAACTCGCTTGAGAGCATGATTAAAATTGGCGACTGTCATCGTGCGCATTTCCACTGGGAGGGCATTGTACAGCATCGGTGCACGGTACAAGAACCGGCGCCTCCCAGTCTCCGTCCGTACACGTGGCAGACGCAGGTCATCATCATGTCGAGTGCTCCGTTCTCGTGCCTCACGGTTTGTTTGGAGTGAGGATGAAAGCGACACTGGTGTGTGATACATGCAAATTTTGTGGAGTAATGCGAGCGTATGAAATTTAAATAGGTCCTCCGCATCGAGCCACCCCAGTGCCGCCTTGACGTCCGCTGAACGGCTGAACTTCCTTCGTCCTGATACGACACGCGCAGCAAAGTTAATCACTTTTTGAATCTTGTCTAGATTCTTTCGGCTGCCGTTGCCGTACACAGGGAGGCAGTAGCGGACGCGGGAGAGCACCAGGGCAGCTACGATGGTGGGGAGGATCTCGACCGGAAGATAGTGACGGATGTGCGACAGGCCAATGAGGATCCCGAAGCATTTGCGCGTAATTTCTTGCACATGGGCGTCCCAGGACAGGTGGCGATCAAAGACCACCCCTAGATTTTTAACTTCTAAGACGGGCTGAATTGTACGCTCGCGGAATTTGACGCCGAAAGGTGTGATGTTCCGCAGATTTTGTCTACTGCCAAAAACTATCAACTGAGTTTTGTCGGGGTTCACCTTGAGAGAATTTGCGCGGAACCAGAGGTCGAGAGAGGAAAGGGCCTGTTCCATGCGCTCAGTCAGATCTGACAGGGCTGTCCTGTTGCCGCAGACCATGACCTGGGTGTCGTCCGCGTACTGGACAACGGTCGCATCCGGCACGAACAGGCTGAGGTCGTTTGAAAAGACGGTGTATAAGAGGGGACCTAGTGCCGAACCTTGAAAAACGCCCATGTTGTTCGGAAGCGCGGTTGATGTCTGCCTGTTGCCAGAGACATCAGTGAAGCTGACGCTCTGTGTGTGGTTCTGCAGGTACGCCTCAAACCATGCAGTGTCCACACCGTGTAACTGAAGTTTTTGAAGAAGCTTAGAATGGTCTATGACATCGAAACATTTACTAAGATCCAGCAGGCAGAGGAGCGAAATTTGATTTTGATCGTTAGCCAGGAGAACGCGATCCGAAATGGTGACCAGTGCCGTTTCGGTGGAATGGCGAGTGCGGAAGCCGTGTTGGGTGTCGGAAAGGAGGTGGTTGATAGTGAGGTAGTGGTACAGTTGTCGCTGCACCACTCGCTCAACTATTTTGGATATAACTGGGATGATGGATATGGGCCTGAAGTTGACGGGACTGGAAGGATCGCCGGATTTATGGATGGGATTGACGAGGGAGTGTTTCCACTCCGCAGGGATATCACATCGAGTAAGGCACGAGTTAACCAAATGGAGCAGTATGTGGCTGATCACAGGTAGACACATTTTTATGACTCGGACACATATGTCATCGACCCCGCAGGCCGAGGTTCCGGGCATGCTTAATATGACGCTGTTAAGTGTACAGAGGTCGATGGCAGACACGGCAAAGGCGCACGCTCCCACTCGCGGCAGCCTACCGGGGATACTCGGTTCACTCCCCTGTAGTCTCACCTCGCGCGCGACTTTCGGCCCAACGTTAACAAAGTACGCGTTCATATCACCAGCGGACACCAGGGGCACAGGCGTATTTACAAATTGCAACCGAACTCCGCCGTGGGGTAAGGTGGGCAGGGGTTTTCGCACTACGGCTGCGGTTGAACTACCGTCTGTGGTAGAAACTTCAGGATGATGACGCGTTTCATACGAAATCTGGCGCAATGCTTCTGAACTTGTATTGTTATTGCTGTGAACTCTTGAAGTTGGAGTGTTTCAATAACAATTTGTGGATTATTTGGGTTTCTTGATATAAAAATCGAATAATATTATGAAACATTGTGTGGAAACTGCAAATACTGATGTAATCAATTGCTTAGTTTGGGAATTGATGCACATTTTGTAGAGGTTTGTCTGGCAAATGGTGTAACAAACTTCAAGCCTATCATAATCTGAAGCTGTCGTAACAAATCAAAATTGCTTTGATGTTCCATTGTACCTTGTTGGAAAGACTGGAGCATGGTTCAAGATGATGTGTAAAAATTCAAGATTTGTGCAAAAGCTTATGACTGAAGAGCGAAAACAGTTCTATATTGATATGATGGCTCAATCAAACGTGAAAATGGACGACAAAAGTAGAGTTTCAACATTCCAGCATGTGAGAATAACTTCAGAACTTCATAGTTCTTGTAGTATTGCATTCTTCTTTTGTACAGTTCTAGGTTTTGTTAGGGTAATTTGATTTCAATGTATCAGTTGAGATACAGGTGGCTTGTGGAAAAATTTAGAATCATTGCATGGTAGATAGGTACTTGTTCGGTAAAAAGGTATGTGATGAATGCCACGAGAAAGTTTTTTATGATTAAATATATGTTCATTGTTGTACCTTCAAAAATGCAAGCTTACTAGCACCTAGTTATTGAATCAAATCGAAAGTATTTGCTATGAATGTAAATATGTACCTGCAACGTATGTCAATAAATTTGTGTGATGTTGACCAGAGAGCTGTATCATCTGGGCATTTATGTTGCTTCTTACATTAGGTGTTAAGCATAGTAATTATGGATGAACTGTGTGCCAATATCTTCAATTCACAGTGTATGTAGCATGTCTACAACCCTCACTGATCCTGCTATAGCTATAGGCATTTGACCCCAGCAAGACCAAGGGCATGAACTTCACAGTTGCACAACCCTTTGTCAGACATGTACCACCAGTCACTTTTTCCCTTGTACACAATAATGCGCAGAGGGCCTACACAAAAACAACATGATTAGTGTGCACTATGATGCACAGCATTGTACCCTGCTTATTTGAATATTCTGATCACTAACAGTCAGGAGATCATTTTTTAATGTCACATTTATTATACATCACTTGTCAACTCATGATGACACACATTTTGACAAGCAATCATGGTAATATTCCAATAAGTTGGACACCTCCCTGGGCGTCATTTTCCAGGAAGGTACCTCTGCAGGTGTTGTGGTAGGTTAGGTTGAATTGGGTTAAGTTAGGTGAAGTAAGGCGTTTAGGATCAGGTCAGACCGTAAGACCTGGTCAGGTTGATTTTAATCTTTCATTCTAATTTGACATAGATACCTATAACCTATGTTTTTGCTCCAGACTGAACTTCATTAGGTAATGAGTTCATTTTGTTTTGTTTTTTGTCTGTCTTGTTTTGTGTTTTTGTCCCTTATGTTTTGCCCCATAGGCAAGGGTGGAGCTTTTCCAGGGAAGGTGGTGCTGGTGGGGCAAAAAGCTGTCAAACCTGCAATGCTCGGTTGTTAAGTTAGATTATATGCAACACTGAATCAATTCTTTTAATTACAGAACTAACATTTTGAATTATACAGACATTTCAAAGCTCCTCAATGCGAACAACATAGTGATTTGCTAAGCAACGAAGTTGTACAAATAAGCAAAAGTTGGAGGGGCAGAACGCTATTTTTCTCTGACAGCTTCGTAACATGTTACGAAGGCACCAAAACTACTTCAGTACAGGGTGTAACGAAATTATCCGGACATCTATTTTTCGCCATATCTGTTTGCACAGTTTCCTAATCCTTTCTGATGTTGGAAGTGGGAATATTGGATGAATACGTGCCTCTGCTATCGGTTTTCAACTCAGCAGTGACCTGACCTTGTCATGTGACTGTTGCTCTGAGTAGGAGTCGATTCACAGACGGGTTCACATGGTAGTTTTCGTCCAAGGCAGTTGCGAGAAAGGGATACAATCTCTCCTTTCGTGGTAAAATTGCATGGCGGCATCCACGGCGTCATGAGCCAGAAGCTAGTCTGCCAGCAGCTGGACATCAGCAGCAGCCAATTGCACATCTGCCTGAGGTGTAATAAGCTGGGACTTCGGTGGCAGACTCATCCCGGTCGCGACCACAAAACTAAGCCGCCCTTTGTCAAGTGGTGAGGAGAGTCATCAAGATAGCGGCAAGGAAACGGCACCAATCAATCTGCAAAATGACTCGAATTCTTACCAAGTCAGATAATAAGAGATCCCATATCATGGTTTACCGCTATCCGCCCTTCAACTTGGTTCTAGTGCCCTTCAAAGTGAAAAAGACAACGAAACTGACGGGAAAACAACCAGTTCACCACCTTTCGCCTCACGCCAGATCGCGTCCACTGGTTGAAGAATGATAAGGGTGAGGTGGTCTGGTTGGATGGGTAGCCGTTCGAGCTGTATTATCCTTTGAACCGTCAAATCGGCCATGTATGGGCTGCCAGCCCCTCAAACTTGCTGGCCTTCGCCGCCGTCAAACATCCGGACAATATCCAGAACTGGAGCATGTTCAGCTGCCTAGCGATCCTCGAATAGGACATCATAGTGTCACATAATACCGCCATCAACGTCAATATTACCGGAGAAAAATACTGGCCAATGAATAGTCGGAGGCGCTCAACCAGACGGTATAGGAGGGCTCGGCTTCTGAACGCGCACTGATGCCTAATTCAAGCCACGCTGTCTTCATGCGGTGCGGCGCGCTACTTAAAAGTCCCTAAAAGAACGGGAAGTGATGCCGATAAAACCTTCCATCATTCTGGGCTAACGCTTATGACTTGGAAAAAACGCGATCCCAATTCAATCGAAAACCTGTGGGCTCTTGTTCAGCAGGTGACTGAAGAGACGCCCGCCACAAGCACCGCCCAACCGCAGGCACAGGTTTAGACGGCGTTGGTCCGCATCAAAGCCAGTGTGCTGGAGAATCCAGTGGCTGAAATGCTCCAGAACATTCGCCACTGTGTTTTTATGAAAGGTGGCTACATGCTCAGTCAAAATAAAAAGTACCAGAATGTTTTACTTTTTAATTACAGCGGGAAGAAAGATGTCCGGATAATTTCGTTACACCCCCTGTAATGTTCAAATGGTTGCTAAATTCGAAATCAGCTCCAAAAACTAGCCTAGAAACATGTTAAACTCGAAAAAGTGAACCGAGGTCATCAAAGGTCATTGAGCTGACCTGACCTTCAGGTGACACCCACCCTAATGCATGGGACCAGCATCATATCACATGTTTCAACGCTTAAAACCACGTAAAGACTGCAAAAGCGCGGCTAATGCGAGCCGACATACGCCGAATCGCGATTCGGGCCAAACATGGTCTCGAGAAATAGGTCACAGGTCAAAGGTCATTTGGGTCAGGGTCATGAAATTTTCAGGGTAGGAGTAAAATTGATAAAATCGGGGGTATTGAAAGTTTCCTCGCGATCGGACGGTTTTTACGCGAGTTACTCACGAAAAACCGATGGGGTCCGCTCAACACCTCCCCCTATACGGGCGATGGAAAAGCGTAACCAAAAAGGCAAAAATATGCACATACGATAACCTATACTGCGAAAAAAGTTGCAACATTTTTTAACATCGCCGACAAATTTTAATTACCCCAAGCTCAGGCAGATGTATGGTAGAAAATACCCCAACTGAAATACACTACGGCGGAAATAAAATACCCTACGGCGGAGCTCGGTTGCAATTTGTAAATACGCGGGGCGCAGTCCTCTGTGGTGATGGCTGTTTTCCCGCTACATGCTGTCTGATATTGCGCCACAGTGTGTGAGGGCCCTGCTCCTGAATGCGGTTGGCAATGTCCGCGCGGCTGTCACTGCGTATTGCGGCCCGTACGGCCCGGTTGGCGTCCCGGTACGCGTCAGACCCGTGTCCGTCAGCCCGCAGCGCTGCCCGCCGGCGGCGCATCAGATCCCTGGTCGCGGCGGTAACAGGTGGGGCAGACGGGTTCCGGATCTTAACGGTCCGAGTAGGCGCATGGGCGTCCAAAATAGGGGTAAACACTCTCACAAAAGGCTCACCCTACGTTGGAGCCTTTTTCGTATAGTTACGGAGTGAGCGAAGCGAATTAACGGATGAATTTCTGAGCATGAGGTAGGTAGGTCATGGCCTGACCGGAAAGGGTCATGTTGCATATCAGTCGATCCGTATCGTCGAGCTGACATCTGACGTGTTTTCACCGCTCTAGCACGTCTCTATTTAAAGTTATAGCAAAAAAAAAAAAACTACTGGTCACCGTTCATGACCTGAGATGACCTCAGGCCTCAGGGGCACACAGAGGGGTCACAGGTGCACTTTTCCGATTCAGTGTGTCATGTTTACCTATGAACCGATCCCGATGTTTGAGAGGGTTTAGAACGACATTCGTCCAAAAGAGGCGCACTTCAATTTTCTCCCATTGACTTATAATGGAGAGTTCGCAAAATTGACCTGACCTTAGGACAGGTCACAGATATAAAAAATCCAAGATACATTTTATACATATTGTTATTCTTATCAATCGCTGAAAGTTTCAGAGTGATCGTTCAGCCGGTGTAGCTATAGCGAGCCTTTGAACTTGTTTCGAGGTAAGGTCACTTGACGTGACCTGGTGACCTGTCGTTGAACCCTCGGGTCTCAAATTTTAACAACATATGTGGAAAAGATGTATGAACAGATATTATGCGCCGCCGTTTTCTTTAGTTATTCGCGATAAACCTGAGGGGGGGGGGCGTAAAAAGTGCCCTTCCCCTCCCTCCCAGCACGGCGAGGGTTAACCCTTGCCGGCCGAGGGGGGGGGGGGGCGGGTGCCGCCTCCCCCCATAGGTTTTTTTTTTCGCGATAGCTCCGGACACGCTGGCAATAGAGAGCTGAAACTTGGCATACCTGACCTTTAACCTTCGCCCCAGTGGGGGGGGGGGGGGGCATATGTTACCACCCTGTCGCGTTTTTTTTTTGCGTGTAAATAAAAAACTGCGGCGTGTAGCGCCGCGCCGCTTGGGGTAGCTTTTCGTACATCAATTTTTGACAATGTGTGAAATTTTTGACCCCAGGTCATGTCAGGTCAGGTCACCAGGTCAAGTTAACTGACCAAGCCTAAAAAAGTTTGCAATCATGTCCAGCCTGCAGTGTTTGTCAGAAAGGTTTCAAACTTGGTGGATTGCATGATGTTATGGGCGCCTACAATTTGTATATCTCGGATTTTTTATATCCGTGACCTAATGTCAGGTCAGTGGCGTGACCTTACCATTATAAGGCAATGGAGAAAAATGAAAATGCCTCTAAATCCGTGTGTACGCATAGGAACAGTCCAAATATTTCAGAATCACAATGATTTGGACCATCCGTGACGACCAAGGTGTGTTTTTTGCTGATAGCCTCCAGAAAGGTCATCCGAGGTCATTTGAGGCTACAAACAGATTTTTGCCAATAACTCTCGATTGGAAAGAGATAGAACGCTGAGGATGGCCTCATTGTGTTTGTCTTGCCGAGACGCATCGACTGATATGCAACATGACCCTTTCCGGTCAGGTCATGACATAGACCTGAGGTCAAATTTTCAAGTTGACCTTTCAAGGTCAAATTATAGTTCATTCGACGCGTCGCAGCAAGAGGAACACGATTCTGGCAATATAAATGTTGTGGCTATTTTTAGTCGAAAGTTATTGTCGAAAAACACTTTTCGTAAAAACAGCTTTTTTGGAGTTTTTGCCATCTGAAGGCTAAACCGTTGACCTGAGGTCAATTTTGATGATAATCTTATCAAAAGAAGAGGGCAAAAGCTATCGATTGCTTTTCCGTTCGTTTTTCTATCTATCATAGTTCCTGAGATAAATGCATGTTTTCTGAGAAATATAATGACATGTGACAAATTTTGACCTTTGATGACCTTCAGTGACCCCAATATTGCTCTAAGATGAAAAATGACCGAATTACTTTCAAACGTACGCATTGAGAGCTTTCGACTGCTTTTTACTGCGTCTTTCTAGCCCTCTTAGTTTTTGAGTTAGAGGTGGGTGGTAACATATGCCCCCCCCCCCCCCCCACTAGAGCGAAGTTGGCTGAGACCGCCACTGGGGCGCGGGTTAATTCAAGCCGGATCTTTTGACACCAACTGCATTTTCGGGTCAGGTCAGGTCACTGACCTATGACGTCATAAGTGAACCTCTGCACGGTCTTCAGATGTCGCAACTTCGCAACGCCCTCACTGCCAGAGGAGCTTTCACAGGGAAATGAAACTTGCAGGATCTAGTATCCATTGCGAGTCTTACAACTTGTATACCTATCTCGGATTGATCCTAAAGGTCATATGAGGTCAGGTCATTTTCGTCACTTTTGGAATGTTGACCTTCATTTATGACGTCATCAAGGTCATATTAGTTTTTCGTCAATAACTCCCGATCAAATTGAGCTAGCGAGTCGGGAAAGCCATCAATGGACTCAGGAAGACCTGCCGAATCGAACGATATGCGACATGACCTCTTTCAACCAACTTCGTGACCTGGGGGCGCTGACCTGACCGTGACTTAAGATCAACGCTTTAAGTTGACCTGACCCAAACAGAAAGTATATCATTCGACGCGCCTGAGCGAGGCGAACACGATGCTGCCAAAATTGCGGCCCTGCGGCCGTTTTTTGCGAAGTTATTCACAAAAAAACTGAACCGTACCTTGGGGCACTTGATTTGACCTCATAGGTCACCGGTTGACCTAGGACCTTAAAATCGGCCAATCTCTGCGTCTCGTAACGGCGCACACGCTCGTTTTTCCGCGACGCGCTAGCTCCACCAGGGGCGAAACGGCGGGGGGGGTTGTACCCGCCCGCCCCCCCCCCCCCCTCGGCCGGCGCGTATGTAGAAAACCAATAGGTCCGGCGAGGGTTAAACACTGCCTATGGTTGTGAACATGGGCAGTGTTTACTGTACCGCTGTCGCCTGTCAGGTTAGAGGATTGGATGAAGCTAGATGATAGGGGCAAAAGTTAGAGGTTAGAGGTTAGGGGCTCTATGATGCTTGTAGAAGGCAAAACGAAAATATGTCGTTCATCACTATGGTATTGGTTAGAACACACTCTTAGCTAAAACAGTGAACGGCCTGCTTGCCACCTTCGATGAGGACAAATTCCGAAGCTCTGCGCGAAATTTGTCATAAAGATAAAGATGTCCAAGTCCCAGATGTCATACTACGAGGCTAAAACCTTCTTGGTATCGTGGCCCTCAGCTCCGCTTGAGAACTCTTCTCCGTGACGATTCCGCTTTGCTTGATTCCTCTCGCCTTTTTTCGTTCATCACGGCCTCCGGGCTTCATGTGATTTTTAACCTCCGGCTTTGAGGAAGAATGGTTGGTTATGGGTGGGCGCCATAAAGCCTCGTTGCTGGTGCGCCCTAAAACACCAAATCTGAATCTTCATCATCACGTGTTCTTGGTTAACGTTTTCTCTCCAATTCGCATAAGCCATAATCTGAGGGGCTCTGCATAGTTTTGATGTTTTTACTTACCCTAATGCTCACTCAATATAGCATATTGTATGCCAATGCAACGCGGTTATGCTCAAGATTCCTACAGATAGTTATGCTCAAGGCAGTAGTTATGACTTATGTTCTGCAAATGCTCCGATATTACTCTTACTAGTTTTACTTCATATGGGGACAGCCCAGTGCTACCATATGCTGCAATTTTAGCCATGTTTTGTGACGCACCTGAGACGATAGGATTTCCGGATTTCTTATGGATTTCTCGCTTCTGTTTTGAGGTCAGTCCCACACACAAGGGGGAAAAGCTCAAATTATTGAGCGCTCAAAATATTGAGCGTGTGACGTCAGAGGCTCCCATAGGCGTAATGCTGAGGGCTCAAAAAATTGAGCCGTTTCAGGAACACGTTTTGCAAAAGCAACTCGCAACACCTAGGGAGAAATGGCAACACCCTAGGAGAATCACTAATGATGCAAAACAGATTAGGCTTTCATATTTTTCACTGCTCAAGCTTCAATGATTGGGGGAACACCAATTTATAGGTCGAAATCTTACGGCATACCAGGATGACTTAAAAACAGGCCAATAGTTATGTCAAAATAAAAGTAATTTTTTGTCCATTCACGTTTTTTACTAGGGTTCTGTTGGAAAGAGCATTTTTCATACTACCCAAAATGATTGCGACTCAATTTCACATTACCCATATCGGAGAATATTTTTCATTTGGCGGCGCCGTTTGTTTATTTCGTCGCGACGTCTCCGGTCGCGTGGTTGTCGTCGTCCTTGTGTTGAAGGTAAGTTTTTATCGTTTTAGTTATACTTAGATGTTAAAAGGTACACTGAAAAGTTTGAATATGCTGTGATTTTAAATTTGGAAACACGTAAACGTCAATCAATTCACGTTTTCCTCGATTTGCGTGCAGATAAGTAACTGTCGACGAAAGTGGCGCCATCCGATATGATGTTTTGAAGGAAGGAGACACAACATATTTACTTGAAATTTTTTGTTTTTTAGTGGTCTAAGTGCTTCAAAGAGGCTGTGAATGTTTTCTTCACACAATTTTTCATTAGGTATGATGAGGTAAAAGGTAGTTTCAGCCTTAACTTTCATATAATTGACATTAAAACATATGATAGTCCACTGCTATCAGTGATTGAGTACCTTGATATTTGGCATTTCTTATTAATTTGAATGTATTCTCTATCCGTATGTCCTGATAGTAAGTGACAATACTCTGCCAATATGTTTCCATAGTTTTCACATTCATTTTCCAGTCCTTTACATAACATTACAATTTATAATCAACAAAACTCAACTCCTTCGTTACTTCACAACACTGATAGCATGACAGACTGACAGTCAACTATTGTGTGTGTGAATGCTGAAACAGGATAGCCACTTTGCTGACTGGCTCATATGAAATAAGATAAAAATGATCCTTTATATCATTTCCATCTGGAGGATCGGAGTCAACGGAAAAGGAAGGCCACTTTCAATCCTCAAGGTCTAGGCCGCCAGACGCCAGTCGGCAGTCACCACCAAATTTATAATAGATTAATTCATTATTATACTTTGAGACCCTTAGGTCACTGGATCGGCATCACATTTTCAGTTTCAATATAGTAAAGGTTTTTATTTGTATGATGTGAAATATTTTCCTGAATCAGAATTTAATTATCCCTAGGCACCTGGTAGAGGTTTCGGATTTAATGCTCATTGTTGGTGTGCAGTCAGGATTTTTTGACAGGTCCAGATAGGGAATCCTGAGCAATTTTATAGTAAAGTGGTCTCCTTATAATCACCACACATTTTATCAAAAGCATTTGCAGAATTCATTCAATGAAGAATTTTATCAATGTTGCACCCATTTCTTAGACGACCTAGGCTGCATCTTTTTTTAGTTCCTGTTGTATGACATATTTTCCGTTTTGTTCCACTGCATAAAGAAAAAAATCGTTTGAGATCACCAAACAGCTTTTCTTTTTCTGGCAGGTCTGCACAACCAAGCGGTCGCTGGCGAGGACGTCGGCCGTCCCTGTGGGTAAGGTCATCTGCTCAGCCTTTGTGGAGATCAGCAAGACGTCACCAAGATGAAGACTTCGCTGGAGCAGAAGCCGCTGACCCGTGTCCGATCAGGCAGGTCATGCTCGACGGCACGAGCCACAACTTGAACGACTCGGTGACATCAACAACATGGTGGAGCAGGTGAATGAGTTTGGCTACGTGTTGTGCGACTGCAAGAAGGGTTGTCTGCGTGTTCTGGCTGGCGGAGCGGCGACGCTGCGCGGTCTGTGGGCTGGCGGTGAGCAGCTGGCCGTGGTGACCGCGCGCGCCCACATGCGCCGACAACCTGTGCGGCTTCGACGGCCCCGGGACAGCCCGATGCCGCCCACTATGCGACGCCGACCGCGCACTGTCTGCACGGCCACATGGAGGTGTGCCCGCGCCTTTTGCCCGCACGCCGCTACCTCGCAGCTGGTCTGCAACCACGCCGTCGCCGCCTGTAGCCCGATAACAAAACGGCTGTCTGATAATGCCGCGTGTTCTTTGTGATGTTGCTACTGTGATGGTTGCTAGTTGCTACTGCTGGTCTGAGACTCGATGTTTCCATTCGTCCTTTACATGTTAAGGATTTGATAATGATTAGCTTAGTCCGAGCTTAGGTCGTTTATATAATTTGTTATATGGCATATTTTGGATCAAAGCAGTACGACACTGCCTCCTGCTTTTGTGATGTATGCTGGCAAGACGCAGGTTCCGGTCGCAGGTCACCCGGTTCCAATGTGGTCGGGCTGGCATGCGATAATGTGATGTTGTTTTGCTCGTCTCTGTGTTCCACACTTGATGATGTTTGTGAATCTAACCCACATTGTATAGTATTTTTGTTTGTTTGCGGCCGATGGCCTTGTAAGTTGTAACCGTGGCAATACAGTTTTTCTGCTATAATTCTCCAATATTCAAGCGTGGGTGGATGTCTTTCTGTATTCACGTATTCCCTTCTCCCAGTACAGTCAGAGAATATCAATACAGTATTCATACGGATTATTCAAGCCCTGTATAATTATTTGAGGTGTGCCGAATCCGAAAGGCGACCGATAAAACTACTAGCGGAAAATGTGACATGATGCCATGGGTTTGTGAAAAGTTTAGGTGCCACGTAGCATTCAACTTCCTGCATTTCTGTTTCAACTCAGTTTAACGTATTTCAACGAACAGAACATCAAAAATGGCAGCCAGTACCGGCTTCACCTGTCACGGAGAACGCTCAAAAAATTGAGTGTAGATGCAAGCCGGCACTCAATTTTTTGAGCGCCAGCTGACTGTCGTCTGTCGTGGCGCTCAATTTATTGAGTATCGCGGTCCCGAACGACAAGTGGCGCTCAAAAAGTTGAGCGTCTTTAGGGCATTTTCTTTCCAAAAACACCGATATAAATTATCACGGCTAGTGTTCGAGAAGAAACCTTGTTGCTCCCTCTTGTCATTGATACCTTATTTGGATACGATATTTGCCGTAGTGTGACGCTAAAGGCATTGTAAAATACCATCGTTTCGCCTATTCCTTCATAATGGGGCCCGCTCAATTTTTTGAGCGCTCAATTTTTTGAGCTTTTCCCCCTTGTGTGTGGGACTGAGGTAGGGGCAAGGCGTAGGGGGCAGAGGCCGGTTGAAAAACTTGTGTGGGTGAGTAAATACTTAGAATTTTTCGTTTTGATTATCTGCTATTGGATTGAATGCTGAGCCCTGATCGGCGGCCGGCTAGTACTCTTGCCCGCGCTCACATACGTGCACGTTACCCCGGCAACGGGCTATTGACCAATGAGAAGCGAGAAAAGTGTTACGTCACTGCGATTTTTCATATACCTGTGCCCCCCGGACGTGACGTAGTGTGCTCGCGCGCGTGCAGGGTCTCTGCGATCGAAAAAGAGCGCTAGCAGCGCGCCACTCCACGCCGCAATTGTCAAAAGCGGCGTGTTAGTATGCTTTATTATGAATGATGTGTGTAAAAGTGAGTTTTTATGTTGTTTATTTGGAGGAAATGGTTGGAATAAATTAAGTTATTTTTATTTCTGTTAGTTGGAGTTTTTATTCAAAAGATTTCGGTCTATACCATTGATATTTACTGAAAATACCTTCGCTTGAATAAATTGCAGATATTTGGCAACTGAAGTGTTAGGTAAGCCTAAATGATATGTAAAAAGGTAAGAGACACCCTGATATCATTTGAGAAACGAAAATATATGAATTTTCCTTATAAGACTCGCTCAATATGCTGCTCCGCGGTTTATGCCCCGAGGGTGTCCGAGGGTTCCCGTTAGTTTGTCGTTGGCGCTCGGCTCGCGCGCGAGCCGACGTCACCGCCTGTGACGTCGGCTCGCGAAATACGTCATACCCTGCACACAAAATAGCCGGCTGCCGAACAGCGCTCTGCTTAAAGGTAATACTTTACTTTTAACATGGGGTTTGAACTGGAATACCTAGCAGTTTCATAGCTTGAGCTTGAGCTGAGACAAGCACAAATCAGGAGCTTTTACGGCCCAACAATCACCCCAGGCATGAGGCAAGGATATTCCTTTTTCGTCCCGAAAAAGTGCGTTGCTGAGGAATGCAGCCATGTCATTGTTAGCCAATCCTGGCATGCTGCTTACAGCCAATGGGTGTGAACTACACGGTTTTATTTTCTTTGCTTATCATTTTGAGCTTATAAGTCCTAAATCTATTGCAAAAACTATTTTCGGGAAAGTGAACTATTCCCTTTAAGCTTTCATATCAATATAAGTATCAATATAATAAGTATCATATCAATATAAGCATGGTATGAAAAGATAAAGATTTCCATCGATTGCTCGCTGAAGCATGAAAGTCTGCTTTTATCATGCCTTTTTAGCTCCATTTCTGATGGTCTTAATTTGCATATTTTTAGATCATAAATGAAACTTTTGAAAGTAATTCTAATATATTTTCATTTAGGACCACACAGTTTGTGTGTTGGACGCATACAATGCCTACCTGTTCCGTTTTGTTTGACTGGTTTTGACATACATAACTGTGTCAGATTTCAATTTTACTGAAAAGAAAAGTGCATTAAAACTCAGAACATTTACATGCCAACCCAAGGTGTGCCAACCCCCCCCCCCCCAAAAAAAAAAAACATTTTGGGCTGGCTGTTGTTGTTCCGGGAGGACCGTGCTGCCATCTACCTGTGGCACATTAAACTTTCAATCCAAATTATCACCGTTGAACCGGGCGCGGGCAAGGCGGGGTGGTGGGTCCGTGGTGTCATTCGCAACAAGTACTGCTTAGCGGGGCACCCGGGCCCATAGCCACCCATTCATCCATTCGGACAAAATTTCTTTAAAAAAAGTTGTTGGCTGCTCTACAATCTGCATAGCCATATTGGACCCATAGGTCATTGTGATTGACATTGTCATGCACCATTCGTCAGTCATGTATCAGTATGATGATACGAAGGTGGAAACAAAATTAAAATGCAGCATAAGTCAGATTGAATGCCAAAAGTGCATAGGCTGTGACTTGCAGATAAGTAAGCTGTGTGATTTATGTTGCATGTTAGTTTGTAGGTTAGTAGCAAGTTGTTGTGAAATTCTCTTTATTTTCAGAAATCTCTTGTCTGGTGCCCTTTCTCAGCTTTCTGTGACATTTATACCTACAATCAGTAATATAATTTGTGTCTTGTATTTTTACAGAAATAGCTGCTAATCAGCTTTCAAGATGAACCGTATGTCCTGGCAAGGTAAGCGAGTGATCTCTGCTGCTGTTTTGTGCATGCATGGATGGTAAGAAACTCTGTCCATGTCCGAGGTGCTCCTCTCAAATGCTGTCATTGTGCAGGTGAGGAGGGGCACACCTCATGAGCTGGGGGTCAAATACTAGGGTGCTAGTGAGAATTGAGGACCTAATGCACAAATCTGTGAGTGAATATAGGTAGGTAGTTGAGCACCAGACATGCTGCTTTTGCTGCTTACCATGGGTGGAGCAATCAAGCTTGCTGTAGATAAGTAACATTTTGCCATGTAAGGACAGAGTTGGCTGAAGCATGCCAAACCTTGCCTCAATCTTTCATTGAGTGGCAGCATCCCACTGTAGGACCTAACAGATACACAGAGTTGCTCTTGCAGCAAGGCTATTATGTCATTTTTATTGTTGCTGCTAACAAAAATTCAAAAGCAATTTAGCTCTTGTGTTATGGTTGGATTGACAAAGCCATAGTCTTGTTCTAAGTCTAAGTCATAGTCTAAGCAGAACTTGTTGTTTGAGACCCTGGCCCCTTCCATCCGATCACACAATTCTAAGTAACTCAGTAACAGAATCATTTAGGTGTCAAAATTTAATGTGCCATCAAAGCCGCGCACGGCACGCCCTACTCAACCGATTTCAACTGGCTGCGGCTGCTCCCAGCAACAGCAAGACATCTCCGTGAGGAGCATCATATACCTATCGGGCGCCGTAGCGACTCGAACTCGGGCTTTCACGACCTGAACCCGGGCTCTCACTACCTACCGGGAGTCCAACGCTCTACCAAGTACCAACTGAGCTCAGTGACAAGCCATTTGGTATACATATTGTCAAATGTCAGATCAATTAATCATATGTTTGTGCACTGATGTGTCGTGTCGTCTATTAGCTTTAGTACAAACTCTCTCGTGGATAAATTATGTCATGTCGCGTCCGGCCCACCGTTCTGACCAGTGACCACACTCGGTGGCATGTGCTGTCACAACTCACAGGATCAGACAGGGCTGACAAAGGTGGACGCCGTCCGGTCACAGCAATCCATGCTCTCCCTTGTAGCCAATTTTACACGGATAGCTCTGAATTAGCATTATCTATCCTGTAGGTTCCACTATTCCTTGGAAATTCGATATTTCTTTCTGCTTAGGTAGTGTACCAAGTTCCCTTTTCATTCGTCACATAACGTTGAAGTGCAAGCTCGTGTTACATAATCAAGTGGCGGTTCACCAATCACCATTCGTGCTATATCGACCCCAATTAATAAATGGTGGACCTTGTTGACAAATGGCAATGGTGCGTGTTGGAACCGGACAACGGCAGGACACTTCGGCAACAAGCTACTCCATTGACTTGGCCTTTCTGGCGTGCGCCTGCTGCTTATATTGGGTGGAAATCAAACAATGTCTTGTCTCTGAATGGTCGCAGGTAGTACGATGTTAAATGCACGTCGCTAGCGCGTTGTCTTTTTTGTTTGAGGTTTTCTGTTGCTGCTCCATAGGAAAGGCATGTTGATAGTTACGCCGCCGCCGCTGCTGCTGAGGTGTTTGTATCGAACAACGCCTGAGCTTCACCAGTATCGGGCAAGTCCTACTTCGGTTAGCTCCTACTGACGTGGCGCCACCGACATTTTCGAAATTTTTGAACAGGAGGAAGCTGTTAAGACACCAAGCTAACCGTGTCTTCGGAAGATCTCCCCATCCGAAATGAGAAATAATTTTCTGCAAGTGAGTCCGTCGCCGCTGCGCTCGCCGGCCGGCCGTCCTGCACCTGGGGACGCGAAGTGTGCCGACGAGAGCGTCGAGCTGCCGTCCGGCGCCTGTCGCTCGTTCGTCCGCCTGCTGAGTGCCGCCGGTCTGATGGCCGGCCGCGGCTGGACTCCGGTCGTCGGCGCGCTGGTAGCCTTCGTCATACACTCCATCGTTGGATTCATCTTCGCCATATTTAGCCTCGAGGAGTTTTGGAAGGATCAGCGCGCCGGAGAGCCGTTCTTCAGATCGTTTTTCCAGTCGAACTTCATTGGGATTCCCCTGGCCATGATCTATCTGTCTATTGTGCTCTCGCTGGCTGTCGGCCGGCGCCGCTACAGCCGTGTGCTATCCGACCTCTGCAGCGTTCTGAAGGAGTTGGAGCAGCTGCCACAGCCCGCCACCTCGTGGCTGCGACCGAGCACTATCGGTATGACCATGTGGGCGCTTACCGCTGGCGTGACGGCCAGCTATTTCGCCACCAAGGTGCATACCACCCTGTGGATATGCGAAGCAATACCACTTCCTGTCGGCGCGAATTCTGGTTTCTCATGCGCAGAGTGGGTTGCACTGACGGTCGGTCTTGCTTACTCCACCGTGTCCTTCGCGCTGATCGCCATGAAGTTCCTCCTCGCCGGGCTGCTGCTGGCGCACGGTCTCCAGCTGGTGAACGGCAGACTGGAGGCTCTGGCTGCCGCCGCCGCTGCCGCTGACACCACCACCACTGCTAAGGTGGTCGCTGTCGAAGCCGTCGCCGCCAAGACTGATGTCACGCTTGTGGAAGCCGCCGCGCCGCCGCTGTCGGATGAGGCCGAGCTGCGTCGGCTCGGTCATCTGCACCGCCGTCTGTCGGAGGTGACCAGCAGCCTGTGCTCCGCCATGTCCCCGGAGCTGACGATGCTGATTGCGGTGGCAGTGATGTCGCAGGTGATGCTGGCCGCGCTGCTCTTTTACCCGCTGCGGGACATGGCCTTCCTGCTGCGCTACCTGCCGCTGGCGGCCGTCGCGATGGGCGGACCGTGCGAGACCTGCCAGCAGCTGCTGAACCGGCTGGACGCCGGCCGCCGGCTGCTGCTGCGGCTCGAGTGGCACCGCCCGCAGCTGGGCGGCACGGTCGGCCCCCTGCTGAGGAGCGTCCAACACGACCTGGAGACGGTCGGCGATCTGGGTCTGTTCCGTCTGCGGCGCTCCACCCTGCTCAGCGTCTGGTCCGCCATCGTCACCTACATCATCGTCATGGCGCAGTTCAAGATGTCGGAGACGCCGACAGCCGGTGCGCCGTGATCCAGGACGACGTGGTATAGCGCTCCGTGCTACACGTCATATAGCGGGCGATGCGTACCTTTACTAGCGATAGGTGTGGGTAACCCACATTACCTTTCTCATCGATATCCCCTAACTATCTCGGTGGGTATCGCTATTTGTCCCTCAAATGCTTCGTACTTAATTTGGGCATGGATGATGAATACCTGGGTACCTACTGCATTTCTCATTCATAAGTACCTTTTCTTATGCATGATTTCAGGTTCAGAAGGGTCATCGTATAAGCTTTATTAATACCCTTTGATACCTACCTGTTGACAAATACCATGTCAGTTTAGGGCTACAGTTCTCACGCAATGTCGATTACTGCCACAGCATTCCGTTGTATCGTATCGCAAGCCACCACAGATGACAAACATTTCAGATGGACACTGACCAGCCAGCTGTTCGCGGATTATTAGTGTGCACATGCATGTATCGTAGATATTTTCCGGGCACTTCGGTGTTGTGGACTGTGGTTGGCTACTGCAGCCAGCAGCAGATTAGACGTGAGCTATTTGAGCATTATTCTGCAAAATAACACACGTTACCGGTGCTGGACACCTGTTGTGGCTACTGAATGTGGGGACTGTCCAAACATTTTCGTGGAAGCGGTGCTAGGTAAACACTGTTGCTACCGGCAAATTTTGGGTCGCGGTCGGCCTGTTTTTCCTCCATTGTCGACTGTCGCCTTGGCCTTACCTGATGGCCCCATCCAAGTCCAGTTTTGTGTGTCCCAATTCAGCGACCAATTCATTGGTCTCGGAAGCTGTCGCTATTCGATTGGTCCATTATTCTTGTGCCGGGCTGTTTGTAGTCACGGACTGTTACGTATGTCGTGAGTAATCCTCAATACACAAACATTAAACTTATCGGAGTTTATTCTGCCGACCGTCACCTCAAGCCAAATATTTGCACCTGCATACAAAATTAATAATGTTCTTCAAATTTGCCAATTCCATGACCATGCCTAACTGAGCTCTATTCATCGGCTGTGTTCTAAGCTGACCTCGTTCTCCACTGGCGGATCCAGCCACCTGTCATGGGAGGGGCATTTTAGCGAAGGGTCCCAAGGTAGGGTGCCCCTAAAACTAAAAACTTCGGATTTAGGCCACTATTTTTTGGGATTTGCCGAAATTTATTTTTAATTAAAAATAAAAAATATATTCAAATTGAGCCTCATGCCGTTTTGGCCACCCCCCCCCCCAAAAAAAAAATCGGAAATATGACCGAAGTTGACATTTGTATGTACCTGGAAGGACAATTTAACTTTTTAATTAATTGAAGTTGGTTTTAAAACGATGTCTGATGCGTAAGCATCCAATTTCGACAAGATTATGGGATTCTGAAGAAAATTTTGAAATTTCGAACCTCAAAAAACGCCAAAAATAACCTATCTGGCGGGAGGGGCATACTTACATTGAATGCCCCTCCCAGATTTCTACGGGAGGGGCATTTGCCCCCAATGCCCCCCCTTGGATCCGCCAGTGTCGTTCTCACCAAACTATGGTCCAACAAATGTGTGACGAGAGCTTAAAAAACTGACCAGCTCCTGCCATCTGACTCTCGATATCTAACCCAACCCCTGACATCTGACCCCGACCTCCTACCTCAGACCTGTAACCTTTGACCTCCGACCTCTGACCTCCGACCTGTGACCTCAGACCTCTGACCTGTGACGGCGCGCCGGCAGCTGTGGCGGAGCGGTACCGCCGCTGGAGGGAGGACAACTCCCGCAACAGTGACCTGATTGTCCAGCTCTGGGAGGAGGTGCTCTGCGCCAAGGTCGACAAACTCGGAGACGAGAGTGAGTGCACAGCGACGGGACACGCCGGACAGAGACTGACCTAATCGCCAGAACTCGGGGTGAAAATCACACCTAAGGTTTCAGGATCATATTAAATCTTCAAAAACATTCGCTGATGTCGTCTTTCATTTATCCATTCCTTGGAAATGTCTCGCCGTGTTGTTTAAGTATACGCCACCTGCAACTCGGGTCGGGTAGGTTTGTGGTTTCACTGTGTCGCTTAGTTCTCCCCTGACCTACAGCGCCCTCTGCACTGCAGAGTCCGCCCAGGTTGCCGTCTTGAGCTCCTCTTTCCGGTTCAATGCCCCTTCATTCTACCCTGGGCCGCAGGTGGCAGTGAATCTGGCAGGCAGTATTTTATGTCACTGTAGTATAAATATGACAGCTGTGTATGACCGAAATCGCGGTCTGTTGCGCTTCGACTCCATTTTAAAAGTCATTTATACAGTACGAGTTGTGAAACTCGGGGTCGAGTGACTGGGTAGGATTTCCCCGTGCCGGATCTGCTGCCGCCTGCCAGTGTGTGCACTGTGCACCCAGTGTGCACTGTGCACCCAGTGTGCGCTGTGCACCATTGGCGGGCTGGTAGGGTAGAGCGACCTGAGGCAAATCCTGACTTTTTGTTTACTGACTGACCTTTCGAATAGCCTGGCAGAGAATGCGATGTTAGGCTAGGTTCTCCCTCGCGTGCAGCATACGTCAACATGTGCGTATATGTGCTATGTGAACAATAAATGATGAGCGGCTATGTTGTAGAGTGGATTAGGATATGTGTAGTGTGTACCCCGTTTCCCCATGGTCGCCAAGTTTCTATATTCTATGTTCTCCCTGCACGGTGGCTGGTGTCACGTTTTTTCAGCTTAGTTTAACACACATATCTCTGTGCTCTCTGCTTACAGGGTGGATGGTGTTAGTGCGTTTTTCAGCGCAGTATAACACACATGTCCCTGCGTTCACTCTGCAGACTGCAGAGTGGATGGTGGCACGGCTTTTACAGCTCATTATAACACTCGTATCTCCCTGTTCTCTGCAGAGTGGATGGTACTGGAACAGGTGGCCGTGGCCGCGCTGGACCTACACAAGATGACCGTGGCAGAAGACTGTCTGGTGATGCTGTCCAAACAGTTCCCCGGCAGCCAGCGCGTCAGGAAACTCAAGGCGCTCAGACTGGAGGCCCTGGAAAGGTTAGAGCAGAGAGGGGAGAGAGCTGAAGGAGCATTGTTAGGTGCAGATCGGCAGGTGCGGGTGGAAAAAATAAGAAAGATGCGTCGTGCGGGCAAGGAAAAGAGCAGAACGTGAAATACACATCGTGTTTGGAGCGTAACAGACGCACATCATTCCTTTAGATGAATTTAGTGATGGTTCAAAAGCAATGGTGCTGCTGCTTGCTAATTGTCGTCATACGTGACTTGTGTCATATTGGCTGTTGTATATGAACCGAAAACAAGTTAAACATACCGGATCTTCATTGAGCTATTCATGCTAATATCTCGTTTCTTGTTGACGAAGCGCCATTTTCCCTATTTTTCGTCTCGTCTCGTGTTCTCATAACCTTACGGACTGCAGTCCGCCCATTCACTTCCTTAATACCTCTCTCTGGCTGTTGACGCAACTCCACCCTGTCTCATCCCCCATCAGGTATGAGGATGCCAATGACGTGTATGACGCCATTCTGCGCAAGGACGAGACCAACACGGTGGTTCGGAAGCGGAAGATCGCCATCCTGAAGTCGCTGGGGAAGACGTCAGAGGCCATCAGGGAGCTGGTCGAGTACCTGAAAAAGTACGCTGACCGTGATGCTATGGATTAGCCTATGGACTGTTATGGTCTCATAAAACTGGCCTTTTGAATGCCTTGTGCATTATGGTAAACGCTAAGAGCAACATTTTGATTTTATTCTTACTTGCAGTTCTGTTGAGTATGACTGCATTGCAATTTGCATAACCTTTTGGCTAGCTTCACTGTCTTTGTCTGATAACTGAACTCGTCCGATGAATTGTATGTATTTCAGCGTAATGGCAGTGCATGTAAGACATGCGGTACTGATATTTTATTTCATCCATCTGTTGCCTTTTTGACAGTTTTGTTGTCAGTCATCCTTCCTGACGTCAGTCTCTGTCCCTCACACCCACTCACCCGTTTCCGCAGGTTCATGTCGGACACAGAGGCGTGGATGGAGCTCTCTGACCTCTATATCAGCGAGCAGGATTACGCCAAGGCCGCCTACTGCATGGAGGAGCTGCTGCTGCACAATCCCCACCATCATCTTTACTTCCAGAAGTACGCCGATATTAAATACACACAGGTACGTGGCGCAGCCCCCCCCCCCCCACACACACACAACCCCCACTACTACCTGTACTTTTAGGAGTACGTCGACATTAAATGTACACAGGTACGCGGCACGCGCGGCTCCCATCATCACTTGTATTTTCATAAGCACGCTGATATAAAATATACACAGGTATCCCCTATGGTGGCTGGGGAATAGGGTGTACGAGTTGGGAGAGGCCTGAGGGATAGTGATGACCTGTGGGAACTGTTTGTGTTTTCTTCTTCCGCAAGTAACTGACAGTACCATCAGCCAGCTAGCTCCTCTGCCGTCCTTGTGCCTTGTATTGAGCCAGCGCTAACTCGTCCACCGTGCGTTTCAGGGCGGCTTTGACAATGTGGAGGTAGCACGCTCCTACTACTCGAGAGCTGTGAAACTGAGCTCCGCGAACAACATGAGAGCCCTCTACGGGCTACTGCTGGTGAGTATTGTAGTGACTAGTCTGCTGTTCGTCTATCTGTGGTAGCGTTCTCTTAGGGCGCGTTCGCAGTCTCCTCGGACGAAGAACATTCTACGTCGTCCGGCCAATCCCGTTCGATAACCGCAGCCAAGCCCCCGCTAACCTTGAACGGCATTGGCCGCACAACGTAGACTCTTCATCGTCTCCGAATCCGAATCCAGGGTAGGTCTGTCTGCGGGCGCTCAAAGTGGCTGGCGTGAGAGCTCCGTGACTTTAGGCCCCTGTCGCCGCCGCCGCGGCGGCTGGCGATGGCTAGTCGTAGAGGGCGCTGGGAGCAACAGTGGGTGCTCGAAATGGCCGGTGCCGTTTTCTGGCGCTGATTTTCACAGTCTCTGCTTTCCAGGTTAATTGTCCTTCATTTTTGTCATAGGCTTGGAGAAGAGTGGTGTAATTTCGGTCTTTTTATTCATTACCTCATGAGTGATCTTGCAAGGGAATTTAACCGAAACCGGTGTCATAACTACGCGCATGGGATACGTAATTATTTGAAACAGCGGTATGCGATAACAAAGTTCAGTAACCGACATTCTTTTACCACCGCAACGCCCTGCCGTAATGTTTGGCGATCACGACTCTCGGCATGTCCAGACTGCGGTAACCCTCCCGGCTCCCACTTTCTCTCTTCGATGACACATCCCCCACCCTGCCCCGTCCTCTTCGGCAAGACCTTGACCGCCCTCTTCTCCCCATACCCTTCCCTTCCCCCGTCTGCTAACCCGTTAGAAATACGCCCAGCTACTGGACAGCGCTGTTTGATCGATAGTACCGGCTGCTCGTTTGATGGCCGATCTTCACAGTGGAGGGGCCGCCGCCGACCGGCCACGAGACTCGCCGGCCGCTTTGGCTCGCCAACTTGGTCGATCCATGGGCGGTTGTGAGGCCCCGATGGCTCATCTGGGGTCCTTTAGTGCCGTGTCAGAACGGCGGTGAAGGGCCGGACGATGATGGGTCGGTCCGACTTTTGCCGACATGAGTGGAGGTCAGGAAAGGAATGGCAGCCCAGTTCGGTGCAGGATATGTCATGGAGAGGTCTGGATGAGCGATAGGATGGGCGTCTTTTTATGGAAGTTGTTTGTTTGAATAAGCGGCTTATGAAGAGGAAGAGATCGACTGTTATGCTCTCTTTTCCGGAGTTTTAGTCATCAATTCTTGCTTTTCGTGGGCTGTTTCAATGCTATGAAATGAGGACTTCAAGTGGAAGGACATCTGTTGGGATGCATTTTTTCGAGCACGAAGTGGTATGCTTATACACTATTTGCGTTCAGAACTAAAATATTTTAGTTCTTGGCGCAATTTTTAGTTTTGAGTTTAGTGGCGACTTCAAATTCCCGAACTAGATCGGCCTATCTTGAGTTTGTAGGTTACATTTTTTTCACCCATTTAGCTGGCGAAGTGCCCCTTTCTCCAATTCCGCCATGAAGTACTCAGTAACGATTCCCCCAGTGGAATCTCACGGCTCATCTATGACGGGTGAGCCGTCACCGGCGGTCGTTACATGGCGAAACGGACACAGGCCATTGGGTGTGGAGAGGAAATGTGCCGCCAGTTACCGCTGTGATTGGTTTACAGCCCGAGACGTCATAACGTGCAGCCGCCCATTTAGCCCTCGGGGCTGGGTGTAACATTTGCCGTGTTTAATTACCGATGCTGAAATACCCGCTGTGCCTGGTCGGTGGTACTGATCGTGTAATAGATTATCCAGAATGATAATTTTGCAGATGAAAAGCAGTATAAATGTTGCGTGTGTTATAATCTGAAGATAAATGCAAGCTGTTGTTATGCTTCAGCAGCCGGCTGCTTTGAGGATGGCTTTCGCGATGAATGGTTTGTGTCGCCATCCCCTACAAAGAACAGCAAATATCGCAATAGTGGATTCTCCTGCCGCTCACTTATCAATCTCCCATTCGCTAACCATTGCTAACCGTATGACCTGTTTATTCCAGTGCTGCTCTCAGATCGCCAACTCACCCAAAGCTCAGGCCCAGAAGAAGAAAGAGAACACCAAAATCGGCCAGTGGGCCGCGCAGTGTATCTCGGATAAGTGAGTACCGAGCTCCCCTTCCTACCGTTTACCACCCATCGTTCGCTCCCCACTGAATCCGTTCCTACAACACCGATCGAACCGCGGGGCTCGATCAGTCTGGTGTACTCAACCGATGGCCCTCGACTGACACCACTCGTACATCATGTCCGCGCTGAACTTTGGACAAAGCCTCGTCGGGCTGTTGTTCGAGTCTGTTTACCGGGTCGAACGGACGCTTTTATTACTTCCGAGCACATGAGTTTTGACCTACTATTGTCTGTGTTCATGGTATAGACAAAGCCCTTCAAACCCCTCAAGCTGTACCAGTTCCCTATTTTTCGGAGCGCAAACGGCCCACAGCAGTCGGTGTCCTAAAGCCCCAATAAGCAAACAAACACATTCCCTCTTCTCTTATGTTCTCTTCGCCTTCTTTTCTCCCCGTGCTCTTCGCTTCCTTCCTCCCTGCTCTCTCCTGGTCCTCCTTTTCGCGTCCTCATCCATGTCACGTGCCGCCGCGTCCCGGTCATCAACTATTGAGTGAGACCCATCTGGGCGAGCGCGTACGGTACCCCGCCTCGCTGCCGTCAATACCATCATCAGACTCGATATTGGAGGCGAGCGGGTGTCCTCAGAAGCAAACGTGAGGCTTTTGTGACCGGCGATGTCACTGGGGAGTCAGGCTGGAGGCTATGTGCGTGAAATTTGCAGAGGCGGAAGAAGGCTGACGTGTTCTTGATGTTCGATCGTTGGTGGCTGTATTACATTTGTCCTCCGCTATGGTAATGCTTAGTTATCCTACTCTGGAAATCAATGTCATGACAATGACATAAAGCAAAATTGCAGAGAACAAATGCTGTGAAGTCTTTGACTCATATTCGCCATCATTGCCGCGTTTCTATGAACGTATGAACGTAGCATTATTTCTCAGCATTCTTACCACTTCTCAAACTTGTCCATCCCCCCCACACGCTCTGACGTCCACCCTCGACACTTCATCTTTGTCCTTAGCCCCACCTGGTATCACCCTTTCCCTCCCCCTCTCTCGGGCCGGCACTAACTTTGTCCGCGGTAGAGCCGCCGAAATCCGCGTGTCTTCCCGGCGCGAGTTGTGAGATTCTGTCCGAGCCGGGGTTGTAGACCGGTGACAGCGGATATAGAGAACCGGTGGGAGCTGGGGGACCACCGCGGTGGGTGTTTGGAGGTGGCGTGCCGCGCTGATGGTAGTTACGTGTGTGTTTTGGTGCGGAGCTGTCCCCGGGGAGAGCAGGGTGGAAGGTGGAGGTGACAGCAGGCAGTGGTCGGGACTTGGCTGGCTGACAGTCTGTTATAGCTAGGTAGTTCAACTTGGCTTTTTCGACATGTTAGGTGCAAACTCAGCTACGTATATGAGAGCAGTGGAGACTCTGACTGAAGTATTTTTATGGTACCCTGTGAAAGTATGCTGCCTATTTTCAAACATGCAGACTAAATGCAAATGACTGATTCCTGATTACGCACCATGTCATAAGCTCCGACTTTTATGTGCAGTCAAATGGACAGACATTTATAACTTTCGTCCGACGGTTGTCGCTTGTCTCGAAGCTGTCATTCAGACGGAACGGAGGCTTTTAGCGTGATGTATTTGGAGTTGGAATTACTTAGTTAAATTTACCAGAGAGATTTTGGAAGCTTCATTGTTTTCACTCATAATATGGAGACGGTTTGGAGATGTGAGATTATGCTCGTCGTGCTGACGCGTGGAAATCAGTAACGCATATTCATAACCACGTATGCATATATACCCTTTCTAAGGTTTCAGGGGTGTCCAAACCCGTTACTGCGATACCTTTCTGAAAGAATTGAACCTTTGGAGAAGCTGACATATTTTATTCGTATTTTCGATTGGCCTCACAGTTGAAACCGTTACGTATCGTCCTGTTTTACGCTTCCCTTCCCGTCTCATGCCATCTCGTCCGTCCCGTCTCATCCTCTTCAATTCCTTTCATCCCATCCACCCCATCCCATCCATCCACCCCATCTCTCCGTGTCTATCCACCGACTCGGCCGTGGCGCGGCGCCGGCCCGTCGCCGTGCCGTCATCGCCGGCGACGAGTGTCGTTCCTCAGCCGTTCTCCGGCCGTTCTCCGGCCGTTCCGGGCCGTTCCGGGCCGTTCTCCGGTCGTGCTCGAGCTAACCGTGTATGATAAGCTGCGGGACGCCGCGCTCCACTGCCGGTTAGGGCCGGCCATGTCCGGTTAGTACCGGTTAGCACGGGTAAGTACCGGTTATGGCTGGTCGGCGCCGGCGTTATGTGTGCTGCTGCGATAGCGAAGGACAGATTGGCTGTCATGGGTGGACTGAGTCCTGACGGCTGCTGGAAGCGACTAAAAGTCGGGGAGGAATGGCAGCCAAGGGACTTACTCGCCGTTGGCGAGTATATCTTGCTCTGCCTTTGAAATTTTGGTCTCTATACTTCTTCCCGTAGGACTATCCTAATACATTGCCATGGTTCCTGGTACGTTCACTATGCTTTTCCGTGTGTAAAGACTAAAGGTTCATTATTTGCGTCGCTTTCAAATTCAAAACGACGTCGTTTTGAATAAAGTACATATGAAGCACATCAGCCACACGGTGTCCTAGCTGCTTTGTCTGGGCATTGCCGTTTTAGCGTTCGGAGGTCTGACCGGGTCTTCTTTGGCAGGTACCGTGAGGCGAGTGGCTCTGAGGACAACCAGCCCGTGGAACAGCTGCTGGGGGCGCTGACACTCAGCTAGTTGGACGGATAGCTAGACTTCTGGCATGATAGATAGACCGACTGCTGGGCGGGCGATCAGCTGGTCCAGTTGGACGGTCAACTAGTCTTGACAGTCAGCGGGACTGATTCAGTTAGATTGGAGGCCCACCGATCTGACGCTCAGCATGTTGACCTGTCTGAATGTGCGACTGTCACAGATGAACGGTTCACTGAACTGGCTAGCCGCTGTGACTGAACTGTGACACGGACTAAAGCCGACGATGGCTGACCTATGGAAAAAATGGTGGCACCGACATAGGGAGCAGAACAGGACAGGCGTGGAGCTTGCATACGACCAAGAACGGGTGATGGTAGCGGTGGTGTTAAAACGGAGGCATAACCGTGATCATTTGATCACAGCAGGTGTTTGTACTGGTGAATCGAGCTCGTGAAAGAGTGACCACTCGCTTCGTCTGAGCCAGTCGAATTGTGCCCGTGGTGGCCTCTGGACCCATAGTTGCTCCACAATTTAACGTTCATCTTATTACCTGTAGGTATGCTGCAATGCTACGAAAGATCGTGTGAAAGACTTTTGACAAGCATGCGGCATCCACGGAATTCGGTCTAACAAGTCACGTTTATGTTGCACTTGTGTCTCGCCATGCCACGGAGGAGCCCCATTGTGTATACGCACGCGCCACTCTGTGTTTCTGTGCCGTTCGATTATTTCCACGTGTAATTATGTGCGTTATGTTCATTGGTCCGTGTGTCGTGTATTGGTATCGGTAAACGATTATGGGTGCGGCGCGGTGATTGGCTGGTTGCGTGTGTACTCTGTCAGACAGCGTGTCATTTCCGTGATTGAGAACAGAAGCGTGCAGTGATTAGTGGGTGCGCGTAATCGCTCGTGTGGCGCCAGGAGTTATTTCTGTGGTGGCTCGTGGCGTTATGTCATCTCACGACTCACTCTACTCCGGTAAATAACGTCCCGAAATGAAATCATTTACAGGTTTATTGTGGCATGTTGAATGTAACATCGTGTCGACGTATTTGTGTTATTCGTGTGTTATATATGACAAATACACGACGATAGGCCTGAAGTGCCGTTTTGGTTGTACAGTGGATGCTGTGCTGAAGCAACGTAAGAGTGGTGAAGGATTGTAATTGCTCGCTAACATATAACGTCTGGTGTGGTCAGTGATAGCGGAATCTGGCCCGCGTTTATGTGTAGTGGATTCCGCCCCAGCCCGTTCCAGTATCCTCGGTAAGGCAGTCCGCCTGTCGTGATATCTTACCTCGTCCAGCGATACCCCGAGCCCACTGAAGTCGGACCTGGTCCGACCCGCCCACATCACTGCTCTCCGGTTGCGGAGGTCCCCGCCGAGCCAATTAAAGAGTAGGATCTTCCTCCTACTGTTTGAGAGTAGGCTGTAGTGGCTGTGTTCGCGACTCCAGGCATTTCTGGGAGGGCTGATTCAGCCTTGGTCACTTTATCCGAGGTGTGAGGTTAGGGTAAGAGTGAGGTTCTGAATGGGAAGTGTGAGGGTGCTCCAGGCTGGCGTGGGTTACATCAAATATCCCCATTGGCTGTAAATTGTTACAATGATATGCTCCATGCGAAGGTTTCTGCTATCCATACGACTGTGCTGGGCGTGGCATTGCGTGTCGTGTAGTTTTGGCCAGAAGTACCAAACTTCTAGCACATCAGGTTATGTCACGAACGGTTCTAGTCTGCCAACTAAGTGTCCCCGAAGTGGGCCCTCTTCTATCGTTTTCTGGTCGGAGCGTGATCGCCACTGTCTCCGGAGCGTCGTGGCGTGTGCCCGACCGGTTCCTCGGCCTTCGGGGGGCGGGTCATCATGAATCAATTGCTGAATAGATCCATCGATCTATTGAACTTCGCCGTGAAACTTGACCAAGAACGATGAGAGACCATTTTCCGCCGACCGCCTCAGGGCCTGGCGGTGTTTTCCGATAATTTCATACTTCTGTACAGACTGTCAAACTGCTGCATATGACGTAAATCAGCCTTTACACAGGGGAGTATTGGTATTGATCAGGCATCGGTAAAATCCTTTTTGAAAGGATTGCATTCCCAATCCACATTCCTAGTGCCGAAGTGGATTGCATTCCTACCCGCAATCCCCCTTTTCACTTGGATTGTGATCAAATCCGCAATCCTTTTTTGCAATCCTGTTGTATTATTATGTGCACTAGTGGATCTGGGGGAGGGAGGGGGGCATAGGGCCGTGCCTCCATCCCCAAATCACCCATTTCTAGTACCTAGTCTTGCGAGTGATTCCTATCTAAGGCACAGGTAGTTTATGGGAAATATTTTTTGCCTCAAACACCCCCACATTTAAACCTCTACCCAACCAGTGTTTTATATTTTTAAAACTCGCCCTCAAATACGTAATTTTGCCCTTCCTAAGTAGTTCATCAGCGTATATTATTTTGAGCGTTTAAATTAAAAGCGCTTAAATTATTTCAAGTTTCGATGTAAAGCCCTTGATAGCAAAGTACATTAAGCCGATGAAGCCGATCTCATAATTTTCAATCGCAACAAACCATTTCCAAGCACTAATCAAACACAATCCGGAATGGATTGCAAAAATTGAAAGTATGATGCAATCCAATCCGCAATCAAATCCTGTTTTTTGGAATGGATTTCAAATCCAGGTGCAATCCACCAAAAAGGAATGCAATCAGGATTTTGCAATCCTGCAATCACAATCCTTCCGATGCCTGGTATTGATGTATTGAATGACGAAAATGTGTACAGGGCTGCGGGCTCGCTTGTTGCTGCGAATACTGTGCCCCCTGCTCCATGCATTGGAAGAGCCGATGCTATTCAACAGAGCCCAGTTTGATATTGCTTGAATTGGATCACATTGGTTAGGTGGTAGGTGACCGTTTGCTGCTCAGTCCTCGTAATTCCTTCTTGCTCATGGGGTATGGGCATTTTCTTTATTGCCAATCAATTTTGTATATCGTGTGAGCGAAGGACATTGGCTTGTTGTATTCGCCTATCGTAGCAAGGTGCCACGGCACGTTGTTTTCCATTTTTAGCTTACACGTTGATTTGTGCAAGGAGTTCCACCATTTCCATCGATCCTGAAGCGATAAACGTTCTTTGTGTTTGGCTTTGGTGAAGCGATGCGGTAAATCCGCTGCCGCCCAAAGCGTTGGCGGCCAAGCTGGCGTCGAAGTAACCGACTATTTATGGGCTAAATGCCCGGCACTAGATGAAAAATAACGGCGCAAACAGCCGAGTTTCCAATCGAAAGAAGAACCAAAAGGCTTTCCGCTGTCACCGTACCGCAAAGGGCACGAAAGGACCATGTTTCAGTCTGTGTTCGATCTGTGTAGGCGTATTCCAGGCATGTTCATTTGGGCACTGTTTGTGAGCTCATCCGCGTTGCCATGCTTGCTTGGGTTTTAAATTTTATTCCGAACTGCAGTAGTGTGAGTGTCGTTTATTGGTGTTGACGAAAACAAGGTTTTCCTCCCAAACTTCAGAAATTGAATTATGTAACTCAGAAATGTAAGACCCTCTGCCTGCGTAACACGGCAAATTATTAATCAACAATCTATTTGTTAGCAGGCAAACCCAGTAAACAAATACTCGCAGGAGTTCGAGAACTGTCCGCCCTGAAGTGATGTCCTGCACCGTTACATTAGATTTGAGTTGATATAAGTCAGTGAGTGCTCAGCTTACTGCTCACCGATCTCACAGCAGACCGATCGGCCGGGTTCTGTGCCAGAACTGGCTGCGGCTATTTGGTGTTCTAGCTAAGAGGTCATCACCCGCATTCCACGGGCCTTCTCACGTACTGCCGCCGGCCGAAATGGGTCGCCCTCCGAGCCATTATTGCTGTCATTGGCCGCCCGAGTGCGGAGGTAGTATTTCATACGGAAATGGCGTATTAAATTCCGTACATTGAGTAGATGGTATTAGATATAGTCGTGTGATGAGTTTAGAATGAGTTATGCATTGATGCATGTGGAGATTCGTTGCAGTGACTTCATCGGTGATGGTCGATTGCTATTCCGGTGGTATTCTTTATTGGTTAATAACAAAATAACATTCGATAAACGTGTGCGCCTTTCTGCTTTGTCGCACATGATTAACCATCACTTGCCGTCATGTATTTCCGGTATAATGTTTTCTCTCCCCTGGGAAGTGCAGCGTTCATCACACTTTGTTTGTGCCGTCTCGTCGCTACTGTAAACACACACACTAGCGCGACAATGCCGGCGCCGAATATACGAGCCGCTCGGCGGCGATGGAATGTTTGGTACGTTCGGTATGCCATAACGAGTAGACGGCGTTCGAGGCTAGTTCGGCAATCGGCAGAGACTTGGAGTTTGCAGACGTCCCGGCCCTCCGTTCTACGAAGAGAAGCAGCATGCCCCAAGTTGAAGCACTCACACCGTAGAATGTGGGATAGAAAACGGACGGTTGATACCCTCAGACACTCAGCATTTGTGTGAAAAATTCTGAAAACAGCTTTATTAGTTTATAACACATGGCCCGGTAAAACAGGTCAAATATATCGCATAACAAAAACAAAATGCTATTCCAAAAGCAGGAGGCTGCGAACTTGTGGGAACATTACCAGTTGTTGCGAACTACACGGAAAACTAAAACAAATGTTTCAAACCCTAGTTTGCAGGCAAAGCTGGTTAAAATTCAACAATCATGTGAAGCAAACAAAACAGTTAGTCATATTAGAAAAATGCTTGCCAGATACACAAATTCACATGGGATGGATTGGGGACAAACCCACAGAGCAAACAAACATATGTACTTCTTAATGAATGAACGATCACAATAAACCAAATCGATCACTTGGCAACACTTAATCCCTTCTGTTAGCTTGATAGCACGTGGTAAGTTGCGGGGAAGTTCAAATCCCTTCTCAGTCAGCAATGTCATACCTATACATAACCTACGTTCATATCCTCTTACCTAATCCATCTTACAGAAGTTGATATTATTAACGAGGTGAAATTGTTCCATTAGAGACAATAATAACGTGTCATAATAAATGGAAAATTACTCTGCCTATCACTTAGGTATGTCTGAAAGAAACCGCGTTTCTCTATCAGTATTTATCATTGATCATGTCAAGTCGTCTTGATATTAAGCCAATGTTAGAGAACCTGTTAGCCTTATGTTGATTTTGAAGGTTTGCAGGCCGGGCCATCGCACCAATATATACGATGGGTTTTGACATTTCTCAGAATGGCGCCATGCACTTTCGCCGATCAAGAATGGGAGCTTTTAGTGACCTCTCGGCTCAGTTTGTCTTTGGAATGGCACGCCACGCCACTTAACCTTTAGCACTATCGCGTCGTTCGGTTGATGATTGAAATGTCACCCTATTGCAGGTCACTTGGCACCAATTTTCAGCAATGCGCGCCTCATGCCGATAACTCTAAATCCCGGGGTGAACACCGCAGATTAGCATTTACCTCCAACGTAGGGTAATTCATACATCCTTAACATCACAGTTTCCAACTGATTGCACCTGACCCCGCTGTGACGTGACACAACACTGGGCTCACGTCCCGTCCCGTCACCGCTCCCTCAGAGTAACAGCAGGCCGCCTCACGTAACCCACCGACCCCCACGGTCGACAGGCTATGTTCTCCACCCCCATTGAGCTCCCTGCAGGCGCGCTGAGAGCTAATAGCTGCGACAGCTCGCCTCGCTTTGGCGCCGACGGAGCTCGGATGGAGCTACTGCGGAGCTACGATGGAGCTATGGCGGAGAGCTACGATGATGTGATGGCGGAGCTCAGCAAGGCACAGCAGCTCCTGAGCTAACGCCGCCGGGAGTGTGTCAAATGTGGCCACTCGCTGAGACCATCCGAGTCCTCCCAGGCCGACCAGACGCGCTTCGAGCCGCCTCCAACTATCTCCAGTTGCCCGGAGCCGCTTGGGGACAATGAGAATCGTCCGAATTGCCTCGAATCTTCTTGGGAACGTCTGCAGTCCAGTCAGTGACCGCTTTCCTGCCAATCTGTCCATCTTACCGGGGAGTATCCAGGTGCCCCTGATGACGGCCCACTCGAGATGGACATCAGAGCGGCGGTGCCGGGCTCTTCCGTCTTGGAATACGGGCCGCGGTCGGCGCGTCCCCTGGCACCTATGGCATGAGAGTCGAGTAGGCACCCCCGCTCTGACATTTACCCCACCACTGAGCGAGTTCACGGCTCTGACATACTCCGCCGGGCACTGAGGGTGAGTGGGTCTGTCGCGGAGCGCGGTACGACCTCCCACTGGGAGCGGAGAAGGCCCGCCGCTCCAACACGTAGCCGCAGTTCAGAGGGGTGACCGGCAGCGGTGGTAACCATCAGGTGAGTGAGCGGAGGGCGGTCTTCAGCTCCTCTGCGCCACCGCACTGCCGTTGAGCCGGTCCGGTGCCGGCACCTTCAGCGCCGGAGAGGTCAGACTGTCGGGCGACCCCTGTGGAGCGTGGGAGACAGAGTTAGAGATGCAGGGACATTCGAAACCTGATCAACGCATTGGAGCTACCTTTTATACAGCTAACCTCATTTGAAACATTACCCCAGAGGGAAGGTTAAAATCCTAAGCTTCGGTGGCCACCTAGCCGCATGTTTTGCGCCAGCAAAAGCCCGTTTGCCTTGCGCCCAACCACTTTTCCACATTGATTTCTTTCAAATTCAACATAGAAAACATATTCCTCTACACCAATCTCTTCGAATCATGGCTGACATCACACCTCGTATCAAACATTATTCCCGTTCTACATCACGCACCCTTTCGCACTTCAATCTCGCTTTCCCCCTGATCTCCCCATCCCGGGCTTTACCAGCGCGTGACTGGCCGGCTCTCCGCATTTAGCGCCATCGGGCGGGTATTCAGGGGAGGCTGCCACTCCCATTTGCACGTAGCCCGGGGTGCCACACAGCCGCAGCACACAAAGCGGCAATTGCAGGCGGGCGGCGACGCCGCTGAAATAGCTGATTAATATCGTGTTTACGTCTCGATGTGCGTACGGGGGAACGTAGGCGATCGGACGAAAGAAGCCACATAGAGCTGGGGCTAAATTGAGCTCTAGTGAATAGCTACCTCTGATATATCGGCATTCACAATTTTTTTTTGTGCGGATGGATGAAGAGCAAGTTAGGGACACGGAAACGGGAAACTGGTGGGTCCCCAGCGAACCCGACACTCTCTAACTTACGTTGGTCGTCTCCACTGTGACAGTGGGCGTGCCGTTGGGCACGGCTGACCCGGGAGAGGTCACATCCTTGACCTCTGCGTCCCGCACACTGGTCTCCGAGCTGGCCGCCTCAGAACGAGCGTCCTGTGGACATAAAGAAATAGACAGCTTAGATCAATGTTTGAACCAAATGTGCGGATAAGCCGGACCGTCACGGTCTGACTTATCTGGACATTTGAAGTCTCATTTATTGTTGTTGTGCGTGGCAGATACACCCCTGTATCCAGTTTTCACTTTTCATATATTTCCACGCCTTTTTATAAAAAAAATATGCTTATCAACATCTATAAGCCCAGAAATGGCGGCATTATGCTCAGTGTTATCATTCTTTGTTCGTTCGGATCTCAGCGTCTTGTTGCGCCGGCTCACGCTGCCACACTGCTGGCAGCGATAGCCTATTTTCCAATTCATCGCCAATTCGTCGATAAGTTACCGTCGAGCTGCGCTTATCGCGCCTCTTTGGCCGGCCGTAAATTGATGATGAAACAGCGCTTCACTCATGCATGCGTAATCAAGTGGACGCCCAGGCTTTCCAATCACGTTGGGGATTGTTTATTGCAAACAGTGCCCATGAAATTTCGTCCCGGTAAATTGGGTATATGGAGCGGCACATGGGCCCCAGCACCACACCACCTGTTGCTGGGCTGATATGTCACGTGACACGTCACATAACTGGGACGGCGTCAATTGAGAAGATAAAAAAAATAGATAAATAAAATAAAAAGCAATGTGGCGTGTCACATATGAGAAATGATGATCCTTTTTTCTGTCATCGAGCACTCATCACTGTTGTACTTCAGGTGTTCATGGGTCCATACAGAGTGGTCTGGACCGATCTATGAATATACTAGTACTTCTGATGCTTTCCTTAAAAGCACAATATTTCTATTTTTCTGAAATTTTATAAACCACTTTGTATCGTGATCGACGTTGATCACTCTAAATATTTACTGAGGGTGAGATCCAGTAGCTCGCCGATGAACACCTGGCATCGGACGTGTTTCGATTGCTAGACTATTTTTAACATTCCTGGAAGACGGGTTTCTGTTTGGACGAGCGACGTCGCTCTCATTTATTTCTGCTCTCGGGGAGCAGCAATTATCAGGGTGAATGATGCACTGCTCGGGACACGACTGGCGGGATGGCATACATCAAAGTGGCAGCGTGACATCCAGAGTTCTTCGCTGCTGTTTGGAAGATGACAAAGTGATGTACGATGACAGCTTCATGACAAATGTTTGGTGTCAGGTGCCAGCTCATTTAATTTTAGTGAGCATCGGTGCCTTCGGTGTTGATGCTTTCCATTTTGCATATACTCAATGCGCGTTTTTCACTATTCGTCCTCTTTCACATGAGTGTTGCTCTTTTTTAACCCGAGGCTGTCTCCCACCAGCTTTCTCCATCTCCCGTGGCCTCAGATGCTGGCAGGTGACCCTGTTGGACCCGGAAGCTGTAGTGACCACCTTCACACCCACTACGAGCGCGGCGGGGTGGCGGCTCACGGCACCCCAGTCCCATCGGGGGGCGTGCCGTGCCATTACGGGCCGGCACCGGGCGGCCGCCGGCCGACACTGCCACTCATTGTACGGACAATCGATAGCCAATCTGACTGAGCTGACAGCCGGCCGACGGACGAGCGTCTCTGCGGTGCATCCATCGTTCGAGCCGCGAGCCGAGAGTTCCCTGCCCCTCCGTCCGTCCGTCCGCCCGCCAGGACAGGAACATTACCGAAGAGCTCTGTGCGCCGTCTCGCCCGCCGCTCCGCCTCTGGGCCACAATGGGGAAGGACAGGATATTGCCACGACTCTCTTTTCTCCGCTCCAGCTGCCGTCTGTCCCGCCTGTCCCGCCCTCGTCGCTGCTCGTCTGGATATAGCCGTAGTGATGTGTCGTACTGTGACGGATGGGCGAGGAGCCGCCCTCGTTCGCTACTGGTTCTGTATCTGGTCTCTCACGTATCCGTCTCTGGGTCTCCAGTCTGTCCAATCACATTCCGTAATTGGACAATGAATATACGACATCATAGATAACATGAATCGTGATTCATGTTATCTATGACATCTATCAGAACAGGATTTGCAGTTGATAGTCGGTGACTGCATTAACCCTCGCACGACCAGGCCATTTCTCATAACACGAACGACCAGGGGGGGGGGGGTTGTTACGACCCCCCCCCCTGGCGTTTCGAAACGGAAGGTCGTAGAGCTTAGCGGAAAAAACCAACGGATTGCTCTCAACGAGATCTCGCGATTGGTGGTATATTTTTTGGTCCTAGGTCAACATTTGACCTACTTATGACCGGTCAAAGGTCAAATTTTCGGAAAAATCTAACTTTTTCAGATTTCCGCGCCGATTGCGGCAAAACGGTAAGAGATATCGACTTGAAACCTTCACTATCGTGATCCTTGATCAATTCTCTATCGTTTGGTGCGTATTTCGATGTCATAACTCTAAAAATGATGCGTTGGGAGCATCGGAAGTCTGCAAGGTCATTTGTGCATTGGGTCACGTCAGGCGTGTGACGTCACTGACCTGACCCTGACCCAAAATGAACTACAAGAAACAACCGACGATGCCTGAAATGGATAGCAAATTCGAATTCAGGGCATCAAAATACCCCGAAAAGGCATACAAGTGCAAGAAGTCATTACAAGTCAACCGAGGTCACTGACCTGACCTTGACCTTTAGTAACCTTGAAAAGGTCAACGGACATTGTGCCAATGTCAAATCAGCCAGTTATGGTTCTAAAACAATCCATCAGTGTGTCAGGTCAGTCGGCATTTATACCAATGTGAAGCAATCTCCAATTTAGCGTAAATCTGGCCGGAGGTTGTTCCCTTTATGACGTCATAACTCCGTGACCTGACATGACCCGATCAATTTTTTTTCGGCAAAAGATGCGCAAAGGTTGCCCCAGAGGGTATTGAAAATTTCAGCCCGCTACGACAAGCCGTTTAGCGTGCACTTCGAAAAAACCTCAGGGGGGGGGGGGGTTGATACAACCCCCCCCCCTAGGCGTTCTAGGGTTAACTCTTCAAATACCCCTTACTTACCTCCATCCCTTCTTTGTCTACTAGGCTGACGACCACTACTGAATAGCCGTGCGTATTTGTGTATTTATGTCGCAAGCAGTTTAGAAACTCGACCCGTTCACAAATTGGCAGGGCGGTCAACACAATAACACTTGTCAGTTGATCTCTGGCTGTGAGTCGACCCGTCCAAACACTTCTCCAGGTTTTCGCATTTTGTGTTGTCTCGCGGGACATTCTCTCTTGACTCTTCTGAAGGCCATGGTGACTACCCGATCAGGTCACTCGGACATCCTCGCTCTTATATAAAGTTTTGCTCTCTCTTCATTTTTTTATTTTTTATTTATTTTTCAAGTTACTGCATGTGGTTCTAAAGTTTTTACATTTCCTCAAACTTCTGAGTCTGGATCCTGGGAACTGTTACTGAAGTTCCTTGTTCCTCGTTAGTTTGTTATTAACAATGTTGCGAAGTTGTGCTGAACCGTGATACTCAGTAGTACTCACGACGTTTCTGAGTGACAAAGACTTGAAACACTTGCCTCATAATTTTTCACTGTCAAAATTCAACTGCACGGCGCATATAAAACTTGAATTTCTCTCGTTATTCATGTCTTTCCGTCGCAGGCGATTTTATTTAGTCATTTTACATTTCTTTGCTATACTTCACTAGCAAGGGGACGTGGGAGTTACGTTCAAAATATGGACAGATAAATCACTGAGCGGGTCTATTTCAAGTTTGATGCTGTAGCTGGCACAAATGTGGGGTCCACCGGCCCTGAGAGCATATGTCACTTACTCTCCCATAGCATCTCTGTACTCCTCAGTATTCAAATGAGCCAATTTAACAACCTGAACTAACTGTCTAAAATGTCTCGCTGATTCCATTTTGTTGCGCTCTGACCTCAGTTCACCTCCTGTGACCGTGAGGTCTACTCATCATAGCTCTGACGTCAGAGTGAAGCGCCCCTAATGCACGCGCCGCGCGACTGCCCGGGACACGCCCGTGCTAATGGGAGCCATGTGTCTTGGTTTCATGCGGCACTGGACGGCTGAATAGAGCCGGTTAAAAGCCCAGTATTTCTGTTAAACACGCCACTTTGTCAAGCCGTTGGGCTCCAAAGGGACATTGATGAGAGCCTCGTGAGGCTGAGTACCCTAACAGGGAAACATGTACATATCTGCCGTGCTTGCATCCCAGTTATTTTGTTATATCTCAAAGCGTCCGGGACGTTTCATGCGTTATGAACGAAAGTTCTTGCGTAATTCAAAAATGAAAGCACTAAAACATCCCATCGCGTTTTAGTCCAGTCCTCGCATTTTCTTTGGGGTGGGAGATTTTCTTAACCCATTTACCCAAATTTTATCTAATCCTTTGTCCCTAGCTTCTACTGTCCCTGTATCCCCTCACATCATTCATACGTCTTTTTCTGCCTCCGTATCCCCTCCTCTCATCCTTGGTGTCTCCCCTAGTCTCCTCACTCCTCAGTGTCTCCTCTCATCCCGGCGGCGCGGACGGGGAACGGTCCAATCGGCCCAGATTGGTCCGGACAGCTGGCAGCTCAGTACCGATGGGAAAAATCACCCCCTCCTCCACCCCCGGGGGTATCGCCGAGCCGTCGGCGCCGACCCGATGGCAACAAAGGGCTCCTGCCGCCACCGTCAGTGGCGGTGATAACGCGGGCGCGTCGTTTGCATTGCCATTGAGTCGTTGGCGCATATTGCAGCGGCCCTGATGAAGTTTGCAAGGCTGTGACGGAATAGAAGGGGTGGGGAGGGAGTATTATTGTTTCCTCCTAGTGGGTAGATTGTATTTTTTTTTCAAAGGAGGGCGCCAGTATTTCGGTTGCAGCTTGTAATCGTAGAGAAAGGGTTTCGTGATGATGAGAGCATACTGACCTGAGATGCCTTGTTAGCTGATCTGCCTACAGCCTGGTTATTGCATTTGCATTGATTGAGAGACCCACCCTTAATTAGATAAACTTTATCAATAAGGCGGATGCCAGTGCCTAGTGGTAATACAATTTGGAAGCTATGGCTCCATTGATTTTCGTTACAGACTGCAATTAGGCTATTATTGCGTTAATTTGCGATGGAAAAACAACACGAAAATAATAATTTTGACCCATGTTAGCAGCCATCTCTCCATGAACGGCGAACGCGCAGTTAACATGTGAGAAAATTATCTTTAGACACAACCCAGTAGACTACCAAGGCCAACACAATACTGCTCCGGAATTGTATTTCTTCGTATTCGAATTGGTGTAAATTGGGATATTGTAGGGTATCGTTATCAAATGAAATGATGAAACCTCGTGTAGTACGAACGAAATGAAGTTTTCCCGAGAAAATGAGAATGCAGTGGCTAACAAATGAAATTCTGTTCTGCAGAAGCATGTGCTCTTCCTTGGAATTGATGTGACCGCCCTGAAAGTAAGTTCATGTTTCAGCTCAGTGTTGATAACGGTAACGTCTTGAAGCACCTCATCAAACGAAAACACTGTATTACGGAAAAACGTATATGAGATTCGCATGTTACCAGGTCCTTATTGCCACTTAGATGCGTTCATAATACGCTGGCCACACAATCAAATTCATGATTGAATTCAGCTTTTGAATAGGTATCTATCCGCCAATGTAATTTTCCAAATGCAATATCGGGACAAATAATGAAGAGGAATGAGCCGCAGACGCACAGTGAACGATGAGCTCAGCGTTCCTCGATGTAAATGTAAACGATGTGAATGATGAGCGAAGTTTATCCATCAGATTTCATTTAGAGCTAATACATTAATGCGTCGGCTGTGCTATGCGCACGCCTGTAGCATTATATCAATGTATAATTCATATTATTATTATTATTATTATTATTATTATTATTATTATTATTATTATTATTATTATTATTATTATTATTATTATTATTATTATTATTATAACGTTTATTCCACTAACCACGATCATCGGGTGGGCGTGACAGTGGAACATTGCCAATTCCAACACGTCTGTTCATGCAGTAAACAGTGATGGTTGGTACGCTTTTAACTGTACACTGCAGGGCACATACGAGTACATTCGCACACATTGGGTGAAACGTGGTCATCAGTTGTCAGTGTTTGCTTTTGCTAGGAGGTACTTTTTCAGTTCAAATTTATAGGCATTCCTCATTCTAGTGGGCAAACTATTCCACAATTTAGAGCCATGATATGACAGTGAATATTTTATAAAATCTGTTCGCGGAGCAACCAGATCTAGGTTCTCCGACTGTCTTGTCTCACGGTCAGATCTTCTAGTTATAAAGAGCGAGGATATCAATGGTGTTGTAATCTCCGGAAAAAGCAGACACTGACGAATTATATTCAATACAGCAATGTCATGTTCGAAGGCTAAGTCTCTTCGCCATGCCACATTCGCACTCTCGCGACCCGTGATGCGCCGAGCAAATTTTACAATTTTAGATATCCTTTTCCCCTGTGTCAAGCCACAGTGCCCCCATACAGAAACACAGAAACGGATATGTGGAAGAACTAACGAATTAACAAGCAGTGCAATAGTTTTCAAGGGCATAATGTGACGTAAGTGACTTGGGCGTATGAGCATGCCTATGCATTTGCCAACGACAGTGTCGATATGGCTACTCCACGTAAGACAGCTGTCTAAAGTAACGCCCAAACTAATTAGAGACGGCTTAACTTGTACCACAGTATCAAATACATGTACACTCTTCAAATTAATCTTTTTCAAAACACATCTAGTGCCAAAAACAGTGACTTGTGATTTGGCAGCATTTACAGAAAGGCGGTTCCGCGAGAACCACACCCCAAGCCTTTGAAGAAGGGTCTGAAGGAATGTACCTTCCTAATTAATCCCCCGGTCATAATTAGGACCGGGGGATTAGGAGACTGCTTGCATACACATCGACGCATCCAAGTAAGGGATATTATTCTGATAACTTAAAGATGACAAATTATGTGTCGAAGGTGTGCAGTTCAGTTGAAATTGGTAGCTAATTAAATGCTAAGTGGCTGTAGGGACGCTTAGAGCAATAAGCTAGCCAAAACCAACTGAACCTTTTCTACCCGTTCTACGCAAAGAAACTATTTGTTTTACTATATAATATCGACGGATCTATGTCGAGTTGATGATCTTATTTTTCCTCACGAGTAGCTCAGGAAAAGCATGGCCATTGCCCAGCTCTTCCCTATGTATGTCGGTCGCTTGCCGACACCATAACACACATGGTCTGTTATGCCCCGCTCCTGTTTATCGTCGAAACAACCCCACTGCTGCATACTGGCGCTGTAATACCCGATGACGTCACTGTCTGCAGGTCAGTCGCTATGGGCCGTTAGTCCCCCGCCAATGGACCACCGGTCGATTGGAGACCACTGGGTGTTACCGAGGTGGTAGTTGCAATCGTTAGAGTGGCCTCAGTCTAGTGCAAACGTTGCCAGGGCACCGGACAATGTATGTATATTGCTAGGAATATGATGACGTTCCCTGCCTATCGTCTGTCGCAGGATCATTGGAATTTGGAGTGTGGCTACCTACTGAAAGTCTTACCGAATACCTGACTGAATGTCATCGGTAAACAGCGTCCCTACGGATCTGCTGGCGAAAGGAGGGCTACAAATATGAAGGAAGTGGATATTGACATAAGTCGTCATTTTGAAACGGAACGGTATTCGGCATTTGCTGACTTAGGTATTGGTCCATTTCGTTTTGATCTGCCACCTCGAGACCTGTTTCTGGTGACAAAATGGTGTGCCAGCTCGACTTTTCTCTAGTGTCGGGGCGGGGGCGGAGCGGGCCCGGGGCCGACACGGTCAGATGCCAGGCTCCCACTGTCACCTGATCAAAGCCGGCCCTCGCTGTTAGCGTTGGCCGTCAGCGGCAATGGGTTGCGGTCGGTGACGTCACGACAGTCCATCAGTGCACCGCTGTACCGAGAACGGGGCCTCACCTGTCCCGGGGCGGAGTCAGAGGCCGGATCAGACGGTCCGACTGAGCGGGTGGAGTAGGTCAGAGGTCACTGGTGGGGGCCGAGAGAACACGCCGACCTAGATACATTCCTCAAACATGTCCAATGTTTTTTGCATGAGCATTCACTTATGTATTTGTAAGCTTCCATAAAGAATTGACTGTTCCAGGCGGAATGATAACGAATTGTTCAACCATCGTCGGTCAGCCCCATTCCACAGCACGTTTTTTACTCATCTCTACACACTACCCTCATCACAAACGCCCCCGCCCCATCCCTCGCATGGTTACTCTCTCAGCACGTTTCCAGCGCGCGGCTGTCCGTCACCTGCCCGGTGTAACCTCTCTCCAGAGAGGTGCGGCACAGACACTGCTGGACGAGCGCCAACCCAAGCGGTCGGACTCGGTCGTAGTCGGTCGGACTCGGTCGGACTCGGTCGGGGAGAGAGAGGAGTCGGTCGAGGAGAGAGAGAGGAGCCCGGACCGTGGCGAACTGAGACACGGAGCTTTGTCACGACAGACAGGCGCCGGCTGTGTGTGAAGACATCTGTCCGAGAGGAATAGCTGCCGCTGTGGGCCGGACTGGGAGGTTCGCGCTGCTTGCTCCGGCCCGGCTCGACCCTCTCCGGTCCTCTACAGCCCTCCCCACCCTCTATCCGTCCTTCTCCGTCCCTCTCCGTCCCTCATGAATCCTCAACGACCCTCATGAATCCTCCTCGTCTCTTCTCCGTCCTTCTCAGTCCCTCTCTGACCCTCCCTGTCCCTCCCCGGTCCTAAGCTACTATCCCCGTCCCTACCCGTCCCTCCCCGTCCCTACCCGTCCCTCCCTATCCCCACTCGACCCTCCTGTCCCTCACGGCCCCGCTCCATGCCAGCAGTGTGTCACTGTCAGTCTGTATCACATTCTGCCCCCTCACTGTCCCCCGGCTCCTGTCTCACCACTGAGTTACAGTCACCCAGTCCCATTGTGTCTCACTAGACGGTGTCCTTCTGTCGCACGCTACAACTAGTTTAGCTTGTTTGTGATATCTCAGGGGTATTTGTAGCGTTGGCTGTGTTGTTTTAACAAATATGTGTCACCGCTCGAGACAGATTCGTGGGACATATTTTCCATGACTGATGCAATGTTATGGCTGGTGGGTATTTTTACCCAGCGATGGTCCGATGCTGGCGCTGTGATCTTTCCTCCTTGAGCAGCCGTATCTGTACCGCTTCAATGTCTCCATCATGTATTTCCTCCATCGGGGTGAGCCAAAGAAAGCCTCGTTGGAATCCAGCCGTACCATCAGCTGCTTTCAAAGTTCGCATACCTTGCCCTTTTCCCATCCCTCTTAGCTCAATACCCACGTACCACGCCCCAGCCTCCCACCCTACCCCTCGCCCACTCTGCTCCGCTAATGTGACTTCCAGTGCTTAGTATTCCTCCAGTACGCGTGTATTCCGGCGCTGTTAGAGCCAGCCGAGATGGCATCGGTCTCAGCGGTACCGCCGCCGGAATCAGGCCTGGTTCGTGTCTATTTCGGGCGGGCCGCACTCCGCCTCGCCCTAATTTCCATATTCAAGGCGTCAGAGATGTGCAATGCGGCTAGGGATGTGACATATACCGCTCCGGCCTCACCAAAGGGACTTGTTACTGAGCTGGACTAGCTGGACTGCGTTTGTTTAAAGGAATCATAAAGTGGGATAAGTGACACGTTAGAACTTAGACCGCTAATATGCATTCTCTTGTCTTTAGTCTTAGAATAACTTAATTTTCCGATTTTTCCTCTCCTTCTTCACTCAAGAGAGTGTGTCGCTTAGTTCATCCGCGGTGCTTAACATAACAAAGTGATCAATTTTGTTGCAAGGTGGGATATAAAACAATGCGGTTTGAACGAAGTGGTTTGATACATATCTAATGCAATGTCATGTTCCATGCGCCGTGGCATACATTTCATGGATAAATAACGTACTTATAAACGTTATTGGTGGCGAATGTATTCGTTTCGTGTTTCCCGACCTACTCAGTTTCGTCATTGATTGCCACGTGCCTCGGGGACTAGTCATAACTAGCCGTCAATATAACCGCTTTCACGCAGTGGATAACCCACCAAATGAGACTAGACTTAACCCAATTGCTGGAGCAATAGGCGTATTTGCAGCATCACCATAAATACAACGTCCTAGATGTATCCCTCCATATGATCCATTGACCATTTCGTTTGTGATACGCACGGCGAGGGTAGCACTATTCGACCATTCCGGGGAAATGGGAAATGCGTGGCCGAACATCAGGACATGCGGGTTAATATTGACTGGCCCGTCACATCGACCCAATGCTCATCAATGACAATTGGCCGCGGGAGGCGCCCCGGGGTACAGTGCACACGGCTGTTTGCCCAGAACACAGCCAATTGGCTTCCTCAGCTGGGGGTTTCTACTAACAAGAATCGAACAATATTGGTGCCTTCGTTAGTGGGAACATTCTCCAATGGTGTAATTCAATCATACGTTCCCCGTGGCATTGTTCAGATATCAGCTTTTCTCTCAGGCGCAGCTTATCCCTGAGCTGCACTGCAATTTCGTACTAGATAGTAACGCCGAGTAAAGTGATACAATTTAGTGGCGTCATTCATTAGAGCTCGGTCGGTAATGGCGACACGTGTGGCGCAGTACGGCGCTCTCGGCGCGGCTCGGCGCCTGTGACATAACTCGGCACCGTGTGACCGGTGTGACACGGCCCGGCAGTAACTCGCCCAGCCGGCCTTTATCAGCTGGTGCCGGGGCCGCCGAACAACGGGAAATACGGCGGGAGTGCAGCGGTAACATGTGGAGCGGGGTGATGGAGGAAGAATAGGATGTCACAGTTCTCGTCTTCAAGGTAATTCAGTCCTGCTTCCGTTTTGTTCTTTTTTAGTTGACGAAGCAAATTGACGTGGTTTGTGAAATGTCGCTGATATTTCATATTTTATTTCATTGCATCATTTTCTTTCATGACTGTAATTCCGAAACATATTTATGTCTGTATTGTCGCTGCTTACCCATGAAGCAATTGCATGTGGATGCTGCGTGCAGAACCTGTCAAGCCCTCTCTTAACTCCCCCAGTTTTATCTGCTCCCCGGCTCTGCTCCCCGACACTTCTCCCGTCTCCAACTTACCGCGTCTTTGGGTGGCGAGCCGAGCCGATAGATGTTGACGGTGTGCGCCGTCTGAAAGTGTACCATCAGGTCCCAGGCGCTGCTGAAAGACTCCTTGCAGAGGGCGCAGACCAATGACGAGGATGTCCGACTCGAGCCTGAAATGGGAGGCCGGTGACGTCATAAAGGGTCACTTGGGTCAGTAAGATTTGTATCGAATCACTAGCTTGACAAGATGTTTACTTTGGTTCTAAATTGGTCTTGTAGAATTGTTCTCATTTAGTCCTCGAATTATTTTTGTGTGTTTTGAATAGAATCATCAATTACCTAAATCGGTTTCAGAATGTTTGCCAAATTATGCCAGTCTCGGTGACAGCGGTAGAAAAGCACAAAAAAGGCGTGTGGTAAATGACTTTCATTTTTAGAGTGATACTTCACTGATCATTTGGAGCAGTCGTTTCCACAATGCAGAGAACTTCAGTAGGTCGTTCTTGTTTTATTCAAAGGTCAACGACCGGAAACACTCCAATAAACCGCTGGGTGAAGCGAAGCCCCCAGGACGCGGGAACAGTCCTGTTGGCCTCTCATAACTTCCACCGCAACGGAGAATACGTGTCAAGTAGGAAGCCCTTCGAAACTAACGTTGATTTTACATTGATGAGATTTTAGGAACATGGCCGTGATTCTCGCAGACATGAATAGGTGCGCGGAAAGGGAACAAAAATATAAACTGAGCTATTCGATCTGCATGAAACTTAACGAAATTATATGAAAGAAAAATCAAATATATCAAATATATCCTGCTTGTTTGTATCTTCTAATGAAATGTTGTCCAGTTAAACAAGTGCTTATATTCGTTTCCGGTCCGCTCAGCTCGGTTCCGCCGTAATAAGCGGGCGCCTCGGGCCAGGATTGGGGACGCATTAGAGGCCGCTCGCCCGGGGCGGGGCGGGGCAGCTGGGACGCGCAGTTTCTCGTCTCGGGCATTACCCAAGGAAGAAAACAGCGGCGCCGTTCCGCGCAACTGGCTCTAATCGCCACCCGAACCATTTGCATGACAATACCGTCGTGCTAGCAGCCATCGAAGGCACCACAAAGGAGCCCCGACTCTGGGGAGGGTTGACGCGAAAAATAGCGTCAGAAGGCAAGGCGGGCGTTTGCCGGGCGGAGAGAAAACCTAGGCTGCAGCTGCAGCGACGTATTGGTGCTGCTACGAGCGCCGATGTTCGCTTATGTATTCGATAAAACACCTAGCATGGATTCAGAGTTTTGAAATAGTGCAGACGCAGAGATAAAATAACGAAAAGATGAATTACGGTTATCTGTGGCTTAGCCTTGGCCTATGTGCATCAGCCTCCTTTCAGTTGTGATCATACTCGGCCCACTCGGAGCAGTAGGTATCCATACAAGAGGCTTCTCACACCCACCTCACTACCATGACGTCCATAACCTCCTCTCAGCCCGTAACGAATATATCTAAAGGAAAAAGTTTCATCCCCACTCACTTTTTATTCCTTCTCACCTCGCCCTTTAAATTGGAACTCTGTTCTGCACTGGTCGGTCCCTAACCTAAACTGCACACTCATTTACTCCACCCCTTTCTCCTCACCATTCTTACCGATATTTATTCATTTGTGTTCGCACCATTTTCTACTTGCTCGAGATTTTCCCCTTATACCTCCAGCCCGGCGCGATCCTCTCGGCTGGAGGCTCTCGATCCCCCTCCCTCCCACTCGGCGGCCAGCCCTTCTCGGCTTGAGGCGATACCCTTCATCACGTTGCTGGCGATCGGACGGATAATTGCTCTGCCCGCGGCGGCTAGGACGTGATGAATGCACGCTGATAGCCGCCGCGCGCCGCGCCGGGTCCGCCGCCGCGGCCAATGTGGCGCGCGGCGCGCCGGTATCGACCCCGGCTCGGCGGACGGATGGTGCGGCGTTTGCGGCGCGCGTGGAGCCGTCAGCTGAGGTCGTGGAACATGTGATGGATGGCCGGTGAAAGGGCGCAGACGCCGGGCGGCGATCATGGCGCGCTCATGGCAACATGCGCCGTGATGGATACGGGTCGCGGTGGCGAGCTAGGTCCGACCGACGGCCGACCGACGGGACCGATCGTGGCTCCAACCGATTGTGCACATGCCATTGCTTCTTGAGACCGTGAGCTCCTTGTTAGCTATCGCTTAAGTTCAAGGTGGCAAAAGTGAAGTCGTTGGTTAAAATGCTTTTAACAAGGTTTGGCATTAATTTCTGAGGGACGTTGTATGGTTACTGTGGACCAATACATTCAATCTTAGAGACTCGAGGCCCGGCGGTTACTGCTTCACTGACGACATTACTCACTTTTTGCTGTGGTCGTGTGCTCTCCACATTTGCAGGCGAACCGGAGTTTGCAGTAGCTCCGCTTGTGATCCAGCATGTCCATAACGTCCCCGAACATCTCCCTGCAGTTGCCACAGATGAGGATGTCGGGACTGCCTGCAAAACAGAGACGGGGTAGAGTGAGGAGAGCGGCTTCAGGGTGGCTACTTAGCTGCTTAGTGGCATAGCAAATAGACGGCCTGGGGCTGTCGATTGTAATTCGTTGGTCGATACTTCGTGCTATTTTCACCTGTTTAGCGTTGAATTCGTTGGTACTCAATCAGCGGTTTCTGTACAAAGGTCATGCTTCTATATCATTTCACAACGACGTCGGACACTCCATCCTGACGTACTTTCATTGTTGTGTTATGGGCAAATAATGCACTACGCAGTACTGCAAGCCCTTCCTCGGCTTGCCCTTCAATGCAGACACGGGTTTGGTACTGCTCTACCTCTGGAGCCATCAGGATGCAGCCATATCTCCCAGTCTGCCGCTGCGGAGCTCGGCCCCGACAGGATATACGGCTGCTCGGCTCCGCCGTTGAATTCGACCAAAATAGAACAACCGGGCATGATTCATGGCTTCATGACGCATTCGTCTGGCAAGCCATAACATGACGTCTGAGGATCTGATATTCATTGCTGAAGTTTATTGTGCGCCTTTGTCGGACCTAAGAATGGTGATACAGTGATAGAATATGATTGAATAGCGATTGTGTCTGATATCGATGCTAGTTTTTGTGTACATGAGTTATTGTGGTTTACTAGACGTCTAGACAGATGCTTCGTCTAAAAGCTTGACGCAAATCTCAGGACAGAGATTTCAGCAAAAGTGCAGCCTGAACTTTCTATGAGATTGTCCCATGTGACTCCAAGTTTCGTTTACCTGATTTGTCCCATAATTATTTAATTAAGCTAGTGTTGAAACAACTTGAAGTATAAAAAGTCAACGCTTCTATCTATAGTTATGTCGTGTCTAATGCAAAGTGACGTCATAATGGCCCACCCCATTATGTATGACGTCACACTGCCGCTATGTTTTGTTGTCCACCTTTGTGTACGGTAGTGAGGGCGAAAGGTCAGCGTCTGGCTGCGTCTCTGTGTGTATGTGGCACCACCTCGGTCCGTGGGCCGATTTATTAGCCCGTGACACGACACCGCGCCGACGGGTCATTATGGTGCTCCACAAGGGCGCCGCGTGACATCTTGGATGACCTTCTCAGGTCGCCCGGGTCGGCTGATGTATGCTAAAAGGCGCGCCCGTGTCAGCCGATGGTGGGGCCATACTGTCCGATCGATCGTAACACAACACAGCGTGCTGTGGTAACAAACATCGAGCCTTTTCTACATTTTTGTCGGCTTATTTATGCCACCGAAAAGCGCCCTCGAGTGCCTCAGCAGCGACCATAACAGCGAGAAACAGCGCCGCCACGGTCCCACCAATATCGACACTGTCGACACCGCCAGGACCCCGGACCCCAGTGTGGCATTTGACCGGTGGTAAAAAGCTTCTGCCGCCGCCGCGGCGGCCGGCTGGTCGAGCGTTATTGGTGTGCGGGCGGCGCGCGTGGCGACGTTTTTGGCTGCGGTTCGGTCCGACAGAGAACGGAGGATGGTCCGGCAGCGAAATGGCGGGATCGGCTGAGATATCGGCCTCACCTCAGCAGCGCCGTGACGTCGGGGGCCGCCAACAGAGCCCGCAGACCGGCTGGGACGAGACAGCGAAAGTAGAGTCCGAACCAGAAACGACTAGGTCTTGGCTATACCGTTATATGAAACTATCGTATTCATAATATTGTAAAAAATGTAAATTCATCGCCGTTCATACCTACTTGCTTATTCTCACACTTATCGTCTGGAACAACGAATGCGAAACACTAACCCTGACTGCTGCGGCTGGATTTGCCTGGAACATAGGCTGTACCGCCACACGTATCTGCACTGCGGTACAGCCTACCTTTCAGGCATTAGTCGGTGGCGACTGCAGCACTGGCGGTAGCCATGGCAGTGGAGCTTGAAAAGAAATATTGACAAATTTTGTGCGTTAATCTTCATGTTCTGTCGGTATTTGCTAATGTTATATATTTTCAAGCGATTTACATTATCAGGAGCCACTATTTTCATAACTTAACTCAATAGTTCTCATAAACATAAACAGATGAATCGTGTTTGACCAGCTTAATCCCCTCAACACTAATCGGATGCGTCCAATACAAACTGCGATGTGGTGAAAAGCTTATGACTGCTTCTGGAATGTATCAGGAGCTGACAGCTACGCTGGCGCCCCTTCAGCGATATCTGTCAGCTTCGCCCCCAGTCACCCCTATGTCATGGCGCCGGACGAAATTGGAATGGTGACGGCAAAACATGTATGATGTGAGTCTAGACATGTGATTTTTTACTCGCTGCCAGAAACATCTATGTTTAGAAAGGTGCATAATTTTCAAGCAAGGGAAACAGTAGCTTTGCAGCATGGCCAGTGCTAGTTCATAGCACGTTTTTTTCCATCGAACGGAATAACCTGTCAAATATTTAGACAGTTCATTTCATTCTAGATGCTAATGCATCTTTTCTGTTCAATGAATTGCCGACTGAGTTTGTGTGCCACTTTCCGGGTCGTCTTTTCGAAACAAACATTTGACACGCTAGATTCCATAGCTCGTTTGAATGAGTTTGCTATTTAATTATGTGTCGTTTTGCTTCACCGAGAGCATATCAATATTTTCTTCTTCTTTAATGGGCAAATTGTGTCGTAAATTTAGGTGGCAACTTCCCAGCAACATATTGTACTTGAGTGTATCTTCCTATCGAGGCATAAGATAAAAATCGTTGCACCTCCGCTCGCCTTCCATCCGTCGACCCCGTCTCAATCTGCACGTCGCTCCGTCTCCCGTCGCGGGCTGTCTCGCAGTGGGGCGGTGGAGGCTGCCTCCCCATAACTCTGCGGCCGCTGGTGGCGTCAGCGGGCGGCGCCGACAGTTTACGCCCCAGCTCAGACACCGACACCCATCAGCGTCTGTGGGCGGCTCGGGCCCACCGTAATCAGACCGCCGGCCGGCTCCGAGCGGCCCAGTGGAGCACCGCGGCCCGCCGACCGCTCCCGCGGCCCGCCGACGCAGCCGGTGAAATAGAGACCACACCCGCTGCTCAGCCGAGATGGGCAGGGTTCGGCGAAAAGGCCGCGCCAGGGATCAGGGCGATTAGGGTGAGCCGGCTCCAAATGAGTGCTCGGGTTCGATAGATGACCAGTCGCTTATCGGAGTCGGTGGAGCAAAGCTGCAGGATCAGTTTATCAGCGTTTGGATGGATGAATGTGACTGAATATTTCAACTAAATGGTAATGCGTAAAAATCAGACTTTCTCAATCTTATGGCAGCAGGAAGTAGGAAGCTTTCCATGGATTGTGATTTAACGAGCAACCTTCATCCGCTGCATACGCTCGTCATCATTAAGCGCGCAGTAGCACGACTACTCACTGTATGTCTTGAGGTCGTCGAGGCAGAACAGTTTGGGCGCGTGCTGTCCGGCCGGCGCCGGGGTGGGTGATGGAGTCTGGCCGCTGCTGCTGCCGCCGGGGGAGGCGGCAGTGCCGTGCGGCGGGACCAGCACCCTCTGACGTTTGTTGGGAGGTGAGGCGGCCGCCAGCCGCACCGCCGCCGCTGCCGTGAACGGGTTAGCCGCCGCCGCCGCGTAGTACCTGGCGGCAGGGTAAACGGGGGTTTACCGGTTAGGAGGCGATGTTTGCAAGCTAGTGGTCATGAACGCGGGTATAGCTGTAAACATTTATACATATGGGTTGTTTGTGGTGCCGTAAATCGTCCCAGAGCCTGCCGGAGGCGCAATAGACCGAGCGTGGTAAAACGCTCATGAAGAGAACATTGTAGCCAACATGACAGAAAAAATAATCTGACGCTCGAAACTAGAGGTTGGAACAGTGAACACAAACATTTCATATAAGGCGCCATAATGCAAAGTTAACCCGCGCCCCACTGCACTGGGGGGGCTATTTATAGCCCCCCCTCCCGTTTTTCTGCAATAACTTCCAAACCGCTTGACGTATCGACGCCGAACTTTCAGTACCTTTGGCTGCATCAATTTGACACCTTGTGTCAAAATTTGAACTGCGTACCTACCATAGGTCGGCCGGAAATGACGTCAGAGTGACGTCATGTTCGACCGATTTCGACGCAAAACATTGAACCACGGCAATCGCTCCCAAGAGCTCAGTTTTTAAAGTAGATCCAATTTCTTTGCATGAGAGGACTCAGAATAGACTGCGCTATCAAACTGCTATCTCGGATTTTCGAAATTTTGGAAAATTTTGAAATTTTATATAATAAAATTCAAAATTTATATTTTTACATTTTTTTCGATTTTTTTTTACTTTTCGAAAAAAAACGGAATATATGTGATAGAACGCATTATTATGACTAACTGTAGCAGGTTTTAGCTAAATATCTTCAAAAATGGCCAAGTTATACGCATTATTGCAAAAAGTTAGCAATTATTAATTTTTCAAATCAAATTTTCAGCACGAATTTGACATCTTACGCCAATATAAATAGCACAATCGTGTTCCTGAGCTCAAACTGCATCCAATAGACACCTTTTTTGTTGAAAAATTTCAACTTCAAAATTTGACCTTTTATGACCTGAAAGTGACCTGACCTAAGCGAAATTTGACTCAAAATGACCTCGAATGACACAGAAGACATCAAATTCGAAATGTTTGGCCTAAATGGACCATAAAACATGTGTCACGTGACCGACGCATGATATAATATTTTCGTGACCTGTGATGACCTGACCTTGACCTGAAAATCAAAGTACAAGTTTGGTACCCTCAGGGTATCTAGAGCATCTGTTCACGAGTGTGTGAACCAAAAATGAGCCTGATCTGACTTGTAAGACGGCGGCCAGAGCCCAAAACGTGAAGAAGCCAAAATGCTAATAATTTTTACTTTGACCTGACCTGTGACGTCATCGGTGACCTCGAGGTCAATGAAATTAGGTTTCGTTCGACAGTTTTTCCGGGGCTATCAGACGCCGTTTGAATTTTGACGATCGGCCCAGTAGTTTCGGAGTTAGGAGGGGGGGCTATGAATAGCCCCCCCCCCCCCCCCAGTAGGGCGTGTTATACGCAGACCCCAGTGGGGCGCGGGTTAAGTTCTTGAAAACAGTTGTTTAAAAAAGGAAAGTTTTTTTCGATAAGCCTAGAACAATAATATCAGAAAGTGTTCAACATATTTTTATTTTCAATTGCGATTTGATTCAACATCTCAGCTTAAAAGAAAATAACCGACTGAAAAATATTCGGTCTTATAAGTGTCTCGAGTGACAATAACAGAAACCTGACTCATTTTGGTGTGAAAACTTTTACTTCTCCATTATCTTCGGCTGTTCGGAAAGAGGCAGCTCATTTTTCAGCTGGGAACACCGCCAGCTGTCGGTGCCGATTTTAAGTGAAATAGTTCAGGTGAGGTGTCCATTTCGGCTGATGGCACCACCGCGTCGCCCGCTGCGTGGCATTGTTTGCGGCTCTCGGGCTGTCGCCGCACTGATGGCTTCCCCGACCGCGGGCGGCAATCCGTGCGATCCACTAATCCATATGGGGGCGGGGCGGAAACACACCGCTCCCCACGGAACCCGAGAACCGATGGACGTCCGCCTGGGAAGGGAACACGTGGGCGTCCGATGGTCGTCCCTCCCCTCCCCACACTCCCCAGCCCTCCCCTGTGTCCCCGTGTGTCCTAAACCAGACGACCAAAGCTCGGACGGGGCTCGGTCACGCACTTGATGAACGCTGCCGTTTCGGGTTCCGATTCTAGTTTGAGTTTGATAGCTGAGTGGTCTCGAGGTAATTTCTGTGAGAATGTCATTTCAAGCGGGAAACTTGGCTGGTCGTTGATATTGATTGATTAGGATATTGGAGACCGACTATTTGACCACCGACTCAAGAGGAACCAGCGCATCACAGTGCAGTTGGCCTGGGGCACGGTATTCCTGACGTGCATTCTTAACATCAGAAAGGTCTACAAAAAAGATCTGTGAATCACTGAGCTAGGCTCTTGTTGCTCCGAATGCCATCCATCCCTGCCCTTTTCCTCAATAAAATGTATGTGGCTGCAGATTAGACCATGCAGTTCTTTATAGACCCAATAACACAAGCACCTCGTACCAAACCAGCCGTTTCCCCTGTCTCCAACCAAGCAAGCGGAAATCGGACGACACCGCCGCCGATTTCGGCAGTCGTGTCGTCTCCGCTCGTTGGGCTTGCCGGGCAGCAACTCAGCAGGGCGGTGGGTCCGGCAGACACTATCGGTCTCCTACGTCGTGGTCAGATCGGCCGTTGGCCCGCGTGACCCGGCACCTGCCCCCGGGCACCGCGCCGGTCGACCGGAGTGCCCCCAGGCGCGGCGGACCTAATGACCTTGCTGTGCCCTGCGGGGTGGTCGGGGAGGGGTGGGAAGGGAGGGGCGTGGGTTCTTTGATGGTCGTGGGAGTGTGATTAGTGCGTGTTTGATGACTACGAGGGTGCTGTGTGAAAGTGCCAGGTGGTCACTACATGCACAGATTCTAGCTCTGGATTACTGGCTAGTGGTATGGAGCTGTGTACCCATCATTGAAGCCATTAACGGGGAGGAGCCTTATGAAGTGCAACTCCGCGAGTGAATTGAGAGCGTTTATCTCTCTACCTCTTTGCCACCAGATTATTTCACTATTCATCAGTCATGTCACCGTCACCATCGCTCTCTGTCACTAGCTCTGTCACCACCTTCACCAATCTGCGTCACCATCAGTACGCCTGTCACTAGTCACCACTGGCTGTCATCATCCTGTTCATCACACCATACCCGTCATCAACACTTTCAGTCACAAACCACAAATACGTGAGAAAGTAAATGCACTTTACGAACGGATTTTGAATTGACAATTCCGGTGCAGCTCTGCAGGGAATTAATATTGATTTTACTCATGTATACGCGGTAACTGAGTGAAGTCGGCCGTTTCAACCTACTAACAATCTTGTTGACTGTCCCCATCATCATCCCTGTCGCTACCCCTCTCTACCACCCTCTCACCAGTCACCACTCCTCCCACCATCACCACTGCCGCTCTCACCACTGCACCACTGCCCGGGCCCATCAGCGCGCCGTCATCAGTAGCGGTACCGCGCCGCCACTGTCGTCCTGTTCTATCTCGCGCCGACACCAGTTCTAATTAATTGGACGCCTGATTACGACCGCAGGATTAGTGGCGACACCGCGGTGTCCTTCCTCTGTTCTCCGGGTCTGCGGCTCACGGCCGGACCGCGAGTCACTCTCCCCTGATGGCCAGGCTGGATCCGTGCCGTCGTCTTATGATAGTGGCAATGGAAGACTTGTGAGGAATTCGCTGCTTTTGACGTCCGATACGTGTGCTATTGCCACGGTGGTGGTTAAAGCCATTCTGGACCGGTAATGTTCTGAGAATAGCGTGTCGTTCATGTTAGGATGACTCTAAACGGTTCGTGCGGACTAATGCGCTAATGACTTTTCTGCCATGGACACTTTGTCAGTGGTTAATTTCCGGGATCGGATTAGCTCCAGGACAGCGACACGATTAATTCTGAAAACCGGCACCGGCCGGGCGTTAATTACGAAAATTTAAACGGTAGCCGCAGCATCCAGGAGTCCCAGGTTGAGATTTGAGGAATAAGACGACTGGGGGTATTCGTGTGAAATGAAATGGTGGAGTTGAGCTTCACTTAGCACGAACAACGATCAGTTTGGCAGTCTTTGGCAGATTTAAGGTTTTTTAAACATCACAGAACCATGTTAAATAGGCTGATAACTTGTTTTTGGGATGATAGGCAAACATTTATACTGCATGATTGTTTGCACTTTGTACACGATCGCGTGAAAGGCAGATGCGTGTTATATACGCAGTCAACCAGTGAGCTGTCGACTGTCGTAAAATGAAGAGCTTGTGTGACAAGCTCAGCTGCTATGTACTATACCAAGTAGCCTAACCTTTGCTAACTGAGGCTGACAGTATATTTACACTCTGACTCAAAACTAACCTCACCATTCGGAGTAGAATCCGTCTGAGCGCAAAGGGCGACTGATGGGCCGCCTGCAGATCTCAGGTTACACTGCGCACTGTCATGTTTACAGCTTTGTTGTACAAACTCAGCTGATCGTGTTGACATTTTCAAACAAACGCAACGCTCCGATTCACGTCAGTTATGCCTTAGATATGACACCTGTTTAAACGGTCTCGCACGAGCGAGAAGCGCCTCTGCAGTTTGGCAAGCACGTCGGCCGCCATCGCGGTCATAATAGGGCCTGTCGTTGCCATATATCAACTGGTGGCTATTTTTGGCCACCTCGGCCGCACCTGTAATAACACGGCCCCTGATGCTGTTGTTATATTGGCGCATCAATCGGCTATATCTGAGTGACAGCGCATCTGCGACTGCCCGTCAAACCCGTGGTGTGGCTGTCGCCAATTTGTCGCACGCCCGCGCCGCCCCTCGCGTTTCGTCCGCGGCTTTTTCGGACCGCTCTGTCACGTTCTTCTGTGTCGTCGCTCCCATGTGCCGTGGCGTAACCTCATCAAACGCCTCTATCACAGTGCGTCCTCTCTGGCGGGGCGGCTCCATATGCGGCGCGGACACGTCGCCACCAGACTGCCGTGCGCCGCGGCTGTGACGGGATAAGCCCACGACTGGCTGATGAGTGTCCTGTGTAAACATCGTCCGCAACAGGTGCCAAAGCCCCCCTCCGCCCCCCCCCTCCCGGGATGCTCCTACCGACAGGCCGTGAGTCACCGGCTAAAATTATTCCGGCCGCCCGCAAGCGGCAATCCCGGCGCGGCGCGCACCATTCGCTGCGTCACTTATGCCGCGCGTGATTGGGCACTAACGACCCGCGCGGCCATTCTGACGCGCCGCCTCTCTGTTTCTATGAGGTCACGCACACAACGCGAGCGCCAGCGGCGGCGGTGGCGAAAACAAACACGGAGCGGCGAATGCTCTGCTCTCGACAGCAGCGACCCCGACGGGGGCCGGATTCAGAGCGCCGAGCCAAAGTGTCCATCGCTGGCGCCCCTCGCCGTCCCGCGGCGGCGGTAACGAGCGGTGACGCGTGGCTCGCGAAAGTGACGCGCTCTATCGATAATTAATGACCCGGCCGTCTCGATGACCGAGCGTGTCTCTGCTCTGGCCAGCCCAGACTGGCGACAACCCAGCGCGCGCCAGCGGGAGCGAGTCAGAAACGGACCAAAGACCAGCCTTTGCCCGGGCGATTGAGACGCTTATCTGAGAGTGAGGAGCCTTTCATCCATTAAAGGCGTCATGAATTGAATAGTTGACGCCTTTCAGAGGAGGATTCTCAGTTGCATTGACTGAGTCTCTTCTTCACTGAGTCATTCTAAGTAGTTTAGACTGGCCGTGTTTTCTCCCGCTGATAAGCGTTCCCCGGAGTGACGTGAAACGTTCAACAGAGAGACGAAGCCACAGCTCCCGTCGCGGTGTCTATTGGGAGGGACCGGTGGTGGTTTTTGGCCGCCGGCGTCGGTTCACATTGGCACTGGGGCACCGGGAAGCGACGAGCGACGCTCTGTGAAAATAGAACACAGTTGCCTCCGAGCAGCGCCGCTCCAGTTGTGTCTGCCGACCTCCGAGCGGCCGCGCCTCGCGCCGACCCTGTGCACCCGTCAACAGCTGCAGACCGCTACCCCTGCCAGTCAGATATGCGCCCGGGTGTATAGTGCCCCTTGTGCTCCTACTGCTGTCTTCATGCGTATGGTTGCATTTAGTTAGGCGAGATGCATTATTGCATTAGTGACAAATCCTTAGTAATCCCAAAGATAGGTTGCCATTAAAATATTAACTTCATGTTTTTGCTTGACGTGATTTTTTTTTACAAAAAGTGTGCCTAAAACAAAAGGCTCATATTCATTTCAACACAATAAAAACCTTACGTCCAGCCTGTAGTCGCACAGACACGGAAGCTGAAGAGAGCAGCTCAGGAAAGGGAGCGGAGCTAACTATATAACGGCGGAACCCATCCGGGCTCGAGCTCCCGGACCGACTGAATAAGGCTTATGAAAGGGTATTACAACAAAAGAGGCCGCCGGCATAAGAGTATGCGTAATGGCCAGAGCACAAAGACCATCTCCAACAATCAACTGCCGAAATGGAGCGTATGTGGGGAGCACAATGGACGCATATGGGCTTCATCTCTGATGGTGGAGAAGAAAAGAATGCATCGTCAAGGTCCCCGATTACATCCAGCTTAGCCTGCAGGAACGTTGCTGCGATTAGTCTGATAGGTGTATGGAATGAACTGAGCTTTTATTATGCATTGTTATAACTTGTAACTTAAAGCCTGCAAGTGACAAGAAAACCGTAATTCGTACGCCTAATAAAATATCTAATCTCTGCTGAAAAAAATATCATACCCATGTTAGCATGCTTGGATAGGAGGCTGGTATGGCACAAAAAAAAGTCATTAAATATTTTCTAGAGGCTAGAGCCTTCCATAAAGATAAAAATACCTGATAAATTCTGGCATGGATCCGGGTGATTTTAATGTTGCGTTATTGTCGGTCGTTCGGAATATTTTATAGCGAAGCGAAACTTTTCGTGCCGCTAGGAATAAATGTGCATTTCCAGAAACGGCGCATGACAGAGTCCGCAATTTCAGACAGTCGTGACAACCGACGTCGTGGCGGTGCCTGATTAAAACTTTCCCCAGGCGTCAGCATGCAGTGCCGTTTGAGTTTTACAAAATCCCTTCATCGCTCACGGCATTTGCAAATATCAGGCGGCGGAGGGAGCGCGCCGCTCGTCTCCGGGGGACAACTTTGCTCTCCGCGGACGGCGGACGCCGCGGGGGTTTTAATCAGGCACACCGCTCTGTCATGAGTAGGTGTAGGAGATGGGAGTTCCGACCAGCTCCGCTCCGCACCCGGCCACCGCGGACACTCCACTAATGGGAGAGACGTGGGGAGGAGATTCTCCGCAGCTCCCCGTGTGACAGAACCCCAGATAACGGCTGTCAGACGGGCGACAGCTCTGTCACCTCCCGCGCCCGAATGACGCCCATAATACCGGTTAATGGGCAGCTAACAGCACAAAAACCGGACATTTAATTCTGTGCTGTGTCGGAGAGCTGTTTAGAGGTGTTGATCAAACAACATCATAAAACTGCCAGCGTGGCAAAAACCACAGGGAAAGCATGCGTACATGCCGTAAAACCGTCGCGGAGAAACAGCCAAGTGCTTCATAAAAGCAAAAAGGGTTTCAGCAGACCTGTTTTCCGGATCATTAACCCGCAAACTATTGCGATGCAGTCGAAAGATGCGCTGAGCGATTTTAACGGAGGCGAGACCTATTTTTGCTCATACCCGCTACTCACTGCTCAGTGCTTACAAATACGCATTTCGATCCCCTTTTCAGAGCCCATCAAATGTGTCAGCCGGAGATAAAAAATAGTTCACTTCGAATCTCTCTCTCTCCCTCCCTCCCTCCCTCCCTCCCTCCCTCCCTCCCTCTCTCTCTCTCTCTCTCTCTCTCTCTCTCTCTCTCTCTCTTCTCTCTCTTTCTTCTCTCTCTCTCTCTCTCTCTCTCTCTCTCTCTCTCTCTCTCTCTCTCTCTCCCCTTTCGTCTCATTACTCTTCTTAAATCTTCTCTCTTCAGGAGTATGCAACGACAGAGCATTGAGAACCGACACATGCACTTTGCCATGAGAGGCTTCTCGAATCCCCGCTCGTTTTGCAGAACTCGGCGGCGTCATTGTCCTGATCCGTCGGATGGGCCAACGCGGAGCTTTGGTCACTATTTATCCCCGAGCATTTAGCCCCAACTGCTTTACGCGCTATTAACTGCAAATGGAGATCAGAGAGCACCGCCTGGCCCGGTCGTTCGGCAGAAGTGCGACATATTTCTCCGCCAGGCCGGGCAAGTAGGCACAGGACGGCCTACGCTAAGGGCATCCCGCGGTGCAATAAGGACAAATGTATTCCGCATGTAATAGCGCGATACGATTCGGGCTGTTCGTATCCATAAATGTTCTGGATAAGCAATATGTGTGCTCCTGGTAGCATAGACATCACTGATTAGGTAATACGTGTAGCAGTAGCTATTTTCTTTGTAATGGCTACACTGTCAAGCTAATAGGCTCGTTTTTTATACATGGTTCGGTCATTTCGGTTATAAAAACTTTAACTACAAAAAGCCATGCATGCCGAGGTGGACATTATTATTAGACAATGGAAGCATCCATGGATTCCAGACCTGACGGCGCTGGAAGGATGAACGAGATTGAAAAAAATCAGTTAAGCTGAACATATATCCAAATTCCAAACCAAACAATTATTTCAGAAATTAAAAAAAGATACCTTACAAAAATCACATCGCAACCCCTGAGTGAGCTCTACGGCGTCCTGTTCCAGCTCCCGGGGAGAGACACCCGGTCAGAACTCAGACCGCCGCACACAGCCCGGCTGTGAAATTTAGCATTAGTGTCGGGTTTTCCGAGCGAACGCCTCGTCTCCCGGCTCCGAGGGCTCGTTCTAAATCGTCGGCCCTGCAGAGCCGGACGGCCTAAATAAATCGGCCAGTCACTCGGCCCCATCCGGACAAGCGCGGCGCGGCGAGAAAAAGTTGTCGAAACCAAACCCGGCCGGCGGATATCGATTCTCTCAGATTGAGGTCCGAAATGAAACAGCGTCCGGAAAATGCTGCCGTCCTCAGGACCCATGTGAAATAAATGATACAACACAGCCGAGCTCTCTATGGAACTGCGCTAAAATCCTCTAGAGAAACTCCAAAACTTGTACTGCTGCAGCCAGAGAAGCAAGCTAAGTGCTATTTATGATGCATGATATTTTCTTTCATCGTTGTATGTTTGAACGACTAGAAAGTTCAACAAAATAAATCATACATGTACTGTAGTGGCTGAGCAGCCTATCTAGGAAATCCGCGTGCTTGTAAGAATATGCATCACAAATGAACCGGCTACATGTAACATAATTTCATAAAAAAGCGATACCAGCCACCCAAATCACTCTCCAGTGTAAGCCACCTTAGCTGCTGCGCCCCGACAGTTGCCCCATCACGTTTCTGTCCCCACACCAGCCGGAGATACGGAGCCAGAAGACAGCGCCCGCCCCTGCACCGACCCTTCCCCCCCCCCGGCCCACCCACGGTAACGCCCCACCGCTCGCCGACATCCCGCGGCTGACACCTTCTGCCGCCGCCGGAAACCCAGCGGAAACCCGCGCCGTCGTCGCCGGAAGTGGCGCCGCCGCGCGCTTCCGGCGCCACGGCCACTTCGTTTCCGGAGTAGCTGATTGGCGGAATGGGAAGATGCGGTGATCTTGTTTCGTGTTGTCTCGGCTTATCGTGTTAATTACGCTGGAAGTGAGTTAACCCGCTTATGCTGAATAGGTTAACTGAAGAAACACCTCAGGGATAAAGAGGAGAAATGAAAAGAAGATGTTTGATTTTGGTTTTCGACTGACGCGTGTCTGCTGTGCGAAAACCCGTGCTGTTTTCCTCTTACTACATAGCTTGATGGGATTGAGTCCAATGTTATTGACTCCTTTTGCCGGAATAAATTCCTTGAAAGTTATTATCCCATTTTATTGTATATGAATTATGAAATCTTGCCAATTAATTTGATTAACATCCCTATATGCGCGTCAACCATATTCGCAAACCCTTACCACTGACACTGAGGCTCGAACCACTCTTTTCTTTTCGTTTTTTTTTTTTTGTAGGGTTCACACAATTTATTACAGTGGGACAGAGCCTCTCCCTCTGTACCAGATTGCACTCACCAGTCATTGGCCGTCTGTATCACATTTTGTTGTTGCTGCTGCTGCTGCTGTTGATGCTTCTGTTGTTGCTGCTGTTGCCTTTTTCGTCCAGTCTGAGCAGGCTTCGGTTCTGCTACCATGTTAACATCTGCCGGAAAAAAAATGAGAGCCAGGCAAGATTTATCACTTTAATCCGACAGCGATCGGCATGCATGGATTTTCAGTGTAGCATGAGGTTACAATTTACATCCTCTCGAAGCATGCTTACATACCTATAGTATCGCTGATTGGAAAAGGAGCTGCTGATCGAGTCTAACAGTATTGAAATGCCGAGAAGGTGATCAGATGAGAGTGGAACTTATGTTCAAGGTCGTTCTAAATTTGATCCGGATCGATAATTGTGATTTATGGCTTAATGATGCCACTGAGCTCCAAGTCATAAAATCAACCAACTGAATTCATGGAGAAAATTGGAAATGTATTACCACAATGTGAAAACGTGACCTGAACAGTTCCTCGATTTTACAGACATGTGTCAAAACCTAAGGCACCAGCAAGATGGCTTTGAGTCGGCTTCAGCGAGCCACGTCTGCGGAAAGGCTAACACTGTCGTCGGGTCGTTTTCTGGCCCTTTCTCGCAGACGTGCGGTCATTCGGGGATTTTCTGTCGGAAATAGGAGGTCCTAGGGCTCATTCGGACTGCAGGGAGATAGTCGGAGGGCAGTCTTTATGTAGCTGGCCCAATGAGATGTGTCATAAAGAGAGCTGTCCGTGATGAAATGAAACATAACGTCTTTCATAAGGGAAGAAAGACAAAGGAATCTGTCAGGCACACGCCGATGTAAAACTTCCGTCCGTCGCGAAAGCTGAGGGAACGCTCAACCACATCAGAGCCAGAGAATCGCCGGGAAGGAAATGCTAAAAGAATGTGCATTAGATCACATCTCAGGCTCATGCTCAGCGAAAATAACACACGCCATGGCTAATGCATGGAACTGAAGGATTGTGCCGTTGCAAGGTGAGGTTTTCCATTGTCTACTTACCGAGCACCTGACCGAATATGCTGCGTGCGTCCTCCCCCATACAGGCGGAGCGGGCGTCAAACGGGTTCGTAAACTGAATAAACGCGAACCCTTTGTGCATCGAGATTCCTGGGAAAGGAGAAATACATCTCGTCAGACATTCACATAACTCTGTGAAGTAACTGAACTCAGCTTTAGATCATTGAACCATCTTGGCAATGTCAATGAAATGTCAAACAAGGTGATACAGGGCATGTTCAAAAGCGTTCGTCATCCTCTTGATGATGCGCTTATAATTCCAGCCATTTACATATTGCCTGAACCTTGACATTGAGGCAGTATCGCGTCATGAGCTCTTACTTCGTGTCCGATTTAGTTTGTTCCCGGGTCATGCGCGGCGCCGGTTTACCGTTTCGTTAGGGGCGGACAGCCGGCGCGGCCGCGGGCCGTTTTTCGCCCCCGGCATACCACCACCGTCGGGTGTCACAGCTAAACGACGGAGACCCCGCCTCCGCCGTCCCCGTCCCGCCCCGCTGACAGCTGACGGCGTGCCGTAGATGACGTCATAATGACGTCGGATGACGTCATAATGACGTCAGGTCGTACAGGACACCGTCTGCAGGCGCCGTCTTTATGGACCGGCATTCCTTCCAACGGCGGCTGATGGCATTGCCGGCTGACGTCACCGCTTTATGAATCTTTTGTTAGAATCGACTGTCACTGGTAAAGCACTTGCAGTTGGTGCATGGCGACTGTTCGGGTCGATTTTGTCTACCAGCAACTGGGGCATTCCTGCTAGGTGCAAGTCTAGGGTAGAGCCAGGTATGCAATATGTATGCTGCACAATGCAGTTGCACATTGCATAATACGCATAGCCAGAACAGACAAAAAAGGGGACTATTATACAAGGCGAAATATTGGCATTCAGCTATACACTGTAAAAAAGTTTAGCACCCATGTCAAAAACCAGCACCCTATACCTGCTTATTTTAAGCAGGCTAAATGGGTACTATATTTTAGCACCCTTTTCGAAAAATAGCTCCCTGTGCCGGCTTATTTTAAGCACCCTAAATGGCTGCAACCATTTAGGGTGCTTAAAATAAGCCGGCACAGGGAGCTATTTTTCGAAAAGGGTGCTAAAATTTAGCACCCAGTTAGCCTGCTTAAAATAAGCAGGTACAGGGTGCTGGTTTTTGACATGGGTTTTTACAGTGTAGTGTCGTGATCATGTAAAGCCTTTGCCTTCGATTGTCTTTCTTTTTCACTGTACTTGCCACTGTGATGATCATATTCGACTGACTGTTTACTCATGATCGCTTGTTGATCAAACTCCACACTTCAGTTTCCGGATGACGTTTCTCCGGCGTGCGCCCTGAGGCGGCGGAATTGACTCATTCACCCCTCTGTTTGGGTGGCGCCGTGCATGTGTCAACGGTCCTCCATCCGCGGCAGGTGTTCCCGAGCAGGTCTGCGCCGAGTCTCAACATTTACACCTCGCCACCCAAACCGAGCTGAGCACCATACTGATACCGAGAACTCGAGTCTGTCCCCGGCCGGACCGGAGGCGCCATCTCAGTCAGTCCGAGACGAGCCACCCTTTGTGTTTGGAGCGGGCTATTTGCCGTTTATTGACTGACTCTTTTGTATGGATAGTGCATTTAAAACGGGAAATTCAAGTGAAACACATGGTGATGTATAACTATCAGAGTGAATGAATTGTAATATATTTTTACCCATAGCAACACCTTAGGACATGCTCAGCATGATTCATTCGGCTTTGTTCTCAGTGAAGAAGTGATTGGTTTAGTGGCTCAGACGGCTTACTTTGTCCGTGATGTCTGCAGCGTACCGCCTGGGCGGGGCAGAGAGTACGAAGGGTCGGATGAGTCGGTTCCCTGTTTACCCGTTAGCCCGGGTGTGTACCGGGTGGGGTCGGTCCGTCCGTTCGGTTATTGATCGCCCCCCGGGTCCCGCTGACCGGCCGCCGGTTAGACCGTCCGCGGCGACCCGTCATGAATGCTGAGCGCTGCATTCCGACCGCCCCCCGGCACACTCAGTCCACCGCGAGCAGCGCTAAACGGCCCCCGAACTACGACCCAAAGGGACTGCGCAACTGAGCACGCTGCCGAAATACCACAGAACAGATGAGCAGGACAGAATGGATGTCAAACGACAACCGGATGGGATGAACGACAGCCGACACAACGCTGTTTGAACAGCTTCTGTCGAGCGACATATACTGGTGAGGTGAATTGTTACGGCACAATTGACCCTCGTATGTGACTTAATTTTACTTGTTGTTTGGGCTATCTTCAGCAAAGTTTAACAACGTTTTTGACTGGTAAAAACAGTAAAGTGCAAACTGTCTACCAAGCATCAAATTTATCGAAAGTTGAACCTGCACGGTGATGAGCCATTCCAGGCTAGGCCTCTTCGAGGAAGGTCAGAACTTTGCTCGTCTTTTCGCTTCGCCACAAACTTACCCCTGATCGGGGCAGCCTTAGGAGAGCGCACAAAGTGTTTAACCTGTTCTATGTGATGTGAACTCTCACTACCAGTCGGATACAATATCCGAACAGTTAATTAAGCTCCCGAATACGAGCCCTGTTCTCCCAGTTGCTGCTCAGATATGCAATTGGCCATTATTCCCCTGCCATCCCAACAGCCATAGAGGTAGAACATGCATGTAGTTATGGCGCCCATAAGCCATTCACTCACCTGCAATGCGTCCATAGCGCTGGAAGAGTCGTTCCACATCCGTTTTCGTCGCCTGGAAGGTGTTTAGATTTCCCACAAACACTCGGGAGTTGACCGCCTGCGGGTCCTGTGAGTTGGTCTGGTTACCAACTTTGATCATCCTGAAATAGAAGAAGTGGAGACATTTGTTAGAAATCTATCAGTAGTTGCTAGTGGCATGACGTTTGCTCTCTGTTGTTCAAGTGTTTCCAGTTATTTTGTTTACTAAGAGCAAAGAGGAGTGCCTATGTTCTGAAATTGCGGACAAAAATTGATGGAGGTTTGGATCTGCAAAGATGTTTTAGTACTAAGCAATAAATGAACTGCATAATTATGAATTTGCCTGCACTCTCTTCCCTACAGACTGAGCCCCGGGGATTTGCCACCTACAGCATCGCACAATGTAGGCTTAACCCGGCATCGCCTGGGCTATTTCCGTACCCACGACAGCCTGGGGGGGGGGGGGTCAGATCCGACCCCCCCCCCCCCCCTGATATCTCGAGAACCAATGGTCGTATCGAGCCCCGCGAGGCGGCGTTCGAAAGGTCTCTACGAGACCTTCCCAAAGCACTCTTAAGATTTTAAGATTGAGGTCAACTTTCGGGTCAAGGTCAGGTCAAAGGTCAAATTCTGGGGTTTTGCATGATTAGGCTTACGGACAGCGGAATCGACAGCTGCTGCTCGAAACTCACCAAAAATGACCTCAAAGACCTAGTGAAGGTACCATGTGCGTATAGGGGTCATACTAAGTACGGGTCAAGGTTAGGTCAGGTCACGAAAGGTCATGGTTTTCACTTTCTGCTACATGGGCGTGCGACACATGTTTTATGGCTTATTTTTCACGCCGAATCCGATGGTAATGGTTATATGTGACCCCAAGTAACTGTGCTGGTGATAAGTGTGCATTTAAAGCATAAAAAATCGTTTATACCATACATAACTAAACGAGGGCTAAGAAAAAAGGTCAATTTTTCAACTTTTTATTTTTGACATAAAAATGCACTTTTCTAGACGAGCTTTGTCCCAGGAATCTAGTGGTGCCATTTGTTTTCACATGCGATGTTCAGAAGTGCCTCTAATTCACGAAAATGCTTATGACGTCACCATGCCCTATGCATGTTGGAGCTATTTTTTTACAATTTGGGGGTCAACAATCAAGATAGAAAATTGAAATTTGGGACATCTAATGTTCTAATAGAGCTTTATAACATATATTCCGGTTTTTGGAAATTCTCAAAATTTTGGATTTTGTTAGCTGTTTTCCAAAAAATATAGTTTTTTGAATTTTTAGGGGTGAAAAACGCATTTTATGGAAAATCCGAGATAGCCATTTTAAAGAACTCGTTGAGTTGCGTCTTTTCATGTCCTTAATTTGCAATTTGCTTCAAACCCTGATTTTTGGCGATTTTTTAAACATTTACCACTTTTTGACTGAAAACGCCATGTAGTTACGTCACTAAAATCGATATATCTAAAAAATAATTGGAAATTTTTTCTTAAGAATTGCACAGGAGACGTCAATTTGATGGGGGAGAAGCTATGCCAAGTTTCAAGTCGATAGCGTAAGCTGTTCATAAGTTATTCAAGAAAAACGGAGGGGGGTCGGATCCGACCCCCCAGGCGGTCGCGGGTTGTGCTTCAACGCTTCGTGAAAGCATTTAGCTCAGAGTAAATCACGCCAGTCGAGCAGCCTGTTTGCCGCCCCCGCCCGCGGCGGAGTGCGCTGCTCGAGTTCCTCGAACGCCATCAATCGTTCTCGGTAGGACGCCAGCGGCCAATCCGGCAGCCATACGGCCGGTATCGGTGCCCGCAGGCCGACAGACGGGCCCGCATCAGTGCGGGTACTCGCCCTCCATCATTTCAGACCGACCGACCGGCCCACACTCGGATCTCCTTCCATGAAACGGCGGCTCCTTATCGGAGTACCGCGGGGGCCAAACGGGCGTGGATCCGCCGGCGGTGCGCTGCGAACCTCCGGTCACAGACCCGACCCCCGCCAGTCCGTCGGCCACCCGCCCCGCCGACACCGACGCGTCGTCCTCACGGCCCGTTGAATTTCGGCGGAACGGGCCGCAATGGGGCTGACAGTGGAATGACTGCGGCTGGACGACGGCAGAACAGAGCTGCGGCAGTTACCGCCGGCTGCGGGCACTGCAGGACACTGCGGCGATCATAGGACTCTGCGGAAAATCATAGGACGCTGCGGCAATCGCAGGACACTGCGGATGCCGCAAAGCATTGGCCGGCTGAGTGAATGAAGTTACTTTCTGTTTGCTAGATACTGAATATCCGGAGACGAGAGAAAAGACACTGTCGCACTTCCTGCTCTGGTAAATATAGTGCTTACCGATGAAATTAGCTTTGAGATGTGAATCATTTCCAGACTGAATGTCACGTCCGCTGAAGGCTTTTTGCCTTCGTAGGTAGGCTAACCCGCTGTACTCCACTGCTCAGCGGCGCAGCATAGCAGCCCATCCAGCGCGCTGGCGACTGTGGTTTCCGTCGAATCGCTGTGCGATGCGAGATAACAGTCGCTTGTTCAATATGTTTAGCGGCCACTGTGTAAGAGAACACTGATTGGGCAATTTAGGACAGTTCCCTGTTTGTTTGTTTTTTTTTTTTTAAACTACGAATGTAGCTGCGCCAGTCACTCATGGTGTCTGAGCAGAAACTGTTTTTGGTGTAGGGGTGGGGTGGGGTTGGGCCTTTACTATATTTCCATTTATAAAGAGTGTTCTGCTCTATCGAGAGTTTCCGGCCTTGATTTTAACACAGGCTACCTGCTTTACTACCGGATCACCCGAGGAGTGATTGTATCTGCTCGGTGGCCGATGTGCCGATTTGTTCACCGGGGCTCTAATTGACAAAGATGGCTACCGATGGCTGTAAAGTGGAGATACATGGCTGCCCTCCTACCTCGGCTGACCGAGGAAATGCTCAGCCGACCGACGATAGCAGGCAGCGAGTAGCAACGTGCCATGCATAAATAAAGCCGTTCGTGGAACGCTAGAACGTCGTGGTACCGGTTCCGAGATTTAGTCTTCTAAGCCGAGGAGTCGGTTGGCATGTGTATTTTGCATGCATCTTCTCTCACGATTCTTGTCCCAGCTGTAAACTGGTAGGCACACCAATTTCCTGATAAACGAATTTCAATTGTCTGCTTTCTTGCATTTTTTAATCAGATGCAAATTTCATTCTTAAGCTATGTGTACTGTTCAGCTCGTCAATGCAGGAGAACGTAGCATCATAATTTTTATTAGGGTGCCTTGTAAATAAAGCAGAAACATTCATAACAATACCGGCGCAGTAGCACAAGATCAAAGCGCTGCAGGGTGCTGATCAGGGCCCACCGCTCGACACCTCGACTCCTGTTGTTTCTCTCCGGCTCTAATGAACGCTAGCGGCCGACAGGGGCCGCCGCGCTGGCTGTATGATTAATAGTGCTAAGCGATAGTTTAATTTGAGCCCGCTGCGCCTCCGGCTGCCACGGGCCGCTGTCACGTGATCCCAGCTGCTGGCGATGACACGTGGATACACGTGGAGCCGCGTGGGGCCACGAGAGACGTGCATACGAGATACTCGGGTTGATTTCTTGAGCGCGTTGGTTTACTGTTGCGAACATTTGTGAAGATAGAATAGTGCCAAGTGCACAGAAAGGCGCTAATAGAATGGCATGTGTAACTAATGGCAACAGTTACGTACCTAATCTTAGCCTGATTTGGTTTGGGCTGTTTTCTTGCCCCTTCACTAAAAGTTATCCTATTTAAAAGGTTATTTAAAAAGCTCTTGGCACCATCCTGGATGATTTTTATTGGAATCGGATGTCGTTTTCCCGGTCACCGCCAGCTGTCATCTCGGCAGTCATCAGCGGTCACCATTGACTGCCACCTATCACCAGCTGTCACCAGCTGTCACCAGCTGTAACCGACAGTAGCCTTAGCGCTAATCACCGGTCACTAAGTCACCCGTGGGTCAACATTGCAGGACAGGGACCGGAGCTATATCTGAACGTCCTCTGCCGGGGCGGACCAGGACTGCAGCTATAACTGGACGTCCTCTGCCAGGGCTTGAAGTTAGTAGAACGGATTTTGTAGAATTAGTGGAATGTCTTCGACGTGGGTATCGACTTGATACACCCTTTAGAAGTACTATCCATTTGAGTAAAAGCTTAGATATTCAAATACTTCTACCAATGATCAGCGCGAAACTGATGTTCTCGCGGCGGAAGGCCTTTCACTCGCCCCTCACCTGCTCTGAATGGCAATAGACGAATCCTCTCTGCACTGGACGAACTTTAGCGGAAGCTTTCGGACGGACCCAACGCTGACTGGCATTTCTAAGGGCACTTTCCTTTTGCCAGAATATACAAATGTGTTGGTGACCAACGAACTCCTAAAACTTCTTATGTAGTGATCATCATGTCATCACGTTTATTCGTGAAATTTCAAACACCTCCCTTATTCCTTGAAGGGAACGAAACACCCACATAAAGATCATTTGCAACTATGTACTTACCTCATTGTATTTCTCTCTACAGATTCGCTCAGACCTAACCTTGGTTTTCTTTCTACCCCGTGGAGCGTGACGTGCAGTACTTTGGGTTCGTCACCGGACAACTATTCATGACACTCCTGTGCCATGTATTGATCACACAGAGGCGGTTTGTTGTGTCCCGGTGCCATGAGGCTGCATTGTACGCCCCCCCCCCCCCCCCGGATCCTCCCCCTTCCCCTGACCCTCCCCCCAGGTCGGTTCCATGCAGAGGGAATGTATTGCAGACCAGCTGATCGCCGCAGGGCGGCAGTGTCCGCGTTCATACGGCTGTTTGCGGCTTGACAACGGTGACAGGCCGGGCCGCGGCCCAGGCCACCGGCACTGATGTGATGTGGTTACGCTTTGACGACAAGTAATGGGTGACAGCGAGGTCGACATGGGCGGAACAAGGTCATCAGCGCCACGGACGGAGCGGCCGGACTGAGGCGATTTTGTTCTGGCGGTCACAAAATGAGGGAACATGTTAGAGAAGCTAAATATTTGGAATGAAAACTGTCGTCGTTCTATGCACATTATCAGATTTATGAAGAAAGTGTGAAGACATGATGAAGATGTGGTGATGCATGATGTGATAAAGAGCCTGTCATGCAGGTGAAAAATAGAAAAAGTCTAAGAGATTGTGTCACATTAGATGTTACTTCTGAGTTGATGCATGGCTCAGATGACATGGGCCGAAAGCCAACAGAAACTTAGTGGTATTGCACTTTGAACCATGGACTCCAACATCAGTCTTGAAAAGTATACTTTTAATATCCTTAATTCTATCCGGCTAGTGAGCCTAGATCGACATTTTTTCACGATGATCGAGCCAGAAATCATATGTCTGTCCAAAAACGATGGATGTGATGTGGATGTGCAACCTTTCCATTCATGCAATGGACTCCCATCTGTGCTACCATCGTAAATTTCCATTGCACTATCTGTTCCAGATATGGCAACGCATAATACGGTACCCATTGCATTGATGGAACACTGTAATCATTTTTTACAGAATTCGTTCCTCGATAGGTGCGCGTCTGTCTCCAACATGGGATTCCTCCCAGATTCATTCCGCTGGCTATTTCGCAGGGCGTTTTCGGACTATGATTGCCTAGCTCTCACTCGCCTCTGGATATGTTTCAGTTGGAATTTATCGTCCGGTGCTGTTTCCAATTTCCAGCATGATTGATGTGGGCCCGCAAACGTGCCCTCTTTAAGAGAATAACCGAGAATTCTGAGAATTATACTGCATCTGAATTATATTCGTGTAAGTTATCATGTGGTCTATTTCACGTTTCTATCTGCATGATAATTCATTGCGAGTGACTAGTGAGGCCCTGAGGATCCCAAACTGTACTCAGTTACCTTGTTTTCATTCATGTGCTCTGTTCATGTGAAAGAATCAGCATTGAATTGTGCTTTCTTTTTCACCATAGGTACTACATATTCGTCGTTCGATGACCTATGAAGTATGCTCACTCGGAATGAAGGTACTTTCCTGAAATTAGCACTGTTTCAACAACTCTAACCACAACTTTCCCTCGGCTTTATCATTACGTATTCACTGTCTTTTCCCACAGGTGTTCTACCTTCTACCCCTCCCGCAAGAAGCACCTGGCGGTCGGTTGGCAGCCCCCCCCCCCCCTCCCCCAGGACAGGTCTTCCCGCACTCCCCGGATAGCTCCTAACAAGAAGTGGCGTCTCTCTCGACCGCCATTAGGGCGCTGGCTAACTGAGATTGGCAGGGTGACATCCGAGTGGTGTGGGGCGCGACATGGACACGGGGGACGCAGACATAGACACGGGAGAGAGAGAGAGAGAGAGAGAGAGAGAGAGAGAGAGAGAGAGAGAGAGAGAGAGAGAGAGAGAGAGAGAGAGAGAGAGAGAGAGAGAGAGAGAGAGAGAGAGAGAGAGAGAGAGAGAGAGAGAGAGAGAGAGAGAGAGAGACGGAAACCGCAGCGTTGTGGGGCGCGACATGGACACGGGGGACGCAGACACGGACACGGGAGAGACAGACACGCGAGCGCACGGTTCGTCGGAAGGTCATCTCAGGCTCAAAAGAAACGGTATATACCATTTGAAAGCTGACAGTGAGCTGAATCCAAAAATGTATTTTTTATCAAAATCGATCGATGGCCTTTTTTGAAAATTGCGTTTTTGTAAAAACTTAATAATCTTTTATTCAGCGGGCTGTCCCGGACATTCTTGAAAACATAAACATGTATTTTTGAGTTCCAGTGAAAGCTGAACGCCAAAAGAACAATATTTAGCGAAGCAATATTTCCAAACATTAATATGCGTCTCCCACAGCCGACAATAAGGCGCAATCACACATCTCAGTGTCACGATGGACCAAAGTCAGCCACACAGAAGCGTGAAATGACCCTTATCGACTCGCAGACCCGGCGCTCTCGGCCCGCCTGACCGGCCACGGAAAGAACGTTCGGCTTTCGTTCTACTAAACAATTGTAATATTTGCCACTTTAACTGTCCACATCGCTATTAAAGTTACTCAGGATACCTGTGAAGAAAATTCATTGTTCTGCTTGATTTACAACATGCTTTAATTTACATTTTTCTTATACATGTTTTGTTCCATCCAGCTGCGATCAGAGCCCGCGCAGGGGAAGTGAGCGGGGTTTCACTGTCAGAGGCTGTACTGGTGACAGCTGCTCGGCCGTGCGACCGGTCAAAGGTTACCCTGCCCCGCCGGGCGCTACCCCCACTCCACCCGACCTGAGGCCGGTGCAGCCTCTGACATTTCAGCGCGGCCAATTTTCCTTATATGGGCATGATACCAAGCTCAATTGAGCAAAGTAGACATGAACAGATGCGAATTAATGCATGATGTGAAGACGACAGAACAATGAATTTTCTTCACAGGTATCCTGAATAGCTTTAATAGCGATGTGGACAGTTAAACTGACAACTTTGACATTTGTTTAGTAGAACGAGAGCCGAACGCTCTTTCCGTGGCCGGTCAGGCGGGCCGAGAGCGCCGGGTCTGCGAGTCGATAAGGGTCATTTCACGCTTATGTGTGGCTGACTTTGGTCCATCGTGACACTGAGCTGTGTGATTGCGCCTTATTTTCGGCTGTGGGAGACGCATATTAATGTTTGGAAATATTGCTTCGCTAAATATTGTTCTTTTGGCGTTCAGCTTTCACTGGAACTCAAAAATACATGTTTATGTTTTCAAGAATGTCCGGGACAGCCCGTTGAATAAAAGATTATTAAGTTTTTACAAAAACGCAATTTTCAAAAAAGGCCATCGATCGATTTTGATAAAAAATACATTTTTGGATTCAGCTCACCGTAAGCTTTCGAATGGTATACATCGTTTCTTTTGAGCCTGAGATGACCTTCCGACGAACCGTGAGCGGTGTGGGGCGGGACAATGATACGAGGGACGTAGACACCGCAGCGGTGTGGCGCGGGACGTGGACATGAGGGAGACAGATACTCGCATCAGCGCACAGCAGTAGCGCACAGCACAGATGATTGAGTCAGCGACCTGCAGGCTGCTGGTAAAACAATACGCCAGAGAAATCAGTACTGGAAATCTAGACAATATGTTTTATGAACAGAGCCATGGAAAAAGCTGTTGATGTTTTTTCATAACATGTTTGTTTTATACAACGTCCAATGAACAGGTTTGTGAATTGGCTGTACGCTTAGCAAATGGAGTTGTTCATCTTAACGATTGAACCCTGTCACAACCGGCAATTCGATCGCGCAGCCATTACAGCTGACAAAGTGCACGGCAGCCCGGAATCCACCGTTTTACGAGCTGTCGATCGATCCGACATTCTGTGAGTCTATCGATTCACCAAATCGACTCGGTACGGATAATTCCGGACATCACTGGAAGGGCATGCTGAAACCAAACGCCGTTCCAGCCCCAGCAGGTATTCGCTACTTAGCTGCGGCCACAACCAATCACAGCGTTGGTATACGGAAGGAGGCTTCCCCCACCGGCGAGGGTTATCGTTAGGTCGATTCCGATCAGCGACAGGGCTGTGATAACGGGAATTGCACCCGACTCGGTTGGTCGACGCCGTGTTTTATTCATGGTGCCGATGTCGGGAATTTGTAAAGGCAAGTGCTTCCCTCATGAGTCAGAGATCGACAGGAAATAGGGAAGATTAAAATTGATTGACGACAGACTTTGAAATATCGGACATCTTGAGATCTGCAAAAGGGAAAGGAATAACTTGTTGGGCGCGAAGGGCTTCATTCAGCCTTCAGGTCATGCGGCGAGATTTTGTTTGTATGTTATTTGTTGAACAACGCGATTTTGGTTGCATGCTCACTTTTTGCATGATTTAGCAAAAAGTGATCAGCTTAGGGGCTGAAACAAGACTAAGAAAAGGCCATGACCGATCGTATTTCTGTTGCGCCTCTAAACTGCCGGGAATCCCACTGCATTAGTATGAGGCTGGTCTCTGCAAATCAATACAATCACGAACCGGTGTACTTTAAGACAGATGGCTAACCCATGCCACTCCAGCTGCAACATTTGCTCCCATCTCGGGGAGAGGCGGCACACCCCAAATGGCGGCAGTTTCCGGCCCGCAGCTGTCCCGCAGGGGGAGGTCCCGATTTAGACAGCCCTCTGTCAGATCACCCGGGCGTGACGACTCTGCAGGAAGGCGGCCACTGCAGCGACTCAGTCAGCCCAGTCTCTCCCCCGCTGAGAGTCCGGGGACGGGACGTCGGCGACCCACTTCAGGGCTGAATCTGCCGCGATTGGAGGGGAACCCATCACGGCGGGGCTCGTAACTACCCTGTTAAACATCGGCTAACCGTGTTGGTGCATGCGGTGAGCCGTTCGATCGTTAGTAATATCAGCGTCGTAACTGTTCGATGTCGCGAACTGGGCGGAACCCGTTAAACCAAACGAGATGGGCTAAAACAAGTCATGATCATCCTGGAACCCATTTCACCATTTGCACAAAAAGATGTGATAAATTTTGCCATTTTGAGCTTTGCGTTATTTTTGTATAATTTATGAGCCTGTGGCTTACGTAAGCTCAATAAAGCCTGAATTCAAATTCGGTTAAGGTGATAAGGTCAACCGATCAAACTGCATTCATTCAAGGTTAATCTGAGCCTTTCATTGGGTGCACCCAATGCCCTCCAGCGTCATTCGTGTCCAATTATAATCCGGTCATAAGGCAGCGACGACGTAACCACCGCTGCGTTCACCCGTGCGGCCGGCCAGTGGCGTCACAGGTCACACGGTCTGTCCACTGACGCCGGGCGATGCCGCACTAAATCAGAGGGCTGTCCAACTCGCGTGCGCCTACCGGGTCTCTAGGGGCGCGTCCCTTGTGGTGTCCCTTATGGCAATCCCTGCTTTCCCTTGTTCAGCTTGACGACGGTGGAATAGGGAGGAGGGGGCGGGGAGAGTTGGGTGGTGTTATTCCAGGAAACTGATACTGCAGAGGGGAAGTCGTATATCCGCTCCCCGCGACTTGTTTGCTTCTGTTTATTGTGCAACTTTACCTTATACATAGTGTCACACGTAGCGTTAATTGGTTTCAGGAGGTAAACAAGAAATTGTAAAAAATAAATGAGAGGTTGTGAAATTCCACAGAACGTAGCGTATAGCAGCTATTGGAAAAGGATGTGTAGGTATTATGTAACGTGCAATCATAGCCTTCATTTCAGTGCCTGTCCTGTTACCTTAGGTACCACTTATTCACAACTTAGGAAAAGGCGCCCACTATACTCTCCCTCCACTCTAGCTCATATAGTCTCCACATCTTACATCCATCCTCCCTCTTCACCTCTTCCCCTTGCTCTGGTCTCCGTCACCTTCTCATTTCACGGCGCACAAAGGAGGCATTTTACCAGTCCCGGCTCGGCCGTAAAGTGAAATGACACCGTGACCGGTCAGTTGGTGACTCTCTGGGGACGCCCTATGGGTCCGTCCAGTCCCGTACGGCGTCATTTCGGTCCAGACTCCACCGCCGCCATCGGCCGCGGTCTGCCTTGTCGCTCAGTTGGTTTTAGTATCGTGGCTAGCCAATCATGACGTATTTATGGGTGGTTTGGTGGCAGGGCGAGGCTATAGGCGGCGCTCATCAGATGCAGGGGAGGGAGGGAGGAGGGGGTTAGTAGCGAGGCTGTGAGGTGCGGTAGGGTGGTCGTGATGTGATGTTACAAAATGGTATTGCCAGTTGCCGTCCTAAAATGAGGAAAACCATAACATAGGTTCCAAGCCGATCAGGCTCGGAATGCGTCGTATGCATTGCTATCTAAGTAGACTTTGAGTGGATCAGAGTTTGTGTCGGTTCACACACCTTTTAAAGTTTTGAGGAACGGCTTTCCATGCATCTCAGACCCTTCCAGGCAGCTTTCGGTAAAGGAACCTCTTTTACCAATTCTAGCTGCGGAGTTCATAAATGTCATATGTCCTCTAATCAGCCGGATCATAAAATAGCTTTATATTTCGTGGGACGGTGGTGCCATTATCGATAGCACCGTCGGAATATTCTTGGAACGATGTTGGCGAGGAATGGCGAGTCACGCGAGCCCAATGTCACTGTGCCGGACATAACTTGTGTGAATGCGTGTTAGCACTGAGTAAACACAGATATTTGTCTGGGTGAGGCGCGCCTGCATACGTTGACGGGCTCAGTGAGCGCCTACACAGTACACACACGTCATATAAACACTTAAAGCAGGCACACAAGCAGTTCTATTCACAAGGCAGTATAAGGACTCCCAGCAAGGGAGGGAAGGGAACCTCCTCGGTAAATGAAGGAGTTGAAGTGAGGCGGCGAATGTGGATCGACATCTACATATATGTACTTATAGCAAAGCTGTTGCAATAGGTTTTCCTTCCAAAACGCTAAATTTTGAATGATGCGTATGCTAAACGTAGGAAGAGTTATAGTGTGTCATTCACTTCTGCTTTGAGTAGAGAATAGGTTATGTTTGTATTATTCATGCACGGTGCATTTTTAACGCTTATGAATGTATTATGCGACAGGTACGACTTCCCAGAAGTGCTTACCGTTATCATATTCGCTACAACAACGTTAACATTAACGAGACAACCCCAGTGTGCCATTCTATGTCATACTCGGAACAGATAAAATGCCACTGAAAATTATATAAGTCTTTCGCTATGTGTGATTGATTATTCAAATGTTTTCAACGCATCGTTACCACTTAACCTCAGCAACTATGCGGGCCACATTGCATCATTCACGGTCGAATACCAGCCATGTGGCGTCCACGTGCCTGTGTCACGAGCCACGTGTCAGCGCCACAGCCCTCCCTCAGTGCCAGCGCAGCCTCCCGGCCCGATATCTCAGCATTGGCACACCATTCGCCGTAGTTTGCCGCATCTGCTGACTGCTTTGGTCAACTGCCGCGGGCTAGCTCGCGCGGAGGCGAGCAGACCTTTCCAGACAGCCCGCAGTTGGCAGACATCTCACCTGACCTTCTCTCGGCCGCCGGCCGATGCAGCCGCTGTACAGAGTCCTCTCAGTCGCCCAGCGCTCGGACTGAGTCTCACGCCGCTCCAACACCACCTCGGACCGCCTCCCTTCGCTGTCCGCCCGCCCGTCCGCCCTTCCGCCGCGCCGGTCCGCCGCCTCACACCGCGCCGAGCCGCACCCGTTCCTCCGCCACCGCCGAGTCGGCACTGGCCGGCGTCGGAGCCGACGGAGCCGCGTCGAGACCGACGAGGCGGCCGACGGAGCGCGCTGCTCAGGTAGCTGTCGCCCCGTGACGCGTGCCAATCGCAACACAACGCTCTCGCTCTCGCGGTCGGCGGCGCGGCGCGGCGGAGAGCGGCCGAGTCGGGTCTGCCTGCTCCCTCAGCCCCGCCGCCGCGGGGGAGGCTGCCTGCGGAAAAAGGCCGCGCGCCGCGCGCCGGCGCTGTTTTCTGACCAAATACACGGCGGCGGAGGGCTGCAGGCGCTGTGGAGAGTGGCCTGGGTCCGCAATGGAGGGCCGCCTGCCCTGAGGCAGCTCTCAGCCCTCCCCGGCTGACCGGCGGCTGTCTGGCGCGCCTCAGATCGGGTCAGTGAGTCAGAGAGATGAGGCACCGCTCCGACCACAGCCCTGGCTCCAGTTGAAGCTGGGTCGGCTCAATACATTGACGGTATCTTCAAGGCCAGGCGCAACTCTTGACGACGAATCATCGAGCTGCTCCAAATAGGAGCTTGATATGCTAATTTACGTTGTGACGTATTTTGGTCCGGGCGTAATTTTATGATTTGCCTTCCTTTTTGGATTTTCCTATATTTCCTCATTTCTTTCGGAACTAGCTCGTTATTTTTGAACAGTTAATGACCTGCTAGAAAAGTCGCTCAAAGTATCACATTATAGCAATTCTTTGGTAATGACTGCGCCATGTGTTACGCGGGCGCATGCGGTACGCCCTCGGATCATGCTTGGTCGACAATCCGTGGAGGATTTATTGCGCCCCGTCTGATTGATGAGGGAAATAAAACTGACGTGCCACCACCGAGGCTTCACATGCTGAGGCCCGCACTCAGGAGACACTGAAAAATGATGACGTCCTCCGTGGTAAAATATTGGATGCTGCTGCCCTTCGAGAAGAAAGACGCGACAACTCGCCACATCATCGCTAGAATTTCCGTGCAGTGCAAGACTGCGTATGATGGATTAGCTACCAATCAATTCAAGTTCAATTTATTCCAAGCGCCAACTAGTTTTCAGGGATTCACACACATTTGAACGGCTGCGACAATACCATTTTCGTCCACGTCTTCTTCCACATGTGAGCAAATCCGTTGACATCTTTGTTTTCCTGATGGGTCTTTCCTACTGTGTTCGCTGTGCACACTCACTGCCTCTACCACTTTCACTTCCGAATTGTCCTGCGACTATGTCACTCTCACCCATCATGCCTACGTCTTACTCCGTAGTATCCGCTGAGATTGTGACGATACGGTGTCACTGGCGACGTTCAGTCCGCCCGTGAAGGACCGTGGACTCCACCGGTCGGCCTGTGACGGGCGTCTGGCGTGTCCCGTGCCGTAGCTGCCAGTGCCAGGGGTCGTATTTCACCCTGAGCTCCGCCAGATGGGACCTGCAGGTCACTCATACACAAAGGACCGACTCTGACAGTCCGTGATATCGCAGCTTCTGAAGCCTGCCTTCTATAGTAGAGTCTGACTTGAAATGGCCACCAGGCGTAATTTCGTCCTACGTTGAAGACGGTGGGTTTGCTGTATGTCTTCTTAAAAACGTTGTTTGATAAGAAAGTTGCGGCAAAGGCATGCACGCTGATTGTTTTACCAGATAACAAAGAATTCCAGAGCTGTGGCAAAAACAAACCGTGTGTCCGCCGGAATCCTTTACACTGACATCTGGTAAACAATTATCAGCGACAGGTGTCCCTCGGTTTTCTACTCACCATCGTTAACCTTTCGTGGAGAGGTGGGCGGTACTTACCATTTCCTCTCTGTCTGTCTGAAGGCAGGAGGAGTGCTGTTTCCTGTCTGTCTTCACCGCAGTCGCTTTGTTTTTCCGCGGATAACCAGAGGTACGGCTGGTTTTTCTCTGTGGCTACGACCGTCTCTTATATCAGTAATGAAAGACGAGGATATTTTCAGCTCTTGAGTTGAAGATCAGAATGGAAATGCGAGGCAACTGATAATTTTGGACGATAAATGGGCGGTTTGTTGCGATTAAATTGATTTCAGCTACATCTTAGGGTGGATACACTACTTAACGTAAAATTGTTGAATTTTGTTTGTTTTTCTTTCTTGGCCGAGGCGATACAATGGGAGTGCGCAAATATGTGAATGCAGTTGTGTATGTAGTGTCAAAAAGAGGAAGAGAGAGAGAGAGAGAGAGAGAGAGAGAGAGAGAGAGAGAGAGAGAGAGAGAGAGAGAGAGAGAGAGAGAGAGAGAGAGAGAGAGAGAGAGAGAGTGCGAGAGGAGTGCGTCGCGGTTGGGCCGCTCTGTAAAAAGCCCTGTACAAATCGCCGGGGACGCGCGGCCGTCCCGGCTGTCTGGGAGGATCCGGGCGCTGTTTTTGCTGCGGCTCCTTCCGGGTCGGTTCCGGACCCGGACAGGTATTAGCTCCGTACCGGGCACCGTTCCGCCGCGGTGCGGGGCAGGGGCGGCGGCGGGGTGCATTTGTTTTGGCACCGTGGTCGGCATGGAACAACTGGTCCCTGACGGGCCCGCGGCGCGAGCGAACGGGCCGGCACAGCGGGCCGGGCTTCTGAAGGTGACTGAGAGACGCCCCACCTGCCATGGACGTTCCCGAATGAAATATCGGGAGAGATACGGAAAACAAACCTGTTTGGCAATGCCAACCTCTGTGAAAGGTTGTCTGATGCGGTTATCTATGAGTATTAGTAACGGCTGCAGCTCATAAAGCATGTTTCAGACCCATATGGCAAAAGAGCCATTGAGTCAATTTTAAGACTGTAGCCCGAAAAATAAATGCTTTAGTTGTATCGGGATCTTCTCTGATTTAAGACTGTAGCCCGAAAAATAAATGCTTTAGTTGTATCGGGATCTTCTCTGATAGCATTTTAATCATCTTTGGGCATTTTTTAGGATAATGCGCCAATATGCTCTCGTGCAACCATGTTTCTAAACAAAAAGTGCACGTCATAGATTAACAATACGCATTACGCAAGACAAACTGAACGGCCACAAGTACTTCAAAACGTTTATCTAAAAAAGTCACACACTTGATAGGGTGAAATAAGTTTATTTTATTTGAAGGCAACACACTTTTCAGAAAACAATTAATTGCCTCAATAGCGCGCGATCAACACAAACCCCGAATAATTAAATACGCCCACACAATCTGATAGCACTCATACGAGTACATGTACTTTTCACATGCGCACTAACTAACCGTAAGGTTCACCATGTAACACCGGTTTCGTCATGTGTTTACACAGCTCGTTCAGCCGAGAGCAGCGACGGAGCAGCTCTGACTCACTTAGCCGTTTGCCAGGTAGGTGATGCTACATTTATGCCCCAGTGGGATCCTCCAGAAATAATACCAGCAGCATAAACAGTCCGCATTGCGGCCGCCAGGAGTCTCGGGGCCGGCTTTATGGGCTGGTGGGTCCAGCGGCCGGATACGCGGCTCCACGAGACTCTTAGAAGGTCGGCCGAGACCTCAGCTTTGAAACCGTCATCCTGAATATCACCTCTAAAAGCAACGAGAGATAAGGCTTATTGCAGAAATATGTGTAGACTTTGGCCTGGGGTACTTATTTCAGTAAACAGGGAAATAAGAAAAACACACGTTTTGATAAACAATTTAACCCTCGCCCATGTAGGGGGGGGGGTTGGTGCAAGCCCCCCCCTGAGGTTTTTCAAAAATAGTGCAAAAACGGCGGCGCGCAGCGCCGCCAAATTTTGGGTACCTTATGGGGCAAACCTTGCGCATCTTTTGATAAAAAAAATTGACCGGGTCATGTCAGGTCACGGAGTTATGACGTCACAAAGGGAACAGCCTCCGGCCGGATTTTCACAAACTGAGTGCCAACGCCCGAGGTTTCCTGCCGGTGGTACGGACATCGGTTGATGGATCGTGATGAAACTTCCCATGCATGTTGGGGCAAGTATTGGCTATCATATGGTATAAGAAACTTGACCGGGTCAGGTCAGGTCACGGAGCTATGACGTCACAAGAGGAACAGCGTCCGGTACTATTTTTGAAAAGCGCCCGAACCACTATTTTGCTAATTCTTGTCACCTCAATGGGAATATGCAGCAATATTAGCTTCTATAGGGAGCAAATGGACCTTCCAAATCCAAAAATACAATCAGATTTCAAAAATTTAAATTTTGATTTTTCGAATTTCTGCCGCCGACTGTGACCTTGCCGACTTCCGGCGCTCCCAACGCGCCATTTTTAGAGCTAGGGAAACGAAATACATACCAAACGATAGAAAATTGATCAAGGAACACGATAGTGAAGGTTTCAAGTCGATATCTCCAACCGTTTTGCCGCAATCGCCGCGAAAAGTTGAAAAAAGTCTATTTTTCCGAAAATTTGACCTTTGACCGGTCAAAAGTAGGTCAAATGTTGACCTAGGACCAAAAAATATACCACCAATCGCGAGATCTCGTTGAGAGCAATCCGTTGGTTTTTTCCGCTAAGCTCTACGACGCTCCGTTTTCAAACGCCAAGGGGGGGGTCGCACCAACCCCCCCCCCCCCCTGCATGGGCGAAGGTGGCAGATCGCCGTTTAAGGGCGAGGGTTAACTCGTTCTTTGTTAAATGTATTCATTTATAAAGGGACATGCCAAGAGATATACTCTATTAACAGTATTTTGCGCATATTTGAAAAAAAACTATTCGTACACTATACAGCTGCCCTGAAAGTCTGGTAAGAATCGAAGAACTAGCAAATAATGCCGCTATGAAGTATCTTCCAAATAATTGGCATGGGATGAAGCACAAACAGTTAATAAAGTAACGAAACTTAGGTTTCATGGCTCCCATACCGAATTCCTCAAAGATCGACAAAAATAAACATGCGTGATCAATTTTCAAAGAAAAATGCCATTTCAGACTCTTCAGAGGTACCTACCCAACGACCCCGCCACACGTCCATTGCACAAAAAAGAGCACGCTTCACATACGATCAGCACCCGTCACAATTTTTTACGGAAATTCCATCACTCTGCTTGAACGCTCAGTCAATCGCACATCTCACAACACTGAATCGTTCTGCACATATCTTTCAGCTGCAATTTTCGCTCGCAAAATGTGAAAAAGTGCTATTTCTGTTCTATTCAGCCAGAGAAAGTCACTTGCTTGTCGACTCAAAATTAAGATATATCATAGATTCCCCCCGTCATTGATGTCATCCCGCCACTCGCACACCGCTGCCGGCCTGCACCGCCTTGTGGTGTCGATGGTTCATCAGCTGCCTGCCGTGCTGTTGGTCTCACCATCCGTTTCGCCGTCCTTCTGTGAGCACACAGAAACGCCATGTGAACGAGAAAATAGGTAACGACAATTACAGCACACGTTTAGCATCTAGCGAGCGAAGGCCACATAACGGCTACGTTATTTCAACAATTAATGTAACTCTCGGATTTGTCGCTTTAATCTCGTTCCTCATCCTGTTAATCAATTAATTTCTCGCTAGCTCGGGTACTGACTTTTCCTCATAGAAATATCTTGATACTCCTGGTAATTTGGGGTATATTTCCCCCCATTTTTCTCACCTGATGGTTACCGTTTCCGGCATCTGTGTCTCGGCTGTCCTGCTCTGAATCATCCGTGGTATTGCCGTTGGTCCGGCACTGATGTTCACCTGTGTTTGAGTCCTGACAAATATGAATTTTCAGAGGTTATTAGAATGAATTCGCTGCTAAGAGCTAATCAGCATATAACATTCGCTTTAGCTTACATGGATCGCAAAATTTATTATCTCTTACCTTTCCATTTTGATCTAACAAACATTTAATGGCAAAGAGACATCGACAAACAGTTCAAATATGGGTGAGTGACAATGTATTGTCGCATCAATGAGTTTCGTGACTTTATGACCGTCACTGGAAAATGAGAAACATCGACTGATCATACCATTGTGAACATTCTTAGCGTATTCCAATAACTCATACAGGCTACCCCCATTAGAAACACGTTTACGGCAGTCCTGAAGTGCATTTTGCACAAGGCCTTGAGCGGTTGGCGCCAGTGGACAAACAAGCCGACAGAATGCCGAGCCATTACGCAGGTAAATGTGTTTGTCATCGTATTTCATCTTCAGGCCCAAAGGTCCCGGCGACAAATGCAATATAGAAGACATTGCCATTTGTAAGTAGGTAGTTGGGTATCTATACCTACGGGTACCTAATGCCCGAAGCATCTAATAGGCAGGTGCAAAATTTTGAGAATGGTAATTGGTGGGACTGGCAGATCCTCAGGTTAGCTGATACCTGGTCGGACCTCAACGATTGCAGGATTGGAATTGATCTGATATACACCAACCTTATATTTGATATTTTTACAGTGCATGGTAGTTAAAATTTATGGGTATGTACTACAAATGACCTACCGAACTGGTCAGAGCAATGATCATCAGTTATCGAGGCTGCTTGGCTACCGTGGCCGCACGCAGGCTCGTCCATCCATTTCCAATGAACCGAGCAAACGGCTGGGGCTGCTTGATAGGCATTCAAGCGGAAGATGGCTGGACGTCATAAATTGCACCTAAACCGAGAAGTGTAGTTCGATGTTCACAGTAAATTTCCAGTTGTATGGTGGCGGAATGAACATTGAGTGCAGACGACTAGAATTCATTTAAATGTGTGGATAAAGAAAAAATATATATCACTAATCGTCTTAAGTCGAATTGTAGGTGGGAGATTAAAGTGAACCAAATTCAATATTTGCTTCCCTTACAAACCCTAGAGTCAATGTATTTTATTTCATTCATTGGCATCGAATGATATTGGTGCCTACTACCTTGTAGTTTTAGCGTGAATCGATCAGGCATGAAGGTCGGTTATTACCTCATCGTTTCCGAGTTTGTAGATCTCCACCGAGTGCGTGGTCTGGAAGTGTTCCAGCAGCAGCCAAGCGGTCAGGAACGGTTCGGTGCAGAGTCCACAGAGCAGAGCCGAGCTGGCCTCGTCCGGCGCCGCTGCAACGGAACAGAGACCGGCTCCGTGCGGGGGTGCAGATAAATATTGGGCGGTGGGGTCAGTGCAAGGGTTCAATGTTATGGCTAGTCATGAATCATGATGCGTTCAGCACACTCATCCTATCCTGAGATCAGTCCACATTAGTTAATCTTTTTGGGTAATCTTAATAAGAGCACGATGTTTGTTATCTGCAATCACCAAAAAAATATTTGAGTCGTAAAAAGATAAATTTCACCAAACAATGCATCTACCCGCTGCGTGCCATTTTAGGGCAGCAAAAGACGGCGACTCACTGGGCGTCTGATGGGTCTCGTGGCTGCACTTGCAGGCGAACCGGAGCTTGCAGTAGTCCCGCTTATGGTGAAGCAGGTCGGAGAGCGAGCGGAACATTTCTCGGCAGTTTCCGCAGATCAGAATGTCGGGACCGGTGCCTGCGTCAGGGCAGGGCGAGAACAGATTAGTTCAGCAATGAAACACATTAGGACGAGATGTGTGAAAAAGCGCATAAGACTGCCAATGCTGGTCTGCTATGAATTTCGGATTTTCGGTAATTGAATTCAAAATATGAGGCTTTGTGGGTCAATTGTATAACATTCGTTAGTCTGCGTTCTTTTTTTTTTGTCTAAAGAATGCTTTTTTAAGAATCGTAACGGAAGTCAAGAAATGAGGCGTTCAGCTCAGTGCAAGACAATGACCATAGAGCAGTGGGAAATGCTCAATTTACAACAAAACCACTCACAGTAAGTTTTCAGCTCGTCCAGGCATACATTGCCCTGCGGCTTCCTGGCCGGCGGTGTGGAGGGCGACTTGGCAATGACTGTTCTCTGGGTGGGAATCGCAGCTCCCTGAGGCGGCACCATCACCCGGGCGCGCTTCATGGGCGGTGAGGCGGCCGCCAGCCGCACTGCCGCCGCGGCCGTGAACGGGTTAGCCGCCGCCGCCGCGTAGTACCTGTCGGACACCGGCCGGCGCCGTCATATTCGATCGGAGCCGCGGCAGCGCGCCGGTGACGTCCTGTTGGTGGGGCGACCTCACCGGTCCCGCGGATGGGAGGGCGTGTCATCGACGCCGGCGCGCCGTCGGTATGTCGGTCCCGTATGACCTGTCGCTTACCAACGACCACAATCTGCGTGATTAAACGAGCGGCCCGCGGCGGTGACAGCCCGGTCCCGGCGGTCTCTGAGGGGGAGGGGGGGGGCGCCAAGGGACGGCCGGCTCTGACGGACGCGAGGTGCCGGTCTCCCAGGCACCGAAATACGACGGCCGCGGCCGAAATAGCCGTCCATAAGTCCGGCCTTGGCTCCGGGCGCCGGCCGAGACAGAGGCTGGTGACACCGCTGAGCTGACGTCAGACAGCTACTGAGGTCAGCAGTGGCGCTGATGTAACACATCACAGCGGCTGCACGGTGCGTGGGGGTTATTCGGTCTACGGCAGTAGTTAGTACGACATGCCAGTTTTCCCCACCCTGCCTACAGTGAGTAAAATTAGTTAGCAAAAATTTACATTTGTCAAAACTTGAGTGCATACCCATAAACCTACATTGCAATGAAACATACTGCAATATTTACAAAATAATCATCATTAGCAGCCTTGTGTTGTTTGATCATATTTTTGGCCTTCGTGCTGTACAATCCGGCAATCTACCTGCCAGGTCAATTCGTCGGCCGTCAATAGTACGGTTTACCAGTTACTCGTTACTAGCCGAATGGACCAAGCCATGCGGTACAGTATCACCGCAGGCGTCGACCAGCAGTGACATCTAGCGGCAGAACTATCGGCTGACTGCGACAATGCGGTCCATGCAGCTTCTGCAGTACCTATGCAGATGCATTTATGACATGGTGCCTATTGCTTGCAACGGAGACTTTAAGATACCTTGATATCAAGATCCAGGCATCGTGTCAAACGCATTCATCCTGATTCCAGATATTATTATCAAGAGCCGAGTGATGATCTGGATAGCTATGATCATCTGAACATTTTTCACCAAACTCGAATGCATAAGATCGTTTTAATTAGCCTATCGTTTCAATTTCGTCTTTGTTCAGACTTGCCGAATGTTTTCCATTGGCTGTCTCAGGATGCAGCTGACATTCAGTTGCGGTGCTGGTATTTTTTTCCGAGTAGGTTTTAGTTGGTATCGGTTTTCAAATTTTCGGAAATTAACAATCAATAAATGTAAACCTCTAATACTTTTCTTAGAAAGATTCCATGACAGAAACAAATATTACTTGTCACAGTGTCGTTACTTCATGGAAAGCCTGGACAGTATCAATATGATATGGCCTAACTCACTCAGAAGGTGGGTATCTCCCCGGCCGTCGACCAGTGGCACCTGATACTCACGCGGACAGATCAGGGTAGTAGGACATGTCGCCGAATCGAGCAGGTCTCCTCACTGACACTCAGACGTCTTCCCTCGGCCAGTCGGCTGGCTGCACTGAACCCCCGCGGCCTATTTTCGATTGTCGGCGCCGACGACGGCACGCCAGCTGACTCGGCGGACGGCCGACGCGACCGTGACGCCGCCAGCCGGGCGCGACGGCAAACTGTGCCGATCGTCGTCCGAATTTTAACAGCACCTCCTTAAACCAAGGAAAGTTCGATCGACAGTTTTTCATCGTTAATTAGGACATCAAAGAACCTCACTGAGCACGGTAGTTTCTGGTAATCATGAGTGGTTAGGATGTTGGGTTAGAAATTTACTTCGAAATGGCTCAAAGTGAGCAGCAGTTTCAATCACAGAGCATGGTATCATGTTCTGCGCAGCTAACTATTTTACATGTCGTACTCAAAGATCTATGCAAATATCTCTGGAAATTATTGACACTACGGTACCTGGCCAGCTGCCAGGACAAACGGGGCGAATAATATATCGCAGGCCCACCGGCATCGACGCCACCCCAATTGACCCTCCCACGCCACCTTTGCAGCCGTTGGCATGGCGTCCTTCTGGTCATACAAGCTAACCAATACCTACATATTTTCCAACCAAACATCGCCTGGCTGTCCAATGTCTTTAACATTATGAAGTGAGGTCGGTTCCTGTGAAAAGAATGACACACATGGACCAGTATCGACCTGTTTGAGGGCATGACTTTTGAAAGGGAACAATACGGTCGCACCAATATAAAGGTGTGTTCCATTTCGGGGATTGCCTACTGGCTGTGGCTCTTCATTTTGCTGGTGACCAGTGTGGGGTCCTCCACCTTCTGAGGTCCGCGTAGGACGGCTGCTATTGCCCTGTAGCTGCTAGTCTACTGGGGCGACTGCTAGCGTACTGAACCTGCTACTCTACAGCAGCTGCTAAGGTAAACTAGGACTATCTGTAGCTAGCTATCTGCAGCTGTTAGTCCGCTGAGGTGACTGCTATCTCTTTGCAGCGGCTGCGGTTAACTAAAACGGCTGCCGGGGTCCATTGAGTCGGCTGTTCGGACAGCTGCCGTGGACGACTACTATATGTAATCTTTTATTTACATTTTGTTGTGTACTGTAACAGCTGTTTGGTCTTCTGTTACAGCTGTTGTGGTCTCAGCTACGGTATCCCACAGCTGGTGAGGTCTATCACAGCGGCTGTTTCTACGGGCGCACAGTGGATGATGGCCGGCGTTCTGACCGGCGCACAGTGGACGATGGCCGGCGTTCTGACCGTCTGGCCGGCTCCGTGGCGGGTGTTGGCCGTTCTGACCGGTGTTCTGCCGGTCCGCGGCGCCCTCCGAGGCCGACCTCCCTACCAATACCGGCTCTGCAGCGGCCCGGCCCTCGCCGGGGCTCTGGTGGTCGCCATATTCACTGTGTATGCAGTCTCCTGGCTTACTCCTCGCAGCTTGGGCTTGCACAAACTGAATGAAATAGTATTGACGGTCGTCTTTGAACTAGTCATTTCCGGGAGTATGTGCGCCTCGGTGTGGATTCTGGCAATGCGTGGCAAGAAGGTTCCCGCTATGCTTGACAGGGTAGACGAACTCAGAAGAACTAATGGAATGAAGAGGGCTTTGCGCCCCCGCAAACGCATCCTTGTCCAACTGCAGATTGCTGTGGCCTTGACCGTGCAGATTGGTGCCATCGTCTGGAGGTGGACGTCTTACAAAAGCGGCTTCATTTGGGGCCAGGGATACAACTACGTGCCTCAATCTTTCAACGAGACATTCGTTGTCACAGTTTTGCTTTACAAGTGGTCACTGCTCTCGTTGTGTGTCCACCTGATGCATGAGCTGTCGGACGCTTTTGACGTCATTTCGTCCGACCTAGAGCGGGAGCTGGAGCCTCGACCGGCCGTGCGCTGCACCAAGCCGACTACGCCCGATCGTAGCGATGTGCCTTCGTCTCTGGCCGGTCGACCTTCGGCACTAGTCCGAGTTCTGTCCCTTTCTGCGAACTCAGCCCTCGGAGCATCGCCCGCCGCCGCCCGGGTGGACATCCTGGTCCACATCAGAGAGCGCTACTTGGCCGCCGCTGACGCCACGGCCGCGTTCAGCGCCGTCTACGTGATGCCGGCCACCTGTATGCTGGTGTATGAAGTGGCGATCAGCGTGTACAAACTCTCCTCGATGAGCGCCGACGCCAGCGCTGGGCTGGCGATCCAACAGGCGATAGCCGGTGTGATGCTGATTGTGTTCGCCGCGCTGCTGTGCGCGCACGGCCGGCGGCTGGAGGAGGCGGCCGGTCGGCCGGCCGTGCTGCTGCTGCGCCGGCCCCCCACCGGCCCGGAGAGCGAGGCAGAGGCGGCGCGGCTGCGCGCCCTGGTCGAGGGACTGCGCCCGGCCGCCGCCGCCGGGGCGGTCCGAGTGAACAGCACCTTCCTGGGCACGGTGGCGGTCAGCTTCGTCACCTACCTGGTCGTGCTGCTGCAAATGAGCTAGGACGACTTCGTCACCTACCTGGTCGTGCTGCTGCAAATGAGCTGAAGATGACACAACTCAACTTATTAGCTTGCACGCTACGTTACCTACTGTTCTTCATAATGGCTATGTTTTTTTTGCCTTTTCACTGCGCCGCACGCGCTGTTTTCATGGCATGAAAAGATGTGTTTGTGCATAAGATGCAATACAAATTATAGTCATAATGGTACAACAATTTATTTAGGATAACCCATCATTCCACTTCATCAATTATGGTAAGCTTCTATATGAACAGTTTAAGGGACCTCTCCATTCATACTTACTGGTCTTACTGGTCGAGCGGCAGCGTCGTAAGCCGGCGGAGGCCCAATAGTTGGCCCCAAGCAGCCTCTGCTCCTCCTAGCTGGAACACCCTGGTCAGCGCCGCTCGGGAGAGAGTACCAGTGGCCAGCTGACACATCGTGTGGGCAGCGCGGCCACGGGAGGTGGATTTCGCCACCCAACCCCGCTGCAGGCCTCTCTCGCTCATCCTCTTCTCCTCCCACGACCCGTCGTCGCGGCTGCGCAGCTGTCGATCCCGTATGATGAGTTGGATGTCCTGCGTCCCAAGCTCCAGGTAGTCGGAAGCAGAACCACTGCCAGCCAGGTGATCGGCTCTGTCGTTCAGTTGGACTCCGGCGTGCCCTGGGCAGTATACCCATACGACTTGTTGAGGGAGGTGGTGCCACTCCGGAGGAGCCGATCCGCTCTCTAGTTTGCGCAGGAGAGACTGAGAGTCGGTGCAGATGATGCACGCGGCTAGATCAGGGTGGGCGCTTCTGGCAAGATCCAGACCGCGGAAGATGGCCTCCAGCTCAGCCCTCATGCTAGAGAGGCGAAGGTACATGTATGCATATGCATAAACATATACATGTATGCTGTGGACCAGTCATCAGGCCAAAACGATAAATACCGATTAGGCTATGCTGTCGGAAAGCTAGCCTAGCCTGGCTGGTCTTTTCAATAGCCACCTTTGTACGGAGTGTTTGGAGGTCTTACAGCCATATTCAGGCACCAACTATCCTAAAAGGTCGTTCCTTTGATCGCTACGATCCATACAATCAATGTGACATGCGACGGAATGTTTGAACTTACCGCGAAGTGCACCTGAAGGCCTGACGCCTACAGACAATGCAAGGGCATTAGAGTGTAGGTATGCTTGCTGCCAACGAGCCTTTTAGCTAATAGCTGTGAAGCTCATGGATAGAAAACGTTCGTCGTTTCGTTTCTTAGTGAAAAAGTGTTCACCTTTCTTGTCACTATGCATAATCGCAATACGGAATTCAGTTTCAATGCTCTGAACAGTGAACAGTTAATATAAAAAAGTATAACCTACATTGGAGTTGAGGTTGAGGACTAAGTGATGGATGAATAGTCTATAATTGATGGGAGGTAGGATAAGCGCGAGAGGTTTCGGGCATAGCCTGCCTTTCCTTATATCGTCTACGCTAGAACGTATCATCCACTGTTTAAAATTGCAGAACTCATCCGGCAGGAGCAAAAGAGTTGATGGCTTAGACACTATAAATGAGTTTTTCGCCAGACTGACAGTTGCAAGAGATGCCTTTCGATTGATCCGTTTTATTTTATAGCGATTGTGTCGCGCGTGCCAGCTAACAATGCTCGAAACAGGGAAAACAAGTGGCTACGCATTTTGATGCATTTAGCATGAAGGATATTGCAACAAATAGCACGAGCAAAAGCACTTTGTCAGTGAACCGAAAGCAGATCGAGAGTGCCGAAAATCAGACCGAAAACAGCGCCTCACTGCGCTGCTATCCTGTTCCCTCCCGAGTCTTTATGGATATAAGATTTTCCTCACTCAAAGCTCGACAAAAAAACTCCTCCCAGCGGGTCTTCAGCGATTTTTTAGCGAAATATGCCTGCTATAGCCTAGTGAGTGATAATAGAGCGTGCATATAACCTACCAAAGCAATCATGCCTAAAACCAAGCAGGATGATCCCGTTGCGGGGCAGATCGAGCCCTCCTTTACCTGGGAGACACGAATACCGCACACGGTGGTGCTGATGCTCAAGTCCACGGAGGAAGACCTGATTCTAAAGGCCTGCCAATCGCTGTATAAGTTCGCCCACGACGGTGACCTGAACCAGACACTGCTGATCCAGTACGACATCCTGGCACTGCTGTTGGACCATCTGGAGAATCCGAACCGGAACGTGCGCCGTATGTCCGCGATGACGCTGAGCGAGCTTTCCGGCAACAACACGGTGCAGTCCGCGCTGGTCTCGGCTGAGAACGTGGTGCGGCTGGTGCGCGTGCTGCGCCAGGACGACGACTGTGTTGTGGATGAGGTGGCCAGCAGCGCACTGCTGCGACTAGCCTCTGACGCTGCCGGACGATCCATGCTGCTCTCCTGCGCCGCTGTCGACGCTCTGGTGAAGAGACTCACCTCACGCGACCCAGACGTGCTGAAGAACTGCTTGGACACGCTTCTCGTGCTGCTGGACAGCCCCGTGGCCGTGGAGTCGTTTGTCGACAGTCGCGGCGTTCCAAATGCGCTGGAGCTGCTCGCCAGCGAGTACCCGGTGCTGCAGACACTGGCGCTGGCCGCCCTCCGGAAGGCGATGCACTCGGCCGATGGACGCGCCCGCGTGAGGGAAGTCGGAGGACTGGAGAAGCTGCTCTCGCTGCTGGAGAGCGCTGCTCTTGAGGACCTTCACTCGAGCGCGGTGGCGGTGCTAGATGCCGCCATCGCCGACCCGGAGAACATCTTCGCCATCCATGAGACCGGAGGTCTGCAGAAGATTCTGACCTTTGTGCAGACCACCACCGTGTCGGACGTGCTCGAGCAGTGCGCGTTCCTTCACGCCAAGATGGCGGCGCACGCGGACGTGCGTGACATCTTCCACGAGCTGTCGGCAGAGCCGGTGATGGTGACCAGCCTGCTGGCCACCGGCCTCTCGGGTAGTCAGAACGGTGCCGCGCGCGCCATCGGCCACATGTGCCGCAAGCTGGAGTCGCAGGAGGAGCTGGTGCGCCTCGGCTCCGTCTCTATCCTGCTCGGCATGGTCTCCAGCCCAGAGACGTTCCAGTCCGCCGTGGTGGCTCTGGCGGCCGCCACTCGAAACCACCAACTCGCCTGTAGACAGATCTGTCTGGGTGATCACCTGGAGAGATTGGTGGACCGGCTTGGTATCCAGGATGAGGAGACCGTCTCGCATGTGGCGATGGTGCTGAGGAACATGTCTGAACAGGAGACGGTGCGACCGGTGGTGGCGGCCGGCAGCGCGCCGACCCGCCTCGTCGCCTGCCTCTCCGAAGAGAGCCCCGTCGTACTGGTAAGCGTTTGCGATGCTCTGACCGTCCTCTGCCTCAACCAAGACGCTCGCACGCGCGTGGTGCGCCGGGGAGCTGCCGACCTCTTCATGGACCTGCTGCAACATGATGATGCAGACGTACGGGATGCCTGTGTGCGCGCCATCCAGGTGGTGGGCTGTGACTTCCGCTGCGCCGAGGAACTGTGCGCCGGCGGAGCGATCGGCTCCCTGCGCCGGCTGCGAGCCACAGAGACGCTGCGCATTGTCCTGGAGGTGAATCTGTCAGCACTGTTCGCCGTCTTCGGTCGGCTGAGAACTCACCACAAGCTTTACGATCTGTTCTTCGACTGTGGCCGGCAGGAGACGTGCGACTCGGTGCCGGAACTGATAACTCTGCACGAGCAGCCGATGAGTCACACGAGGATCGTGTTTCTCCTGAACTCGGGAGTGTGTCCCTACAGGGGTGAGGATCAGCCGCCGCCACCGCCGCATGGATGGAAGCCCGATCAGGGAAACAGCAAACGAGATCAGAAGGAGTCATCACAATCAAAGAGCAAAGAAGGAGATGCAGCTGCTGAAAAGGGTAATGGTGATGTTGATGAAAAAGAACAAAAGCTGAAAGGACGTGACAATTCTGAAAAGAGTGGGGAGAAGAAACAAGAAAGTGCTGCATCTGATGCCTCTCCAAGAGCTTCAGGCAAAGACCACTCATCTGGACAGACTAGCAGCAGCGGACCGTCCTCCCTCCCTGCCGCCGCCACTGCCGCGCCTTCAGACAGACCGGCGCCGGCTCAGCCATCTCTGCCAGTGCCTGGGTTTGTTCCGCACGACCCCGAAGCCGCGCCCGTTCCCACCAGCTCCTGGCCGCCGGTCGACTATCACCTGGCGGGGTACGTCGAGCACGCGCTGACCGTCATCCGTCCCCTGGCCACGGACCGTGAGCAGAGCTCGGCTCTGGCGCGGCTCGTGGCCGCTCGGATGGGCGGCTCCGTCCCCCGCGAGCAGCTCGGCACGTGGTCAGACGAGTTCCACCTCTGCCAGCTGAAGAGACGCGCCGGTGGGAACGTGGTGTTTGTCGGAGACGTGGAGCGCGCCGGGATGCGCTGTCGAGCGCTGCTGTTCAAGTTCCTCGCGGACCAGATCGGACTGCCGTGCTCGCTGCACCGCGGAGCCGGCGGCCGCCACTGGAACACGGTCCTGCTGCGGGGGGAGCGAGAGACGGCCATGCTCGGACCCTACCTGGACACTGTGGTCGATGTGATGCACGAGCCCGGCCGACTGCTGCCCGCCGACTCGGCAGATGCGGTCGAGTACACGCGTGGCTTCGAGTCACATTAGGTAACATAGGTAGTTCAGAGCCGTCGAGTTGTCTATGTTGATGTTGATTGATATGCTGATGTAGATAGGATTGAAATAACTGGTGTGCACTTTGCTGGCTGAAAATGTGACTCATATAAGTTCTAGCTGAGTGAACATGCTATGACGTCGAGTGATAGCAGCTGTTATGAGTTTAAACTAATAGGTAAGGTTCGTTTTTAAAAGTAACTGTGAAAGTGGATTTTTCGGCGATTTGATCCTTCAAACGGCTCAGCTTTCATTCATCAATTCATGCATGTCGTAGACGTACAAAAGGTATGAAATCGTATGAACATATATTGGTAGGCATGCGAGAAAATTTCAGATAGGCGGCCTACAAATGTTGCCAAGTGTGGCGCTCACAAAAAGTCAATTCACTGCACGACCTACCGTGGTTTGGGAAGAGACGGGAGGGCAGATGCTTTCCCCACACTGATATTTTCATAACTCCTTTTCTGAACATCAGAATATCAGGGCGCCATTTCACTTAAGGACCTAGTCCGTCAATGTTCAAGCGATTCGTCCAGTCAATAGCCGAATCGCCCTAGCCAGGACGATGCAGTACCTGTCCGCTGCCGGTCTGCTGAGAGTTCCAGATGACGCTGCTGGTCAGGTCTTCATAGATGTCGCTCTGCTCTGACTGCCTCGGCTGGTGAGCATCGGTGACATGGGCCCTGCGGCAGTGAGCACCAGGCAGGGCCTCTCCATAGCTTAGTGGAAAATCATACAGAACTGTTGGCGCTCAGAGACCACAAATCCACCGCCCAGCGCTCGATGACCTTGACCCATGCCTTCTGTTGCGGCCCCAAAGCCAAGCCGGCGTTGAAATGGGAGGACTAGGAGTGGGTCACCCGCTATCTTGAAATGAAAACGATTCACAATTCTCTTCAAAATTACTCAGAAAAGCCTTAATACTTTACACAGTAGACACCGATTGATATTTTATTATTGGTAATTACAAAAAAGCATGCAAAACGTTATCTTCTAACAGCCACCTACAAGGTCCGTTCCCTCTCCTCTGCTCAGATTATGGTGTTGCCGATCTTTTTTTTTTTGCTCGCTGCGGTGCCGTGGATCGGTCTCTCTCTCTCTCTCTCTCTCTCTCTCTCTCTCTCTCTCTCTCTCTCTCTCTCTCTCTCTCTCTCTCTCTCTCTCTCTCTCTCTCTCTCTCTCTCTCTCTTTCTCTCTCTCTCTCTCTCTCTCTCTCTCTCTCTCTCTCTCTCTCTCTCTCTCTCTCCCTCCCTCCCTCCCTTCCTACCTCCCTCCCTCTCTCTGACCGGCCGCCTCCCAGCACGTGCTAGGTGCCGGCTCGGCGTCGCAGTCGCGCGTGGTGTTAGTGGCCTGTGGCGGCCGGCAGTGTTGAACTCACCGCTGGCGGGTGAGGCGGCACGCAGGCGTGCTCCGTGTGGGTAGGTGATAGGACCGGGCCGGGACCGAGAGAGGAGCAGCGAGGGGAGGACAATGGCTGCAGGATCACTTCAAAAGGTGGGTTTGACTTCGGATGTGGTTTATCGTTGGCTTTTGAAACAAAATATTGATCGGCGTGACATAATGATAATGGTCCATTTAGATATTGAGTGTGCGCGTATATTACTGTAGTACAACAGCATATTTGTGTAATGCACAATTACTTCTGCTGCAGATGCTTATTTATCATATGTTTTTAACCACTTCGCAGTCTAAGTCTCACCCAGTTTTCCATTAGAACGGACTCCTTGAGTGTCTGCTCTCCCAAATTATCGAACTTTCAACAGCTTTGATAGCAAAGCCGATGAGACCTACTTTAACCGACGCCTGATTAATCTGCTTCTGTTTCTGTGAAAGTATTGATGCAGTTCCTATTTATGCAGCTTTGTAAATAAAAGGACAAATATGTTTTACTTTCCTTCCCGAGCAGTCCAAAATACCATTCCGACAGCACCACTCAGCAGTATAAACGCAAAATAAGATCAACTTAAATCCGGAAACAAAAATAAAAAGCAGACGAAGTGTGGGCCACTCTAACAGCAATGTAATGATAAGAAACAAGCCATTGAAGTGTATAGAAGGTCTAATATTAATTTCTCCAATTCCGGTTGTTTGTCTTTTTTACCGCTGAAACGTTTATACTCTGTGACAGTTTCCCTGCGTATTTTTGCTTGTAGATGGTCGTTTCAAGGAGATTGAACAACAGTGTCCCCAAATGCATGACTGCTTTCCTCTTCCCATTGACGGAAGACTAATGTTTTGTAGGCTACTGTACAACTTTTCCCTTCGGAAAGAACCAGGAAATAACTAGTGGACCATCCATCCCTAGAAAGGAACAGAATGTCTGTCCTCCCTAAGTCCCTAGAAAGGAATAGGATGTCTGGCTACTTGCTTGTAGCATCATAAGCGCAGTGAAGCAATGACTTTCGAGCTTCATTCTTTTTTAATGTAAGCAAGTGGACATTGGGAGCGTTACAATTCAACTAATATGATCAAATTTTGTCTGAATATTGCCGTAATAATTAAAAGTGTATTAAGTGTTACGTGATTCAAAGTGATTCACACTATACGTCGCCGAATTCAGACCAATAACAGGTAATAATAGCAATTGTCAAGTGCGGATGAATCACCACCGAACTACTGTAGTTTGCGACTTCCGACCCACCACTCCCGCCCACTCTACCGACTTGCTGTCTGCTTTGAAGAGGGCGAGGAACAAAGCTGTCTGCTTTGGTACCCCCCCCCCCCCCGTGTGTCCGGTCGCCTGTCACCCACGCGGCCGTCTGCCACGGTCAAAGGTCAACGACAGGGGGCGGTCGCCACAGGACGGGTAACGGGCCACACACCGCTGCACTGGCAGGCAGCCAGGTCGATACGGTCGATACATAACCACGGACAGGTTCCGTGAATGATTAGTGCGAGTCACCTGACTAGAATGTGGGCAGCCGCGCGCCTCGGAGCAAGATACGAATGTTTGTGGTTTGTTTGGGCGCATCCCAACTACTCTAAAATCAGGGCGAACACGTTACATACATTGATTCCTTACGTGCTCGTTGTCACAATACTGCTTGACATACAGTCGACAACGGCTCTCTAATGTAGACATGGAGCTCATCACGCCATCTCACGCTCTGCAGATCTGCGCTCTCTGCAGACCTGGTGACAGGACGTTGCTCCGATGATGCGTCACTGACCGGTTTTCCATGTCAATGCCCACGCGCCCACCGCCGAATGCCGCCGTCCCTCGGTGTCAGTGTGACAATGACCTGATGACCGCGGACGCGGAAGGCGTCACAGAGCGCTCCAGTCCGTCCCATCTGACGGGACCTGTCGCGTCGGGTGGGCTGGGGTGTCTCGCTGAGAGGTGCCGATGGATAAAGTGATAGGTGGAGTTAATGATAGTGGTGACAGGAGGAAGAGAGAAGACGGAGGAGGGAGAGAGCGAGAGAGAGAGAGAGAGAGAGAGAGAGAGAGAGAGAGAGAGAGAGAGATGTGGATGTTTGTTTATCTCATGTTGGGACCAGTCTGTTTGTGTGCTGCAATATTTTAGCTCTGAGCTCTGGGGAAGCTAGACTTATTTTTCATGCTAATTGGTAAGGCCATGACATCGGTAAGACGGATAACGATGAAACTTATTATTATCTAAGCCTCAAGAATTAGCAAGGCATTCCATTACTGAAGCATGAGATCATCGGACTGCCCACTCTTGCCTTGCACTCGACCTGCCATTGACCCCTGACAACCGACAGGTTCCATGTTTGATGTTACCTTTGGCTGCCTTCCAATTGACCTGTCATTGACCTCCCAACTCACCGGTCAACTCTCGTTCAATACACCGTGCCCCGGAAGCTGTTACATAAGCGTACACTATGTGGCGCGTGCCACTTGCACGTTCCACGGATTGAACTGACCTGGGCACTCCCTCGCCAGCCCACCTCCAGACCAAACTCTTCCGCGGCTATAGACGCCCCCACGTGACCGCTCCTACACACACAGAGGTGCAGCGGTACGGGTCACCTGTCATTGCCCCTCAATGTGCGGTCAGAGACCGGCTTAGGACTGAGGTTGTCGGTCATCTGGGCCCAGTTTCACCAAGTGCGGTAAACTCAATTTGGGGTAAAATACCAAACTACCCCACTCCATAACTACAAAAATACTACCCCGAAATTAGTTAAACTAGCTTGGTGAGGTTGGGCACTTGGCCCAATCTCACCAAGTTATGTAAACTTAATTTTGGGACAGGACAGTATACACAATTAGTCTACCCGGCGTGGGCAGACTAATATCACATGTGGTATTGGTCTGCAGTGCATTGCACCACTGACGGTCTGCAATATCAACTGGTTTTCGGACTGGACACCTAGCGCTATCGTCCGATCGTGCGTGCCAATTTGTTGGTACTGTGTGGGTATCGAGATATCATCAAACACCTTGGAGTTTCTGTCCAGCGTCGCTTGCACTTTACCCGGTGTTACTTTGCTTTACCGCAAGGTGAAGACACGAAAAAACGCACCAGGTGATTGCAAAATTAATACCTACCTGCGAGAGTGAGATAATTGTTTTCGGTGTTATTGTCATATCATCGTTGATCTGATAAGTAACGTCGGACAGAAAACTGATTGCGAATTATTGGGAAATAATTCACATGTTGAGATGCCGTCCGACACATATGTCCGCAGAGGGTTGCTGCAATAGCTTTCCACTGTGTCCAGTAAAAGCCTACTATTTGTTTAGGGTGAAGTCGTATAAGAGTACGCACTTAGTGGATTTCTTGCTCTCATTTGTTTAATATTTGAAGGAAAGAAATCGCAAATAAGGAATATTAAAGTTCATTGAATTAGCCATCAACCCATGGGGCAACGATCCTTCAGCGTAAATGGAAGTGGTCTAAAACTGACATTTTCTGAACCGTTGAAGTTGCGTACTCTTACCATATGGGGTGTGTAAGAGTACGCACGCCAGGCGGGTGGAGTACGCAAGCATATGAACACACACCTATGCAGCTTGCACTGTCCAAATGCTTAACTTCAAACTCAGAAGGCATTTAAGTTAATTCTAGCATCCAAAAAGAAAAACATAAGATACCTAAATCTTTCAAGTCTATAAATCAGGAAATAATCATGTCGTGTGTTTCTTTAAAAAAAAATGCACAATCAAAAAGGAGAATAACTCGTATTTGGAAGAATTTCGGGTACGCATCTGCATCACAGTGCTCCATTGATGATATACCTACAAAACAAACGTCATTGAGCGATAGATTAATAATTCTATATTTTTGTACATTCGATTTAATGTATAATTCTGCGTACTCTTACCCTCCTGAACAGTGCGTCCTCTTACCGTACATGCAATTCGCGCACAAAACAACCCCGAAACGTTGTGCAAAACTTCGCAAACAGAATATTGCACTGTACAGTATTTCCCCAGATAACCTCGCAAGTTTCCCACAACAATCACGGAAATGTACCTTATCTCAACTGCCAAGTATCAAAATTATTGTACCATATCATAATAATATCATAACGCTCGAAAATAATATTCATCGCCTTAAACTCAACAGCGTCGCCGCCAGAGGCGGATCCAGCTCAGAGGTTTGGGGGGGGGGGCAAACCATAAAAATTTATCGATTCTTTCCATGCATCGTCCATAGGCGTAATGTTAAAATCATGCCGTTTGGGGGGGGGGGGCAAATGCCCATTTTGCCCCCCCTGGATCCGCCACTGGTCGCCGCTCAACGCCCACGTTCCGTTGGTGACATGCACGCACTGGCGGCTTCATGTCACTTCATGAACTCGACAAACCCGCGTTGCTAAGCAACCGAAACAGCTGATGCGTACTCTTATCGCCCGCGTACTCTTACCCGCCCTTACCCTATACCCCAAACAAGTCAATTTCACAAACAAGTTTTTAATCGTTTTAACTAATAAATTTAATTAATAAGTAAGTACTGTTGACTACCAGCGGGGTATGTAATTGCTTCTCGATTTATTAGATGGCCATTCCCAACTTCTATCGCCCCACGGTCCCCGATTGTCCGATTACCCGCCGGGCTAATCTCACCCAACTCATCTCCATCCTGGCGGGATTTCTGGCGTCAAGGTCATCGTATCGATCGGTCACGATACCGACCGATCGGTCACGAATACCGACCGATCGGTCATGAATGGGTCAGTCACACACCTCCCGCCGGCGCCGGCGGGCAGTCAGGCGGAGCTAACTGCCCTGCCACGACCGCCCCCGCTTCACTGTTCTCTGCACAGCCGACCACAAACGGCCCACGTGCGCGTGTCGCTCCCTCCCTCTCTCCTCTCTCTTCTCGATCTCGCTCTCTCTCTCTCTCTCTCTCTCTCTCTCTCTCTCTCTCTCTCTCTCTCTCTCTCTCTCTCTCTCTCTCTCTCTCTCTCTTTCTTTCTCTCAATCCATCTACCTATCCCCGTCTTATCTTTCCCCTTATCTCCCCTCTCCCTCTCTCCCTCCTTCCCTCCCCCTCACTCCCTCTCTCCGTCCCCCTCCCACGCCCCTCTCTTTCTCCCTTGACACCATCACTCTGCCCACTATGACCACAGCCGCTACCACACTACACCCAGGTGGGCCCTACAACCGTCCGCGCCCAGTTCCGGTAGCTGTCAGCACACCCCTACCTCCTCGGAAATACTGCGAGTGTGGCCAGTGATTAGCACTCTGGGGGCCCATGCCGGCGCCAATTTGGTCTCCCCGCCTCATCTGACCGGCCGCGCACGGTAGGTCGCGGCTAGTTTCGTATGCAGAGCTCGGTGTGGGAGGAGCCGCCCCGCGGGCCGACCGACCTGGAGTGACTGACCTCGCCTGGCCTTGGAGCCGGGACGAGATGTTGACGCGTCAGACGGGCTCATGTTTGCCAAAAGCAGGAGGGTGGGCTGGGTAAATATGAACGCTGGGACGGACTGGGGAGGCGGGGAGATGTGACGGTGGGAAGGTCCTTCGGTCGAGCGCCGGGACGGTTGACGGTGATGTGGCATTGTTTCGGCACAAGGTCATGAAGTTCCTCGTCAGGGGGAACTCGACTGGATGGAACAACCCGCGACCATTTTTACTCCTTTTTTTTAGTTTAATGCCTTTGTGTGGCACTAGGGTCTGCAGGGGCAGTAAATGAAGGCCAACTATTATATCATGATAAAGCCCACCAGCCACCCAACGCTGATCCTGCATCGTCTGTAGAGCTTATCTGAGAGCCAAACACAATGGTGCCAGCAATTTACTGTTGAAATAGTTTCGGATTTAGATGTTCGGAACAATCTGCTCACACGTTTAACAGATGATGAGCGCATGCCTCCATGCAATTTGACTGCCAAGCCACCGAAGAGATTGAAATCGTAAAAATGGACAGCTTCCTGTGAAACGTTTGTCAGACCGAAAGCTCGAGAGATGAACCTCGACCTTGACTACCAAACTATGCACGAGACCCCTGAGGATCCACCTTCATTAACTTACTACGCCACAAAGGCTGTTGTAAGTAATTGCTTCTGCGCACAATGTTTGGAGGGAAGGGCATGACATCACTAAACAACCTAAAGGGCCACAGTGACCTTGCCGTTGTAGATACCGACGCACATTGTAAAGATGTTCGACTATGCACTTGTGCACTGTGCATAGTTAGAAACAGAACACCGGACAGTTTTCATGCTGTTATACGAGATGTTTATTCTCACAATTACGCTGTCCGCTCATTTACTCATAAGCGCTCTACAAAGTGTTCTATCATTCACTCGCCACATCATAACTAGACCAGTTGTAACAGTTATTTCGGAATCCACACCAGATCGGTCACGGTGATAACATCCCATCAAACACGGTCGCATTCCTGACATTTCTAACCTTCCTCTCATAGTGCGGCGTCTTTACACCGTGGTCTTTCGTTCCCAGTCGGTTACCGTTGTTCCCACAGTAACCACCGAGCTCCGTGCGTGCCACCGCACCGGTCACCGTACAGCGGTGCGCCACATTCGTCACCACGTCACGCCACATTCATCCGTGACGCGCCACAATCGGCGCCGATTCAGTGCGCCTCGGCCGATTGTCGTTGCTGGCGGGCCGGTGCGTTACGCGCCCGTGACGGGTCTTTGACGGACTTGTGACGGATTGTGACGTATGTGTGACGAATTGTGACGGATCGTGACGGGTTGTGAGTCGCTCGCTGTCCACCGAGCGACACAACGGTTCTTTGTGAATCGGGGCGGGTTGAGTGGAGGCAATGCCACGGAATGGAACCGATCGGGAGTCGATACACCGTGCGAATGCCTATGTATATCCTATAGCGCATTTGACTCCAGGGTATATCCCTGCGGTAAGTGGCTTATGTTCAGGGACGTTTCGCAAGAGGCTGCCGTTTTATTTATAACTCAGAGTCGTACAGATAAAACACAAGATGGCTTCAGATCTTCTTGCTTCACCCAATAAAAAGCATATGACCTCTTCCTTACGTAATGGAGCACTCCATTCTACAGATAGGTCAGTCCATTCATAAGCTGCCGTTTCCGGCCATTAGCCCTACACATAACCACAAATGCTGCCATTACGCCACCCACAGCTGTTGCAGCAAAGCACCGACAATTGTCGATCCTGGTTAGCGGGCAGACCGCAGAGTCAGAGACATATACAGGCCGCAGAAAGCTGCTCTGGGTCGTCAGCAGCGCAGCGATTCACCGTGACACAATAGTTTCCTCTGCCATGATCAATAATTTCTTGTTTGTCACTGCGGCACAAAACGGGAGGAGACCAAACAAGCTGTAGATGCTCGGAGTGTCTATCCATTGTTCAGACGATCCACGCCCGCCAGTCCTGTTAGCACCGCCCCCCGCGGCACGGACGGCACTCGGTACCGCTTCGTGACACGCCGTGACGACGCACTGTGACGCACTGTTACGCCCATGTCACTATTGTGACGTGCGATCCGTCACGGTGGTGTGTCCAGGCGTCACGTCACAGCGGGTGTCTGCCAGGCGGCCGGCGCGGAGTCGGCAAAACAATACCTCCGTGGACCACAGTCGTACAATGGGCTATTTGGGGACGGCAGTTGGCCGGCTGCTCTGTAACGCTCACAGACGGGTTGGTCGCCGCGGTAGCGAGGCCGAGAGACACAACCAGATGGTCTACCGGTGAGCGACACGCAGAAGAACTCAGACCGGCGTTGGGACAGTTGCGGCGCCGTCGGAGCGGAGACGGGGTGTCGCAGTCCTTTGTTTTCCGTCTGTCACACGGGGCCGGTCAGAGAACAGACAGCGAACACAAAGCAGCGGCGGTCGCAGGGGCGGTGCTCCAGATTCGCGGACAAAGCGCACGCGATACTGTAACGAGGTGGCGGTGGGTGTTTTTATCAGGCACCGTTTGTTAGGGAGGCCTGTGACAGCGCAAACCGGAGAGATTGACGCAGATAGAGCTGTTGCCAAACCGTCCGAATATTGTCAATAGAGACGTCAAGATAGAGTGTCTGAATTGTGATTCGTCGATGACACAATGAGACGGGCTGATATTGCGAGATGCAAGACCGGAGACAACGTGACCTTGAGACAAGTTCGTCCGAAATGAGTAACAAAAAAAGCAAATCTATCAGTTCGAGTTTGCTTAAAGGAAGGGCAAGTTGGAAGACTCGAGACACCTTTGCGTCAAATTTTCGATAAACATGAAGAGAAGAGCTTTCTGGATGACTGGAGAAAATAAGACGTGCTTCCGTTATTGTACACAAAACTCACCCTCCAGAGCGTCTATTCGAAACAAATGATATCTGTTTTTAGTCCATATTTGTAGGGATAAATACATTATTAAGAATAAAGTCCTGAGTGATGTGACAGCTCGCCGCGCCACCTCAGGCCACCACCGCTGTCCGCTGACGCCGCCGTCTGTCCGCTGTCACAGGTGGCGCTGCTGCTGCTGCTGACGCTGTCCGCCGTCTCCGCCGAGCTGGGCAGGCCGTGTCTGCGGAACCGCGACTGCTCAGATACTCAGAACAGCCGCTGCTGGCGGCGACGTTGCGTCTGCGAGCAGTTCCACGTGCAGCTCAACAGCACCACCTGTCTGCCACGTGCGTGTCGACATGAGTCCTCCCCGTTCCGGGCATGCTCTAAACGGGGGCAGGGGGCATCTACCCTCAGCTGCAGCTGTTGGAGATGATCCGAGGGTCGACTTGTATAGGGAGGGGTGGCTGAGGGTAAACACGGATAAAAAGCAGTACGACGTTCTGTAAGTGCCGTTAGAGTTTGTTTAGTTATGGATCCGGTACTGGAAGTGTTGCATAAGCTTGCTTCGTGCCAACCAGGCTGTCTCAATAATAGACCTGTTCGTATTCTGGTAAGCTGTCGTTACTCATTACATATAAGAGCTGAGTGCATTGGCAGATCTCAATATATCCTCGGCAGTGTCTGTTCTAGGCTGGTCTCTGCTCTCCTATAGGGGAGAGCGGGGAGAGTTGTATCATGTCCAAGTTGTATCAGGGCGAATTGTGCCAAACTTATCCAATAGATAGCGCTCGTGACACGACCAGCCGACGAGGTTTTCCGGGCGCCATCTTTCCCTGTTCTGTCGTGTGGCTGGGTGGACGCGTCTCGAGGTGAGAGCCGATTTTATGTTTTTTTAATGTCATTCTAAAAAAATGAGTTGCAAGAAAATGTGTGTTTTGGACATTTAGATGTGCACGAATTTGAAAGATCTCCGTAGCGGTGGTGAGGGTAGGTTCTAAGGCTGCGTGAGTAAAAATGGATTTCTCCAGCTGTCCGCTATTTTTGAGCACGAGGATGTTTTTTTCCAAGATGGCGGCGAGGTACATGTTGTATCAGAGCCGGGTGGGGTATGTTGTAACATGTATGTATGCATGGGTATGTTGCTTTTGATCGCGAAAGCTAAGCCCTGTCTCGCGTTTGTAGGTAGCTAGTCAATACTCGTTCCATTTCGGCACAATGTGTTGGCTTCTTTGCTTAACGGGCCACTTTTGCATCTAGTCTGTTGATGTTTCGTTCGTTTCGATGTTTCGTTCGGATTGCATTGATCTAAGTTTGGTCTAATAAAAGTGAAGCCTTTGAGCATATACATTGTATTAACCCCATTTAATGTTGTTGTTATGTTCAAAACCAGTAGCAAGCACACTCCCTGAAACGTGAAATACCTAGTGATACAAATTACCCCACCGTGTGATACAACTCACCCAAGCCATGGGGCAAGTTGTATCAAAAACATTGCTCTATTCGGCAGACCGTAGAAGAAAAACTGGTAGAGGTAGCGGAAAAGTTACTTTGCACAAAAAAGCAGAAGAATCAAGGAAGGAGATAGTATGGAAATAATGAGTTTATCACGGATAGTTACGATGTTATGGGTCTCGGAGTAAAAACTGATACAACCCACCCCACCCTCCCCTAGCTGAAAGCTTGTTAACCAGCTTGACAGATCAGTGTCTGTACCTATTAGGAGAGCTCTCCTATAAGTTGAGAGGTGAGCTAACTGACAAATGTGTCCTTTTGCAGCGTCTCTGCTGGGCTTTCCGTGTGTGAAGGACTCGCAGTGCCGCTCCCGGGTGAAGAACAGCGCCTGTATCCGGAACGCCTGCCGATGCGGCGCAGGCTTCTCCACCTACAAACGGCACGCGTGCCTGGCACGTGAGTCGTCTCAGGTCGCCGTATAAGTGGCACCGCATACATGCCGTATGTTACATGCATCGCATGTCATTTGATTTACCTATTTTTCTGTAGTTCCGTTTTTACCCTATGATTTCGAACAACGCAGAAAAACGATCATTAGCTTGATATTTGGGGGACCGTGTTTCTGAGTTCCGTCCATATAACTAACGGTGTCCATAAAAGGCGAATATCTGTGGCTCAGAAAGAACCTTTTCTGGTAGCTTTTTTATAGACTGTAAAAAGCACCGAGATAATAGACGGCCGAAGTGGAATATCCCTTCCTCTAATAGTAATCTAATACCGAGAAAAATCCTCCCACCTACCGCTGTTGCCCAACCATTTCCAGCTAGCCAGGACCATCGCACTGGTATTAATCATTTCTAGCCTTTTTTGCTACACTGATGAACAAAAAATTATTCCCTTTAATCCAAACAGTTCAGCGAATACTTGATAAAATTAATGTTACATTTGTGTCATGTGATACACGTGTGTAAATGTCTAACCTTTCATCAGTTCTTCGTTATAACCTAATATGGGATAATATTCCACTGTTTAAACGAATAAATGAATGACCGGATGTCCCACATTGTCTGCCCGGCCCGGCCCGACCACGCGGTGAATTATTTCCTCTACCGCAGCGGCCAAGCTGTCGGAGCTCTGCCACACGGAGGAGCAGTGCCAGCTGGCCACCCCGGGCAGCACGTGCAGTTTCCGGATCCCGCGGGTCCTCGGCCGGTGCCAGTGTCCGGACGGGGCGCTCCCGGTTGGATCCAAATGCGCCCGAGCCGCCATCAGTGAGTTGGTAGAGCACTCGGGAGGGTGTGAAAAGGAATGGTTTGCGATTTATTTAGGGATAATTTCAGCACCTCGCACTAAGTTCTTACGATTTGTTTACTGCTGGTTGTTGGTTTAATGATAATTGAGATATTGGTAAAGAAAAATATCGGAAATGCCGCACGTCCCCTCCGGTATAGAACTATCGGCATGCTTTGTCTCCCCGGGAGTCCTGGTCAGCTCTTTGTACGTGTATATAAACTGCCGGTGTTCCGTGTCCGATAGAGCCGATAGAGTCTGTGTCAGCTGCCGATACAAACCCCCTGTCTCGCCGGTAGAGCTCGGCAGTCCGTGTCAACTTCCCACCGAGTGCGGCGCCATCGCCCACGCCCAGTGCACCCGGCACCCGGACGCACCCAGCACGTGCCAGTGTGCACCGGGCTTTACAGAATCCAACGACCTGACCTTCTGCCGGCCGCTGTACAAAGGTATAACAACACTCACCGACCGGAGATGTACATACAAAGGTATAACGGCATAACAGCACTGCTCAACAGGGGATGTATAAAGGCATCACAATACTGCCTGGCTGGGGATGTACAAAGGCGTAACAATGTCCGATGGGAGTTAAAGGGAGGTGCACCGTGCACATCGAGGTAACTTAGTTATCATAAATGATTGTGTATATGTCATTGTGAAAAGAGCACGGCAAAGGAAAGAATGGGGCGTTGTCAAACGAAGAAAGACATGGATAAGCTAATTAAGGACATGGATAAGTTAAGGTACACTGTAAAGGTATCACTTTTCATCAACATGTGTACATTCCATGGAGCTCCTCACGGTGCTCGTCCCCTGCGACAGAGTCGCCGGCGCTGCCTGCAGCGCTGGGTCAGCCGTGTGTGGCCTCAGCCGAGTGCCGGGCGGCCGATCCCAACTCCAGCTGCCGCGGGGGACGCTGTGAGTGCGACCTGCCCTCCAAAGACTGCAGCGCCGACAACTTTGGCTGCTTCAACGATACCTTCCAGGTAGGCGCGCAGCCGGTATTGGAACAACTCGGTGCAGTGTTCAGTCAGGGATATAGTGTCTCATTGCAGCTGTGGCAAAAACTCTCGTCAATGTTCAGCTTTTTGGGCCGCACGCTGTAACCTAATTCACCGTGAAATAATCTCTTCGCACCGGGAGCCGCAGCCGCCAGGCACACGCTGACATCAAACGGACCCGTGCTGGCAGTGTGTGTAGGTGACGTGTTATCTGGGCGGGCGCCGCGACCCGTGTGCCTGGCGGCGGCGACTGACCCGGCGCGGCGCCTCCGCTGCAGTGCCGCTCCACGGGCCGCTGTATCAGCTGGTACTTCGTCTGTGACGGCCGCCGGCACTGCCAGGACGGCTCTGACGAGCTGCTCTGCCGACCAACGCCCGGGGCGCCGGCGCTGGCGCCCGGGGCGCCCTCCGGTTGTCCGCCGCTAACGCACGCGTGCGCCAATGGCGCCCAGTGCGTCAGCAGAGCGCACGTCTGTGACGGCGAGCGTCACTGTGAGGACGGCAGTGACGAGCGCGGCTGCCGGGGGACGGCAGAGTCGCTGGTGAACCTGCTACTGCCGCAGAATGGTCAGTGGGAGGGAGAGAGAGAGAGAGAGAGAGAGAGAGAGAGAGAGAGAGAGAGAGAGAGAGAGAGAGAGAGAGAGAGAGAGGGACAGCTAAGAAGGAAGAGGTTGAGGGAGGAGGAGACGGGGGAGGGAAGAGAGGGGAAAGTGACAGCTGAGAGGGGAGAGGGAGGCAACGGATAGGGAATAGGACAAGGGGACGAGAGGAAGATGTCAGGGCAGAAATGGGAGAGGGACAGAGGAGATGGAGATGGGGGAGAGACGGCAGAGATAGACCCCCGCCACACGGTCACGAAATTTAGGGCGGTGTCACAGCGGCGTTCGTTTCACTTAGCTGCCAATACACTGACAGACGATGCCGGAACCCGGCGGGGACTCGCTGCCATTCTCATATTCCTGGATTTATGGACGCGTTCAATGGCGAAACGGCAGCTATAAAACGGCTCTTGATTGGGTTCAACCGAGGCACTGTCCCGGAGAGCATTGATTATATGAAAAGGCAGCTGTGTCACCGTGTTAACTAGAATGGTATCGATATCCAGAACAGACTGCATTGATCTGTCATTGGCACAGCCGATACTGATGTTTTATTCACGCCAGTGGTCAAAGCAATCCTAAACACAATAATAAGTCAATACACTTTGGAACGGAGAATGACAGATGCAGGCTTTCTTTCCGACTGGCAAAGCAATAAAGCGCCGTCCAAAGATAAAGACCTGCAGTGGTTTTCAAAATTGCATCGGTTCTAAGCTAAGTTAATTAAATTATTTATCCGAGCATTAAAATTTTAAATACATAAGTTCTCTTTTCAAAATTAAGAAATATCCGGTGATAGCCTGTAGAGTCGTAACTGGATAGCAATGTTTCTTTGATCTTGTAATATACAGCAATTCTATTTGACTGATATGTACATCCAAAGTGTCCAAAGTGTGTACGTATATATGTGTATTGTCTTTTTGTCGTTTGAGTAGCGGTACACCCCTGCCCCCCTCAGCCTCCCCCTGCCCTCCCTCAGGCTGTCCGGCCGGAACGCTGCAGTGCGGCTCGGGGGTCTGTCGGCCGGCCTCCTCGTTCTGTAACGCGCTGCTCGACTGCGGGGACGGCTCGGACGAGCCGCACGCCGCCTGCGTGCTCGGCCGGCTGGACGCTCCGTGTCCGCACCGCTGCGAGAACGGCCGCTGCCGCTCCACAGCAGTTCTCTGCTCAGGCCGAGACGGCTGTGGCGACGGGTCGGACGAGACCCAGTGTCATACCTGCAGTAAGTGAGGAGAGAGAGAGAGAGGGGGGAGAGAGAGAGAGAGAGAGAAAAAAAAAATAATGGGAGAGAGGGAGGGAGAGCGAGAGAGAGAGGGAGAGAGAGGGATAAGGGACGGAGGGAGGGAGGAAGAGGGACAGAAGGGGAAGGGAACGGGTGCGGGGATCGATCGAATGAGCACAGGTGCCGGCATAGGCTAGTAAAATGTCATATTCATAAGCTCTCTTTATTTATTTCAGAGTGTCCCAGCTTTACTGTGAAGGAGCCAAGTAGCAAGCCATACAAGTTCTATGGATAAGACTCCAGACTGCAGGGAGACTCGTGATAAATCGTACTCTACATCTTTCATAATTGTCAGTGATCATCAGACTGTGTATTTCTAACATCACTTTCATCATGTGTGTCTTATGTCTTAGTCCCGATATGTTTGCTTATCGAGATAGGTAAGTACTTTAACGTGTCTTGTTCTCCCTTCTTCTAATTGGGTTTCGTATGTGATTCCGACATAACTGTAAGGTTTTAAATGAGCTAATCGGTTTCCCGCGCCGTAATGTAATCATTCATTTGATGTCAGTTTTAGTCAGCACAGCTGTACTCCTGTGACCATGCTCGCTCATTGTCTGTCGCGATGACATCCTGAACCTGTATATTTTTAGCACATTAATGGTTTTGAATTTCGGTCACTAACTCGCACATGTCGCATTATGTTAGCTACAAAGCAGAATTATAAACGGGAAAGAAGGGCATAAAGGGCATATCAAATGCAAAACATGATTAACATTGGTGACTATGTGTGTGTTATGTAGAATGTTGGTAAACGTTTTCTGAGAGCTTTAGCTTTCAAGTGAATGAGATTGAAGCGCCACGCACTGTATAGTGTACACTGTATATTGTACATCATTAATGCTGCATAAGTAAATATTGAAACGCAGAATATGTGTTGACTTTATAGATGGGCTAAAACAAGTTCTACCAAGTTAGCATTTTTACCAAGCTAGCAGAACAGACAGAGCTTAATTATAGCACAAGCGACCTAACCGTATTACTGTCTGTCACAAACATGCTCTATTCCCGCGCTGTTTGTATGAAGTAATCGTCGCCCTCCACCTGTCACACACAGGTCAGCTTCTGGCGGCTCGGCCGTCGCATTTGAGGTCGCTCTGGGTCCGTGCAGTGAGGGCTGAGGCTGAGACGTCACCCCCGCTCAGTCATGTTTCAGTCACCCCCCTCACCTCACCCCTCCCAGTCAGTCGCCAGAAGCGATGAAACTCGGCCAGAGCGTGGTAGTCAGCCGGCAGGGGTGGTGTTTGGTCAGGGGTGGTGCGAGCTACGCCTAAAAAATGAGCTCTCCGTAGTTGACTGACCAATGGTCGATACGCGCACTTATCGAATATTTTTTAACAGTCCCGTATCTAAAAAACACGTAAATATGACAATAGGTACTTATGTTTTTAATCAAATACTCGATGAATCCAGTAGCGGGCGTGAGCGCCGATTCTGTCCGTCTCCTGCAAACAGATCACCAAATTCCCAGTCACCTGACGGCCGGACAGAGTGAGGCAGACAAGGCACACGGTCTCTGTTCAGCCTGCGAACGGACACAGAGCCCAGCGACCGGGGATGGCCCGTGGTACCGTCCCTCGCCGACCTAAACACCACTGAGCAGTCAGTAAATGAGACGAGACAGCATTATTTTATGTCACTTCGCCTGTTGTCTCCGGCTTTCAGTCTCATCTATGTCACTGATCCCTCTCGCTTCGAACTCATTCCAGAATAATTCCGTTATATATATATATATATATATATATATATATATATATATATATATATATATATATATATATATATATATATATATATATGTATATATATATCTAAGTTTAAAGTAAAAGTCTCGCTACACTAGATCCGCCTCTGCCTCTACATATAACTTATTTATACTAAAGTGGTTTATACCAACCCATCTCGAGTCAATCTCTAAAATTGCTTTTCCGGCTTCTTGTCGACTTCTGACATCATTCAGATTTCAGACTATATGTATAGATTTAGACCATGGTGATCAACATAATGCGTCCGTCGGACGTACTTTTAATCGCTTTATTTTCTCGCTATTACGGTATTTTTCATCCCGGCTCACTAAAAAAAAGTTTAGTGTTCGGTGTTCAATCACGACACTGCTCTCTCAGCTCCTCAGTTTCTCGTCTTTTAATCTCGCCTTCTGTCACCTCGTCTTCGGCTTTATCACACCACCTACACATACTTACTTGCAGAAGTGGAGAATGACAGGCAGCATCGGCGAGTGGCGACCACAACACTTCCTCCTACAGCACCGTGGGCGGCCAAGTAAAGACTGGTACATTTCACCGATAATGGCTTGAACAGGAGGCAGCACACAAAGGTCAGACACTAGCAAACAACAGCAGAAAATCAGTTAGACATATGGGGCATTCCACGTCAAATCGAACAAAAATCGGCTGTTTTGCACCTTATCATCAGCGATTTCATTATAAATTTGTGAGCGAGTTCCTGTGTGGCCCCGGACATTACATTGATGTTTTTTGCACATTCTGACCACAGGTCTTCTAAATATAGGGCATCAAATTTTTACAAAATGTTGCATCTTTATATTTTTGAACGACCATAACTTTGTTTGTACTTGTTTGATTTGAATGAAATCAACCTTACTGTTTAGGTAATTTCTTAAGCATTTGTTTAGAATTGCACCTACTTAAATGTATGACCTTGAAATTTGCTTAACTCTGTTCTTAAGCACAATTATTGAAATAGCAAAAAACACGTCACCTTCGATTTGGCTCATTTTCATATATTTTATTGCCTACCATATTCTTAACAACCTGTGAAAAAATTAGAGTGGGCCATTCATAAGTTTTGAAGAAAATTGCACATATGCAAACGTATGTTAGCACGCGCAGTGGAGGGGGAAGAGCGAATTTCGCCCACCCCTCCTGTGTTTCGCCAATATCTCATAAGATTAATGCGAAATTAATTATGGCTACCTGTCAAGAATTGAATTGGACATCTCATCGTGCAAGCAATAAGAAAATCGGTTCACAACTGTTCTAGTAATAGCGGTGTAAAGTGAACATCCTGTCGCCGCAGCGACGCGGCGACTCGGCAGCCGGCGCCGACCGCTACGCGCCGCCTGAATTGTAGACTGTGCCGGGACGGAACGAAACGGTTCCGTCTTTACATCGCGCTCCCTACCGCTGATTACGTTCGATTCGCGTCAAATTTTGTGAGAAGACTAAGAAATGTGCAGGCAATCTTATGGTGAAAGAATTTTGAAAATCGGTTGGTAAACAATTGAAATATGAACGTGTAAACACAAAATTGTGATTGCTGCGTTTCCCGCATCGGCCGAGCCCGCCTCAGCCGGCGACATGTTACTCTTAGCAGGCCTCTAACTGCCATATTTATTATTGGATTAACTAGAAATTCCCCATTCATACTAAAAAATGTATGTTCTTTCGTAAAGTGAAGATCAAAAGACGTGAAGATATCGTTGCGTGATAATGTTTTCGTTGAATTTACTTCATGATGCATTTCCACACGGCTCAAAATTCACCGCAAAATACCGTTTGCCTGAGACACTTTTACTATGGAACGTGAATGCTTGACTACGATGACTATGCATTTCCATTCTCGCAGAGTCTGGGATATCACTAATCAGCAATCATTCATTTCAGAAAGTGTACACAAGCAAGCATGTCTTGACTCTGTCTTTCAAGGTCACGCGCGGTTGCGTGATGTTGATGCATGAAAACGGCGTTTGCCGCGAAAGTTATGAATGGCCCACTCCAATTTTTTCACAGATGGTTAGGAACATTGTGACGAACATAATATGTAAAAATTACCCAAATCGAAGGTGACGTGTTTTTTGCTATTTAAATTTTTCTGTTTTAATTCAAGGTCAAATGCATTTCAAGGTCACTTCAATTTAATTTTATAATTAAAAATCAAAGCCTTATCAATTGCCTATAAGACCCTGTTAATATCATTTTGATACCAGAAAAGGAACCAGAGTTATAGCCATTTAAAAAATTGATGTGTGGCATTTTTCGCTATATTCGATGACCTATATCTCAGCGATACGTTATCAAATTTCGAAAATATTATACGTAACTCAGTTTTGAACCATGCCCAGTCTGCCTACAAATTTTCAGAAAAATCGAAGGGGATGACGGATTTCGGTGTTTGATTTGACGTGGAATGCCCCATATGCGACATAACCATTTACTTTACTACATGGACAAGTAGAAAAAAGCTTGCCAGTCAGTCATTCCCGAGTGATCAGATATATGTATACCTGAGCCATGCTAAGAGAATGTTTTATCACTGAAGCAATCCGTCTCGGTATAAAAGAATAAATAGAATAGCGAAAAACTTGAATCTAGGCTGACATTCGGAGCCCTAGCGTTTTTACTTCGTGTACCAATGGCGCTCCCCGATTGACGTATGTAATGTACTTAAGTACATAGTTCAGTGAATAGACAGACGATAACAATCAAATAGCGTGGATGATAATATTGTCACTCCTAAGTGCTGCACCAGCTTCTATGGCATAGCAGAGACAGTAGGTACAAACGTCAACCACAACAAAATTGGTATAGGCCATATCAATCGGCAATATATGGCTCGTCGAAGACGTCACTGTAAATGTTAACAGATCCTGTCCATCGCAATGCGGTTTTAGCCACACGTAGCCCAGCTCCGTCTCAGGCGGTGAAATGCTCGTGCGTTGAAACGTCACGCGCCGCGCGGGCCGCCCGGCGTGACTCCTGGCCCTGCGCACGGCCCGACAGCTGTTGGCTAAGGTGACTTCGATACGGCTGAACAGACCAGCTCGCGCTGATGCTGTAATTCACGTCCACTCCGCCGGAGAAGCACGCGCCGTCGGCAGTACAAAAGCGGGTGGCAGCCGCTGGGAAGGCACCACTCCAGCAGCTGCAGTGTTCGCTGTGTCTGCTGACCAGGTGTCCCAGCTGCTCCGTGACCTGACCCGGTCAGGTGGCCCAGCTACTCCGTGACCTGACCCGGTCAGGTGGCCCAGCTACTCCGTGACCTGACCCCCTAAGAACTCGGCCCGGCGTCCGACAGCACGCTGTCCCCATGGCGCTCACCAGAGGCCTCTGGCTGGTGGCCGTCGTACCGGCGCTGCTGAGCCTGCACAGCGCTGTGCGGCCCAGCTCGGCCGCCACGCTGCTGGCGCCACCTGTCGGCGGGGCCGCCGCAGCCGAGTCTGCGGGGTCGCCGGTAGATGGCGGTCGGCGCGGTGACCCCAGCTCGGCCGTCGGTACGCCACTGTACGGAGTGACACCGCTGACGCTGCGGCGCGCCGAGAGGGCGGCCGACGGCGCCGTCCAGGGCCGCGGCTACAACGACAAAAAGTACAGCAGCAAGTACGGCGACAAGTACTACGGCGACAGCGGCCACGGCGGCAGCCACTACGGCAACGACGGCTACAAGGGCGGCAAGTATTACGACTCGGAGTACGGCCACCACGGCAACAAGTACGGCGCGAACGGCCACGGCAACAAGAAGGGCTACTACGGCGACCACGGCAACAGCCACCACGGCTACAAGGGCGGCAGCAAGTACTACGGAGACAACCACGACAAGTACCACGGCAACAAGGGCCACAAGTACGGCAACAAGGGCTACTACGACAAGGGCCACAAGAACAACGGCTACAAGAACATCCACCACAAGGAGGACTACCACGCCAAGAAGAAGTTCTACGACAACTACCACGACGACGGCTACCACAACAAGTACAGCGACCACCACGGATACTACGGCGGCGGTGACGGTAAAAAGTACCACGGCGGACACTACAAGAAGGGACACTACGACCAGAAGAAGGGTCACGACGGCTACTACAAGAACGGGCACGACTATGATAAGTACGGCGGCAGCAAGGGCAAGTACGGCCACGATAACCACAACGCATACAAGGGCAACCACGGCAAGTACCACAGCGACAAGTACAAGAAGGGCAGCCACCACGGCAGCAAGTACGGAGATGGATACGGGGGCGGATACGGCGGTGGACACGGTGGATACGGCGGTGGACACGGTGGATACGGCGGGGGACACGGTGGATACGGCGGTGGACACGGTGGTGGACACGGCGGATACGGCGGTGGATACGGTGGTGGATACCACTAAACCGCTGTAATGAAACGTGTACCAACAATTCATACGTGGTAATAATGGTGTGGCGAAAGGTAGTGTTGTTAATATTGCTATTTTTACATCATAATCTGTGACTACTTCTCTGTTTTGTATCGTTTCTTTTGATTTCATTCTATTTTAATTATTTCCCCTCTGTCTCCCTCTTTCTCTCCTTCTTTCTCTCCTTCTTTCTCTCTCTCTCTCTCTCTCTCTCTCTCTCTCTCTCTCTCTCTCTCTCTCTCTCTCTCTCTCTCTCTCTCTCTCTCTCTCTCTCTCTCTCTCTCTCTCTCTCTCTCTCTCTCTCTCTCTCTCTCTCTCTCTCTCTCTCTCTCTCTCTCTCTCTCTCTCTCTCTCTCTCTCTCTCCCTCCCCGCTATCCATTTTTCTTATCACGGTGATGGGTGTCGTGCCATTTTGAATCAGTGTTCGCAATTATTGTGCACACGTATACGTGCATGTTGTTGATTGCATATTAATAAACATACATATTAGTGGTATCCTGTTTCTGAACTATATAGTGCATATATACCCAAACCTACCTATTTCTAATGTATTAACCTGTTAACCGTCTAAATTTTGTGAGTTACATCAGTGCAAAGAACTGCGCCGCTCACGTCAGGGTGACTGATCATTTTCCACATTCCACTATGTATTCCGATGGTTTCTTATGTGCTGGACTTTTTTCCTCTCTTACCGAGATATTTATCGTAGTGCTTTTCAGTGCACATTATGCATACCCTGTTGCGGAGCGCTGAGTGCCTTTTGTCTGCTGGGCATGCTCCATATAACTCTGTCGGGTCTTGTTATGATCAATCGCAACCAGTCCCGGCCCCGACGTCTCTCCCGCCCTCGCTAATGGCCAGATAGGCTAGCTTCGATAGTCGATCCGGAAAGCTTTGGTTCACTCAGTTGAGTTCAGTGTACTTTGGTTTGTCGTCATACGGTCACATGTATGACTTTGAACAGTTTTCTCGTCATTGTGAAAAAATAAATAGATATGACTGAATAAAAATCAAGACATACACAAAAATAGAAAATGAATTTTCCGTACGACTTGTTTCTAATTACTCTTTGTTCCAACTATCAGTTATTTTCCATTCGCTATGAGACGGAAAGCAAACTGGCGTTTCAGTTGTCAAATTTTGTCAAACGTTTGTCGAAAACATACGTTCATAGACGGTTACGTGTCATCTCGAGACGGACTGGAACGATTTCCTTTAAATTCGGTACCCGGTTAGAGGCTGGCGTGTAGGCTGCCCTGCAAAAGTCAGATGGGAGTCAGTTGGCACGTGCGCACGTGCAGGGTGACGCTTCCAGATCTCAAGAACGGCTGGACCGATTGCGCTCAAATTTGGTACGCTGTAGCTGTAAACCGGTAAGTAGGGTGCCATGCACAAGTCAGTTGGAGGTATTCTCTCACACTAGCGCACAAACAGGGCTCACACTCGCGCTCGCTCATTTATCGCCCCAAAAAACGTCTTACTACTATGCTAGGCACACAGAGAAAATGTGAACATCTGCTGTACATATATCGCTTTAAAATTCTTACGATATTCGTTGCATTCATGCATACCGTCAGATTACAATAGGATACTTCATATTAATTAATTACTTCTGTTTTTTAATGTCTTACACACCTTAAAAAAAAAATATGAAGGCGTGTAAGACAGGTATAGTGACTGTCAAACACTTGTCCGTGACGGTTCTTGCGCCGTTTATACGACACGCTGCATATTACGGAGAAAAATACACTTATCAAAGACTTTCATCTTCAATGAAATGAAATAAATCGAGGAAATGACGAAACCAGCCGTGCCTAATTATGATATTGTTATTCCAGTCGAAAAATTGAAACTTTGTTTTGTTTGAGCAAGTCATTAAAAATAACCGCAGGCCGCAAAACCTAGCTCAGAAGATTTCATGAGACAGTTTTTTGAACACGGAACGAAAAACGCCACCCTTCTTTCATTCAATCTATTTCTGAGGTCATGTAGCGACTAAACTACGAACAAATTGGCATAGCTTTTAAGGGCGGTATACCTAATGGAGGGAAAAACTGGTCATCAAGTCTTAAAACCCTCACCCCGTTGGGGGGAGGGGGTATTTTGCCACCCCCCTGTGGTTTTTCCTGAATAGCAAGAAAACGGCGGCGCGCAGCGCCCCCAAATTTTCAGTAGCTTCCCGGGCATCAATTTGACACATTCACAAAGTCTTAGGTCACCTTAGGTCAGGAGTTATTGAGGTCAAACTGAGATCATGTTCGAGCAAAAATGAGCAAAAAACATAACGCTCACCAAATCTACAGTTATCAAGCAATTTCAAAGTTCTTTATATGGTCTAGTAAACAAAAAGCGGCGATACAAAACTGCTATCTCGGTTTTTCAAAACTTTGGGTTTTTGACACAAAAAAAATCAAAAAATTATTTTTTTTGAAAAACTTTAAAAAAATTCCGAATTTCAAAAAACCGGAATATATGTGATAGTCCCTGCGCTCTTCTATATACACACCAAATTTCAGATCGATATCTCGTTTTTTGGCCAAGTTATAGCGAAAAAACTGTTCAAGAATGATGACGTCAAATTTTTGAACTCAATTTTTAGCGATTCTAGACCACGTACGGCAAAACAAAGACCACTATTGAACTCCCCGTGACGAGCTGCATCGATTCGATACCCATTTTATGCAAAAATATCAACTTTGAAATTTGACCTAATTTGACCTGACCTTGATCTGACCTTGACCTGACCTTGACCAAAACGTGACCTAAGCTGGCCCCAAAGGCTGCCTGACCCACATAATCGCATTTGTCATGTAAAATGGACCATAAAACATGTATCAAACGACACTTTCATATTGTGACCCCCCAGTGACCTGACCTCTGTGACCTGACCTGGTATCAGTGACCTCAAATAGCAAAATATGTGTTTGAAGAACATTTCCCCATCGATGATTTTCAATGAAATGCATTTTACTCGATTTTACAACGCATTTCTTGAAATGCCTGTAAACGGTGAAAATTGGACCTTTGACCTGACCTGTGACGTCATCGGTTTGACCTAGGTCAATAAAATTGGGTCACAAGGTAGTTCCCTGATAGGGCTATCCAACACCGTTTGTCGCTTGTCGCTAGGTTGCGTGGTTCTCGAGATCTTAGGGGGGGGGCAAAATGCCCCCCCCCCCAAACGGGGCGCGTTGTTCGGCAGAGCCCAACGGGGCGCGGTTAATAAATTTGTCTTTAAAATTACTTTGAACGAGATTCTCAAATCTCCGTTCGTTTAGGTACCTGTTAGCCAGCAATGGTATATAAGTGTCAAATAGGACGAAAGATAACTGCGGGTGAAATGAAATGACCATGAAACTGATATCGGAATCCAGTGATTTGCCTGGATTCCGCTCTAAATATTTGCCTGGATTCTCTAAGTAATTGCCTGAAAGTAAGTTACATTTTTTAGTGAAATTTAAACAGCTGGACTAAAATTGCATATTGAAAACATCAAGTTAACTGCATCACCCGTGTAAGAAGGGGCATTTAATTTCCTTTCTTTTGTATGTAGGGTATTAGACTTTGGGCGCATTGGTATTTATTACATGTTATGCGTACAAACGATGCAGTTATACAACTGTTACTGTGTATATGTAGATACGTCATTGCGATTGAATAATGTCAAGACAATACACGAACCGGGATGCCTAAGTCTATGTGTTAAAAGACAGGTTCAAACATTCAAGTTTATTAACCCCAAGACATACATGATTGAAGGTAAACAAGATTCACAACACTCGACCACTATTTGATTAAAAACATCTACACAACGTTATACACGACACACGCAACAATATTTAGCGAGCTACATTTCGTACAAATAGCTCAAGTAACAAGAACTCTAAAGCTCTTAACGTCTAGTGGTATCCCCCACCGTATCCACCGCCGTATCCACCGTGTCCACCATCGTATCCCCCGCCGTATCCGCCGTGTCCACCGCCGTATCCGCCGTGTCCACCGCCGTATCCGCCCCCGTATCCATCTCCGTACTTGCTGCCGTGGTGGCTGCCCTTCTTGTACTTGTCACTGTGATACTTGCCGTGGTTGCCCTTGTACGCGTTGTGGTTATCGTGGCCGTACTTGCCCTTGCTGCCGCCGTACTTGTCGTAGTCGTGCCCGTTCTTGTAGTAGCCGTCGTGACCCTTCTTCTGGTCGTAGTGTCCCTTCTTGTAGTGTCCGCCGTGGTACTTTTTGCCGTCACCGCCGCCGTAGTATCCGTGATGGTCGCTGTACTTGTTGTGGTAGCCGTCGTCGTGGTAGTTGTCGTAGAACTTCTTCTTGGCGTGGTAGTCCTCCTTGTGGTGGATGTTCTTGTAGCCGTTGTTCTTGTGGCCCTTGTCGTAGTAGCCCTTGTTGCCGTACTTGTGGCCCTTGTTGCCGTGGTACTTGTCGTGGTTGTCTCCGTAGTACTTGCTGCCGCCCTTGTAGCCGTGGTGGCTGTTGCCGTGGTCGCCGTAGTAGCCCTTCTTGTTGCCGTGGCCGTTCGCGCCGTACTTGTTGCCGTGGTGACCGTACTCCGAGTCGTAGTACTTGCCGCCCTTGTAGCCGTCGTTGCCGTAGTGGCTGCCGCCGTGGCCGCTGTCGCCGTAGTACTTGTCGCCGTACTTGCTGCTGTACTTTTTGTCGTTGTAGCCGCGGCCCTGGACGGCACCGTCGGCCGCCCTCTCGGCGCGCCGCAGCGTCAGCGGCGTCTCTCCGTACAGCGGCGTGCTGACGTCCGAGCTGGGGTCACCGCGCCGACCGCCATCTACCGGCGACCCCGCAGACTCGGCTGCGGCGACTCCGCCGACAGATGGCGCCAGCAGCGTGGCGGCCGAGCTGGGCCGCACAGCGCTGTGCAGACTCAGCAGCGCTGGTACGACGGCCACCAGCCAGAGGCCTCTGGTGAGCGCCATGGGGACAGCCTGCTGTCGGACGCCGGGCCGAGCTCTTAGGGGGTCAGGTCACGGAGTAGCTGGGACACCTGACCGGGTCAGGTCACGGAGTAGCTGGAACACCTGGTCAACAGACACAGCGGACACTGCAGCTGCTGGATTGGTGCCTTCCCAGCGGCTGCCACCCGCTTTTGTACCGCCGGCGCGTGCCTCACTGCAGTGGCGTGGAAAGGATTGCGGCGCCGGATCGCTGGAGCACGCCTGTGCCCGGCCCGGGCCGACTGCGTGACGCTCTGGCCGACCATGCGTCACTGAGCTGCTGTCCATAGCGCGCCGACAGCGCATGATCTCGGAGTTGCGTTTCGCACGATACGTCACGCAGGAATGAAGGTGCAAACTCGTCAAATGAAGTCAAACGTATCGCTGACAAAATAGTTGCATAACATTGCGATGCATCGGAGCATGTCAAGTCTGAATGCTGACGAGCATCTTTATTGTTTTGCCCTGTAGTACGCTCTACGCACAGCCAGCCCACAGGACTTCTAAACTCTTCGGGCACTACTTGATGAGCCGCTTGAACAATGAACAGCCGATAAGGCACTCATCCATAACTTATGCATGCTTCAAAACAACAATTCTGAGAACTTAACCGTTCATTCATCATGTAAACTGTACTGCAATCTACATTACCACATCCAGCCAAAGCTCTGTACAGCCAGTTTAATCTATCGCTCTGAAGGAGCCTTCCGATAGTTTTGACTTATTGTGGGCCGCATGCGTGGATGAACTGAAGATATTTAAGGAACAAATAGGGCATACTTTATGGTCAGCCGCGCCGTGGTTTTCCCGTAAGCGATGAACCTTACAACCTATATAATTCATTCTGCAAAGGGAGAATAGCAAAAACCGGCTTAATAATAGTGATCAAAGCGATACACATGCCCATATTCAAGCATCAAGCGATGACAGTAGAACTGATAACGTAAAGCTTGCAACCTACAGATGTCATGTCATATGCAAATAAGTTGTTGCCTAGACAAAAAGGAGTTGCTTTTGAGTTGGTGCCAATAAGTTCGGACCAGCGTGCAACGTTCCATGAACTTGTTTCATTAATAATTCAAGCTTAGTAAAAATCGACCAGTGTTTTGACTAACGATGCTATAGTACATTTTTATGCATTTGCAGGTAATACTCTCGCATTTTCGTAATGTTATTTATATTCTCACTTTCCGATAAGAGAGCTATGCCGCAGTGAAATCTCAGGCACACATTAAAATCATTGCTACAAGCGCTTTCACTGAAAGCCCCGCCATTGCGTCGGCGCCTGCACTGCAGAAAAAGGCAGCGCCCGTTCAATGGATACTTAGCGCTGTGCCTGGCCGAACTCAGGGCTAAGAGCGAAACTCCATGAAGAGGCCATTACGGCCGGTTCGGCGTGGCGCCAGTAGGTGTAAGATCCGGTGAGATTTATAAATATCCTAGCGCTTAATATGAAACAGCTTTATGTCGAACAGCACTCGCATGACCTCCTGATAAAAAATGATCGTTTTTAGTGTTTGTTCCCGCTTAAGTAACGCAAGCAAAGAAGCTACTCGTCAAAATGTGAATGTACTGATGCCAAAGACTTGCCATTTTTAGCTGCTCTTATTTCAATATAGAGCTACACAATGTTCATTTATGCAGTAAGAACAACCTTCAATGATAGATTTATGAGGGTTTACACAGCCGAAGTGAGTCAACATCGTTCCAGAGAGAGCTTAGAGTGGAGACGGTAAAGGGAAGGAGAGAAGGTGCAGGTTATATCTGGCTACATCACTCGCAGCTAGCGAAATATGATACCTATCTCCCAGCATTCGTGAAACTTCCTACATTTTATTACTACATAGACTCATCTCGATAAATTTTTATATTCTTGTAATGATCATGACTATACCTATTTACCGGTATTTGGGCAGCATTGGACACCTGTCTGTGTTTGCTGTTCGCAGTGCTTCCATGGAGATAACAGGATTTTGTGTTAAATTAAATTACCGTAACCCACGCGTAACCGTCCTCGGCAATCGACCTGTCATTATTCCTCCGAAATGTGATTGATGTGTGCGAAACTCGCAAATCATTACTTTTGTTTTACTTGTTTCTGTAATCGTCCATTATTGCGACCCCTTAGGTGTCTTATTCCTATGTGTAGTGCTAAATAGTACTTAATTTTATCTTGAGCGTACAAGGCCATTCGCCCGGTGAAATTCAATTATCAAAAACACATCCAATCGTGCATTCACCTGTTTATTCCTAGCTACTTTACAATGTGAATTTTCAAAGTATTTGCTAATTTCACATACCGCTAACACTGGAGGGCATGTGGATAAATCCACATGCTCAGATGTGGTCTTATTTGGCATAGTATCTGACTCAAAAACAATGTGGGTAGGAAGGCTCCACACGTTTGCACGTGCAAAGATTACCTTTTTTATTTTTGCATCCCCGCTAGCACAAGGCTATAGCAGGGGGAGGTGCAAAGTTTACCCCTAGTAATGTGTACGGGCCACCCACCTATCCGGACACCTTAGAGTTGCACGTGCGCACATGCATGCGAACACCTCAATCGTGACACATAAACACTCATCTGCCGGCGGGTGTCAAAGATGTTGGCGCTTTAGTCATTGTGCAACTTATGTGAGCTGGACGATTTTGAGTTTAACAACCCTGGTCGAGCGCGTATCACGTGTCTTGACGGTCACGTGCAGTTACGTCAAGAACAGTTGGATTCGGGATAGAAGGGACAGGATGGCCAAACATTGACCGATATTCGTTTGTTTATATCCATGCCTTCAATGGCAAGGATCGTGGACCATTTGCAAGCTCCCGTTACATCTGTAACGCATGCTTATGAAAGCAGAGATTTAAACTTTCGATACAGACCAAAGAAATCAAAAAGTACCGAGGAATATGCTGGATCCGTGCTATACCCGCACTTCACATTATACAACCACGTTGATGTCAATGTTTAGTTGCCGCTATCATCCCATATCTCTCGGCGCCCACAGCAGGTTCCACATGTCTAGTCAATGTCAGTCACATTTGTCACAAACCGTCTGCCCTCCTACATTTGTCACTATGACCAAGACAACATCCCATCACCGCTGTTCCATCACCCACGCCAGGTCACCCACCGACCCCGGGAGCGTCTCTCACGCACAGCGCCGCGCGCCGCCGAGTGGGCGACACATTAGAAAAGGCCTCCGAGCACTCTCGGCGTGCCCAGTCGTCCGGCGCCGTCCGCTCTGCAGTCCCGATGGCGCCGCCACCGGCCCGGTCCGCGTGCGCCCGCCTGCTGGTCGGCCTGGCGGCGCTGCTGGCGCTACACCAGCGACCGCTGGCCTCCGCTGGCCCGCTGGCCGAACGGAGCTGGCTGGAGGGCGGCCAGCCGGCCGCGCTGCTGCCCGTGCCCCGACCAGCACCCCAGGTGAGCAGAGGGGCTGCGGTAGCTCAGGTGATCGGGGGAGGACCGTCAGCAGGCCAGGAACCGTGGTGAGGGTCCGCCAGACTAACCAGGAAATACTGGTGAGGAATCGACGCTCAAGTCCAGCAATGGTGGTAAGAAACTCATCAATTCAAGGGATGGTGATAAGGGACCTACATGGCAGCGTAAAAATAGTAGTGAGGATCACTTAAATGCGTAGGATGCAGTGGTGTTGGGTGATGATGGCGTCAGGAGTGAGTGCTGAGAAGTGTGGGCAGAGCATGTGGGACCATGTTTTGCTTTTCGAAGACAAGCTGACAATCGGTTTTGATGTAAGACCGTGTCTGAAAACGCTTGAAACGTCATATTGCACTTCAAAATTATTCTTGTTTAAAATAGCTCTTGTACCTATTTATCTATTCAACAGAAAAACATCTTTGTAAAAAGCAACATATTTAAACGCATAAGTATACATATCTTACACCAATAGTAAGTTCCTAATTGTTTCATAGATTCAGCAGCAGGAAATGAAAATTTAGAGGGTCCAGAGCCAGACGCCTGCCTTTCGCTCAAGATTTATTCCGATAATTCTAAAAGATTTGCGTTTATTGGACAATCGTTAACTGGTGAAGCTGTTAATTATGTAGAGCTGACATTTGCCAAAGACTCCTGCTCGCATCAAAAGGGAGGACGAGTGAATACTGCCTATCTAATGGCACGCATCCTGCGAGGGCTGCGAGTTTTGAGGCCTGTTTTGTTGGTGTCGGCGTTAGGTTCGTTGTGCTGTTATTGAGACAATAAGTAATTTTCTATAGGTATATCGGCGTCACAGCCTTCATGGAGTGAGCATAAGAGTTCATGTTCTCACTCCATGAATAAATATGATACCCGCAAACCCTAAACCCGCAGACTCGCAACCCGCATGCGAGGTCCATCGTGGGGCAGCCTAGCTTGTTGAAGATCAACATAAAATGACTTTAGAAACGTAGTTAAGGCCATCAGAGGTCCTTCCTATTCAAAGGAGCCGTCCCCAACACCAAGGCCTTAGGAAAGCAGTAGGTACGAACTGGCGAGCTCTGCTGGCAACAAACATCTATGCCCTGTTAAGATTGTGTTACGGTAGCCGGGTGGTACGGCTGGCCGCCGCCGATGCAGCGAGCGGCGGGCGGCACAGCCTACCCGGCGGGCGCCCGCGCGGTGGGCTCATTGGTCGGAGAGCACGTGACCTGACCGTACGCGATGTGGGGTCGGGGGCCGCAGCGGCATGTCACTCTTGGTCGAGAGTCGGTCGGGGCCGGGTGGACCGCTGAGTTGGGCTGCTGGTGCGGGACTTCTGGCCCGCTAGTAGCGCCCTTCGCGGCTTGTTCAATGTAGTTTCGTTGGCGGCTGTCAGATGGGACTCTCGTCTTGTCGAAAGCTTCTGACCGAAATGCATTGGGCGGTCCAAATGGGAGAGGCGGGACTGTAGTCCAACCTCTTAACCAGACCTCTTGGTGCCTGGTTCCGGCCACTGCCCATGGTCAATATACTCTGAGTCATATTGGTCCATGGACAGTCCTCTGCGGAGGTGTCACTTATAAACCACGGCTTAACCGTTTTCAAGGGAGGTATTTTCACGGGTAGGGTCGGCCTTCTGCCGATCATTCACATTACATACCTGTCGTCGCATTGCACAGTTTGGCTGTATGTTGCCTGTTTTGTTTGGTTCAATAAGAATACGTGAGGAGCCAAATTTACAGTCTTTTATTGGTCGTTAGTTGCGACCGGGGCAACTGAAGCTACCAGAGATTTAGTGACAATTGGGCCTCGTTCGTAACATGCCCAGAACGGTGTGTTCAGAACTGGATCTTCAGTATGTAGACATGTAAGGGTGTTATTGATGTATTAACCCTCGCCCGTAAACGGTGTTTTGCCACCTTCGCCCATGCAGGGGGGGGGGGGGTTGGTGCGACCCCCCCTGGCGTTTGAAAACGAAGCGTCGTAGAGCTTAGCGGAAAAGACCAACGGATTGCTCTCAACGAGATCTCGCGATTGGTGGTATATTTTTTGGTCCTAGGTCAATATTTGACCTACTTATGACCGGTCAAAGGTCAAATTTTCGAAACATCTAACTTTTTCAGATTTCCGCGCCGATTGCGGCAAAACGGTAAGAGATATCGACTTGAAACCTTCACTATCGTGATCCTTGATCAATTCTCTATCGTTTGGTGTGTATTTCGATGTCATAACTCTAAAAATGATGCGTTGGGAGCATCGGAAGTCTGCAAGGTCATTTGTGCATTGGGTCACGTCAGGCGTGTGACGTCACTGACCTGACCCTGACCCAAAATAAACAACAAGAAACAACCGACGATGCCTGAAATGGATATCAAATTCGAATTCAGGGCATCAAAATACCCCGAAAAGGCATACAAGTGCAAGAAGTCATTAGAGGTCAACCGAGGTCACTGACCTTACCTTGACCTTTAGTGACCTTCAAAATGTCAACGGACATTGTGTCAATGTCAAATCAGCCAGTTGTGATTCTAAAACAATCCATCAGTGCGTCAGGTCAGTCGGCATTTATACCAATGTGAAGCAATCTCCAATATAGCGTAAATGTGGCCGGAGGCTGTTCCCTTTATGACGTCATAACTCCGTGACCTGACATGACCTTGACAATTTTTTTTTACCAAAAGTTGCGCAAAGGATGCCCCAAAGGGTACTGAAAATTTGAGCAGGCTATCTGAAACGGTTCGGCGTGTAGCTAAGAAAAACCTCAGGGGGTTGCACCAACCCCCCCCCCCTACATGGGCGAGGGTTAACACTACTCTGGAGACGGTCTTTCACTCGTCGCAAAGCAGGGCGGCAGCTTTGTGTGTAATATTGCGATAAAGTGTTGCGGGCAAATCACCACAGAAGGAACAGTGAAAGTACATAGAACGGTGTTATGGAACAGAAAGGAAGTTTATTCAAGCTTGTCAAAAGATTTTTGCATTTTCTGAGCTCCTGATTGTGATACCAGTGGAGCTGAAATGCTGCCTAATGCGCAGTGCATGATCAGGCCAGCCAGCGTGTCTAGATAATGCTGTGCAGATCTCACGAATACTTCCCACCGTCACGCATAGGTGCAGCAACGGCTACGAAAATAAGAAACCATTAGAGATTAAAAGTCGTTACGTCACGGATAGTATCTCATAAGAGTAACATATATCCACGAGAACTGCTGAAGGACATGAGTTATCGCTTTGCAATCTGTGCTTTATGATATGGGTCTTCCGTTTCTTTCCTGTTTGTCCGAGCATATGTATAAGAAGTGACGCACACAACGAGTGACCAATACGATTCTTTCCTAACTCTGTGAACAGAGTTCTATCGCTGGACACCCTCGATTTCTTTAATATTTCTGATGTTTGTGAATGTTTGTTTTGTCCGTTGTAACGAAAAGGCATGATTAATCGCAATCAAATTAATCTTAGAGCTCCCAGCACGGTCGGTGACTAGCCCGGGTAAATATCTGAAGGAGTTCAGTTTAAAACCGCTGCACATTTGACTCTCCACGTTTCATGTGAGAGGTTTATGAAACATTTAGTGTCATTATATTTCAGGAAGGGTGAAATATTTCCCTTCAATATTCCTGACATTGAAATTTTCTGACAAATGTCACCATAGCTTGTGAATCGGAAGCTCGAAGGGCGGCATATCTAGAGAGACAATCAATTTCATTTCATCAATCACACATGGGTCAGTTTTTTTATATTTTACATCAGATCCGGAGCACCATATGTTGCAGGTAGAGGTCCATGGTCAAACTTTATTACATGCGATTTCGGTCAGAAGTCTCAGCGAAATACAGCAGCGCTGCCGATTTAAAAGTAATGCTGTTGTCTCATTTATCACTAGCCCAATGATACAACCATTGCAAGAGGTTGTGATTTATTTTTCATAAATGTTCACGAGTCACGACCTTATGGCCATGATTGTGTGTGTGATGAATGCGCCCCATTGAAGATAGGTACAAGCACCTTGAATCTGTTTGTTTGTCGTGACCTCGTGTTATCAGACCTTAACGAATGGATATTAATGACCTTTGATGGTACCATAAGACCAGTGGTCGGCAGGTCACTCGGGGTTGTGCCCCCTTAATAGGCGCCAGGCAGGGCCATTACCCCCACATACCAGACCCCATTGCTGTCACAACCAAGTTTACTGAAATTCCATACCTTTCTGGAACTCTTTGGGTATTTCTGCATTTCCAATGCATCAAATTTAAAACATGACACTTCCTCCATAAAGCATTTAGTATATCCCATTTAACCCTCGTACATATAGGGGCGGCGGGTGGTTTTTCGTTAAAAGCTCACGTAAAAGCCGTTGGATCACGACCAAATTGTACCCTCGAGCCAATCATTTTTTCTTAACCTGCCCGGGAATTCCTGAGGCCAGTTTTACCAACAGAAAAATAGCCGCCTGCCGGAGTTTTTTTTTTCCTAAAAACCGCTTCACATACGCGATGCGCGATGTAAGCGCGATGAGCATGTAAGTGGATAGGGTTTTACCGTTTACGTTTACGTTTACGTAATCATTGGCTTCACAATTCACATTCGGAGCGTAAGCGCGATGAGCACGTAAGTGGATAGGGCTTTACCGTTTACGCTCCGTATGTGAAGCGGTCTTAAGGCGAACAATTCCGGCAGGAAGCTATTTTTCTGTCGGTAAAACTGGCCTCTGGACCCATAATGATCATTGGCTATGAGCCTTTTCTGGAGGTCATCTTGAGCCATAAAATCTCATTTCAAGAAGTTATAGCGGGTCCCGATTTTCTCGACACTTGTCTTTGACCTCCTGAATGAGACGAAATGACCAAGGACCTTAAAAATGGGCAGCAGCGGCTTCCTATAGTCACGGGTAATACGCTCGTTTTTTATGCACAGCTCCATCTCAGAGTCCGAGAGGCCGCGGGGGTCCGATCGGCTCCTCCCCCTTACGTTAGCGGCTGTGGAAACGCCAACAGACGGGCGACGGTTAAAAATTGCAGCTGCTTTTGTACGACTGTACGGAACTGCGGTGAGATGGTGAGGCGAGCAGCTACGTGAAAATTGGTATCTAATCAATGTGTGCTATGCCTTTGACCTGGGCTAATCTTTGAGCCCTGGGATGCAACAGTCACGATGGTTCCACCAGTATAACGCCTTTTGGGGCGATTAACGGAGCGAGCGAGAGGGTGGGCCTTGCACGTGCGAAATTGCGAGGGGGTACCTCCAACTGACTTGTGCACGGCACCCTACTAACCGGTCTCTAGCGATGTGCCAAATTTGGGCACAATTGGTCCAGCCGTTCTCGAGATCTGGAAGCGGCACCCTGCACGTGCGCACGTGCAAAATGGGTCCCAACTGACTTGTGCACGGCACCCTACTAACTGGTCCCTAACTGTGTACCAAATTTGAGCGCAATCGGTCGAGCCGTTCTCGAGATCTGGAAACGATCCCTGCACGTGCGCACGTGCAGCAGCACCCCAACTGTGGCACATGGATATGCAGTGCCTAGTGGGTGCCTACCTACATGCCAACTTTCAGCGCAATCGGCCAAGTAGTTACCGAGATATTGCAACAATTACAAAACGGACACCTCTTCGTTTTGCACGTGGCACGTGCATAAGGGGTCACCCACATGCATCAGGAATAGTCCTATACTTGGTAGAAGGAATGAAGCTACCCTACAAAAATTACCGCGTGTAAATCGGTCAAGTGGTTGCTGATATATAAGCCTCCCAAAAGCGTGACCACGGCCGGCCGGCCGCTCATACTCAGAAATTTCCGTTATTCTACGTAAGACTCCGCTCGCTTCGCTCGCTCCGTAATCAATGGAGCCACTAACTCTAAAAAGATAGGTTTTCTCAGAATCCCTCATTACCCCCACCGAAAGGGCTCCATTACCCCCAAAGGGGGCATGCCCCACCATTTGCCGACCCCTGCATAAGACCAAAGACATTGGTAATAGCCGTTTTCACGACGGGCTATCCGGCGAATGCACCTAATTTGACCAAATCTGCACCTAATCTCTTTTACAGCAAATATCTTCATTAAGTTATGAATTTATTTCAGTGTTTTAATCGATGATACTCTCTGATAATATGACAAACGAGGCATATAAGCAATTAGTGCAACCCTAGCTGATAGCTTCTAAGAGATACACTGAACCCAATTTGACCAAATCTGCACCTAATCTGCACCAAAGTTGCACCAAATGTGTACCAGATGACCGTCGGGAAAACCGCTATTATTAGGCTGGTATGAGATGCGGACTACGTTGGGCGTTGGCTGTATGTACTGCGAATCCCACTAAACTATTCTATTAAATTGTCCCTACTTGTACTGTTAAAGTGACCATCCCATCCTCACATTAGATTTAAGTTAACCTTCGCCCCAGGGGGGGGGGCATATGTTACCACCCTGTCACGTTTTTTGCGTGTGAATAAAAAACCGCGGCGCGTAGCGCCGCGCCGCTTGGGGTAGCTTTTTGTACATCAATTTTGGACAATGTGTGAAATTTTTTACCCCAGGTCATGTCAGGTCAGGTCACCAGGTCAAGTTAACTGACCAAGCCTAAGAAAAAGTTTGCAATCCTCTCCAGCCTGCAGTGTTTGTCAGAAACGTTTGAAACTTGGTGGATTGCATGATGGTATGAGCGCCTATAATTTGTATATCTCGGAATTTTTATATCCGTGACCTAAGGTCAGGCCAGTGGCGTGACCTTACCATTATAAGTCAATGGAGAAAAATGAAAATGCCTCTAGATCCGTGTGTACGCATAGGAACAGTCCAACTATTTCAGAATCACAATGATCTCGACCACCCGTGACGACCATGGTGCCTTTTTTGCTGATAGCCTCTAGAAAGGTCATCCGAGGTCATTTGAGGCTAAAAACAGATTTTACCAATAACTCGCGATTGGAAAGAGATAGGACGCTGAGGATGGCCTCATTGTGTTTGTCTTGTTGAGACGCATCGAATTATATGCAACATGACCTTTTCCGGTCAGGTCATGACCTTGACCTGAGGTCAAATTTTCAAGTCGACCTTTCAAGGTCAAATTATAGTTCATTCGACGCGTCTCGGCGAGAGGAACACGATTCTGGCAATAGAAATGTCGTGGCTTTTTCTAGTTAAAAGTTATTGTCGAAAAACACTTTTCGTTAAAACACCTATTTTTGGAGTTTTTGCCCCCTGAAGGCTAAACCGTTGACCTGAGGTCAATTTTTATGTAGACTTTATCAAAAGAAGAGTTTAAGAGCTATCGATTGCATTTCCATGCGTTTTTCTAGCTATCATAATTCCTGAAATAAATGCATGTTTTCTGAAAAATATAATGACATTTGGCCAATTTTGACCTTTGATGACCTCCAGTGACCCCAATATTGCTCGAAGATGAAAAATGACCGAAATACTTTCAAACGTACGCATTGAGAGCTATCGACTGCTTTTTACCGCGTCTTTCTAGCCCTCTCAGTTTTTGAGTTAGAGGTGGGTGGTAACATATGCCCCCCCCCCCCCCACTAGGGCGAAGTTGGCTGAGACCGCCACTGGGGCGCGGGTTAAGATAGTCAACTTGGGGTTCCTGACTGGCAATTACCGGTTTGAGCACTCACAACATCGAGAAATGTTTTAATTCGGAAATATTTAATTGCAACGTCTGCAGTTATCGGATTCCAAGGGGCTAATGCATTTGAATGTCCCCTTATACTTTGTTACGTCAGCGCAGATCTAGCGATTTCTAAATTTTTTACTAAACCCTTGGTAGAAGACAATTGTTGCTGTGAAGGTATATAATGCCTTGCGCGCAACATCCGTCGCATTTTTTGAGATACCACTTTATTGCTTCAAAAAAAGACGTCATAGGGACAGCGGAGGCCCCAAAATTAACATAGATAAAAATATAACTCACAAACCGATGAATAATATTCGGCGAAATTTGGTAGCTATTTATTTTTGCTCTTTCTGAACCATGGTTCATCACTTTTATGCCAATTCATTAACCCGCGCACCGACGGGGGGGCGGATATCCACCCCCCTGAGGTTTTTCGCAAATAGCGGGAAAACCGCGGCGCGTAGCGCCGCGAAATTTGGTATGACTATTCCCTCATCAATTTTACACATGGTGTGCAAGTTTGAACCTCCTACCTTTCAAGGTCAGGTCACCAGGTCACTTTGAATGACCCAGCCTCAAGTCACTTTTTTGCAACTTTGTCACCGTGCCAGAGCTACAGTAGATGTCGGAGGCTTTTGAAAGTCGCAGGATGTTATTAGGTCATTAGTAGCTACAATTTGTATATCTCGGAATTTTGATATCGGTGACCTAAGGTCAGGTCAATTTCGCGACCTCCCCATTATAAGTCAATGGGGGGGGGGGAAATCAACTCCCTGTTTTTACCACTAAAACGGGTCGGAATGGCCCCATATACCATACATGACTTCATATACGATCAACCTTCACTACCTTGAGGTCTGTTTTGCTGTTGGGCAGCTGTGAGGTCATGTGACGTCATCAAAGGTCACCAAAGGTTTTTGGCCAATAACTCCGTACAGGAACAAGATACAGACGCGTGGATGGTCTCATTGTGTTCAGCTCGTCAAGACGCATCGAATGATATACATGATGACCTCGAGGTCACGTGACCTGAGGTCAACCTTTGACCTTGACCTTTCGAGGTCAACATATATATCATTCGATGCGGATTGACGAGATCACGATGATCACGATCACGATCACGATCACGATCACGAGATCACGAGATCACGATGATGCCCTTAGTTTGTTCCTATCTTGACTAATTCGAAAGTTATTCGAGAAAAACTCTCTCCATATCTAGCGCCGCCATTTTGACTTTTTCGACCCCTGTGACGTCATCTTTGACCTGACCTGAAAATGACCTTAGTAAAAATTGTAGATCTTGGCCGTGCGTATCCGATGCCGTTTACCGCTTGTCGCTATCTTGCTTCGTTCGCGAGATCTCAGGGGGGGCGGTCATCCGCCCCCCCCCCCCGTCGGTGCGAAGGTGGCGCAGTCGGTGCGCGGGTTAACTTCTTTGAATGTGGGATGGTCCCTTTAACAGTTTTTATTTAGGCCCAGCAGTCCTTAATTAATTCGTAAAAACCAAAGTTCTCTTTACTGAGCTGAGATTAGGTCAAAGGATATATCGACCCTGGCTTTCTCGTAGTTTGTGTCGAGGTAAATGTCTTGCACATGATGTTAAACGTGGTAGGCGCTGGAATTGCAAACAAAGACGATTTGATGCAGCTAGAGTATTTTGGTGTACGTACGCTTACTTGGATTTCTCTACAGACGATGTTATCGAGCAGTCTTACAGTGTTCGTCATAACTACCTGTGGTCCACCTGAAAATATATTTAAAGATTAGAGAGGTTTCAGTATTCTTCGAAATCTATAAATTCCACATGCATTACCTATAACAGAGGCAGGTACATTTGTTAGAATGCCCCCACAAATCGAGAGCATAAGTAGATTGATTTACACAGAGAAAGTACGTAATCAGTTAGATGGCTCGTAGTTCCTTCCTCAATAAAAGTTTGACATATACGCAGGCTTCTACCTTGATTATAAACAGAACTGTTACTTCGAGCGAACTTTATGTTATATGAGCTATCGGTAACAAGCTTGCCAACTTCAATTCTCCTTGATAGACTTTTGCGCTGTAAGGCGTGTATACTGTATACCCATTTTTAACTTCAAGTTACTTTAGGTAACTTTTAAAGTTACTTGAAGATAAGGATAGTTGCAAAATGCAAGTTGTAAGCTACTTTCGACTCGAGGGAAGTACCCGACAGTTCGATACCACCGTTCGCCCTCCATTCATACCACCACCTCTGCCGTTGGCTGTAGTGGTCACAGATCGCGCTCAGATCCATCGAGTGACCTACCACTCCCCACTCCCCACCATTAAACTTCCCGGGCTACCAGCGGGACGCTGCTGCCGACCACACCGGCCATCAGTCCCCCGTGGGCTCACCACGGGCCCGGCCTCACACCGCGCCACACTCGCCAGGTGCCGAGTGACTTCTCTGGGCCCACAGCGGCCCCGCGGCGGGTCAGGGCACCCCAGGGTCGGTCAGGACATCGTGCGGGGTCGGTCAGGGCACCCCTAGTCCGAGATCGGCTAGAGCACTCCGGGCGATGATGGATGTTTGCAATGTCGAGTATTGAATGGACGAATGTAATAGCATCCTCCTAATCCACTGTGCTTCAGTTCACTGGCCGCGTATTTCTTGGAAATCGTTAATATTTGAGGTTGGTAATAAAACAAAGTTTAGTTTGGTCTCTTCAGTTCGTAGGTACTGCATATATTATTCCGAGGCACGGGCTAGTTTAGCCTTAGTAACCACGTTCTAGCTTCACCTTGCCGCCTATCGGGCGTGTATTCAGACAGATTAAAGGGACCCTCCCACCTTCAAAAAAGTTAATGAATTGGCATGAAAGTGATGTCGCTCGGTTCAGAAAGAGCAAAAACGAATATTCACCAAATTTCACCGAAAAATATTCACCGGTTTTCAAGATATTAGACTTTTACTTTTGTTTACTTTTTTGGGATCTCCGCTGTTTCTAGCGACTTTATTTTAGAAGTGCGGCGTTTGCGGCAGATGCTGCGCGCAAATAGCATATACCACCGCGTGCTACAAAACGTTTTAGTCAAACATTTAAAAATCGTTAGATATCTGCGCTGACGTCACACATTCAGAGGGGTATTCCTAAGCATTAGCCCCTCTGAATCAAAATGCTGCAATTTTGAAATTCAATATTTCCGATTTAAGGCATTTCTCGATGTTGTGAGTGCCGAAACCGGTAATTGTGAGCCAGGGACCCCATTTTGGCTATCTCAACTCAAATCTAATGTTAAGGTGGGAGGGTCCCTTTAACCGGAGGATCACGGCAATCGGTGACACCGTATTGGGTTCTGCTGCCTGCTGGCGATCGACAACTGCCCCTCTGAATATAGATATGCAGCCCCACGGCGCAGTTCCGTCTGACAACTAAAGCGTGGTATCCATCGTCTGTTTACCTATGTTATATCAATTTCACATCAGCGGCTCTCCAAACAATATTGCTGATGCATCGAAGAAGCATCATTGGGCGGTTATATTTCTGTTCATTAAGTGTTTATCTTTTTCTTACCAAGTGAATGAAAACTACGAGCATGCTAATTGCTTTCCACGGTGACATTCGTATATGTACATATTCGCCGTTTATGTGCCTAGTCACTGGTCACATGCACATGTTGTTAGTACAACTTAGCTGCTTAGCCACCATAAGATAAACTTACGTCTGTCATGTAAACCTATGTCTACATAATATTCCAGTGTACCTTTATCACCTTGAGCCCTCAGTTAGGTACGGTGTAAGTGGTGTGTGCATGCCATCTCGGCGTCTTTAACGGTCATCAGCTAAGTAGCACTGACGGCTGAATGGCCGGGGTTTCGCCGCACGTCTGAGGAAGCCATTAACTCTGTGCGGCTGCCATAACGGGCGAGGCGGGCATTAGCGGGTCCGTCGGCACTCACTGGGACATATCCAGCGCTCGGCGCACGGAGGTGTTTGGTACAACGGCTGCGGGAGAGGACACCCAGCCACCGGACACGCGGGGGCTGAACTGACCGCACTGCGGTTCAGAAGTGGGCAGACTCGGTCTTGTCTTGTATCCGCCCCCTGTCGGGCTGAATACAACACAACAGCAAATGTGGGAGCGAATGGTTTTAGTTTGTGCAAAGAAGCTACCACCCACTCATGGTTCGGATGATTTATTCGGCTGAATGTGGGTTTATTGCGAGTGGTTACCAGGCTCTGTGGGCAGTTTGACCTCAGTGATTAAGATTTGTGCTGGCTGAGTCTCTAATAACGACTTTGAGTATCGCGTGGGAGCAACTGAGATCTGTACTTTTTACAGTTCAGGAAGGGATGAGCATTGGTCTTATATTGAAACAACCCAGAATGTGTACTAGATTGGATACATATTACCCTCAAAATGGTCACTCATGCATCGGCAGATGAGCAGCTCTAATTTAACGAATCTCACCCAACTTCAGGAAAAATAAGACACCTAGATCATGCCTCCATAACATTGACGTAGTTACATCAGGTTGTCCATAAATTTCATTTCTATTTTATGGACTGCCTAAAACATAGCTCAATTTACAAAGTGCATTGTGCAGTGCCACAGATAGGAACTCATATGGGTAAGGACTGGAATAGTCCATCTATTTTCATGACCAAGTTCATATCGGGAGAGGTTTATCAGCTCAATAGCAAGGAGTTCTTTATCTCTGAAAGAGACCATTCATTGAATGATTTAAAAAAAAGAGCGATGTGCACAACGATTTGCTCGGATTACGTCACACTATCTGATAAGGTCAACGCAACTGTCGATCGATCGACATCCGGCATAGCTACAAGAGAGCATTGATATACAAAAAGAACGTAATGCCTCAGCCATTTCAGCACAGGCGCTCAATCACCTACTTATGCTGAGTGTTTGTCTACTGAAGCTATCAAATCCGATCGGTCAGAAAATGCATCGCAGGTTTCGATACGTAAGGTAAAAGCTGCGCAGTGACAAGGAAATGCGGCAAAAGTGGCTCATTTTCCACCCGTTTAGCGCGTCACATACGCCGCCGTGCCGCGTCACAGATGTCACCGCGCCGCACCGGTGTCATATGAGGGGCGGCGAGCAACAGCCGGCATCCTGAGGCCTGGGGCGGTAATAGATGCAGCGGACGGGCGCTGCGCCAATATTAGTGTAACCCAGTGCGAGCACAGACGATGCTGCCCAGCTTCGTCACAGGGCATCGTTTGAACGCACGAGGATATCGTGTCTTAGTAGGATAATCCAAATGTTGTGAATCGTCCAACTGAAAATAAAAACAAATACCCTCCTCTGTATAAATTTGTGTTCCTCATGAAAACAATATTCCAAATTTAAACGTCCCACGTTCACTTAAAGCCTGGCCCAGCAGCCCACCAACGTGAGTGTATCCGGTCACGCCAATACAGGTCAAGCGGCACCAATCGTACTTGAACCCCATTGATAGCATGGCTGAATGGAAGCGGCAATGGCATCACTGCACGGGAATCATCACAATGATCGGAGTGGAGGACCGTCATCTGAGGCTTCTGAGCTTGTTCTGAGCATCCTCCATGACTCGACACAGAGGGTGCAGGGCCAGATTAAATCCGATCTGTTTCAACCAGGGTACTATGTGGTGGCCTAGGCCCTCCCTCCCCCTCTCTCTCTCTCTCTCTCTCTCTCTCTCTCTCTCTCTCTCTCTCTCTCTCTCTCTCTCTCTCTCTCTCTCTCTCTCTCTCTCTCTCTCTCTCTCTCTCTCTCTCTCTCTGTCTCTCTGTCTCTCTGTCTCTCTGTCTCTCTGTCTCTCTGTCTCTCTGTCTCTCTCTCTCTCTCTCTCTCTCTCTCTCTCTCTCTCTCTCTCTCTCTCTCTCTCTCTCTCTCTCTCTCTCTTTCTCTTTCTCTTATCATCTGTCGTGTACCGAAATGTTATCCCCAACTATCTCTCATTTCTTCCCCACTAATCAGTGTGTGTGTTCCGTCTGCCGGCAGGTCGCTCCGGACTGGCTAACTCAGTATGTCTCCGATCTCCACGACCGGAGTCAGCCGTCGGGGCTGGCAGCGCGGCCTCAGCAACCAGAGGCGGAGCTGCGGCTGAACGGCCTTCCGCGCAGCTCGGCCGCCGAGCTGCTGGAGCTGCTGCCCATGGCGCGGCCGCCGGCGGCGCTGAGCAAGCGGCAGATCCGCTACCACCAGTGCTACTTCAACCCGATCGCCTGTTTCCGGAGGCGGAAATAACACGACGGTCGGACGCGGGACGATGACGAAGGTACCGGTGGCCGGTGGCCACGCGGTGCTGGCGAATTGCCATACGACCTGGGTGAAGAGATAGGAGCGTCCTGAAGAACAGAACATCGGGCAATTGGCTGCTCCTGCCGAGTCCGACGACTGTGACAATAAATATTCGTGACAATTAACGGTGAAAGCGATTTCCAGAAGATAAAATGCAGTTCAGGAGGAAATAAGAATTCAGCATTGTGAACGTTGCCAATTAGATTCGAATGCATTGTGTTTCTTGTGCATCGCCCACCATAGATTTGGACAATCCATGATGTTTGTTATAGCTTTGTTTCAATATTCGGTAGTTTTTTTTCAAAAAAGGAATTCCACTAACCACAAAGCTTTGTTTTCTATTTTGCATCTCACATTAAAACCGACACCTCAAACAATGCCACCACTGCATTCAAACTGTTATACGGAAAGCACTGGCATTAAATAGAATCGAAGAAACTGAACCAGCAATATTGAACGTTTCGGTACGGAACCATGTGTCGCCGATGAGTCAATCCACATAAAGGGCTCTTGGCAACACACTGAACGAAAGAATTGTTTGCACAGCAATAGCATATACCTATTTCCTATCACTTCTGGACGAAAGAGGCGATGCAAGGTAGCCCTGAAAGCAAGATCCGGAGAAACTATATTGCTCGAAGTGAGCAAAAGAGGCTACTGGCACATGCCACTTCAGATATCGACAATAATCCACAACATAAAACAGCATCCATTCACAAAGTTGGAAACACCAAGGAACTGGTTTCAAAAAGATGACAGGGGAGAATCAAATTCAAAGTCCTTGTGCAAACAAATGTGCACCAGGGCCGCATCCCCCGCCAACATTGGGCTGGTAAAATCACGTGACTCAACTTCCGGACAGAGTGCGACCGGAAGGGAGGCTGGAAGAGAGCGACCGAGATAACACCGGCGCCGGGCTCTCTGAGACCGCGACAGTCGGCCGAGGCCGGCGGTCAGCCACCTGTACCGCTCTCTCTATGTACACGTGCCTACGGGCGCCGCCCGGCAGCCGCCTAGGGTGCCGGGTGGGCAGGTATAGGCACTCGGACGCTGTGACCACAAGGAGGAGGTCACGTGACCCCACTAACGACGACTGTGCTCTGGCCGGCGCGGCCGGCGGTGAGCCGCTTTGTATCTCGGTGCGTGTCGTGTGTACAGTAGTTTGTTTTCGTGTCGTGTGGTGTGCTCCCAAGTAAGTAAACATGTTGCATTTATCGTAATACATTTGTCGCAAATAGTTGCCGTGTTATTGCGCTTATTACGATCATTTATTTGTGTTGGAATTGCTAAGGAGCGGAACTAATTCAATACAAGCAAAGTCAATCTATATGCTCTGAAGTATGGACACAAACATCTGGTAAAAGCTGCTTTTCTTGGCTCTTTGAGCATGTCTAAAATTACGCTCAACCAGAAAAGGGCAATTGGACAGGCAAGCTTTTTTTTTTAAATATTTTTGGTGCCCGACCCGGGCTTTTTGTCGTTAGTAGCACACATTCATACTGGGTTAGTACACTATATACACGGCAGTGGTACGAATCGTTTTCGGCACCCGCTACGCGGGACAGCCTTGACCGCACGCTTCCTGTCACGCACCCCAGGTGGCACCGCACTGGTGCGCACGCTGGGGCTATCCCGATTTCTCGGGCCCGGCAGGTCAGAGGGCTGCTCCGGGACATGAACCGAGGCCGTGCCCTAGGGACATGTCACCGGACCGAAGGATCTGTTTAAAGGCGGATCAGGCCCGTGTACCTGCGGCCGGGGGCGCTGGCTGGCACAGCGGTAATCCCCACGACCGAGCGAACACTCCCCAGTTACTGCCATCTCCTGGGTAGGAGCCGGCCGAGGAAAACGCTGCCAGAGGTCAGCTTTGATCCAAGGACCTCCCACGCCAAACGTGAACGCACTTGCCAACTGCGCCACAAGGGTGGTGGACAGGCAAGCTTAACCCGCGCCCAGATGGGGTCTGCCGAGCAACGCGGTCTGATGGGGGGGGGGGGCCATTTTGGCCCCCCCCCTCAGATCTCGAGAACCACGCAACATAGCGACAAGCGGTAAACGGTGTTGGATAGCCCCAACAGGGAACTACCTTGTGACCCAATTTCATTGACCTCGGTCAAACCGATGACGTCACAGGTCAGGTCAAAGGTCGAATTTTCACCGTTTACAGGCATTTCAAGAAATGCGTTGTAAAATCGTGTAAAATGCATTTCATTGAAAATCATCGATGGGGAAATGTTCTTCAAACACATATTTTGCTATTTGAGGTCACTGATACCAGGTCAGGTCACAGAGGTCAGGTCACTGGGGGGTCACAATATGAAAGTGTCGTGTGATACATGTTTTATGGTCCATTTTACATGACAAATGCGATTATGTGGGTCAGACAGACTTTAGGGCCAGCTTAGGTCACGTTTTGGTCAAGGTCAGGTCAAGGTCAGGTCAAGGTCAGGTCAAATTAGGTCAAATTTCAAAGTTGATATTTTTGCATAAAATGGGTATCGATTCGATGCAGCTCGTCACGGGGAGTTCAATGGTGGTCTCCGTTTTGCGCTACGAGGTCTAGAATTGCTAAAAATTGAGTTCAAAAATTTGACGTCATCAATTTTTAACAGTTTTTTTCGCTATAACTTGGCCAAAAAACGAGGTATCGATCTAAAATTTGGTATGTATATCGAAGAGCGCAGGGACTATCACATATATTCCGGTTTTTTTTCGAAATTCGAAAAAAAAAATTGGAAATTTTTTGAGTTTTTATAAAAAAAAATCATTTTTTTTATTTTTGGGGGTCAAAATCCAAAAATTTCAAAAATCCGAGATAGCAGTTTTGTAGCGCCGTCTTTTCTCTACACAACCACATAAAGAACTTTAAAATTGCTTGTGAACTGTAGAATTGGTGAGCGTTTCAAGATGTCATGTTTTTTGCTCATTTTTACTCGAACATGACCTCAGTTTGACCTCAATAACTCCTGACCTGAGGTGACCTGTGACTTGAAATTTTGTGTGAAGGTGTCAAATTGATGTCCGGTAAGGTACCCAAAATTTGGCGGCGCTGCGCGCCGCCGTTTTCTCGCTATTTAAGAAAAACCACAGGGGGGGGGCCAAAATGGCCCCCCCCCATCAGGGCGCGGGTTAACACAACTTCGAATGCCTACAGAAAAAGAAGCCTCAGAAGCATCATGAGCGGGACGCGCTAACTCTGGCATTCTAGCGTTAAGCTGTGCTCGCTAACAGCTCACTCGAGCACTCGACAATTATCGGTAGATCAGTTTGCCGAAATATTATATTTAGAATACGACAAACGTCAATCACTATATTAGCCAGGGCACACATGAGTGAGCGGTAATGCTATAAGCGTAACTCCAGAAGAGTGCTGTTACGATAAGTGGCGGCCGTCGATATTCCCGCGGAAAACAATACACGTATTCCATTGGTCGATCAGACTGCTCGGCCGACGCAAAACACACCGCTCTATATCGCTGAAAACAGGCGGCGCGAGCGGCGGCGGCTCGCTCCCGCAGCCCGCCGGGGACCGTTAGCCACCCGACCCCCGCCCGTGACACCGAGCGGACCCCAGAGAGCCCCACGGCGGTAACGAAGGGAGGTGCGACACTCACACAGCACCCTTACGAGCCTACAGACCGAACTCAGCGCAGACAAGGGCCCAGTTATAGCGCAGAAATAAGCGTTTCGAGAAATGAAGGTGCGCGTTGATCAAAGTAATCGTCAGGATCCGGGATGCGGTTGGACACCCACCGCTATAATTAGGACGGGTAACAGGGGCTGATTTCCAAAGGGACGTTTTAACAGGCTTCATATAATAATTATATTTTATGCGTAGCCACAGATAACAGTATTACTACTGTTCTGTGGCGTGGCACATTCTCAGAGAACATTGTAAATGAGATAAATTATAAGCTATAGACGGCATATTTAGCAGATATTATAACGAGACAATTTTTCTAGCACCGTAAGTGCCAATTTCAGTGATGGTCCACAGCCTGAAGTCTACTTGTTTGTTTGTTTGTTTGTTTTGTTGGGTTAGGCCCTTTCGGTCGACAAGACCATTGCAGAGCCGGAAGGATGATAGGATTTAGGGGGAGACATTGGTCTGGGCAGGCATCCTAGTGAGTCGCCGGGGCTGAGCCCGTCCAGAGGACAGGCCACCCAGCCCCAAGGCACTCACTGCACCCGGCTACGGGGTGCGCTCCCTCAGGAGCAGCGGTGCGGCTCCAAGGGAGCAGCCCGCATGAGATAAAGTTGCCTGTCCAGCCCGGAGGGGGGTTACGGCGTGGAGGAGAAGGATTTCAGTATCCTGAGGATAGAAGCATGGAACGGTGCTGAAGTCTACTTCCACTGACCTGATGCCATTTATCAACACTGATCACTCTATCCTTCGTTATAACCCCGACAGCGCATCGTTATAGCCACCTAGCGGCGATCAGAACAACTAAGTGTTGTGCGGCACAGCATGCATCAGGCGCTATACTCGCGCGCCATCTATTGACTGGGAATCAAACTAACTTGTACGTAGGTGGATTGCAGACGTGGGATATTCATTACAATTTACAGAAGAATAGATCGCATAACCAGTGATTGGAAGAGCATCTCCTCGTATACTGTTGAATATGCTCTTAGCGCTTGCATAGTTACTGGCGGTGGCGAAATGCCGATTACAGCGCGGCGCAATCAATCTAAAAGGCGCGATCACCGATCACTGATCGCACCTTTGACGGAAAAAATACGACAGAGTTCGCAGCGTTCTGCAGAGTCTCAGCTTTTTATGCCTCTGGGAAACGCCTAGGGTGAGCGTATCCGGCTACCCCTGGCCAATGTCCATTTCACAAAAAAAGGAACGTCCAGCCCGTCAGAGGAAGATAGGAATATCGAATTTTTGATTTGTCCTTTTTACTTAAATCTTATGTGGATTGAGCAAACGTGAGGAAAAAGAAATACGAGAAATAAGGAACCGTAGTTATGAAATGCTCCCTTTGATAAAAAATAGAATACGGATGCGTGTAGAGCCAAGTGTAGTGCAATAATGCAAGGGAGAGAGAGGAGAGAGAGAGAGAGGAGAGAGAGAGAGAGAGAGAGAGAGAGAGAGAGAGAGAGAGAGAGAGAGGAGAGAGAGAGAGAGAGAGAGAGAGAGAGAGAGAGAGAGAGAGAGGATAACAGATGGCCTAGTGCTAGCAAACTGACAATTTACAGTCAGTCGTTTACATTTACCACTGCCCACTAGCGACCATTTATAACTTGTAGAAATACCCCCCTCAGTGCGGGAAAAATACCATTGGTATTGTTGCTCCGAGCACAGAATCCCTGTCTCGTTCTCATCGACTCTCGCGGAGAAAAGATGTGGAACATAGGCGGCGGAACGGGGAGGGCACCGGGGCACCGTGCCCCCCTTTGATTTTGGCATTTTAACATTAGCCCTATGGGCGTTGCGTGGAAAGAATGGGACCAAAAGTCGGCAGTGCCCCCCCCCCTTGATTGAAGGTGTTCCGCCGCTACTGATGTGGAAGGGCGAGCAGTGGGCACTTTCCTCAGCCGATGAGCCCTGTTACGCCAAAGATCCCGGCACCTCTACCCCTCAGCCGTTGGGCAGTCTCGCGCACCTCTATCAGAGGTATGCGCTCTCTGGTGTCCTGAACTATGGCCACGATGCCCCGCAGTGGACCGGGGTCCGACCTCCAGTCACGGATCCGCTCGTATTCAGCTCCGCTCCCGTGACCCGTCGATGCGTGTTATAAAACTCACCCTCCCGAACGGCCATAATGGAAGCCAGGCTGGCAACCGGAAATGCGATAAGCATGTTTGGCTTTCGAGCCGCGAGTGAAATAGCTAGCAACTTCCGGTACACGTTATAGCTAAAAACAAAACAAGCAGGCCACCGTTTTCAGTGTATTAGGTCTGACGTCATGAAATGAGGTCACGTCTAAGGTGTATTTCTGTCAGGTAAGGGGCTTTACCTAGTTAGACGATGGGGAATAGTATTCCACCCACTTGACTCTAGAAAAACGCAATTATTGTTTCTTACATGACGAAACACACTATGTTCTTCTCCCGCAGACACGTAACGAGATAAACACCGTGAACAGTCCGCGTTGTGTCAAGCTAGCCAAACCGCTAGCCAAGTGAAGCGATTCATTTTAGCCACACCGCCACACATTACATCAGAGTTCACCCGAGACGCTCCGTTTTCACAGCCCAACTTTGGCAAATCCATCCAGCACTAGCAAACACATTCAACACTGACAAACACGGAGAAACGCGATCAATGTTCCTGCATCACTCACAAACACGCCCGGACGCCCCACGCAATCGTCGCGCGTCGTACCGGTGAGTCCGCCTTCAAAGTAACCGGCTTCCCGGCGCTCTCAGTCGCACTCCGTCGCCGTGATGAGGTTTTTCAGCGCGCCGGATGCCGCCGCCGGCATTGTGCGGCGCCTGGGTGGGTTTCTCTGCGCCCCGTAGGGGGCGGCGACTCCCCGGCCACCTTCCCGGGTCCAGTCGACCGGAGCTAACAAGGCACTTAGATCACCCACGGGGCACCGCCCACGGTCGTATGCGCATCTCTCGCACCGGCGAACACGGAACAGCGAGGCACAAAGACCACTTTCAGCCGTACAGGTAACGGAGCACAGCGCTGGGGAAAAAGGCATCCAATGATAAATAAGCAAACTCGACGCAGAACGACGACGCACGCTCATGTGCGTCATATTTCCCGCAGCATACGCATACACTGTGTACTTATAGAACAGATTCGCCTAATATCGCCTGCGCTCAATGGGTAGGATTCATCCCAAATAAGACCAATAAAGACCTTTTCCTCTGTATCATTATGCGTAGCATGGCAAATTTCCCAGACTTTTCATGCGAGCAGCACGCGCGATCTCCCTTCTCCCTGGGTATGGAGCCTAATTGCGTGGTGAAGCTATACTATCGTTCCTGATATTATCAGACTAAGAGGCAGCCGCATATCAAAGCCGTCCATCAGGCGCGTGGCACAATCACACACAGGCACCTCTGGTGACTGTGTGTATCTCTGCACAGGGGGTGAGTATGGATCTGTCTGCCGATAATCTCATCACATTCACACCACGACCGGTCCAAACCGGCGTCTACCGACTCCTTCCAGCACTACCGGTACTGGTGTCCAGTTGACTAGGAGAGTAGGCGGCCCCAGACGAGGTGCCGAGCCCGACTAGGAGGCGCAGGATCACGGGGAGAGCGGACGAATCCAGCAGAAGTACAGTCGACCGCGGGGCGTCGGACGCCGCCCGTCTTCAAACAACATCTTGAAAAGCTCACTGATCTTACCCGGTGTGAGAAGCTTACCCGGGCAGCAACTTGGGCAGCTTCTTACGTAGCAGCTAGCGTAGCTTCCTTGGGCAGCTTCTTGAGCGGCTACCCCGGCAGCAGCTCTGGCAGCTTCTTGGGCAGCTACTTGGGCAGCTTGAAAGACCGGACGAAGAGGGCGGCCACAGCCCTGGTGGCATCGCCCCCACAGCGCCGCAGCTCCGCGAACGCCTGGCGACATACGGGACAGTCAGACGACGAAACCACCAGACAGGCTGAGACGGGTAATGAGAGGATGTTAGAGGAGTAAAACTAGGGTAGTGTGGTAATAAAGTGAGGACTCGCACCATCAACTGAAGTCTAAACAACGAATTGTTGACGCAGACAAACGATACACCCCTTATATCATTGAACTAATGCAAACAATGGGCAAAATTGTAGGTACTCGAGTTAGTGCAACACAAAACATGCAGCCGACGATCATGAAGTGAGTAGCATATTGTGCTATGTACACCCCAAGTCACATTTACGTTAATATTTTTCAGAAACACAAGACGCTGCTACACAAAATTATAATCAACAATATCCGAAATCGCCACCTGAACCGCAAGAAATAGGATAAGAAATAACAGACAAACACGCCACGTTCGCCACAATATCACATTTCTCTATCTCACGCAAGATAACGCCACATCACATAGCCTTACATCTACTCGGTGAGCGTGAAAAGTGCGTGCTCCTATTCTGCATTATGGAGCTAGGTAACGTACACCGGCATCAGTCGCTTCCACGGCTCGACGCCAAGTGACTCGTCGTCGCAAAGAGAGAGGGAGACAACAGAACACAAGGGGCTATTTCTTTTTGCCGAGCGACTCGGAACGTATTTCTTGTCAGGGCGTGGGCACGTGAAATTCGAGGTGACAGGGTAAGATAGACAATAAGAGCTTGAGCTGGCTGTTACTGGTTTGCTGGTAGCATACAAACAGACTTGTTACTCCGCACTACATGGTAAGACGACGCTCTCTTGTCGCCGAGAACTACCAACAAAAACCCGAGGGTATCCATACACTCTGAGTGGTAGTTGTTCCCTTAGCCTTTCCCTCAGTGTGAGCCGAGCTACATAGCAGCAGGTGTTGCTAATTACCACCACACAGAGACGCCATGGCAGTGACCGGGCCGTAGAAACAGGGAACAGAACACCACTGCCGGATATTGACCAGCGCGAACTCATTAAACTAGAGAGGACGTCCAGTTATCCCGATTCTGACAGGCTGATGAGGTGTGTCAATATAAAACTGGGTTACCAGGTACGGAAGTGGCATTCGTATTATAGTTAACCATTCTGTTCACCTTGTTAACTTATTCACATGCCCCACCAGCGGCCCTCACAGCACTCTCATCTAACTCACGAGTCCCGACGTTGGAAATAAGACCCTTTTCTGGTCCCAATCGGGTTCAAAAGATTTCGTTCTCCTTTACAAACTTACCCTCCAGCACCCGAAATATTCTAAATTTTCCGACCCGTCTGCTAATTTTACATCAAAAATGTGTAGTAATAACATCCAGAGTAAGACAATTTACCAGTTGTCACATTTAGTAAGCCAAACATTGGCGCTGTGGTTGGTACTTTTATAAGATGACCGGTTCTCCGGATAGATTTTATTCTAAGGGATCAGGACCGAAAACGACAATTTCAGCACAGTTCACGGCTCACTCACCTCACTCACGACTCTCTCACCACACTAGTGACTCTCTCACTTAACTCACGACTCACTCACCTCGGCTCGGGAGAATCCGGCGCCGGTGATCATCTCCACATCTTTCTCGGTGAACGAGTCTGTCGACTGGATGGACAGACTGGCCGCCGGGGACGCGGTCTGGGCCGGAGTCTGAGTCGGAACTGGAGTCGGAGTCGGAGTCGGACCCACCGGAGCGGTAGCCGGAATAGGAGCGGCAGCAGACACCGAACCTGAGGTAGAAAAAGAACGGTCGATTGCTACACAACGTCGGGCGTGGGACACTGAAAGGCGCATTCACCAGTCGCTAATAGGGAATTCCAATAATACGGGAAAGTACGGGGAACGTGGAACAAAAATCGAAACGGATAAGCATGCAGTACAAAGGCGCACATGCGACAGCACTTGTACTTTAAACTGGCATTTGGACTGAGGTAGTGCGGCACAACAAAATGAAATATAGTTTGTTCAATGGCCGGGCTGTGGCAAGGCACTGTAAGAAGAACTAATCAGTAGGATGGAAAAGGTTGATAGGTTGCGACAGGTTCCAACTAACGCGTCTGAGGCATATACACAACGATTTGTTAAATGCTGCGTAATAAAAAAAAATATTCACCATCAGAGGATTACCTACTCCACACGTTTACAGCGAAATACAAACGATTACACTTAATGAAATGTGAATATTCTTGGAATGCTGTTAATTCGGTGCAATACCTGATTGGTCTGCCCTTTATGAACACTGTAACAACTAACATGAAATACATCAAAAAGGTGCTGCTAATGTAGTCGTTATAATCTCATTCGCAATAATCCTGAACATACGTCACAAAACCACCCGCACGGGAAAGGCTAAATGATAGCTGGGCGGCCGGTTCCCGACATTGTAAATGTAATTACCGGCTCACAGAAGTGTCACGTGAGACCGCACACAGAGTGATCAACGGGCGGACTGGGGGTTTTGTGTAATTCCGACTCGGCTCATTTTGCTCTGAAGATAGATATCAGAGATACATATAACCAGGTCACAGGCATACGGATACCGGGCCGTCGAGACCTCAGGTTACAGCCCTTTGAACAGCTGTGATAGCGGAACTCGCGGGTTCGGTAAAGTCCGCGTCCGGTTGCCAGGGCTGGTCAGAGAGGGGGCTGGCAGAGGCGGGGGCAGAGAGAGGGGGGATGGATGAGGCGCGGGTGTCACTCATTACGTGGGATGCTTGAAATGGCCTCAATGTCATTCCCCAGTGTTCCCCACCCTACACGTCCCCGTCTCTCTTCTCTGCTCCCCTCCTGTCTCTGTCTCTGGCTCTCTGGCTCCCTGGCTCTCTGGCTCTCTGGCTCTCTCTCTCTCTCTCTCTCTCTCTCGCTCTCTCTCTCTCTCTCTCTCCTCCCGCCTCTCTCTCTCTCTCTCTCTCTCTCTCCTCCCCCTCTCACCGTCAGTCCCTCCTGGCACCGGACGGATGACGGCAGACGGCACTCCTGAGGGGGCAGCAGAGGCGGAGGGAGCGGCAGCAGGGGCGGAGGGAGCGGCGGCAGAGCTCTCCCGCATGGCCCGCGCCAGCTCCGCGTCCTCTGCCTCCCGCACCGAGTCGGCTCTGGCCTCCTCCTCTGACCTGGAGAGAGAACGAGGGGTGAGGAGGTTTAGAAAACAGAGTTTGATGGCAGAGGATCAGACGCGGGGATTAGATGTCAGAGGGTCAGCCCCGTGATAGATAGTAGTTAGATGTCAGACACATGATGGGTAAGACCGTAATAGACTACCGACTACGTGGGGTTAGACCTTGGGTTAGACGGTAAAAGTCAGACATCAGAAGGCCAGACTTCGTGGGTCAAAACCTTGGGTTAGAGAGCAAACGGTTAGATGGCAGGAAAGCAGCCGCACAGCAGGTTAACGTCATCGGGATGGTCATTCGCCGAATCCAAATATTACATTTGGAGATCCGCATATGCACACCGGGGAATACCTACGCCCACCGAGAGAAGCAATGTCGGCAGCTTTGCGTAATATCAACAACGGTGAACGCTTCGTGGGCTTGTGTGGCCACGGCACGTAATTTCCCGGTGTGGGAATTTCAAATCGTGCAGAAGACGGGCTGCAACATCCCATTTAACCCTATTAGTGGCAGGAGGGGGGGGGGGTGTTTTTATCCACCCCTCAGGTTTTTCGGGAATATCTCCGAAACCGCTGAAGCTACGATGCTGAAATTTTCTGACTTTTCCTAAAACTAAATTGGGCACATTCCCTGAAAATTTCAAGTTCATAACTTTACCAGGGGCGGCTCCAGAGCACTGGGAATTGGGGGGTCCTATTCGTGAAGCGAGTCATTTGGGCGAAGATCACGATGCTGCACCAGTTTTACGAACAGTGAATGAAAGGTATCATGTGATAACATATACAAAGTTATTGTGCATCCTCTTTTGACACGTTTTTGCTATAATAGGCGGATCCAGGCGTCCAAAAAGGGGGTTATTTTTTACCTCCCAGTCCCAACATAGGTGCCCTGACACCGCCTATGCATGACCAATACAATTTTAGTCGTTCTCTCATAAGAAAATTGTAACATAACAAGACCATTGCCACCCTTTTTAGAAACAGTACCAACAAAAACCTTATTTACTATACTTTTTGTGTACCCCCAATCTCAATGATCTGTATCCGCCTATGATTTTTGAAAATGCATATTTTAGGATCCATGTGAATTCCTGGTTCATTCTCTATCGATCGGCAAAAGTTGCGTTAAGATTGGTTCAGAAACCTGGCCGTGATAAACAGTCTAAAATGTATCTGCAATTTGCCCTTTTTTACCCCCCTCTACCCCCTATTGACATTTTTTAATTTTATTTTTTTAGAAATGTAGACCTCGTTGAGCCAAATCGAATGCCGTTTGAATTTTGAAAATCGGCCCGTTAGATCTCGAGATATCAAGGGGGGGTCGTAAACAGCCCCCCCCCCCTGCCACTAATATGGGGTAGCCAGGAGCCTGCCACTAATAGGGTTAAGCATGAAAAACATTACAAGACCACTTGCCTTGAACCTCCCTAAACAAGCAAGCAGTGTCGTACAACGACTCAAGTTCCGGGCCACCTCCGCAGCTTTTAAAGTACCTGATCGGAGGCGAGTTTCGTAAACTAGGTTATCCTGTTCATAGCATGCCATGGCTCGTTACCCAGATCTGCACGCGAGGGGTACCATTACCTATGCCACTGGCCGTAGGCAGGCGTAGCAAACTTTAGCGTAATTGGCATTGCAAATTCCTGCCCCTACGCTAACCACGCTACTCCGCGCTCCAGTAAACGCCTACAGTAAATAAACCACTGCCGGCGGACAGTTCTACAAAACCACGGGTCGCAACAGATTGTGTCCGATCTCAAAGAATAGGGCCGATCAGCCACAAGGTCGATAATTTCAATCAGCTGCGGTACCGAACAAGACAGTGCCACAAAAGGCAGTCCTGCTCCAGGGGCGACATCTCCAATTAGAGATCTCGTAGAGTAGTGTCACCTGTGATTGGGGTTTGGTACTAAACCGACCAGTGTATTCCAGGCCAGGCCAGGCCTATCCCGACCCGATCCAGACCCAGACCGACCCAGACCAGGCCCGCCCCGACCCTTCCTGACCCGGACAATGCAGCGTACGGTGCGGCTCGCCGCTGGTACCTACCTGTTGGAGAGCCGGGCGCAGGGCGGCAGCTCCGACTCCGGCAGGAACGGCGTGGTGGTGTTGGTGGTGCCGATCCTCAGCACGTTACCCCTCAGGTCGATCACACACTGCCGGTCAGAGTGACGGCGTCACTGAGGGTCACTTTGAGAAGTCTGACTGGGTGTTACAAACAACTGACGAATGAAGTAATCACTGACAGACAAATGAGCGGCATTACATTATACTACAACATCGAGACAGCGTTGGCGGGCCGGACACGCAACAATGTCGGGCGTATTCAGCAGTGAGCACCCAGTCTTCTCTTCATTACCTTACAAAACATAGGTAGGTACGTTCCCGTCCGCTCAAGTAACACACTAGTCTTTCCCATCGCGCACGATAAACCACCCCTACCTGATGTCGCTTCAGCATGTCCAGTCCCAGCAGCATATCCATGGGCTGCTCCTCCAGGATGGAGAAGGACGACGTCAGGAACACGTCCTCGATCTGGATCTGACCCATATGCACCCGTCCGAGGATGCGCTGCGTGCCGACACCCTTGGCCACGCCGGACCAGCGTGTGTCCACCAGACGCATGATGTGACACCGCTCTGCGCAGGCTGACGACATCAGGGTGGTCTGCGCGCCTGTAGGAGAGGGTCAAAGCGGGAGGGTAAGCCAGGTAATGGAAGAGATAAACGGTGCGTGTGCGTGAGTGGCGATGGCGATATAGTTAGGTCGGAGTACCAAAATGGGCTATGAAGGGACTGGGATATACTATTGGACAAAATGAGAAGCTGGGGAGGATCATCAAGAGTTACTCCCGAGTCTATGTTAGTTCCGTGTTGCATTAACGAAACCAGATGCCCGTAAGTTAGCAATATCCTAATCCTTCCCACCTGTGCCAGCGCTCCCAACGGGTCATTGTCGATGGGAAGCACTCTGAGTGGACGCCAGTCTTGTCTGGCGTCCCGGAAGGCAGCATTCTCGGCCCAATCTTGTTCGCCTGCTATGTCGCTGACCTTCCAAGCAATATCAAGACAGGCTGTTTGGCATACGCGGATGACGTCAAAATTTTTCACCGCATTCGAAATCACGAGGACACCCTTTCCCTTCAGGCCGATCTGAACCGTCTGCGCGACTGGTCAAAAACTTGGCACTTGAAGCTCAATCCAGCAAAATGCAAGACGATATCATTCACTCTCCGCACGGCCCCGGTACAGGGTACTTTTACCTGGACGGACATCAACTGGAGCGATGCGAGCAGATACGCGATCTTGGTGTCGTCCTGGATGCAAAACTGACTTTTGCCGATCATGTTGATGCCGCGGTTGGCAAGGCGAACCGTATGCTCGGTCTGCTGATGCGCAGTGTCCAGATGTCCCCATGTGCTCGCCGCCCAGACTTCAATCATCATGCAATCTTGTCAGCGTACAGAGCCCACGTGCTGTCCGTGATGGAGTACGCTAGTGTCACCTGGTCCGGGGCCGCCGCAACTCATCTCAAACGCATGGAACGTGTTCAGCATAGGTTTCTGATGTGGTTAGGGCGTAAAACTCAGCCCCGCTGCCCTTCCATGGACTACACCACACTCTTGAACCATTTTAAAATCCAGTCCATCAAAGCTCGCCTGATTCAAACCGACATGAGGTTCTTGCAGTCTGTCATGCATGACCGCCTGGACTGCCAGTATCTTGTATCCGTGTTCTCGCTGGCTGTTCCCTCACGACGCACCCGTCACACTGGCATGTTCCATGTGCCGGGCGGGCGAGTGAAATCTGTGCGTAACGGCTTCCTGTCGCGGTTACCGGAAACATGCAACGCGCTTTTGAAAAAAGCGCCAGGGACTGATTTTTTTACTCACCATCTTCTTTTAGATCTCAGGTTTTTAAGTTCGCAAACAGTGAGGGTTCCTACTGATGTCCATGGTTGAGGCAGCGGTGCTATCTACGTATGCTTAATCTACGCTGTCTAGTCATTCATCTTTTATGTTCGTGAATCTTTTATGTGCCCCATGTATGTTATGTGACTGCAGCCGTAAGTGGGCCTGGAGCCTGTGGTTGTTTCGTGCGTAATAAACAATAAACAATAAACACTTTACAACCCTCAGGATGTATCAACGCGACTGTGACTATAACCGCGACTATGTCTGATCGCGACTGACCTGAGTCAATGAACGCCTTCACGGGAAACCCGTTGACCCTGCAGTTGACGTACAGCATCACCACCGTCCCAAAACTCTCCGGATGGTGTTCCATGGCGGCCTCCATATTGGCCTCAATGTTACTCTGGCGGATCTCCTCAGCCATCAGCCGCTGCGCCTCCACGTCGAACGGGTCGGCGGTGAGCATACGGAGTCGAAGCCGCTCGCGTTCCGAGCGCGCTTCCTGCTGCTCCCGGAGCACGGCCGCGAACTGACCTGTGGAGGGGCGGGGGGAGTGTTTGAGAGGGGAAGGCAGCTGGCAGAGCGAGACGTCTCTTATCACATGGTTCAGGGGTCAGTATATACGAGCATCTAGTGCCAGCAGCTCGTATTATAGACCGAAACGATCGTAAATATTATGGAAATACCGGCCGATCCTGCTACTGTTGTTTGTTGTCAATGAGAAATTGGGAGTCTGAGCACGAGTCGGAGTCGGAGTCGATCTTAAAGCTTGAGTCGGGAATCGGAGTTCAAAAAAAAATCAACCGACTCCACGGCCCTGTTTCAGCGGTGATAGCAGCAAGCTGCTTTTACACGTGTCAAATTGGGTTTCCATGGAAACATCAACAGGCCCATTGCTCCAACACTACCGCAAGTGTGACGTCAACTCGCGCAATTTGATAGCAGCGCGGTAGCAGCGTCCCGTGAAACACCGCCCACAGCTCTGGTAATGGCGATGTCAGCAAGTGACGAGTGGATACGAGTCGTATCTGCACGACCCCCCCCCCCCGTCCGTCCATCCCGCCTCTTACCGACATCACCGCTGAGCAGGGCGTCGGAGAGGCGCGGGTTGTTCTGTTTGAGCAGGGCCAGCTGGTCGGGGTTGGCCAGGAACATGTCCCGGATGAAGGCCGGGTCATCCTCGCGGTTCGGGCCCGGCTGACCCGCCCCAGCCGGAGACATTCCCGGTAAACGGATACTGCCGAAATCAATCTGCGCCACTGGAGGAATGGGGGGGGGGGGGGCTGGGTGTCATGGACTTACGGTAATTGTGTCACAGATTAACGATGTCGCGGTTTAACGGTAACAGTGTCGTGGAACTAAGGTAACGCGGGTGTCACCCGCTAACGGTTATGATGTCGCGGACTTACGGTAATGATGTCGCGGACTTACGGTAACATGATACAAGGGCAGCAGCGATGTTTGAGGGCGATAACTGTCCGAACTCCGAATAGTGAAATTTGAACCACCTGATGATATGACAACCTATTATCAACAGTAGGCATCCTTACTTGAGTGCCTCTGGGAAAAAAACAAACAAACCACAATTACATAGGTCACTTAATTGTCTGAAATAATTGCAAAGTACACATCATATTTTTTAAAGGAGAAAATGGTCTTAACTGCAGTGCTTGACCAGTCTAAATGCTCCCTGCATACTACCCACACTGTACCAGGTGCTACCCACACTGTTCAGCAACAGAGGGCTCCTGTGGCCTGCCCAGAGCTGGTGCACCACTGTGAGGAACAGCAGGCTCTGCCATTGCGGAGTTCACCAGCAGTACGTCATTGTCAGCTATGCCCAGCTGTTTCAGGGTCTGTTTGTCATCTGTGAGCCGGCGGCCAGCATGGACAAGCTGCATCCCCTCTAGCGGAACATTGGCTTCCACCTGGTGAAAGAACATCCTGTAAGACACAGACTGGCACAGGCAGGGGTGCCGAGTGGGGTGATCACGATGTATCAGTACATTTATCCATTACCATGGCTATATATTTCTGGAAATACACCAAATGATATGATGACAATATTTTATCAAAACAGAAACCCACTTGACTGTCACAGTTGACTTATACATAGGTACCATACCTGCACAAAAGCCTTGAGATTTTCTACTTCCAGGTCTTCACTAACATCCAGCTGAAACAGCTCGCCCGACACAGTAGTGATAGTGAGCCTCATCTTGCCTCAAGTTTTCCTTGTAAAAGAAACAGTTTAGTTATTTATTCAAGCAAATTTATCTCATTCTCATGCAACTTGAAATTAAACATCAACATTCAACATGGCTCTATTAAACACAAAATATAGCCATGAGATCAGATGGTGGCACATGAAATTCTGGACTATTTTTCAATTCGAATAATAGGAATTGCTAGGTACTTTGTTCCTTATTTTGTGTGTTTCTCGATACATACCTATATTTACAGCATTTATAGGCATAAGTGGGCATAATAATAAAAAGTGGCGCAGCATGAGTGAATGTTGTTGTCAGTAGATTTTTCGTTAGAGAGAAATGTGACGTCAAAAGTTTTATCAAAAGTTTTGCCTTAAAACGGCAAAGGAAAGAGCCAGTAATTCAGTTGTGTAAAGTGTTAGCAATAAATGTACCTTTGATCAAATTTTAGTGCATTTCTGTGATTAGAAAAGCTATTACGCCTTGGCAATTATTTTTAGGAGACGACAAATATGCGTTTGAATAAATAAATGATGACGTCATTTTCTATCAATATTATGAAATATTAGAGGTTTTTCTTTATCCTTAATGACATTACAAATGACCAAGCACAAAAATCTAGGAGGTATATAGGGCCTTGAGGAGAACGTGCCGGTGGCCTGAGAGGTATGGGTGTCGTCTGCGGGTATATTTAGGGCCTTGGTCTGCGGTAATTGTTGGGTAATTGTGCTATTACCATTGTGAGCGCGATGATATATGTCAATGTCTCTACCAGGAAAAATAAGAGACAGCATCAATTTCTATCCGTTTTCCTCGTTCACTGTCTTGATCGATAGTCTGGACTGAGACCTGTGTCACTCCACTTCCAGTTTATGGCTAGTTTCGACTTTCGTGTCTGTGACGATATTATTATAAATAAAATATAATTAAATTAATAATTTGTTTGATTTAGGCATAAAGTGTGCTGTGGTCACTTAAAACATGCTTGCTGTTTCCTATTCATCTATGTTATGTGTGTTGTTTGGTGCCTATCTTATCATGCTGTTGCCTGCGGCTTACTGCTCAGTAGGGCTTGTAAACATGAAAATATGACTGACCACATATACACATCCCTTGCTGTCCTGGTCCCCTAGGCCCTATTCAAGTGTCTGCGGCCCTAAAGGCAGAGCTTAGCTGGCCGCTAATCAGGCGAGACCAGCATTTGGGGTATTGACTATTGCATAGCCCTTCCGGCTACAGCTTGAGCTCCCATGCCCTGTGGTTGCTCAGGGGCGACTGCAGGGAAACTTTAACATAAATTCTGCGCGTGACACAAAACATTGTAGATCACACTCTTTGTTTAGGTTGATTTTATGATGCTGTTTTGATATCAGCCTTCTGAAACAAACTGGCAAATTGGGATAATCAATTCAAGAGCCAAACTGTAACATGTCTTCATCCCAAAATTGTGACATGATCCATCCCTGATCCGATGTTTTGAGTTTTGACATCAATTGACAGTGGCTCATGGCTGCCCCTACCAGCAACAGATTACAAAATACAGAGCCAGGAACCTGAGATAATCCCCTCAGCCCTCAAGGATCTCTTGGATTGCATAGAGCAAAAGTGACTTAAACCTGGCATCCATTTTGAGGAGTCTGTCTCTATTGCCCTACAGTGCAAATAAGTTGTGATTTATTGAGTGAACCATTAAATGTGTAGAGAATGTTTCAGAAAATAATACAGAAGAACTTCAAACTCATCAAAGGGATACAAATTTATAAATAATGACATGAGAGAACTGACCCTGGACAGATAACCTCAAACCTGCCATTTTCTTTTCTAGATTTGATTTCACTTGGCCTCAGAAAATCTGGTCAACATGCCTGATCATCTGGGAGGGGATATGCGGAAGGTGAAGCATGAGCCTGAGGAAGAAGAAAAGGAGTTCAAAAGTAAGTGTTATGTCCAGCTACATATTCAAAGTCACATTTTTGGTGATATATTTGTAAGATTAATGCATTTCCCTGTTTCAATGAAATAAAAAATGTGTATTAAATGTGTTCTTTATCATTCATACCACAAAAACGGACCATAATCTCAATCAGTTCTCAATATTTCTGATCATCAATATCATTTGCTACAAGTTTATCACAATTTGACTAGTGAAAATGCATTTTCTTTGTTTATCTGCCTAACTTGAATGAGAATCGTTAATGCCATTGCGCTCCTATTGTTTTGCTTTTCACCATGCTGTTTGTGTCCCTAACCAGTAAGCTGTTCTGCTTTCAGCCCTGGATGAAGGTGATATTGCTCTTCTCAAAACATATGTAAGTTGTTTTCCATAGGCATGGGTAGTGGGTACTTCACTTCATGTTGCACAAAACATGTAATTGGCACAAGTGTGCCTACGATCCACGATGTTGAGCTTCATCCACGAATTATGTAGATAGCAAATCGAAATTGGTCATTTATGTGGCTTTTATTGCAGTTGATGCTGTTTAATCTTTGTCACATCACCATCATTATTCCAACAGGGCCAGGGCCAGTACAGCAAGTCCATCAAACAGATTGAGGAGGACATCACAGCGGTCAGCAAACGGGTCAACGAGCTGACCGGCATCAAGGAGTCGGACACGGGCCTGGCGGCGCCCGCGCTGTGGGACCTGGCCGCCGACAAACAGACCCTCCAGAGCGAGCAGCCGCTCCAGGTCAGCGGCGGGGAGGGGTGAGGGAAATGTGGAGGAGCGGGAGACAGGGCTGAGGGGGGCAAAGAGACAGGGCTGAGGGGAGAGACAGTGTTGAGAGGAGCGGGGATAACGGGCGGGGGTGGAGAAACTGGGCGGGGAGAGCAGAGACAGGGCTGAAAGGAGCGGAGGGTGTGTGCTGTTTGTTGTCTCTGTGATGTGCTCTGTATGTTATGTCTGTGTGCTGTGTTTGTGCTGTGTGTCTGTGTACTGTGTCTGTGTGGTACGAGTATGTCTCTGTGCGCTGTGCCCCTCTTCATATTTTCCCATTATTACCGACAGTGGCGCGGTGTACAAAAATCATCAATGCCGACAGTGACGAGCCGCGCTACATTATCAATGTGAAGCAGTTCGCCAAGTTTGTGGTCGACCTGGCCGACTCCGTGGCGCCCACAGATATTGAGGAGGGCATGCGCGTCGGGTAAGGCCGGGCTTATAGAAAGGGGATAGATGGATGGAGAGGGGGATGAGTGGATAGAAGGGGATGGTTAAGTCAATAGATAAGCAGGCTGGTGGAAAGAAGGGGTATGCAGATCAAAGGTGAGTTGAGCAGAGGGTGGGGTAGAGGCGAACGTGGTGGGTAGAGAGGTGGACTGTTGTCTATTTGCCAGAGAGGTAGACAGACAAAGTGGATAGAATGGATGGATGAGAGTTTGGCTAACTTGCCAGGTGTAGGTGGGATCACCGGTATGTCGAGAGTCATAACGTCGTGTGACACAAGCTAATACCATCATTCGATGCTGTTTAACCCCCCTCACACCAATTAACCAACCATTCCGTCTCTCTCCCTCTGCAGGGGGACCGTAACAAGTATCAGATCCACATCCCGCTGCCGCCCAAGATCGACCCCACCGTCACCATGATGCAGGTCGAGGAGAAGCCGGACGTCACCTACAGTGACGTCGGAGGCTGCAAGGAGCAGATCGACAAACTCAGGGAGGTCGTCGAGACGCCGCTGCTGCACGTGAGTTAGAGGCTGATTAAACCTAGTTTCTTTATGGGCTGATTACAGACTACTGAGCAGGGCTGCGGAGTCGATGGATTTTAGGGCGACTCCGGCTCCGACTCCGGCTCCGGCTTCAAAAATCAACTCCGACTACGACTTTAACTCCGACTCCGACTCCGGACGGTTCTATTAAAATCCATATCGTGATATTGAAGTTCATAATGGAATATTTTATCTTGCCTGAAACGATCCCTTGCGCGTTCCAAGGCTTTGCGTTGCAAATGTGCATTAAAAATAGCATGCAGAAATAAAAAGAATGTTTGGGGGCATTCAACGTCCTCTGCTTCTTTCGCTGAAAACGTTCGTTCAAAACAGCAAAATGGCCTTTTATTTCGACAAAATCTAATTTCGAGTGCAGTATTGTCAATCAAAGAGGTGCAGTGGCCAGTGCATGACGTTGAGCCATGCAGCGTTAACTCCGATTCCGGAGTCGGAGTCGGTAAGATTTTGGCGACTCCGACTCCGGGCAGAACTGTCGACTCCGATCGACTCCAATTCCCACTCCACAGCCGTGCTATTGACTTTTGTTAATGGTGGCATCGTGCTAATCGCTAGACGCTAGGGCCCCTGATGTGGGGCGTGAGCTGATTAATTGGGACCTCAATGATTGGGGAATCTTGGTGAAGGCAAAGTTAGGGCACCGTTCGTGTTGCCTCAGACGTTCTCCAACTTCGCAAGATTTTTTTTTTTAAGGAATAGGTAAGTCTAAATTTCAGTTGTATCGTTAGTGCTTTCTATCCTCCTTCGATTACCTATGCAACCTGTTTCGTTAACCGTCTCCGAATCTCAAACACTGCGCCCGTCTACGTATATTATACGGCTCTCGTGAGATTAAGCGGTAGGTTTTGCCCTTTTACATTTCCGGTTATATCTCAGAAATTAATCGATCTACGATTAAGCCATTTTAAACGATCATGACAGGCGAACAAGTCTATCGAACAACAAGACCACGAACAAGTCTATCGCATCTTCAACACTCAAAAGTTTAAGACGACCAAAATACATATAGCATGAAGTATACTAAATTTCATAGGTGCAAAACCTACCGCTAAAACCTGCGAGACCTGTACCTCGTACCTGACCCCCACCCTCTGCCCACAGCCGGAGCGTTTTGTGAACCTGGGTATCGAGCCTCCCAAGGGCGTGCTGCTGTTCGGCCCTCCCGGCACGGGTAAGACGCTGTGCGCGCGCGCCGTGGCCAACCGCACCGACGCCTGCTTCATCCGAGTTATCGGATCGGAGCTCGTCCAGAAATACGTCGGAGAGGTGGGTGGAAGGTCACCGAGAAGAGGATGCTAAGGGAGGGGGTGGATTGGTGGTAGTGAGACCAGAATCCAGATCATTTGAAGACGGTTTTAACCCGCGCCGGGCCGGTGCTCTGAGATTCCGCGCCGGGCCGGGGGGGGGGTGTCTGAACACCCCCCTTTTAACTCGGCTCCTGGGCCACGTAGCGACATGCGGTAAGCGGCAATCAAAAGAACGTCTAAAATAAGGACGAAAACACTTCGGTCATTTTTTGGGTCAGGTCAAAGGTCAGGTCACCAAAGGTAAAATGTTTACTATTTCAACATTTTGGAAACTGCCAACGGCTATCTCGGGTACCGATAGAGCTACAGCGCCGCGGAAAAGCGCATTCGATAGCCCTTTTACAGACCTTTCTGAGTAATGTTCTCAGATTTGACCTCAGGTCAACGGTTTAGCCGCCAGAGGGCAAAAACTCCAAAAATAGCCGTTTTTACGAAAAGCGTTTTTTTTTTGGCAATAACTTTTGACTCAGAAGAGCCATGACATTACTTTTGCCAGCATCGTGTTCCTCTCGTCGAGACGCGTCGAATGAACTATAATTTGAACTTGAAAAGTCAACTTGAAAATTTGACCTCAGGTCAAGGTCATGACCTGACCGGAAAAGGTCATGTTGCATATCAGTCGATCCGCAACGTCGAGCCGAACACATCCAAGGCGTTTTCAGCGCTCTAGCACGTCTCTATCAGAAGTCATTAGCGAAAAACTGTTAGATTCTGTTCGTGACCTGAGATGACCTCGGGGACATAACAAGGGGTCACAGTTGCCATTTCCCGGTTCAGTGTGTCAATCTTACCTACATCTCGATGTTTGAGAGGGTCTAGAATTGTGTTCGTGCAAAACAGACGCTTTTCAATTTTCTCCCATTGACTTATAATGGAGAGGTCGCAAAATTGACCTGACCTTAGGTCACCGATATCAAAATTCCGAGATAAATATTTTATAGATAATGTTGCTCTAATCAATCGCTGAAAGTTTCAAGGCAATCGATCAATCGGTGTAGGCTGTAGCTATCAAGTAGCTATGACGAGCATTCTTATTTTTCTGAGGTGAGGTCACTTGGCGTGACCTGGTGACCTGACCTAAGGCGACCTGGGTCTAAAATTTTCACAACATGTGCGGAAAAGATGCACGAACATGTGTGCCAAAAACGGCCGCCGTTTTTTAGATATCTGCGAAAAACCGCAGAGGTGGGCCCGGCGCGGGTTAAGTTGTATTGTGGGATGTCACATTAGCGTACTGAGAATGGCAATCGGATTACCTAGGTACGGAGTTTTTAGATTCATGTTGGTGTTGCTGTTGCGGGCGTCCAGTCTTAAAGCCTGAAGTTAACGCTTTCCAGTTTTTTGAATCCCCGTTGCCATGACCTTATTTAACGTTGCTTTTCCGTCTACTCCGATTATTAGGTCAGGTATTGCACTAAATGTGAAATGATCCTGTTTCAAATATGCAAGAGCACTGTAAATAGCAATCGCTCACCAATTAAGATTGATCGTCATCTAAGATTATAATCGCTCAGTCGCGCTACTGTAATATGTCGTCCCTTTCCCACAACTCGCCCACATTATCACTCACTCCAGGGCGCGCGAATGGTGCGCGAGCTGTTCGAGATGGCGCGAACCAAGAAGGCGTGTCTTATCTTCTTCGACGAGATCGACGCGATCGGCGGCGCGCGCTTCGACGACGGCGCGGGAGGTGACAATGAGGTCCAGAGGACAATGCTGGAGCTCATCAACCAGCTGGATGGGTTCGACCCGCGCGGAAATATCAAGGTGAGGGCGCGGGACGGCCGGGATGGATGCTGGATTCTTGTGTGCGTGTTGGATTCTTGTCGTCAGAGCCTATCCTGGCTGGGCGCAAAATGATCTTTGTAGTCGACACCCCAATGGGCATAAAAGCAAGCCTAACCTGGCATGAACAAGCAACTCTGTCCCGCCCTGCCCCGCTCTGCGCTCTGCTCTCCTGTGCCGTACTGCCATTACAAACCACTACCCCAGTCTGACCCCTGGTGACCTTCGTCATACCGTGACCCCTGGCGACCTCCAGGTGCTGATGGCCACCAACCGACCTGACACGCTCGACCCGGCGCTGATGCGTCCCGGCCGGCTGGACAGGAAGGTCGAGTTCGGCCTGCCCGACCTCGAGGGGCGCACGCACATCTTCAAGATCCACGCACGCTCCATGTCGGTGGAGAAGGACATCCGGTACGAGCTGCTGGCGCGGCTGTGCCCCAACAGCACAGGTGGGTGCCGGGGACGGACGGCGGTATCCGCGGTATCGGCGGAACGCGACGGGGCGAGAAGTACCGTACGGCGACAGTGGTGGTGGTTGTGCCAAAGGATTGGGCGTTATGTAGCAACCAATGTCTGATGCCTATTGTATGGGCATACGGCCCTCATCTAGCAGGTGGTGGCTAACTCTGTGGCAGAGACCTGAACTGGTCTGACCGTGACCTGAACCGTTATTCTGCCCAAAAGGTTCGGACTTCTGAGACCTGTCTGCGACAATGGCGTCACTGACCTTGACTGCAGCAGTCTCTGACCTGACCATATGCTGACCTGACCTGATGTACTCACAGCCGCTTATACCTTGTTTATGACCTAACCTGACCTGACCCGCTCTCAGGTGCCGAGATCCGGTCCGTGTGCACAGAGGCCGGCATGTTTGCCATCCGAGCCAGGCGCAAGGTCGCCAGCGAAAAGGATTTCCTGGACGCCGTCAACAAGGTCATCAAGTCGTACGCCAAGTTCAGCTCCACTCCCAAGTACATGACGTACAACTAGGAGTCAGTGGAGCGCCCGATCCCGGCCGCCAGTCCGTGATGGAGGCCACCTTTACATCGTCGTCCTTAAGGCATAACATGCATTCGCTCGATGCTGTCGTTCTCTGCGGATATATACATATGTTGGATTGGAAACCCGAAACCGTGTTTGTCTGTGTGATGTTAGGGTTTCCATTCAGGCGTCGGCCGGTCGAAGCTCGTGGAGACACCACATCGATAAGATTTTACAATGTCGACAGTTAGTCCGGCGGCGCCATGGCTTAGTTGGTTAAAGCGCCTGTCTAGTAAACAGGAGATCCCGAGTTCGAATCTCGGTGGTGCCTCTTTTCCGTTGCTTTCATTCAGAGTCCAGCCTTTTAGCGATGTGAAGTCGCTTTTCGCTACTCACGTTTCCCAGGCATTCTGGTCTTCTATCACTTTGATGCTTGATGATGTACTGTAACGGCATGGACATTCTTAGAGGCGAGTTTGCAGTTGATCGAGTCATTCTAGCGTCATTCTCACTTGGATGCTTTCTAGTTCAATCTTTCTATCGGAGAACTATCATCGCAAGACAGGAGATTGGCAAGATCAGCAGGTCAGTATCGCGGTCTCAGCTTGAGTATCTAACATTCCGGAAAATAAGCGCCCTGGCTTCTTCTTTTGTTCTCCCAAATACGCTTCTCGTCTCCGATCTACATTTGGAGCTTGCGAAGTAATTTAGGCTTCTAGGGAAATGCTAGGGAAAGTAGATGTAGATGTAGATCGGGGTATAGCCTTTGTAACGGCACCCCTTGTTTTTCACTGTCACTTTAGCCATAAATATGGATGCTACGACTAAGCAGGTTGACTAAGCACTAAGCGTAAACAAAATGAGCGTGCGTGCCTGGAATTTGCTACTAGCGGGGGTTGGACAAAACAAAAATTACAATGAGCGGTCCATTCTTCTTCAGATTTATACGCCTGCATTTGCATTGGCTTGCTTCAAGCTTATTCTCCGCTTTCTTGCTTTCCACATATTGTACAGAATATCTTTTTTAACTTCTATCTCTTCAGGTTCGAACAAAAACTTCCCAATAATCATTGCTTGGTTTTCCTGCATAGGTCTTTGTAGTAAAGTTGCTTTTCTCCTCTCTTCGGTTATCTCTTCATCTGTGCATTCTAGCAAAAATGTTCCGTATTTTCTAGCTCACTTCCACATAGATCACATTCTGTGCTTTGTCCAATGTGTCTTTTCCTGTCATTCAGTGGGAGGGTTGCATTCAGGGAAAGCTGGCAGCTATTTAAATGTATTCAAACACTGCGCATTTGTTTCAAATAAAACCTGTTCTATAAATTCATCCAGTCTATGTAAGCGAACGCAAGCACCAATCGCCGGCTGTCTTGAGAAAAAATGTATGTGCTGTCAGCAGGTTGCCTAGCAACTGCAGGTTTAAGCAGCGCGGTGAAGTTTTGATGAATGTTACAATCCGGCAGGACCGGACTCGGATAAATTGATTGTGGTGGTCGCTTTGGGGATGATACCTGCGTTTTTTCATTGCATTTTTTTTTTGCCACAATAAGCTGAGAAGCCATAGTCGTTGAAGTCTTCATCTAGCGTTACATGTCAGAAGTAGAATTTTCCACAAGGGCATATTGCAAAGTCATCCTTCATGCAGCAAAATATCCTCATGAAGCTGTCAATGGGATTTTGGTGTCAAAAGTAAAAGATCTGGAAGGTTCAAATGATGTTGTCTTCGTTGATGCCATACCACTGTTTCACATGGCATTGGGCTTGACACCAATGACTGAAGTAGCACTGGAACAGGTATGTTGCAATGTTCCGAAGTTTGTCAAAGTCAAAGTATTAATGTGCTGTGAAATATCTGCTTTGAAGGGGTAAAATGATTATCAAACTTTGATATTGAAGATTTTCCCATGTTTTAGAGTGTCAATTGCTATTTGTCTATTCCTACTCAATCATATACTCAGAAGGTTTTTTAGAAAACGATGTAATCCCACGCCTCCATAATCCCTTGTCATTCATCCCTATACGAGTGAAAAGACAATCCCAGTTACCCATTGATGAGGTACCTACTTATGTTGTTCACTCAGAACTTCTTCTTCTCAGTCAGTCAACAGTAGGATGAGGATATAAACTGTGTTGCTGAATGTTTATTTGAACTAATGTGTTTTTTCAGATTGAGAGCTACTGCAGTTCAAATGGCTTGAAGATAACTGGATATTATCAGGCCAATGAGCACTACAAGAACACCAAGTTAGTCATTTATTTTGTCTGTGCTATAGCTGCTTTGATAAGTTCTTAATTGCTTGTTTTGCAATTTGTTACTTACAGTATACATATTAGGTACCGTAAAATGGGGTGTTAAGGGACAGTTTTGAGGTGTTTTGTTATATAACTCAAGAAGGGTTGGAGATGGAAGCACCAAATTGTCAGCATTTTATGTGGAATTTGGTGCTTTACATGCCTGCCACATTAAAGTTTTTAAGATTTATACCTGCATATAATTTTTTATTATTTTTCATCACTGTCCCTTAGCACCCCAATGTGGGGTGTTAAGGGACACCTATATTATTCCAAGAAATGGTCATCAAATGCCCACAATTGGGGTGTGGAAGGGCACACAATTTTTTATTGAAATGTTTTGCATATTCTGTCACAAAACAAGTCAGGTTCATTCACCACTAATGACCTTTTTAGCCAATTACGTGTAATGCAGTTTACGCTTGTGGAAAATGTGCTAATTATAAGGTAAACAGAACCAAAAAGTAATCTTCTGTCATCAATAAAAACCCATGTTGAAGCTTATCACTTTTCATTATGTTGCCCTCTTTGTTTTAGCCATTTTATGATGACATCACATTTACTTACATCAGTCTCCATTGACCCATCATTGTAAAAGAGAGTGTTGAGATGTTTTGTTACATAACTTAAGATGTGTTAGAGATAAAAGCATGAACTTGCCAGCATTTTATGTGGAATTTGGTGTTTTCCATGCCTACTTATTAAATTATATTTAGCACAGATAACAGTAGTACTGGATTGGAAACAGGATTCCGGCGGCTGCAGTAAGAGGCCGAAAACAGAACCGAATATTTCGTGCCCATATTTCGATATCTCCTCTCACAGGCAATAAAAATATTGGTTTATGTGAATGAAACTTATAAAGAAGCAATCGACTAGCCGTGCTCGTGTTTATTGCTGCATTTTTGCATAATGGCAACTATTTACCAAACGTTTGCTGGTTACACTTTCCTCACCGTGGTGAGGGAACGTATGCCACTGATTTGATTATAATTGATTTCTTACTCTCATCCACAAAAAAAATACTTGTACATACATGGGAGTTTGATCTCTTTATTTACATGCTAATCGACACCAGTCCTGTCACAACGAACCATCCAAACGTCACGATTCAAACCAACGTCACAAAACACCCCTTCAAGTGTCACTTCGCTTCGCCTGCCCTCCCAATTTCATCAGCGACACTTCCCCGCCTTACATCTCTTGACCCTGATGAGCTTTGGCCTCTTGTCGCTCCTCGATCGGGTTGCACCAGTGGCTGGGGTGCCTGCTTCCTGACTTTCGATGGACATCGCTGTCTTGAGTGTCTGTCTCACTTATCAGTTACCATGTTTCCACACTTTCCAGCAAATAGATTGAAAACCGTCGCATACATCTCTGGAAGGAGGGTCCTAAGGACGTCGCGGCTATCATTGCAAACGACTTCCGGTCAGTTCGACATCTCGGTTTACGACTATCTTCGTCACTTTTGCGTCACTTCTTGGTTGATCGCAGACTAGCAGCTGGTTCCTGTTAGCTTCCGTCTTCGGCAGTTGCCTCCAAATCTGGCAGATCCTCACGGTGAGGTCGATGTCTTCCTCGTCTTTCTCCAGTCGTACCTCCAGCGGCGTAGCCCCATGATAGATTAGTAGGCTGGCGGAGGCACCGTACTTGTTACGCCTGGTGGCCGAGCGTGCCAAGGCGCCGGAGCTGTGTCCCAGGGAGGCCTTGGCGCTGTCATCCAGGTCCTCCATTTCAGTGGATTTCGCCACCGCGGCCACTGGCTCCTGGATGACAAGAGCACCATCCTGCTGTCACTCCTGCTGTGATGGTGCCATTCGGGAGGCGTCGGCGGGGCTGAAACGTGACCAGTGACCCGGAGTACCGCCTCATTCTCCAGGAACTGTCGGACACTCGACCAGTTGTAGTTGCCACCTGATAGCTGATATTGTCATTCGTGAAGAACGCATCGGTCTGGCCCTTCATAGCCTGCTTCTGGTGTGAGTGGCGTGCGGATGCCATGGCTAGTTTCACTGGCCGCTTGTGCACATGGGGCATCGCGTAATCCACGCTGGTCAATACTGACAGGACTGCGCCGCTCTTGAGCCGACGGCGCTGTCTCTGCATGCTGGTGCGAAATGACCGATCATCTTCGAAATCTTCCTTTCTGAAATGCAGCTCACCGGAATAGTCCTCATCCCACTCAGCCGGTCACGGTGACCCACGGCGCCAACCCACTGAGCCCGTAGAGCCGTTTCGGTGAGAAAAGCGAATAGGTGGCATGTGAGACATCTCCTGTTTTAATCTTTTGTTCCTCTTGGTTCGTTGGGTTGTAGCCAGAACGGCAGGTTTTTACCACTCATTCCCCTCCTCCATTGTTGATGTACCTATACGTATGTAAGGCTTTGCAGTGCACCACATTTTTTTTTTTTCAAAAGAAAACACCACGCATAGTGCCCTCTAAATGATCAAATTAATCGTGAAATACTTAAATTTTCTAAGCAAATGAAAGTAGCTTTGGTAGCTTCGATTTTAAATGTAAACGACAAAACGCAGAAATGACGATTTCTTGCAATACACAACACACAAATTATCCACCCAGCAGCACGCGAGAATCTCATTTTGGCGCCGTCGCATAAAAACATTCGGCCTCTTACTGCAACTGCCAATATTCTGTTTCCAATCCAGTACTACTGTTATCTGTGTATTTAGATATTATTTTTTATTTTTTCTTCCCTGTTCCTTAGCACCCCACATCCACCTCAAAATATGCATGTATCCGGAAAAGAGGAAGAGGATGATGAATGAATGGGTGGATTTGCACAAGCTTTTCAGGAAACATGTGCAATACATGTGATAATATACCTATGCATTCATTTTCCCTGTACACCCACTAGTTTATGTGGTACACACAGAGTTTTGGAGATGTTTCAATTTTGTGAAATGTAGCATGATATTCAAATCCATTTTTGAACCAAATCACTCGCATGAAAAACCATACCATTTTCTCCTATGGTCAAGAGCAAAACAGTGTCAACTACCACACTGAAGTTTTTATTGAACCTTCTCAAATTAGGAAGTTAATATGACCTCAAAGTTTTTCCCATGCAACTGTCCCTTAACACCCCACTGTCCCTTAACACCCCATTTTACGGTACACTGTTCATACCTTGTGTGCATTTTGGTACCTATTTTTATCTGCTTAGCCTATCATGAAATGATGGTAATGCTATGACAAATGACAATAACTGAGTGTATTTTTAGGAAATATTAGTGAGCATCTGCACTCTCATGACAGTGGTACTTTTTGAGCCATCATTGTTTGCACATCTCTTTTCAGCCCCAACTTTGTAGCCAACAGAATATGTGAGAAGATCTCAGAAAGGTTTGGCCAAGTTCATTTAGCAATGGTGAGTGTCAAAACCCATTTGTTTTCCACTTTTTTTTAGTTAATGCTTGTTGGTAAAGAAGGGAGCTTCACGGTCGAATAGGACAAGGGGGTAGTGAAACATCTTTGGAAGATAAACATACCTATACATCTCTAATTTTGAGGTATTGACTTCTTGAAAAATCAATGGAATGGTTAGAACTACATATACCTATGTAAGAGTAGTGAAAAACCTATTGCCACAAAGTCAGATATGAAACATCCTGGATAACAGAATACATTCGTTGATGATGTCTAGTTTCCATCACTTCCATAACAAATGGTCATTCACCATGGCATCGATAATCGTCAGGTGGACAACCGTCGGCTGAGCCTCGACATGGCGTCATCGGCAATCATCATGAAGAACAGGGACAAGGCCAGGTATGAAGCTTTTGTTATCAATTATGTGTCTCTAGTTTATATAATGGCGCTCTTAACCCGCGCACCGACGGGGGTCTGCGCCAACTTCGCACCGACGGGGGGGCGGATGACCGCCCCCCCCCCTGAGATCTCGAGAACGAAGCAAGATAGCGACAAGCGGTAAACGGCATCGGATACGCACGGCCAAGATCTACAATTTTTACTAAGGTCATTTTCAGGTCAGGTCAAAGATGACGTCACAGGGGTCGAAAAAGTCAAAATGGCGGCGCTAGATATGGAGAGAGTTTTTCTCGAATAACTTTCGAATTAGTCAAGATAGGAACAAACTAAGGGCATCATCGTGATCCTCTCGTCAATCCGCATCGAATGATATATATGTTGACCTCGAAAGGTCAAGGTCAAAGGTTGACCTCAGGTCACGTGACCTCGAGGTCATCATGTATATCATTCGATGCGTCTTGACGAGCTGAGCACAATGAGACCATCCACGCGTCTGTATCTTGTTCCTGTACGGAGTTATTGGCCAAAAACCTTTGGTGACCTTTGATGACGTCACATGACCTCACAGCTGCCCAACAGCAAAACAGACCTCAAGGTAGTGAAGGTTGATCGTATATGAAGTCATGTAAAGTAGATGGGGCCGTTCCGACCCGTTTTAGTGGTAAAAACAGGGAGTTGATTTTCCCCCATTGACTTAAAGGTAGTGTGCCACCTTTGAAAGATTTCCCATTTTATTTTTCCTAGGATAAGAAGCTTCTGTTTTTACCTAATATCGCAAAAAAAAATCAAAAATGGGCCTGGAATAGTGCCTTTTTCGCCTAAAAGTTTTTCGGTTTTTAGATATGTATAACAACTGTAGTGGGCTCACCTGCAAACAGGCGTCGGGCAACAATCGCGAATGCGGCGCACTTGTGACAATAAGCAAAGGTCATTATAGTGTTACGACCATACGACGTACGGGAATGAGTTATCAGCTGTCTAATCGTAGACAACACAATGTCGAGCCTTAAACTGTAAGCCCGTATTGGTATTGTTTCTTTTATTTGGCTGTCGAACATTATTTATGGTTTGAAATATGATTTTATGTAAAATAATTGATATGAAAAAGCCGTCTTATAAGTTATGACCCCATTTCACCACACGCAAGTGGCAGAAATGACAATGATCAGCTGACGCATTTTTCTTGGCCGAAGTCAGAGCGCGCGGCCCGACGCACCACGCGTATTTGGAAATTCCGACCTCGACGAGCATCAGAAGCCACCTAACAGGCGTGTTCGAAACCGCAGGAGCTGATGATGAACGGGTTTATCGAAACTTGATTGGATGAGCATATCGGTAATAGCGATTTCAGTGTGTGCATTTATTGTTCATAGTGGTGTGAAATGTGGTTGGGGTACGACCGACAACCCGTCGGGGCGAATTTCGCACTGGGGTACTCAAAATTTGAAGAATTTAAGACGTTTCCATGAGTTTTGAAGGTATGGATAAGTTCTAAAAATCCGGTTCTCCTTATCTGGGCCATTAACTCCATACGGTCCAAGAAAGCTGGCACACTACCTTTAAAATGGGGAGGTCGCGAAATTGACCTGACCTTAGGTCACCGATATCAAAATTCCGAGATATACAAATTGTAGCTACTAATGACCTAATAATATCCTGCGACTTTCAAAGGCCTCCGACATCTACTGTAGCTGTGGCACGGTGACAAAGTTGCAAAAAAGTGACTTGAGGTTGGGTCATTCAAAGTGACCTGGTGACCTGACCTTAAAAGGTAGGAAGCTCAAACTTGCACACCATGTGTAAAATTGATGAGGTTATAGTCATACCAAATTTCGCGGCGCTACGCGCCGCGGTTTTCCCGCTATTCGCGAAAAACCTCAGGGGGGGGCGGATATCCGCCCCCCCCGTCGGTGCGCGGGTTAATAACTTCTTATCTGTGGTATTAGCACTGTGGTCTCTGTTAGAAATCCCGCTTTACAAATTTGCGCAGTCGTTCTGTCAATTCTTTAAAAAATCACAAGTCAGAAAGCTCCATTTATTCGTTATTACCTACGCCTAGCCTAATACTGTGTCACACCTATCGTGACTACGTCCGCTAGGGTTTTACATGTTGCATGACACCTGTGCAGTAAAATAAAACTCATCCGTACTCATTTTCTCCGGCGAGAATGCGGTAACCGCTCGTTACCCCGTTCTGATGGTTCTCTGCCTGACCGCAGCGTGGCGCTGGAGTCGGACAGCACTTGTGTGGCCGCCTCGTGCCTGCTCCAGAACCGAGCCTACCGCCTGCTGGTCGACTTTGACAACCACCTGGACAACGTGTCGGCCGACTGGCGCAACCCGGAGCTCAACCACGAGATCGACGCCGTCCTGTAGCGTGTGAACGGCTATAACGCGCCGATAACAGCTAACGGCAGACGTGTCTGCGAAGACCACAGCGGCGGTAACCATGGCAACCGTTGTCATGATGACAAGCAGTGAGTCTGTACACGGAAAGTGACCTCTTAACGGAGCTGTGGGGGCAGAGAGATGTCGACATCTCGATGTGTTCTAGAGGCTATGAACTGTCTCCGATATCCATGAGGGGATGAGTGAAACTACAGAACACGTGTTGTCATACTATTTCGCTTAGGACGGATATGTTACCATTGACCATGTTAGAATGGGGCGTGCATTTTGCGCAGGTTTTGTGTTCATTCGCCCATATATGTGATTATATGTAAAGTAGTGAGTTCTTTTACGGATTCCTGAATCGAATCAATGCCAATTCGTCTGCGATGGTTTGCGTAGCTAAAATGTGAGTTTTCTTATTCAGTCCGTTCTTTGCGTATGAGTTTTGCATGGCGTCATTTGTAGCAATTGTGCTATATGCTCGTTATGTGTAAGTATTGGGTACATTATGTGTGGAATGTTATTGACGACCTAAAATCAGTCATGTTCTGAATCACCCGGTGATTGTACGGTTTGGTGAAATATAAACATCTGCGGCCATCTCCTTGGACTTTGTCAAAAGTGTCTAAGGCACTTCCTGTTGTGGGCTGGCCTGAAGGCGAGGGCTGGGGCGAGCACTGAGCAGTCTTTGCCACCGAAGAGCATCAACTCGTGAGACATCCTGATGCAACTACCGTGGAATGGCCTGTAAATACTCGTGAGGAATGCGGACTGTTGATAATTCAGTTCATCGGTCTTATGTAAGGCAGCGATCAACAATTTGCACGCGGAAATATGCAGTTGCGTACTACTGGTATGTCGAGCATCGATGTTCGTTTCCCATGTTATGATACACCCAGAATAAAGTGCGGTGCAGCTGTCACAGCGTGGCAGTAGCTCTACAGCGTCACTAGATAGTCCTTCGGTGCCCCTAATTTATCCCACCTAACAGAATCATTTTTATTTGGCAATCACACCTCTCCCAATTGCAAGCACAAGGCTTTCTTGTACCTTCGTCATCCACTGGCCATAACCGAACCGTGGCATTTCCATTCACCTAGTGTGTATGCTCACTGGTCCTGATTGTCCTCCCGATTCGCCCGCCCTGTCTCGGCCTTCGTTTTCCGCGGTCGATGGCAGTGGCGATGAGGTCTCGCCAGCGACCCGCTCTGGTCCTCCTGACGCTGGTCCTAGTGTCGGGGCACCCCACCCAGCAGCCGCCTCCCACCGCCGCACAGCAGCCACTGTCCGCTGCCGATCAGCAGCCTTCGCCCACCGCCCAGCAGCCGCCGCCCGCCGCCGCCCACCGCCGATCAGCAGCCGCCGCCGGTCTCTGAGGAGCCAGCTGACCAGCCGACGCTCCCAGCAGACTCCTACCAGCCGTCGGCAGCCGAGCAGCTGTCGGCGCTGCTGAACCCGCTGGTCGAGGGCGCCGTGTCGCGCGCCCAGTGCGGCTGGCAGCTGGGGCAGCTGGCCGGCCGGCTGGAGCGGCTGCAGGCGGGCGCCGACGCCGGACACCGGGCGCTGGCCGAGCTGACGCGACAGCAGCTGCGGCTCGACGCGGTCGTCAACGACGTGACGGCGCTCCAAATGGCAACGCTTACCGCTGAACAAAACTGCGCCAGACCGGTCACAGTCCCGGCCATGGATCCCAGCTCGAGCTCCGTAGGACTGGGAAAACCGACTCGGGTACAACACCAGAGCCGGTGCCGACTGCCGACAGACCCCGTGTCGGAGTCGGTTCGCGCTCCCTCTGAGCAGCCGACTCCTGACGGTGGAGCCATGCTGTCTGAGACACCTCTCCAAGTGACGCCAAGCACTGCTCCTGAGACGGAGCCGAGATGTGAGCCTGGCCCGTCGCCGCTCCCGGCGGAGGCTCCCGTCTACCAGGAGCCGGCGGAGCGCGCGTGCGCCCGCTCCTGCCTCCAGCTGAGAAACAGCTCGCTCGGCGTCCCCGGCGACGGCGTCTAATGGTTCACCGGGCTGCCGGTGCCGGTGCTGTGCGACTTCAGCCACGACGGCGGCGGCTGGACGCTGCTGCTGACGGCGGTCTCACAGAGCGGCTGGGATCCGCTGAGCGTCCTCGGCCGCAGAGAGCACATACATTTTTTAGCAGCAGCTATCATCAATGCATCAATGAACTTTACCTGACTGGCTTGATGCTGTTTTAGGGGAGGCGAGCGACAGTAATTGGTGGGGTACGATGGTGACTCACGTGTCCCAGAGCGCCTTTAATCACAGTGGCTGGATTCACCCGGGAACGCGGGATTCCGGTAACGTGCTCTACTGGATGAAGGAGGACGCACTGTAGATGTGACGAGTGATAACGTTCGGTGATTGGTTATTAGTTCGGCTTTTGACGTTTTAATGCATCACACAATGCTAGCGAAGCGACGACTAGCATCAGCCTGTAAACCCAATTGTTTTGAAATGTGTCCTAAAAGCAATATATTTTTTAGCAGCCGCTATCATCAAGGCATCAATGAACTTAACCTGACTGGCTTGATGCTGTTTTAGACAATTTAATGACAGTGCCTAAAAATCGATCTTGTTAGAAGCAACCCATGCTTAGGCCGTGATTTCTGCTTGGAATGAATGTGATATACCTTGCGATGTACCTATGTACCCAGCTTCTTATTCCAACTTCAAATGTTGATGACACTAACAGATGCATTCATGCGTTTTTAAACGTATATTGCAAAGTGCAGACACGAAAATACATCCCGATACGTGCGACAGACGGCCAGATCGACCAGTTCAGCCACGAGGGGAACACTGGCGCTAATCGAAGCTCCAGTAGGGTTTGGAGCTGGGCGGGTTCTCGATGAACGTGTCCTGGCAGTGCTGCGTCCTGGTCGCCGTGCCCGGGATGGTGGCCGTCTCATTGATCCAGTCGAGGAACGCACTGACCCGGGTGAACGTCTCGGGGATCACCTGGGGATCGCCGCACTCGCCGTAGCCGGCCGAGACGATGCCGACCACTCGGAAGTGGCCGTACTCCATCAGCGGGCCACCCGAGTCGCCCTGCAGAACCACAGCGGCAGTTACACACGGCGAGCAGTCATCTGCAGCAGACCTTCTGACCAGACTGCAACCCACTCGGTCCGGAGTCGGACACCGGCAGACCTCAGTTTCCCTGACATGCTGTTTATCAGGGGCGGCGGATTCGGGGGGGCAGGGGGGGCAGCTGCCCCCCCCCCTGGCAAACTCGTGGGGGGGGCAAAAGTATCTTTTTGCCCCCCCCCCCCATAATTTGTGACAAAACTTAGACAAGAAACATATACGGCCTGATTATTCTGTTCGATCATCTGAAGATGTAACCAGATGCCCATATACTTTATCATACGTTGCCTTTCATGACAAGTGTTCGCGTTCAATTGAACTTTTCCTCTCTTCAACCTAGTTTTGGAGGCATTATAAGCGTCAACGTGACGCAGCGGCAACCCAGACCTTCAGTGACCGCTTACAGGGGCGACGGACACGGAGCGGCAGAGGAGGCATCTTCCCTAAGAAACTTCGGGAGGAGGGACAAACGTATATTCTTGCCCCTCCATAATTCGTGCCCTAAACATGAGGAACATTTCCATAGCCTGATATTGCAGCTATGCGCTCCTACAGTTTGTCCAACGGTGCCTTTTGAATATGTGTAAATGCTAACCATTTCCGCTTTATACATAGCATTTTTTGTCTTTTCAGATTCGATTTAGAGATATTTTAACCCGCGCCCCGCTGGGGGGGGGGGGCAGAATCTGCCCCCCCTCCCGTTTTTCGCCAATTACTTCTAAACGCGTTACGCCAGCGACGTCAAACTTTCAGTACCTTATCATACATCAATTTGACACGTTCCCTGAAAATTTGAGCGAAATCCGTCGGAAAATTTTTGAGAAATTGACGTTTTAGTGACGTCATGTTCGCCATTTTCGCCTCAAAAACGGCAAAATTTCAAACGCCGCTAACATCTTCATTTTTAAAGGAATCAAGACGTAACAAAAAAGGTTATACGTGATTCTACTTTGTCTATCAAATGGCTATCTCGATTTTTTGAAAATTTTGGATTTTGGCCAAAATGTTTCCAAAAAACTGACTTTTTTGGGAAAATATTTATAAAATCCAAAATTTTGAGTTTATCGAAAAAAACCGGAATATATGTCAAAGAAGTGGTCTACGTGCACCTACATACCAATTTTTAGAAGAATCGGTTCAAAAATGTGGGAGTTATTCAAAATTTTATGACGTCACGACACACAAAAATTTTGAAAAATGATTTTTTTTGGAAATTCTAGACCTCGTACGGAAACAAAAATAGCACCATTCGATTCGCCGTGAAAAACTGCATCGGATAGACACCTTTTTAGACCTTAACAACCAACTTCAAAATTTGACCTCACTTGACCTGACCTTGACCTGACCTCGACCTGAAATTCATCCAGAGGTGATCCATATCACTTATTGAGTGTGCCTATTGAATTCCATGAGTAAAATGACCCATAAAACATGTGTCGCACATGCCCTTTTCTATATTTTGTTTTTGGTGACCTGACCTGACCTGACCTGACCTTGACCTTGACCTTTGAATGACATTGTGTGCAACGAATGTTGTCTTGGTAGTCTAAGAACACGTTTTGGGCAATCAGTCTCAGTCCATTCTTCGGCAACTACGGTGCAAGGCCGATACTGTAGAAACTTGCATTTTGTACCCTTGACCTGACCTTGACCTGACCTCTGACCTACTTAAGCAAAAAAAATTGGACTCTTAAGATCCGCCTTGTTGAGAGCTTTCGATTGCCGTTTTCCCCGTCTTTCTACGACCATCGGTTCGGAAGTTAGACAGGGGGGGCAGAATCTGCCCCCCCCCCCCCCCCAGCAGGGCGCGTATGGCTGAATAGCCCAGCGGGGCGCGGGTTAAGTGTGCAAGAGACGCAACTCACACCCTCAATGGTCGTTTGCCGCTATTTTGTACCTATACATGAATGCCAAATCGCAAGCGAGCGGAGACGGAAGGGCTAGCCACTCGCTTGCGGGTAGTTTAGGACTGATGAACGCTCGTAATTAGCCACTACCCTGATTTTTTTTTTCGAGCGCAACAGTTTCCAGTGCAAGTAACATGATAAACGCCGGGGTCGTACTCATTGACCACATTGACCAATGCACGGTATGACACCCAAAGGCCAGTCATCAGAGATCTGCTTTGGGCATTCGGAGGCTTGTGTGGGGCCAGTGTAAAAACTGGATGTTCACAGTTCAGTATCCGCTTTATTTCAGTATTCACTATTAAATAAGTAAAAAATAACGTTGGAAACTTTTGAGGGTTAGGACACTGATCATTAGTGGGCCCCCCTCTGGCTAAAGAATATAGAGCATCGAACACGAAAGAAAAATCTAAGGCATTTTGGAAAAATGAGTATGCCCCGCAGCGTCCGATAACTACCACCTTCCAGTGGGTCAAGCCAACGGGGTCCAAGTTTATAATGGCATTTAACGATAGCACCAACCTTGTCTCACTTTTCCTTGAAGTCTGTTCCGAATGGTTTCGGCGACAGACTGGCTGCACTGAGGTCGTTTGGTATGTGCAACTGTAATTAAAGCCACCTGAGGCGCCCTGACACCAGGCTGAAGCTGGGTTGGAAATGCTTCGTCTTTGCAGATATCACTGGCCGCTGATTCTCGAGTGCCTGAACCGGTAGATGTCTTGGCAAAATTTGGTGTGATAATTTGGACCTTACCGCAGTCAGTGCACCCTAAAGCCCTAATAAAGAACCGCCCCCCCTCCAGAGCTTCTGGATTCCCGTTCCAGTCCACCGAATTCCTTCACCATAGTCCGCTGCTCGACTCCCTCACCTCAGCCCTCCGTTCCCAGCTTGACGAGCGTTTGGGCCTTAGTTAAGTCTTGCTGTGGGCTTATCTGTAGGATAAACCCATCGAGACAGCCCGTCTCGGTGAGCTTAGTTGGCGAACTACTGCCTTGGGGTGGGTTTCTGGCGGATTGCTGTCCCAATAGGTTTAGATGCGACCGACTGTCTCTGAATGTTTGAGCGGTCTCCTCCCGCTATTAGCTAGTTTCAGTTGATATCTGTCTCAGAAATACTTTTTAAAGGAAGGTTAAACGGAAATCGAACGTAAAATGAACAGAGAAAATGGTAACGAGTTAGGGGAAGGAGGGTGAATTGCGCCACCTTAAAGAAAAACGCTAATTGTAAGAAAAACGCTGGAGATATAAGCATGCACTGGTAACCATCTCAAAGAGGAGCTCATTGGCTACGATTTAAGAGCCTCCCGATCAATAAAGAATGTTTCGTTTGCTTCTGACAGCTGCTTTTTCAGAAACATGCAAAAGGGCGCATTTGCCAACAACTGCTGTAAATTGCGCCAGGGGGATGGCGCAATTAGAACCCAATTGCGCCCTATACTTTAACATGGCTAAGTGAATGAGACGGAATGCATACAACCCAGTAGTCTAATGTCATTGCGGCTTGCTTAAACATTTATTATGTTATTCAGGCTGGATAAATAATGAATGTAGATATACATCGCGATGTTTTTTGCCCAGGTAGATAACTTGACATGTGTCCGTACGCTTGTAAAAGTGCAACGAAAACGTTTACTGTAAATGACTAGATATATGTGAACGTATGCGCCGATCCAGTTAAATTTTCACTCGTTTCTCTCAAAATTAATAATTTTTATCGTTTTGAATTTTATATGGCATCAGTTTTTACTTTTCATCATAGCTGTCACTTCTCACGCCTGAGTCCATGCTGAACATGTCGTATTTTGTCAATTACACCACAAGTCGTAGCCTAAATGGCAGCTGCATTATAAGTTTGACGATAGAAATAATTTGCGGACTGACGACAGCGGACTGCTCCCTTGCCTGACATTAAACTCCTTCTTTATTGCAATCAGTTAATGATGCATTCTGAATGGCTACACCATTATTCTATTTGCGCCCCCTGGCGCAATTGCCATGGGCGCAATTAAAATTGAGGTACTTTTTAATAAAAGCATAGAAGTTATCATAAAGATGTTGCAGGAAGTTTACGGTTTCAGTGAAATACAATGAAAAAAGGGTTTTTCTATCTAAATATCACTCTGAAAATCACACAAATATCGCAAATTTTTATAGCCAACGGTTCAAAATACTGCAAAAAAGTTAAGAAAACGCCATAACATCTTTGATGGCGTAATGAGCCTTGCTGATTGGCTTCATCGGAGTGTTTGGGCCATAAAATGAACAATCCAGTGGTGAAAATAATGTTTTCGAACACAAAATTCTAAACATGCCATTGAATCCGTGGGAATGTTGGTGGGCGCAATTGGTTAGGAGGGCGCAATACACCCACTTTCCCCTACCTCATTGAAGAATAGCGCTCGCCTACTTCAAAAGGTTCGGCACCGTTCTTCAAATCTGATTTGCGATCGGGTTATGCAAGATTACTTCACTACTCGGGTTATGGGCTATGGCACAATTTTTCCCATAGGAGTTTTTTTCTAACTCAGCAATACGAAAATCGTTATACCTATCGTCCACTGGCAGATCCAGGGAGTGGGCATATAAAGCAAATATTTACTCCCCCTCCCCTTGCATCGCCCGAAATAGACAAAACGTACATACCTTATGTTTCCTAATAATAAAACTTTTATCAGAAATTCTTTGCTTCATACTATTCAGCAGTAAGGAATCGAAATCCGAGGAGTTTTTGGATTTTGGACACTTGGGGGGGGGGGGGTATGTCCCCTACAGCGTCGAAAACGCCTTTCTGGATCCGCCTATAGACATCATCTCGGCTGGGATCTTGCCCCCCACGCCAAAATCGAATCCGCCGCCACTGCTGTTTATGCATACTTTGCAATTTAAGCTCGACACGTGTTTTTTTTTTTAACGGAATATAGCTACTGAACCAATGCCCTTGCACAACAGGGAAAACATGCTGGGACTTTCAAAAATGGCATTCAAGCTAAAGACGATGATCCATTTTATGCGTTCATGCGTCACTCACATCGCAAACGCCGTCCATCTCCTCTCTGGTGACCGCGCAAATTTTCTTTTCTTTTTCTTGGAGAGGAAAGAAATCATTGTCGACAAACTGTTTGTAGCACTCGTCTACACTGATTGCAGTCATATCCAGTTCTGCGAGAATGGCTGAGGGAAAATGATGCCACCGTTGGGTCAGTTAAGAATGCGGCTACCTTTGTAGTCTATCCTAATGGTTAGCATAGTGACATAGTCCATTGAATATAGCAACCCTCGTACATGTACTATGTACATAAAGTTAGCATGAAATATAGTAAGAACAATGTGGCTTGAACATTCAATCACAGCGCTTCCCAATCAATTGCTCACTGTAAGCTATAGTCCCAACTGATTGGAAGTTATAACTTACAGGCCCAGTCTGTCACTCACTGGAGGCATGGGTCCAGCTGACCCCTCACTGGAGGCTATGTGCTCAATCAAGTCACTCACTGGACGAGTAGCCCCATATCCAATCAGTCACTCACTGGAAGCTAGCTGAAACAGACTCCGCATTCAGGAAATCGCATGTGAGAGCCTACTCAAAAACATTCCAATTCTTCACGCATTAATCGCATGTGTGCGGGAGGTGCGTGCGAATGATGCGAGCGTGCTTCCATGTATTTGAATGGGCTCTCCCATGCGATTTCCTGACTGCGGTCTGCTGAAGGAGTCTGTTTCAGGCTATTCCCGCGCCGATAACTCACGGGCTGCGTATCCCCAGCCGGCGACGGTGACATTCTTGCCGGCCAGGTCCCCGGTAGGCCCGTGGGGCAGCGTCACCGTGCACACCACCGGAGAGAACTGGACCTCAGTCGACAGACGCAGTAGGGCTATGTCGTTAATATAGGAGCCGTTCGCCTGGAGAAGAGAGAGAGAGAGAGAGAGAGAGAGAGAGAGAGAGAGAGAGAGAGAGAGAGAGAGAGAGAGAGAGAGAGAGAGAGAGAGAGAGAGAGGGAGAGAGAGAGAGAGAGGGGGGGGGTAACGTCACGCAGAAGATATTGCTCGCTTCTATGTATTGACGTAAAACCGTCTAGTTATTACCGTTTAAACCTTATCAACCGTTTTATATCTAATTGGCACATTCCTCTTTCATTAAATATTGAGCGGAAGTTAAATATTATATCGTACACCTATTCGTCATATGCAGGGTCTCGATTTTACGCATCCGACTTCAAGAAGATTTTGTGATATCGAAAGGAGCTTCGCAAAATATGTGAGCACTGGTATCATTTGTATGCTCCCTTTATGATCGAAGACGTCATATATCCGATGAAGAAGGGGCCAAAACGTGTTGTCTTCTATGAAAGGCTCTCCGTTGTACTTACGACAAAGTCTGGGTGGTTGAAGACGCGTTCCACTTGGTAGTCGGTGTGGTTACTCTCGGCATCGGTGCCATGATTAAACTCTCCCAGACGAACGGTAAAGTTATGTCCGCTGCAACACAGACGATTACACACACCTCAGTTATTCAATTAAATTGGAGACGACATTACACGGATAGGACCGTCGAGGATGTCACCTTTGTGTGACATTAATTTAAAGCAAAATATTGCAGACTGTCAAACGATGTCATTCTCATTCGTTTGCTTTGGTATAAGTAAAAATTAATGTAGCTTTTACTGTTGACGTGGATGAATTTTACGTATACACATCAATTCAATACAATACTGTTATTTGGAGGTAACCGGTAAAGCAATTATTTGTTTGCATAAAAAAAATCATAAGGAAGTTGCCTCTCCATCGTAACAACCTGTAGTGTGAATCCCGGCTCGTGTAACGGCACTACACCTCGATCTTAGGTCTCTGGATGGTCCGGTGCGGGGGGAAGGGACATGAAGCACTCACTCCCGGAACGGTTTGTCGATCGTGCAGTGGGCAGCCGTCATCACATGGCGGGAGTCGATCAGAGACCCGCCGCACATCGGCTTGGGGAAGACGTCAGACTCGGTATGTCTGCGCAGCATAGCCTGAGAACGCAGAGAGCGCGGAATGTACCAGAGAGCGTGGAATTTACGGGTAAATACTCAAACAATCAGTTTTTCGGTAAACCCGCCACACACTTCGCGAAATTGCTTCGTGGTTGTCATCCACCTCGACCTGACTTTACAAATCATAACCTCTTTTCAGGTATAGCTTAATTGAAAGCCATCGACGCAACTTCCGCCCTCCGAGACCAATTCGCGATTCATTGTTTTAATTGGTCTACATGCAAGCCATTTACCACAGTATAGGTAAGGTACATACCTTTCTATCGACTATACCTGCTCTGTAACAGACATGTTATTATTTGTGGATGCAGCTGTCTAACTATCAATCCTGCGAGACCCTGACTCACCATCCAGGGCCATCGGGACGGCTGGGCGAAACCGGGGAACGCCGAGAAGTGGTCGGTGGCAATGCGACCACCCGAGATGTCCTGGGTCTGTCCGACACCAAAAGGGTGTCCGCCGACGGGCGACCGACGCGGCAGGAACCGGGTACCCTCCTGGGAGCCGAGAGATGTGTCATCGGTATGTAGGTATAGTTGACTACAGAACTGATGCTCCACTCGGCAGAAGCTTGACTGGACCGCTAAATTGTGCCGTTTATCACGCAATTAAGCGTATCTATGGTGAGCGTTGGGTCACAGCATCACACTGTGTCACTGAGCTCGTGTGTAGCGGCACAGCCTACCACTCCAGGCAACTGATTGCCTGTGAAAAAAGGAGCTTCATTCAGCATTCTGTATTCAACTGTACGTCTGCGGAGAATGAACTGCTTGGTAAATAACTCAGCTCACTTCCCGTGCTAAGTAGTATGAGTCTAAGGTTCCTTTTACGAGTACTTTATACGGCTACGCGTACCCATTTGTTTGTACGAATTTAGCTTACTATCTAAACAAAAGCAATAACATCATGGTTAAAATGCAAACTTGTGACTCATAATTTTAGGAATGCAAGTACAAAACATATTGCACTGCACAAAGTATTAGGTCACTTCATACTTACGACATTGGCTTGATAGCTGTGCCTTCCTGGTTTGGAGCGCTCTGGAACATTGGCGAACGGTTTATACATACTGCACGGTTATGACAACGAGAGGAGCATGGCCTTTAGGCATGATTTAATGCATTAAACGCAGTAAAGACATATGATTTATTGATGAATTACGGTCATGGTAGTGTCGATACCAAAAGGCCAAAGGGGTGTTTAACACTGGCGGATCCAGGGGGGGGCCACGGGGGCCATGGCCCCCCCCCAAAGGCCTAAAGTGGCCTGTTTGGCCCCCCCCGAAACGTAAGAAAAATTGCTAAGAAAATATACCTTGATGGAGGTTTTTAGCCACTTGGTGAAGTAAAGCTTTCCACAGCATAATATGGAAGCAATATGGTAGCAGTGAGGGTCAGTCAAAAGTTGCGCGAGTGGAGTTGACCTTCAAAAAAGACTTGTTGGCACGTGTTTATGGCGCGGTAGCTGGGAGTTGGCGGTGTTTCGCGTGGTGTGGCATCACTGGCGGATCCGGGGGGGGGGGGGCACGGGAGCCTGAGGTGCCCCTGACAGACCCGTGGTGCCCTTGGTAGGTCTGTGGTGCCCCTGGACCCTGGCAGGCCTGTGGTGCCTCTAGCGGGCCTAGGGTGCCCCTGCTAGGCTGCTGATGCCCCTGGGACCTGACAGGACTGTGGTGCCCCTGACAAGCCTAAAGTGCCCCCAACAGGCCCGTGATGCCCCCGACAGGCCCAAGGTGCCCCTGCGTGATGCCGTGATGCCTGCGAGGCCGGTGGTGCCCCTGCTAGACCGGTGGTGCCCCTGGCAGGCCTGTGGTGCCCCTGCTAGGCCGCTGGTGCCCCTGGGCCCTGACAGGACTGTGGTGCCCCTGACAGGCCCAAGGTGCCCCTGTAAGGCCTGTGGTACACCTGCTAGGCCTCTGGTGCCCCTGACAGGCCCATGGTGCCCCTGCAAGGCCGGCGGCGCCCCTGGCAGGTCTCTGGTGTCCCTGACAGACCTGGGGTGCCCCTGACAAGCCTAGCCTGTGGGGCCCCTCACAGGTCCGTGGTGCCCTTGTTAGGCCTGTGGTGCCCCTGGGCCCTGGCGGGCTGGTAGTGCCCCTGCTAGGCCGGTGGTGCCCCTGACAGGCCTGTGGTGCCCCCGGGCACCAAGGGGGGTCATGACCCATGTGGCCCCCCTTGGATCTGCCACTGGTACATATTATATTGATTTGTAATGGCGTTATGGCTTATGCAATATGCAATTGCAGGCACTTGGTATCCCTCACTTATCCCTCATTGGGGGCTCTGGCGGGCTCCTGAGGGCCCACGTCTATCTCCGGGAGCCCTAGACAGGCTCCTTTGGGTCCTTTCAGTCCACTATAGCATAAGAGGTCTCCATGCGAGTCCTATACATCTGAGGACGTACCCTGACGTCTGAGTTACTCAACTGCAGCTCCAATGGTCTCTTACACTGGCGGATCCAGGGAGGGGGCATTTAGGGCCATGCCCCCTTCCCAGAGGCCTAAAGTGGCCCGTTTGCCCCCTCCCCCAAGCGATAATGAAGCACAGTTCAATCAGTGCCTGGCCCAGGAGCCGAGTTAGACCACCTCCCGTTTTACCACCTCCCGGCCCGCAAAGGGACCCAAGCACTGACTCGAAGCGGGTTAACTGGTCGACAAAAGCAATAGTAAGTGTTTACAAAGTAATATAAAGGCATGGGTCGGGTGGGCTACCATTTATATATTTTTATTTTTAGTTAAAAAAATATTCATAGTGTCAGGGCTGTGACGAAAAATAAGTGGCCTAAATCCGATGAGAAAACAGGATTTGGGGGTACCCTAGGTTTGGCTCCTGCATGAGTTGGCCCCCCCCAAAACGCAAGTCTGGATCCGCCAGTGGTGTTTAACATTTTGAAGTTTGGTTTGACCACCTCGTTTTGAAGTGTCTGCCTCTCTAATTTCAGTTTTTCGCAATATTGTGTAAAAGTAAGGCACATGAATTTATTTATCGGCAGCAGGAGAAAGTGGAATATTTCGGCTGAGGCTAACGAACAGACACGAAAGCTCGGGCTTATTTTACCGGAAAGGGAGCCCATCATTTCTCACCGAGTGCACTTACTGATGCGGGCGGCAGAGACCGTCGGAGGTACCGCCAGCAGAGCCGCAGCTATACCAACCAGCGCCACCAGCCAGCAGAGACGGGCGCTGCCCATGACTCCCGTGTTACTGTATACAGTACGTGTGATCTGTATTCCTAGTTCACGGTGCGGAGAGGTGCCTGTTGACCGCTGGAACTGCTGCAGCCGACAACCGACCGTTCAAAGCGACCCAGACTCGTCAACTCGGCCTGGTGTGCACCCCCCCCCCCTGCCTGACCGCCTCCCCCCCCCCTTGCATCCCCTCGTCACCCCTGCGACCCTCCCCTCTCACCGAACATGGAATGGAACACGGCCGCTGATATAGGGGACTCTCCCCGGCGTGGGGGCTCGATTGCTGTAACATTGTACACCGCGAACAAGGGTCGGTCTCATCGGTCTGGTCACTGGTGCCGCTCCCATCTGTCGGTCTTTTCGTAATTTGTGGTGTGAAAATGCAAACTGAAACGGTCCCTTTATTAGAGCATAATTTGTACATGTTCCTTCAGCTGAATTTTGTAAGGAGGCATCGCACAAAACGCATTTAGCTATAAGTCGTACATAGCTTCGAGTTGTTTTTCTTCATGAACAAATTGACACTTTGTCTATGATGCTTGTGTTACGTTTACAGTGAGAAGAATATAAAGCGGCCACGACCTTATTGTAGAGTGCAACAATATAAAATCTTATCTTTAATCTTCCCGTATTGTGTAGTGCGGCACAGCATACCTTTCAGCCGAGTGTGCAGTGCGGCACAGCCTACCTTCCAGCCGAGTGAGTATTGCGGCACAGCCTACCTTCCAGCCGATTGTGTATTGCGGTACAGCCTACCTTCCAGCCGAAAGTGCATTGCGGCGCAGCCTACCTTTCAGCCGAGTGTGTATTGCGGCACAGCCTACCTTCCAGCCGAGTGAGTATTGCGGCACAGTCTACCTGTCAGCCGGTGTGCATTGCGGCACAGCCTACCTTCCAGCCGAGTGTGTATTGCGGCACAGCCTACCTTCCAGCCGAGTGTGTATTGCGGCACAGCCTACCTTCCAGCCGAGTGTGTATTGCGGCACAGCCTACCTTCCAGCCGAGTGTGCATTGCGGCACAGCATACCTTCCAGCCAAGTGTGTATTGCGGCACAGCATACCTTCCAGCCGAGTGTGTATTGCGGTACAGCCTACCTTCCAGTCGAGTGTTCATTGCGGCACAGTCTTCCTTCCAGCCGAGTGTGTATTGCGGCACAGTCTACACTGAGAAAACAGTGTCCCGATTTTCGGGCTCAGAGACCAGTTTTCGGGCTAATGTACCATATTCAAAACAGACAGCACATTTCGAGAATACTTTCTGAGCTAGCGCCACATGGGCTCATACGATCCCTTAAATCGGTATCATTGATCGCAGAAACAGAGCTCAGTCAGTACCCATTATCGGTGTCAAGCTCTAAAACTAGTCTCACTATGATACCAGTTTTCAGCCTGATCCCCATTTTCGAGCTCACCTGATTCCAGTTTGAGGGCTCAAATTGTGTGGTGAAGCCAATATTAGGGCTCACGTCATCGCTTTTCGGGGCTTTGGTAAAAGCTGGATTGCGTCAGCTGGCTGGCCAGCTGGCGACGCACGAAAGGTATTTAATTTTAGATATACCTAAGCGCGGTAGTAGGATGGACATAAATATTTCAAATGGCTTTAAATGAAAAATTGATTGGTAAATATTCATTCTTTTATATCTAGCATTGATATGTAAGAAGCTCTGCTAGCGCCACCATACGGCGCCAGCTGGCAAAAAATCCAGTTAATACCAGAGCCCGCTTTTCGTCCGATGCAGCCCCTCCTCCCCCCTCCCCCGTGTCCAGCAGCTGCGAATAAGACGAAGCCGCGGACAAACTTTTTTTTTTGCTCGGCCAGCCTAGCGCCAGTCTCGAGCGGTGGGACAGTTAACCGGCAATTTTGGCCGGGATGCAAAAGTTACGTTAAACCGGTTTATGTTAACCCGGGAGCAAATAACAACGTGGGAGCCTATCTTAGGTGTGGCAAAGCTAACGGATTACTTACTTGTTGCCGAGGTGCCCAAAGAAGGTACTGGAACCGAAAACACAACATTGGTTCATGTATTTATTAACATTCATACACACAGTCATACTTGTGCAAGGTGTCAGTGTTCGGTTGTGGGGTGTAATAGCCAGGGAAAAAGTTCTATGAACTGAAAAACCCGGCGCCTATTACTTCGCAACATGGTTGTGTATTCAACATGAACTGCAAGGAGTGCAGACGACATTGCCTGTGCTAACTTAACGTCTCACGGGCAGCGCCGCGCTCTGACACCCTGGTCCCAGAAGCAGCGGCGTTTCTGACCGCAAATCGCCGGAGAGCCGGTCGGCGCCGTTGAGGGGACTGAGCAGGCCGCTGCCAGCTCCACCTTCACGTCCGCGCGGCGCAGCTCGGTGTGCGGCGGCGGCTCATCGCGCGGGCCGCACCCGTCCGTCCGCTGCACGAGCCGCTTTTCGATCCGACAGCGCAACACCGGCACGCCATTGTGCTGGCTGAGCGGCGGCAGCGGCACGTAGGCAACAAAACAGTAGAAATCGATGGGCCTGGATCGGCGTTGCCAGCAACGCTGGCAGCGGCGCGGCGGGAGGCGCCAGTGCCGCCGTCGGGGACGTGTGCCCTTCGCTGCGCTCATTCGAGTTGGCCGGCCGGCCGCGCGGCGTAGTCCTTTTGACACGGTGCGAGAAGAGCCGGATGAAGGTGGACTTTTTATTGGCGTTGCTGGTGCTCACGCCGCCGGCGTCCAGTTTGGGCGGCAAGTCCGAGTACCAGGAGTCGGACAAGTCCCGCGCGAACGCCGCCAGCCGGTCGTCGTCACTGCTGGCGGCGGCCCGCCGACGGCGCTGCCTCAGAATCGGACGAGTCGGTGGTACTGAGCACCTCGCGGGACGGGTAGCTGGGAGTGGGCCGGCCGCGGCCCCTGCCAGGCCGCGCCACCTTCACCGGCGCAGCCGCCTTCAAACTGCCCTTGCTGGGCGGCGGGTTGGTCGGCGGAGGCGGCAGCGGTGCCTCGACGTCAGTCCGAGTCGCTGTCACTGGGCGGCCGCCGCGGAGACGGCTTCTGTTTGACCCGCAGCCGGCCTGGGCCGGCTCGGCGCCCTCGGCCGGCGGCGCGCGCCGTTTCGAGCGTTTCACCTTTTCACTGTTACTCTCGCCTGGTCCTCAGCGTCGAGCGGCTCGGCGCTGTTCGGTTTCATGTGGCCCATGCTGCTGGGAAACTCGGGTGGGGACAGCTTTCTGACTGGAGTGCCGTCGAAGATGGAGGAGACGGGGGTGCTCGCAGAGTCCTTGCCCAATGCCCATGATAGAGCCGAGGCTCCACTGGACGCCCAGCTTAATCGGGCTATCGCCGCCCTCCTTCTATGGTGGATTCTTCGGCCCCCTACAGCCACTAGGGCCATCATATACTCCCAGATGGCGGCACCTAGGGGATGAGGGGGGGGGGGTGTCTGGGCCACTTGTCCACCTCGTGGCGTCGCCAGCGACGCCTGCGAGTCGGAGCAAATGATTATGGGGTCTTCCTCGAAGGACGGGTGCTTCAGGAGATGTTGCTTTGCCGTTTTGGGCGCCACCATCTCAGATCGGTAAATGGAGCAAATCCTCCCCGCCGCCTCCCGCAGTACCAATGTTGTACTGTCTGGGTGCTCGGTGAGGACCCCAGCGCCGCCTTCCTATTACTCCCCCGGTCGCAGACCCGTCGACCCAGGCCCACGTCGCACGCTGGGGGAGCGCTCCCAGTCACGCCTCCGCAGCACTCCTCCTCGCTGTCGCGGACGCCCCGATCGGCAGCAGGTCCAGGTGGACCGTGACGCCGTCTGTTGGCGTCTACGGGGGCAGTCTCGTGGATAAGCGCGCCTCGGCGGGCAGCGCCACTCCAGTGGTCCCACACCGCTCCCCCGCGCTCTCTCCAGCCGGTCACTGACTTCAGTCACGGTTGGGGGGGGGGGCTTCCGCCACGACGCGGCGGGTCCTCCGACGGGAGGGAGAGCGCCTTCGCCAGTAGGCGCGATGCCAGCGCATCCCTCCTCATCTCTCCATCGGCACGACGCCCGCCTCGGCCCTCACGGCGAGTCTTGGAGCATGGAAATCGGGCAGCCAGTGATGACTCATGCCACCATCAGCATCTCCGCCTCCAGGACGCCAAGATGTGTGGCCGCAGCCGCAGGCAGCCACGCCGACCCCGCTGCCCGCATGCCCAAGTAGTCTCGAATCGCTGACACCTCTCCTGAAACAAGAGTGGTGTCGTAAACTTAAACCCCTTGCTGGAGCCCGCCAGCCGCGACAACACCGCCACACCAATTTTTGTGACCCCGGAACTTCCGTCCCGAGCCTTATTTCACGGCACGATGCTACAGTGCGCTACACGTATTGTGGTATTCAGCTTCCATGGAAACATCAACTAATTTGGACGCTCAAACATGGGAGTCAGGAGTGGTTAAGGCCCAGAGCGTTCTGTCTGGTTTATAAAACCTTGGCCAGCAGATGTAAACGTGCTTTTTGTATAAGTGGCTTAATTTTGACGCAAAAGGGCACTAACCTTCGGCGCAAATAATGCAGAAATTTTAGCGCAAATTGCAAAATAGCTTGCGCCGAACTTCGGCGCATGACGGCTTCACGGGCGTCCGGCGTACCATATGGATGTTTTCCTGTTTGGGCTGCAGGTTTTAGCTCTAGGTTTTAGACTGTAGGTTTTGGGTTGGGTTGGGCTGGGCTGGGCTGGGCTGGGCTGGGCTGGGCTGGGCTGGGCTGGGCTGGGTTGGGCTGGGCTGGGCTGGTTGGGGTGGTTGGGTTGGGTTGGATTAGGTTAGGTAAGTTTAGGTTAGTTTAGTTTAGGATAGATATGAATACCTATTTTTTGTAAGTTGAATTATTTTTTTCATTTTGTAGCATCATATGCCTTCCATCTTTGAACTGCCATATTCAAGCACCAGAATAAGTATGGACTTGAACCTTTTCCAGTCTGGATGCCTGTATGGAAGTTGTGCAAAATCATGCAGTTGAAGGTATTGTAACCACAAATAAGAGCTCATGACTCAAGTCTCAACTTGTCCATAATTGGTTATCTTGATGTATACTTGTAGACCCTTCCTCTTACTTGGCACACAGGCATGGTGTCACAGTGTTCTAAAATTGGATTTCAATTGGGTGTCCCAATAAAAAAAAATCTGAAGACAAAATGAGATAGATTTAGTCTTTCCGCAAAACTGCATAATGCCATTTTTACCTCAGATTTTGTCAGAACCTTCACAGGATCTGAAATGAAATGATGTAGAGTAGATGCATCAACTGTCAAGTCATGCGTAACCTGGCAGCTGGCTGTTGAATCAAACTTTTGACATATTTTTTTAGCAAAGATGAAATAAAGCCACTTGTCATATTTTTAGGATGAAAACATTTTCCCCATCATGTGTGGTTATTCACCTAAAATTCTGAAACATGGAACAGTGTCATACCAGCATTCCATCATGTCAACCAGCATTCCGCAGCATGTTAGCAGAAGCAGCAGCATATTATAAGTATATGAAAGATCCAAATAGGTTGTAGGTTGGTAGGTATTGGTACTAAGTTTAACTTAATAGGTTAGTAGGCAAGGTTAGGATTAATTTTAGTTGAGCATCAAGATAACCATTACGAACAAGTAACAAAATCCTTACCTACCCTTGAAAGCATTGCTTCAATCACATCATCACGAAGAACCAGACAAAATTTTTGCACATTCTTACACTATTTGACATCCTGAATCCAGATATGATGCTTTCATGTGGCGCAAATACAAGAAAAACGAATAATCAAACCCGTGCGTATTCGTATCAACGGCGCCACAATTGTAGATCAGACCTTTTCTGAACAAATGCCACCACAATTTTAATTGATAAGGGATTAAAATGGCATGAGCATCAACATCTTGATTTTTTCTAAAAGATAGCGATAACTGATAACTAATAACTTACCATTCATTTTGAAATCACGGCGGTAGGTACACCAACACATGGCACTGAAAACAGCAAAAGACGGAATGGCGGAATGTCGTATGGAGCCCTAAAACGCAGCTCGAATTGAGCCCGAAAAGGAAGACGAACTGATGCCGCTTTCGGGGCTAATGTACTTTGAGCCCGAAAAGGGCGCCTAACTGATCCCGATTTTAAAATCATACAGATTTGAGCCCTGTTTTGGCACTCATATGAGCCCTTATTCAAAAATGTTCTCAAAGTGTTTTCTGAGTGTACCTTTCAGTCGAGTGTGTATTGCGGCACAGTCTACCTTTCAGCCGAGTGTGTATTGCGGCATAGTCTACCTTCCAGCCGAGTGTGTATTGCGGCACAGTCTACCTTCCAGCCGAGTTTGCATTGCGGCACAGTCTACCTTTCAGCCGAGTGTGTATTGCGGCACAGTCTACCTTCCAGCCGAGTTTGCATTGCGGCACAGTCTACCTTTCAGCCGAGTGTGTATTGCGGCACAGTCTACCTTTCAGCCGAGTGTGTATTGCGGCACAACTTAACTCCCAGCTGAGTGTGTATTGCGGCACAGCCTACCTTCCAGCCGAGTGTGTATTGCGGTACAGCCTAGGTACCTTCTGTGATGATGCCCCCCTGGGGTCCGGAAGCGGTGGGGAGTATGTTTTCAAAAAAAAATATTGTTTAATAAAATTTCGTTCATCGGGGGTGTTTTCTGTCCGAGATGGTTGCCGACCTGCGCCGTGCTCTGGAACGACCTCAGGTGAGTGTTTTCGGCTGGTAGATCCTCAAATGGTTGATTAATGAGTTGATTTTCTTGCTGTTTGATTTCTCTCCTGTTCAAACGTAATTTACACACCCATTTCCAATTGCTGATCGGTCCGTTGGTTTCAAGCTGACCGATTCCTTTCTGCCACCGTTCCTTGCGCCTGGGGCTCGTCACAAACAATATTTATAATGAGGCTGGCTTGTCGCTTGTCAACATATAGTCTTCACTGCCTAGGATGGTATCTGTCTCATAAGGAATTTAGGACACGGATGTCTCCCCAAAGCATATAATTTTGATGCCTCCCTTGAGGACATAACCTGAAGCCACCATCTGATACCTGATAGCTACCCACCATTCTCTCCCTTTCTAATGCCTATCATCCCAAAGATAATCGAGTACATCCCCATTTAATGTCGCCCTCAATGCTGAGATTAGATCTCCCGCTGGTCCTTACACTATATGACGCATACCTCAATCTCCCTCAGACTCACGCTCTTTGTCATACCTCTCTCATCCCACTACAATAAATTTGATCCCGCGTCGACCTCTCAGTCCCTCCCAGCAATTGTTCTAACTCCCTCCAGCGGTACATATCAGGGACAATAAACGCAATTTGTTCAATAGACTCCGTGATTAGTGTAAATTTCATCTAAGCTTACTCTTACCTCCCAACGACTTATCGCGCCCCATTCCAGCATTGGAATCGTGTGTGCTCTTCCTAGCACCTCTTGGGCTCCCTGGCCCAATATCCTCGAACACCTACATCACCTGACCCTGATTACTTGTCTAAAGGTGCAACGCAGGTAGCGATTACATTATTAGCGTTCGTCGATGGATGTGATTGGTTCAATCAATCTCTGCCGGCCCACTCTCTTCGAACACCTACATCATTTGACCCCGATTACTTGTCTAAAGATCGACGCGGGTAGCGTCAGTTATTAGCGTTCCTCAGTGGCTTATGATTGGTCCGTCAACCTCTGCCGCTCACGGCACATCTCTGTTTCCCTACTAAAACCCCGCGGCCGGACGTTGGTTACTGACCCTTGCAGCCCTTCTGTGAGAGACCGTCTTACGCGTTTTCACCTAACGAACCGGTGGACACAATCCTGCTGCCCGGCGACCGCAGTCTCACTGGGCTCATAGACAGGTACCTACTCCGTACTCTCATGCAGTCATGGCACCCGCAAGTGGCGCCTTTGAATCATTGACCGGTGTGACTCGAAGACTCCATGACTGAATCTATCCTACAATTTTATCCGACGCCGTGGAATCCTGTCCTGCAGATGTGTGTTCAAGCGCGTTAGCGTCATGAGTGATACATGCTGCGATCCTTTCCGACGGTGGACTTACCTCACCTCATCCTGGCGGAATTACCCCTTCGCCTCAATCTATCACCTTCGTATTTTGTCACTCACCTTCGGCGGAGTTCTCCCTCGTCCTGTCTCTCTGACTCACCTCTCAGCTTGGGCGTCTTATGGCGTTCTTTGTTCTGATATCTGCCTAACATATTTACTTACTTACTCCGTAACGTGAGACAGTCCAATCCTAGAAGACTTAGACGTATCAACAGAGTCAAAAACACATGAAAGTGTTGCAACATACCTCCTCTTCGGCTAGCATCCATCCTTAGATCTTTTCCTCCTTGTGTAATTCCGGTTTCAATATCTATCGACCACTTCAGAGTCACTCCTTCTGTATCTCCTTACCTGTCTGATCCGTAGATTCCCTTCAGTCCATGTGCGCACCACTGCGCGGTACGAGTCAATTGTTACCCGCGACATGAAAAAAAAAATCATTGGATAGAGAAATCTGCGCCGCCAAATACTCAGACCATCTACTACTCCTTTCATCTACACGATATTTACGCCTACCAGCCGAAACGTCTCCACCGCAGCTTGCTATATTCACTCAGTGACGTCATATTCCAGGAAACAGACTGTGTTTACGCTTGTTGATCAGTAATGACGTCATAAGATCGTGTCGTCTGCGGGTTGGTCCTTGGTGCATCCTGACTTCTCATCGTCTAACCGCGTATATATCTTTCCCGAGCGAAAAAAACAAACATTCCAGTTTTTTGGCGCTTTTGTTTCAATTGTGGTGGTTCTGTTCGAAGGCTCATACAGATGGTGTTTGCGCAAAATTTCTTACGGGAAATCACCGACTATTTAGTGTCGACAGCTGCATATTACCTTTTTGAACACGCCTCCATCACTGCTTGTTTATTGGCTGTCTGTTGTATTGGGCTGTGTTGCTGTATAGTGTATATACCGTGTGTTTTGCTGGGTGATTGTGATAATATTTTGATGATTAACCTTTTTATTCAGCGGTAGATAATTCTAAAAATCCCAGGGGGTGCTACAAACCCCTAATTATCCACCCCTGTTTTTTTATTTTAAGTTCCATCCAGTACCAGTATGAGTGTTTATGGCAATGGAAGGTAGGTGAAACATTTCATTATTGTAATTTTAATCTTTTGAGACATGAATTTCAACATTCTCTTGAGAGCCTGAGAGCATTCATGCCAAGGTTTCTGAGTCTGTTTCATGATAAAGAGACAATATTTATAATGGAGTCAACTTGTGGGTCAAGTCAGCAGAACTTGAACTTGATAAATGAGTACCTATGACATCACCTCTACACCTGTCGCCTCCTGTATTGTAGTGATGGCAGGTTCAATGCTGAGTCTCAGAATAATAGCCAGCGAGCGTATACTGTTGTTTTGTATTTCTATGCCCGATCGGCCCCAATGTCTTGCATTTCTAAATATTGAACTGTAATGAATGAGACGCTGTAATGAGGTACTGTAATGAAAAGACTGCCTCAGACTGCAAGGTTCTATTTAACCAAATATGACTGCATGTCTGCTACAGAATGAAACACTGACAAACACTGACACTGACATCAGGCACTGACAAAGTGAATGCACAAGAACGATAAGGACTTCTGGACTTCAGAGCAAGAGATACACCTGACGCTCAGGAACGCTGCTGTCACCACATATAGCATACAGCACCCGGTCGTGCCCATCATTAGCCTACAAGCCCCACCAGACGCTAACCGGCCACGATTTTCTGCATCGATTTTCTGCATCCCCTGCATCGTTCATCACAGATGGCTATAATTAGGATCTGAATGCCAAAATTCATGGGTAGGAAGTTGCTTTCAAGCACTGTCCAGCTCTCAAATGGGCGATAGCCACAACGCCCCCTGCAGTCGCACTAGTCTTAAAATTGATACATCCACTCTACTTACAGGCACGGTGTATATTCAACCCAAAATGCACATAAATATCACAACAAAACAAACCTATTCCCTGCATGACCATGTGAGTAGCACTCCCCGCTAGCTGCGCTTCAGTTTATCCCCGACCCGCTCCCTGACCGCCTGGAGGAGGCGGAGCTCGCTGTACACCGCCGCGGCCACCACGGCGGCCCCACAGAGCGCGCCCACAGCCACATGGGCGGCGGCGGAGCTGGGGTACAGCCAGCTCTCGGAGCCGGCTGCCAGCAGGCCGGCGGTCACCAGCGCGGCAGCCACGGCGGGCGGCGGGCGGAGACCGAGTAGCGGCGGCACGGACACCGCCGGCTCCAGCGGCAGACCGGCCACGAACCGGTAACTGGCGACACACGGGGCGGGGACAGGGTGAGAGAGGTACGGGACACTGTATCGGGCATCAGCGACACACGGGGTGGGGACAGGGTGAAAGGGGTACGGGACACTGCATCAAGCGCCAGCAACACACTGGACGGGGCGAGCGGGCAGCAGCAGCAGAAAATGGGACGAAGACATGATGGTTGAGAGTGGCACGGGGCACTGTATCGGGAACCAGCAGCATACGGGGAGGGGACGGGATGACAATTGAGAGGGGTGCAGGACACTATTGGGGACAGCAGACATTCGTATCAGTCGTGGACGGGTGAAGTAACGAGATCCAAGTATATCGAGATCGGCGATAAAGCGTGATATTGACTATCCATGACAGATTGGATAATGATGTAAATAATTAGACCAATTAGGACAAATCAAATCTATTCAAAAACACAAAAACTCACCAAACGTATATCCTGGTCAGCATATTGACGCAGTTGGCGAGGATAAATCCAACCCCGCCGAATAGCCTAGTAAAGATCCCTGTCGAGATGACGAATATCACAGATAGCAGCACCATCTTCCGGTTATACCTGAAACACCGGAAAACGCCACAACACCTGTCAAAGCGCCCGATAGTAGCGTTCCTAGCTTCACTTTATCGACACAACTGGCCAGCCTTTCTACTTCGCCTTTAGCCGCAAAAGGCAGTCTAACAACAAAAACCAACATGAGAACGTCATTTCCTAATCCGCTCAGCCTCTACCGACTAATTTACCTCACTCCTTACTAAGCCACCGACCATTTCCCGACTGCTTTCCATAAACCCTCCACGGCACTTACCCATTGATCTGTTCCTGGCGCATCACCGCGAACGTGTAGCACTCCAGCACTCCGTTCACCGCCAGTAGGAGCACGTAGGCGCACTGGGCGCGCAGCAAACTGACGGCCGGACCGGCGGCCAGCAGGGCGCCGCCGTACAGCCGCAGCAGCAGGGGGGGGGGGGGGGGTAGCTCCAGCCGAACGTGACGGCAACCAGACCGAGCAGGCTCATGGCGCGCAGCAGGTCGTGCAGAACCCGGCCCGCCGCGGCAGACACCGGCTGCAGGGAGAGGGGGTAGGGTCAGACTCATAGCGCGGAGTAGGTCGTGTAGCACCCGGCCCGGCCCGCCACCGCAGACACCGGCTGGAGGGGGAGGGAGCTGTCAGGCACCGGCTGGAGGAGAGGTGCCAAACTGTCCCCTTCCAGTGACTGGCGAGAAGGGGAGAGATGGCCAGAAGGATAGAAGCTGGGCAATAAAACAAACCGAATGACAAAAAAGACACCAAGATGAAGATCACAACGACTGGCAGTAAGGACTTATAGCGGAGATGAAGAGTAGCTACGAGTATAATTGGCTAATATCAGAGGAGTGTGTGCTTACAGCTTTTTCGGCGCCTTACCGGGCATCGACACACTGTGGTCAACGTTACTGATATTTTCACCAAATGCCACTACTCCTCAGTAAAAAAAAACACAAAAAAAAAAACTAACATCAATCACCTCCTACCACACAATCAGCCACGTTGCCACCTACCTTTCCCCGTTCCACTGTGCGCGAGAAGTAGACGTAGGCGTTCTTCTCGACTGGCTGAAAGAGGAAGCGGGCCGCCAGGCTGCCCAGGTTGGCCACCACGTCGTACAGGCCCTGCTCGGAGAAGTCGAGCAGGTGGAAGGCGGTCATCAGGTAGCGCTCGCCCTCCGTCAGCAACTGCTTCAGCATTTTTCAGCAAATTCAGAGCAAAATTCAGCAAAATTAGCATTTTTCTTATGGAGTACACACTACAGTTCTGGTGAGAAAATAGCATATGTTCTACTTAGGAACTCAGACATTGGATGCATCACTGATGCATGATAGGAAAAAAGTAAAGGGTGCATACCTGACATTGATGATGCCCAGCACATCAGATGTAATATACCGGAGAATGACTGCATTTGTGATGAATGTGAACACTCAGTAGGTTATCTGAAAGACATTTGTAGGTATAGCTTCAGCATCAATATGTGCAACACAGACCATGCTATTCTGGGCCCTGTTTCACCGGTGATGGCAGCACGCTGCTATCACACGTGTCAAATTGGGTTTCCACGGAAACATCAGCAAACCATGACGCCGTCAATCTGTGTGATGTCATCAAACATTGCTGCCAACAGCTTCACGGTCGTGCGATCAAACACATCGCATTCAACGAAACAGCAACTCTGTTCCAAACGCAGCTCACAGATTACACGAAACGTCATAAGTGTGACCTCATCACATTACGTCAGCTCGCGCAATTTGATAGTAGCATGCTGCTATCAACGGTGAAACAGGGCCCTGGTCTCTGCAGCATATAGGTACCTACTTCATTGGTGGAAAATCCCAGGGGGTGCTACAAACCCCTAATTATCCACCCCTCTTTTTTATTTTAAGTTCCATCCAGTACCAATATGAGTGTTTATGGCTTGGAAGGTAGGTGAAACATTTCATTATTGTAATTTTAATCTTTTGAGACCTGAATTTCAACATTCTCTTGAGAGCCTGAGAGCATTCATGCCAAGGTTTCTGAGTCTGTTTCATGATAAAGAGACAATATTTATAATGGAGTCAACTTGTGGGTCTCTACCGCTGAATAAAAAGGTTAATCATCAGAATATTATCACAATCACCCAGCAACACACGGTATATACAGCAACACAGCCCAAATCCCAATACCACGGACAGCCAATAAACAAGCAGTGATGGAGGCGTGTTCAAAAAGTTAATATGCAGCTGTCGACACTAAATAGTCGGTGATTTTCCGTTAGAAATTTTGCGCAAACACCATCTGTATGAGCCTTCGAACAGAACCACCATAATTGAAACAAAAGCGCCAAAAAACTGGAATGTTTGTTTTTTTCGCTCGGGAAAGATATATACGCCGTCTAACCTTGGACACGCCAACTTTGATCGGAATTTCAACTTGATTATTCTGGGTGTGGCCTGTGATTTAATGAAGTAATTCTCGGTAGTGCCCAATCATTTGTGATCATGAATATTTTATTTGTGGATTGCTGTCTGGCGTCCCTCCCCGCGCTGTCGCAAATTTCTCTGGGGTCGTAAGTATTTGCATCAAGGGAATTCTAAGGTAGTGCGCCGGATTAGTCTCAATTTGGCATTTCGATTTAAAAAAAAAAACAATCCAACTCATGTGATTTCACGTTATCTTACTGAACCAATTTATGAGAGTCAATTTTATAATGCAGGTTTTTATTGACATACTCGACCAGATGATTTATTTAACTTGCAATTCAATTGCAATTGACAATCGACTTGTGGTGTTCTAATTTAAAGAAGCTCGGTTTACCGATTGCTATGTTGTTGAAGGTATACAAATTTTGGCAAATGTGATATCCAATTATTGAGTGGGAACATTAGCAATGAGAAATGGTTATATCAAATCAGGGGGGGGGGCTGTAAATTACAATAAGCTAATGGGGAACGAACCATTGGAGAATGGTACTAATTCAAGCTAAATTGATGGCTCGGCAAAGACTGGTGTAATCATCGTTGTATCTGTTCCGTCACCTGACAAAGTTTGTCATGTTCAATGATGCCTTATAAATTTTCAATTCCAGGATGTTAAGTGAAACTGCACTGGTCTGAAACTGTTGTGCTAGCATCCAAGGCCAGATATGAGATCAGTTGTGACTTGAGAGGTCAATGATCATTGACATTGAAATTCCATGTTCAACAGATCATGTCAATAGAAAGGGGTCAAATAACCTTGGATGTTACTGGGAATAATCTGACTCGAATTGATGCATGCTACTGATTTATCATCTGAATTTATTAACTGGCATAATCCACTGGCCAGTGAGTACTCAAGGGTCATGCGACCTTGTTTCTTAACTGACACTTAGGCAAAAATATATTCTTTAAAACAAAATGTTGGTATCAAACCGTAATTTGGGTCCATGAGGTGATCTGCCACAACTTCGTAGGTATCATCTTTGCATTCCTTAATTTTAACGTATCCCTCCGAAACTCTGTAAGTATAGTTGTCAGTGGCTTTTCACGCCGCGCATGACATGAGATTGAATGTCATCCTAGCTTGGGGTGGCAATGATCTTTGACCTTTTGTTGTACATGTTTGTTAGGGAATGACACTAGAAATGTGACTGGGGTGGGTGTAATTTCCTCATAAGTCCCTAGTGCGGCTCAATAATCTAGTATCATCTGACTCAGCCGTGGCCTCTTTCTGTCAATTTCTAAGTTTAGTGATGTGCGCTCAATCATAACACAAGTTATTCTCCATTCCTGCCTTTTAGCCTATAATTGTCTGCTAATCTGATTTGGTGGCATGCCTCACGATGTAGAGTTTGGTTTCAACTGACAAAGGTAGCCAGTTTCTCCCAGAATTAAACCGTAGAGTTGTTCACCAAGATTTGCTAAAATTTGATGATATGCGACTGCTGTCTATTTCTCCCCCTTTTGACCACCCGCAAATTTGTCCGTCTTTTCTACTAAAGTCAGCATGGGTCAATCGTTGAAAGAAGGGTTCGTCCAGCTGTCTTTAACAGATAATTTGTTCTCCCAGCAGGCCCATATCGGTGCATTGTTCGCGGTGCAGCTGAGGGCCGGTGACCAGCGCTCTTTCCGATCCAGCGGCGAGGGACCGGGTCATACCTACTCGTGAGGTTCAACTGTCCTCGCCGTTTGCCTAACTGGGTTGAATTAGCGCGACGGTCACTTTTGCCTGCTGGTTAAATGAGTTATCACGCCTTACTTGAAAGGTTTCGACAAATTGAACGTATTCCAATGCAATGATCACTAAATGTTATTTAGATCATTTGAGAAGGTGCCCTGTGATCAAAAGCCATCTTTGTTTGATTCAGTCATTTGTTTAGCTGTTGAAACGAAGTTGAAACTCAGACCTTTGGTTTGTTGTTGGTCTGAGTCCTTTAAACAAAAGATATTTCATCGAATCTACATATTACAAGATTTGTAAATTAAGCCAACGTGGAGGGTTAGGTGATAAGCATCCTTAAATGCTTGTAATTATGAGCTTAGCGGGGACATGACCTTGTTCCACACCTGACCGGCGACCATTCTCGACTCATCGACTCATCGAGCGTCGACTCATCGACGCTTTTGGCGCCGCCTAGTGGATGTAGTTGTAGGCTACACTGGCTAGGTGGCAGTAGAGTGCTACGCATCTACTTTGTACCAAAACCTTTCATTTATGGGGTCGATCTTTGTAAAGACTGAATTAAAACGTTTTGCTTCGACATCCTCCTCCCTCTTTCTCTCTCTCTCTCTCTCTCTCTCTCTCTCTCTCTCTCTCTCTCTCTCTCTCTCTCTCTCTCTCTCTCTCTCTCTCTCTCTCTCTCTCTCTCTCTCTCTCTCTCTCTCTCTCTCTCTCTCTCTCTCTCTCTCTCTCTCTCTCTCTCTCTCTCTCTCTCTCTCTCTCTCTCTCTCTCTCTCTCTCTCTCTCTCTCTCTCTCTCTCTCGCTAACTCACTCTCTCGCTTACTCACCTTCTCGCTCTCTCTCTCTCTCTCTCTCTCTCTCTCTCTCTCTCTCTCTCTCGCTCACTCTCTCTCTCTCTCTCACTAGGATCATTCACATTCGCCCTCTCACTCACCCACTCATTTCAGTCAGTCACACGCAATTGCGTGCCGACACGAGGGACCTCTTGCGGCAGTTTAGGGAACCAGCTTGGTCTATTTCACGCTAGGCGGCACTGCTAGTACTGTCAGCTGCATCTGAGCGCTGTCGGAGTTTGCACCGAAGGCATTGGACCTTGAAGGTGGCGCTAGTGGTGCTACCGTTGGTGCGTCAATTGACCTGTTAATTGTTTAAGGTCATGTTTAAGGTCAAGGGTCATACATTTTTCATTTCGCGCGGACTACAATCGCTCAGTTTTTAGTAAAACTCACGGGGCCCAACATACTCCCAAAATTAATCACAAATTACTTCAAGGAACGGGTGGGCGTGGTCACGTTCACGATCCCGGTGTTAACTAACTTGAGTGGGCTGGAAGTGTAGGCAAATGCTGCCCGGCGGCATAATGCGTGGTGTGACCGTGCACGTTACATGGTTCCTGTCAATTAATTGGGGTCTGCAGACTACTCAGTAATCCGATCTGAACAAAACGGTCCTTATCATACCTGAATGGTGATTAATGGGCGGTGATAATTTCTCGCTTCCCTCCGTAACCAACTCTAGTTGTATACAAACAGGGTGACATTTTCACGTCACATTGAACGGTAACTCGCTTGACGTTTATGATTAATTGTCTCAAATGATGCATCAATTTAACAACCGTAACATTTCTACGTTAATCTTTGATATACCTCGACGGGGGAGCTAGCATCAATATCAGTTAGGTACTGATAATGCTAGGAGAGAAAGGGAATTGATTGACAGGTTACGAACAGCGAAAAATTTAAAACGATTGAAATGGTGATTCAGATTTGTATCAGTTATATGAACGCGAATCACGAAACGACTCAATACTGATTTAATAACAACCCGGAAGGCAATTCAACTTGTTCTGGCGCTGAGCTGCCGAAGGAGCAGAATAATGTTTGACGTTTACAATGTTTACTCTCCCTATCCGAATGTAACTGAACACGTTACGACTTCTTGGGCCGCCTTCGAATCAAACCTTATCCAAATGATGAATCTGCCCCAGGAATGTGGCGATCCTACGCTGACCGTCGATTTATCTCGAATAGTACTTGTAAGAATTAAGAATCGATTGACAGACTTGGAATTAACACTAGATTGACAATGGATTGATACGCTGGCCTACCAAGTTCAAACTAGTTATATTATGAAACAACTTATGCTGACCTACTAGCTTCGAACAAAAAAAAATGTATCTGTGATGGTCGCGTCGTGAGGGGTGATCATTGCATTTCCGTTGATTGATGATCAGACGGCCGTGGCGTAGTCTAGTTCAACTCCGGTGAACCTGTGGTGTTGTTAGGCCGGCGTGAGACCGTGTGATCGACGATGACGACTCAATGATAATTACGTTAGCGGTCTCTGTGAATCCGAATCAACAACATATCTGAAGTAACCCTCCCCTTCTTTCCCAGACAGATTGTTAAATTTTCACGCTATATTTACAAACGGACGATACAATACTGGTCATTGTCACCGTTGTAGCGCGATCGAGATATTCAACTCGCCATTCTTGATACAAACTTAACCTTAAACCTAATCCTAACGCCCTAACCGCAAAAATATTTACAAAACATCGCGAATTGAACCGTCATGACGTCATCTGACGTAGTTTGACGCGTCAATAGTGACCAGCGCCCCCAAAGTGACACCATCTGACCTGTACCCCTCCCCTCGAATCCCACACCTCACTGCGGCCGGACCGCGCGCGTGATGGCCGACAGATAGCGCTCCCCCCAACACCAATGTAATGGTGAGCCATTAGCCTACACTGACCATTACTGACCCGCCCCGGCTGTCCCTCTAACCCCTCTGTCTATCCCATAGACAAGGCCGGACCAGTCAGGCCCATTAGCCCCTTCCCGCCTTTACAAACAGACGCACCACTGCCGCGCTGCTCGGTCGGGAGCGGAATGTAGCGACCATCTGCCCTCCCTTCCCTGCCGAATAACACTCCCACGATGTTAAATCCATTACCCTCTAATGGTGGCTCAGGTTAGACCCCAGGGAGTGGCAATTGTAATCCAGATCAGAGACATCCGACGGGTAAATGGGAGGTGAATTGTCCATGACGGGGAGGCAGTCTTGATGAGGCGGACAGATGAGATGACTCACTTGACAGTGTTTGATGATTGCTGTCCACTCCAGCTGAGGTCCGGTGCAGTGATGATCCGATCAGCAGAGAGACCGCTCCGGCCGAAGCCGGGCGGGGCGGTGTCCCGCGCCGAGTCCCGAGGCGTTCTGTCTCTGGTGGTCGGCCACCGGTGGTCGGTCTCGGGTCTGTCTGTCACTCGTGGTCTGATCCCGGAGTCTCTTTTCCTCTCTCCTTCTCCGCTGAGTTTTGTTCGCCTGTGATTTCCGGGCCGGAGGTTCCGGGCGTCGCCGGGCCTCCCCGACCGGGGCAGAAAATTGGCGACATCCCGTCTCGCATCCGGAGTCGAGACCGTCGTCCTCCTCCTCCATTCCGCCGGAACGTGACGTCATCCTCACTTGCTCGGCTCATCCGTCTCAGCTGTCTCCTGCCGGATGACGTTTTCACACTCGATTTTCGCCGGATGTCGGTCCCTGCCTGTGCCGGACGGCTGACCGCAACGACATCCTCCCATCTTCCTGTCAGCTGCGTCGGCAGGATGTGCGTGGCGCCAGGCGTCGGGAGGCTGGTCCAGCACCGGGAGCAGGTGTTTTCCGGCTGCGTTGCGTTTTTCGGCGGCCACTGCGCCGGCCCGGATGGGTGTGTTTGTACTCCACCCTTCGGCGAGCCTTTGATCTTCGCTAATGGTGACCGGCCGACGGGTCGGGGGATCGTATAGTCGACTCCCTCCCCACGCCGGCTCGGCGCCGCGGCAGGCAGTGCGATCGTCCTTACGTATAGAGTGTGAGAGATGTCCTTTTTGATGTACGGAGAAAAAAATGTCACAGCTTCCAGCTGTTACATTTTCAGGCTTCTTCTTTTAATTGTGCCCCCACAATTAAGGATGGGCTTGTTCTGCATGGTAGTCGGCTGGCCTTCTTCGTCTGCCTTGGCTAGGACGTTGACGTCCTCTGCCTCCCTGCGATGCGAGGGTGCTGTTTCTGGACTCCATGGGTAACGTCTCCTCGATCCTCCGACAGCTGGTTGTGGTGTAGCCATCCCCCCGAGGTCAGTTCCCTTGCCACCATTTGCCCTAACCTAGCTTACACCCTAACCATCCCATTAGTGACACTCCCCCCTTTCGGTATTCCATCCCCCGAGTTAACTACAGCAGTTCATGTCCTAATCGTTTTCCCCCCACATTCGTAAGGTGGTTGCCTGACAAGCCGAGTAACCAGTAAGTATAACACATCTGTTTTAAGTACTACACACCATCAGATATCTACCCCTACATAAAACCTAATGACACACCGCGCGCATATTGTCACATCGGTACATACGTCGCTCCATGTTGGTACGACGGCCCGTGGTGGCTCCTTGGTAGCCACTTGGATGAGAGGTCTTGGGCCTTCCCACCGATCGCCGCCTGGCGTGACCCCCTTGGTTGCTCGTGTCCAGGCCGGGGTCGGTCGTCGTAGTCGTGTAGTCCGCTTTGTTGGCGCTAGGGCATCGGGCGCTTTTAGAGCAACGCCTCTGCCAACGCCTTGTCGATCTGGTTCCCTCCATGGTTGGGCGCTGTTGTCGTGAAGTCCGGTTTGTTGGCGCCAGGGCATTGGGTGTCTTTGAGCAACGCCTCTGCCAGCACCCTGATCGATCTGGCTCTGCCATGGTTGGGCGCTGTTGTCGTGAAGTCCGGTGGCGGTAACCTGCGAGGGTGCTCTGGAGCTGCACGCCCCAACGCCACCGTGGTAACGTTGCTTGCTCTGGTACCTGGAACAAAGAGAAGGGGGAGGATGCTTCTTGGGTCGAAGGGGGGAAGAAGGAAAGTATAAGGTGGTTGGACATGACCCTTGGAGTGGGTAGGATGGAGTTTGGGATGGTATTGAGCAGGATTTGTTTTACTGGGGTCTGTTGTTCGTCCTCCATGGAGCACATCAACTCTCCGTACCTCTCCTTGGTGACCATGCCTTTGTTTCTGTATTGCAGTTATCTGGGCGGCCTGTTCCTGTTTCACCAGCTGCTCTGTGCGTTCCCATTCGTTCGACTCACTCAGCTGCCCCGCATGCCTCGAACTTCTGGTTTCCATGAATTCCTTTCGGTGTTAGTGCGACTTATACCGGTCTTCGAATTGGTTTGTTGCAGGTCAGCTCAACACGATGTTCGATGGTTCAATGACATCACGTCCTCAGGTCCATGAAGGCGCTCTTGATGTTCATCGATGTGTATTGCAGCTGTTTCTTCTGATCCGAATCGAGCGTCTTGGTACCCAGAATCTTCGGATCCATATTTTCTTCATCCTCTTTCCCGCTTAGCCAGACATCTGAGTGTTTTGTTCGCTGACACCACGACTTCTTGACTTCGTAACAGTTGGTGGTCTTGATATTTGGTCTTCGGCGTCTCCTCCTTGGGCGGTGGGTAGTTTAGGGGAGTCTTCTGCTGGTGGGTGACTTTTTCCACGGCTTGTCTCGACTCAGATGCTGATGGCGTTGCTGATCGGCTGGTTTTTCTCTTCAGGCTCGGTTGGATATTCCTTCGTTACTGCTTGGTCGACTTCTCCACTTCTCGGAGTGATGTTTCCTCCTGGAATAATCCATCTTGGTCTCTCCTTCTCCGACACCGGTTAGGTAGAGGCCGCCGCTTTCTTTTAGAGTGTCGCCTCCTTCCGTTCTCCAGGATGATTTTGTTGGCTACAGAGATTCAAAGCTTTCTTTTGACCGCTCGACGATGATGCTGTTTTTTTTTTCGGACGAAACTAACTCCGATGATGGCGTCACGGTGAAATTCGGCGTGTGGGGAGGCGTCATGTCTTCTTCTGTACTCCTAACTGGAATTTTACTGCTGTTTCTCAGGTAACCGGTTATCGCATGACCTGAGGCGGACCGAAGAGCCACGTCCGCGACTTGGGAGGCTTGCTGTTGATGATGTCTGACGAGTGACGCAAAAATCAGTGCTGGTTTCCTTTGGACCTCCTTTCGACGAGAACACTTTATACGTCGGTCCATGTCTCATGATGTTGATGTTGTAGCGAGGTGGTGGGCTTTCGTGACCAGGTTAGCTGTTTTCTTCTCAGGCTGTCTTCGATCATCTCTGATTGAGATTCCCGTAGATCCTGGTGTTGTTTCCTGTGGAAGTTGAAGGAAAGTTGCGTCCATTCGTCACGCTGATCCCCATGCGAACGATGATGTCAGTTTCCCTGATGCTGTTGATCTCTCGGGAGGCATTCGAAAGCTCGGTGCCGCGGGTGGTGGTAATTGTAGCACATATTCAGAGTAAGTCCCTCTCTCGCCTGGCTTGGTTGTCGTATTTGTTGAACCCCTGCGGTCTTGAGGTCCGGTACGTCGCCATTCCTGTCCGATTGCTTGGCTTTGCTCTGATCGACTTGCTCTTGGCACGTAGACTTCTCCCTTTTACCGTACTCAACGCCAGGTCAGTTTTTGTTGTGGAGTTTGGAACCGCAAGATTAGCGTAGCATGGCTGGTGTGTTTCCTCCCGCTCCTCTTGATCTCCCCCTCAGATTTTCCCGTTGCTCGCTGGAGGCAGGCTTTGCTCTTCGCGTTCCAGTCGTCCCGACGGCGCAGGCTTCTTCTCAGGTTCCTCCTCCCGCGTTTGGAAAAACTGCCACGATCTTTCCGACTACTTGTTGCTGCGGATTCGGGAACCTTCTTGTGTAGCAGCTCAGGACCTCCCCTTCCCGGTGGCTGGCTCCCACTGCTTCTTCTTCATCTGCCATTTCACTTTATTGTCAAATGTCTTGCATTTCCTGCACTCTTGATCTTGATCTTGTTGTGATCTGGGCTAAACCAGTAACATATGCTTGCGCATGTACGAGTTGGATCCTTGTGATCAGATTGCTGCTCCTCTCGAACCTCTAGATGTTATCTTGTCTTTGTTTCTTCGTAGTGCAGTGTCTCCTCTAATCTCCTTTACCGTCGATCTTGTTTCTTTCTGGGCGGCTTCTCGATAGGTGCGACTCTGCTGATTGCATGTTGCATTTTGTGACTGCAGTTCCCTTTGAATAACTGGGTTCAAATTTGTCCCTTTGATCGCAAACTTCTTGAGATGTCATGGTGGTTCTTCATCTTCTTCAGTCTTCTTTCTCCCCTTCCTGGCTCGGTTAGGTGAAGCACTGTTGATTGTAGGTTCCGTGCAACATAACTGAAACGCATCTGAACAGCTGGGTACGATTCTTCATTCTTGATATCAATGCCTGGAACGCAACGTCAATGCTTTTCTTAATTTTACCCGTCTTAGATTTCGCTTTCCTTGATTTGGATTTTGTGCAACATTGCTGAGTCCATGTTGCTGTTGCATGCAATAGAACTGCAACGCCACCGTACGACTGGATCCGTCTTTCCTTCTTGCCCGCAGATTTCTTGGACCCAACGCCAATACTTCTTTTTACTTCTCCGGTCTTCGGTCTCGTTCTTCTGGATTTGGATTTGTGCAACATTGCTGGTTCCGTGTTGCATGCAACCGCATTGCAATGCCTCTGAACAGCTGGACCTGCTTCTGTCTCCTTGACCACTAACTCCGTAATTGTTAATGTTCCTCCTTAAAATTTCAAGTTTTGACCTCGTTCTTCTGGGTTTGGCTATGCGTAACTTCACTGATTGCATGCGACAGAACTGCAACCTTTCTCGATAGCCGGATTCAATTGTGTCCTCTTAACCTCGACCTTCTTGGATGTTATGAAGTATTCTTGAATTTCTTCTGTCTTCGGTCCTGTTTCTGGCTTCGGGTATGTGCCACATTGCTAAATTGTGTTGCATGCAACGGAACTTGCAACGCCTCGAAACAGCTGAAGTACTTTCGGACATCTTGACTATCACCTCCTTGAATAGTGTTCTTGAATGTAGCTGGTATCCTCCTTGATTTCTAGCGTTTGGTTTCGTTCTTATTGGTCCCTGTATGTGCAACATGGCTGATTTTCACGTTGTGTGCAACCGGATTGCAACTTCTCTGTACTGTTGGGTTATATCCTGTGTTCATAGCCATGGCCCCAGTTGATACGTGGTTCTTCTCCGTAGCTCCTCCGGTCTTCGATCCTGTTTTTTCTCGGGCTCGGATATGTGCAACTCGGCTGATTGTATGTTGCATGCAACTGAGTTGCAACTCCTCTGGGCTGTTGATGACATCCTGTTTTCATAGCCAGTGGATACAACGTGTCTCTTCTCCGTAGCTCCTCCAGTTTGTCGATCGTATTTTTCTTCTTGGGCTCTGGTATGCGCAACTCTGCTGATTTCATGTTGCATGCAACTAGACTGCAACTCCTCTTCCTCCTCTGGACTGTTTGATGATGTCCTGTCCTGTCAGTGAGTACAACCTGTTTCTTCTCTATTGCTCGTTCAGTCTTCGGTCTTGATTTTTTTTTTTCTTGGGTTCGGGTATGTGCAACTCTGCTGATTGCATGTTGCATGCAACTGGGCTGCAACTCCTCTTCCTCCTCTGGACTGTTTGATGATGTCCTGTCCTGTCAGTGAGTACAACCTGTTTCTTCTCTATTGCTCGTTCAGTCTTCGGTCTTGATTTTTTTTCTGGGTTCGGGTATGTGCAACTCTGCTGATTGCATGTTGCATGCAACTGGGCTGCAACTCCTCTGGGCTGTTGATGGCATCCTGGTCTCATAGCCAGTGGATACAACGTGTCTCTTCTCCGCAGCTCCTCCAGTCGTCGATCTTATTTTCTTCTTGGGCTCTGGTATGCGCAACTCTGCTGATTGCATGTTGCATGCAACTGGACTGCAACTCCTCTGGACTGTAACTCCTCAGGACTGCTGGATTATATCCCGTCTTCATAGCTAGTGGATACAACGTGTTTGCTCTCCATAGCTCCTCCAGTCTTCGAACTTGATTTTTTTTTTTCTTTGGGTTCGGGTATGTGCAACTCTGCTGATTTCATGTTGCATGCAACAAAGCCATGGCCCCACGTTGGGCGCCAGAGTGTGATGATGCCCCCCTGGGGTCCGGAAGCGGTGGGGAGTATGTTTTCAAAAAAAAATATTGTTTAATAAAATTTCGTTCATCGGGGGTGTTTTCTGTCCGAGATGGTTGCCGACCTGCGCCGTGCTCTGGAACGACCTCAGGTGAGTGTTTTCGGCTGGTAGATCCTCAAATGGTTGATTAATGAGTTGATTTTCTTGCTGTTTGATTTCTCTCCTGTTCAAACGTAATTTACACACCCATTTCCAATTGCTGATCGGTCCGTTGGTTTCAAGCTGACCGATTCCTTTCTGCCACCGTTCCTTGCGCCTGGGGCTCGTCACAAACAATATTTATAATGAGGCTGGCTTGTCGCTTGTCAACATATAGTCTTCACTGCCTAGGATGGTATCTGTCTCATAAGGAATTTAGGACACGGATGTCTCCCCAAAGCATATAATTTGATGCCTCCCTTGAGGACATAACCTGAAGCCACCATCTGATACCTGATAGCTACCCACCATTCTCTCCCTTTCTAATGCCTATCATCCCAAAGATAATCGAGTACATCCCCATTTAATGTCGCCCTCAATGCTGAGATTAGATCTCCCGCTGGTCCTTACACTATATGACGCATACCTCAATCTCCCTCAGACTCACGCTCTTTGTCATACCTCTCTCATCCCACTACAATAAATTTGATCCCGCGTCGACCTCTCAGTCCCTCCCAGCAATTGTTCTAACTCCCTCCAGCGGTACATATCAGGGACAATAAACGCAATTTGTTCAATAGACTCCGTGATTAGTGTAAATTTCATCTAAGCTTACTCTTACCTCCCAACGACTTATCGCGCCCCATTCCAGCATTGGAATCGTGTGTGCTCTTCCTAGCACCTCTTGGGCTCCCTGGCCCAATATCCTCGAACACCTACATCACCTGACCCTGATTACTTGTCTAAAGGTGCAACGCAGGTAGCGATTACATTATTAGCGTTCGTCGATGGATGTGATTGGTTCAATCAATCTCTGCCGGCCCACTCTCTTCGAACACCTACATCATTTGACCCCGATTACTTGTCTAAGATCGACGCGGGTAGCGTCAGTTATTAGCGTTCCTCAGTGGCTTATGATTGGTCCGTCAACCTCTGCCGCTCACGGCACATCTCTGTTTCCCTACTAAAACCCCGCGGCCGGACGTTGGTTACTGACCCTTGCAGCCCTTCTGTGAGAGACCGTCTTACGCGTTTTCACCTAACGAACCGGTGGACACAATCCTGCTGCCCGGCGACCGCAGTCTCACTGGGCTCATAGACAGGTACCTACTCCGTACTCTCATGCAGTCATGGCACCCGCAAGTGGCGCCTTTGAATCATTGACCGGTGTGACTCGAAGACTCCATGACTGAATCTATCCTACAATTTATCCGACGCCGTGGAATCCTGTCCTGCAGATGTGTGTTCAAGCGCGTTAGCGTCATGAGTGATACATGCTGCGATCCTTTCCGACGGTGGACTTACCTCACCTCATCCTGGCGGAATTACCCCTTCGCCTCAATCTATCACCTTCGTATTTTGTCACTCACCTTCGGCGGAGTTCTCCCTCGTCCTGTCTCTCTGACTCACCTCTCAGCTTGGGCGTCTTATGGCGTTCTTTGTTCTGATATCTGCCTAACATATTTACTTACTTACTCCGTAACGTGAGACAGTCCAATCCTAGAAGACTTAGACGTATCAACAGAGTCAAAAACACATGAAAGTGTTGCAACATACCTCCTCTTCGGCTAGCATCCATCCTTAGATCTTTTCCTCCTTGTGTAATTCCGGTTTCAATATCTATCGACCACTTCAGAGTCACTCCTTCTGTATCTCCTTACCTGTCTGATCCGTAGATTCCCTTCAGTCCATGTGCGCACCACTGCGCGGTACGAGTCAATTGTTACCCGCGACATGAAAAAAAAAATCATTGGATAGAGAAATCTGCGCCGCCAAATACTCAGACCATCTACTACTCCTTTCATCTACACGATATTTACGCCTACCAGCCGAAACGTCTCCACCGCAGCTTGCTATATTCACTCAGTGACGTCATATTCCAGGAAACAGACTGTGTTTACGCTTGTTGATCAGTAATGACGTCATAAGATCGTGTCGTCTGCGGGTTGGTCCTTGGTGCATCCTGACTTCTCATCGTCTAACCTTGGACACGCCAACTTTGATCGGAATTTCAACTTGATTATTCTGAGTGTGGCCTGTGATTTAATGAAGTAATTCTCGGTAGTGCCCAATCATTGTGATCATGAATATTTTATTTGTGGATTGCTGTCTGGCGTCCCCCCGCGCTGTCGCAAATTTCTCTGGGGTCGTAAGTATTTGCATCAAGGGAATTCTAAGGTAGTGCGCCGGATTAGTCTCAATTTGGCATTTCGATTAAAAAAAAAAAACAATCCAACTCATGTGATTTCACGTTATCTTACTGAACCAATTTATGAGAGTCAATTTTATAATGCAGGTTTTTATTGACATACTCGACCAGATGATTTATTTAACTTGCAATTCAATTGCAATTGACAATCGACTTGTGGTGTTCTAATTTAAAGAAGCTCGGTTTACCGATTGCTATGTTGTTGAAGGTATACAAATTTTGGCAAATGTGATATCCAATTATTGAGTGGGAACATTAGCAATGAGAAATGGTTATATCAAATCAGGGGGGGGGCTGTAAATTACAATAAGCTAATGGGGAACGACCCATTGGAGAATGGTACTAATTCAAGCTAAATTGATGGCTCGGCAAAGACTGGTGTAATCATCGTTGTATCTGTTCCGTCACCTGACAAAGTTTGTCATGTTCAATGATGCCTTATAAATTTTCAATTCCAGGATGTTAAGTGAAACTGCACTGGTCTGAAACTGTTGTGCTAGCATCCAAGGCCAGATATGAGATCAGTTGTGACTTGAGAGGTCAATGATCATTGACATGTGAAATTCCATGTTCAACAGATCATGTCAATAGAAAGGGGTCAAATAACCTTGGATGTTACTGGGAATAATCTGACTCGAATTGATGCATGCTACTGATTTATCATCTGAATTTATTAACTGGCATAATCCACTGGCCAGTGAGTACTCAAGGGTCATGCGACCTTGTTTCTTAACTGACACTTAGGCAAAAATATATTCTTTAAAACAAAATGTTGGTATCAAACCGTAATTTGGGTCCATGAGGTGATCTGCCACAACTTCGTAGGTATCATCTTTGCATTCCTTAATTTTAACGTATCCCTCCGAAACTCTGTAAGTATAGTTGTCAGTGGCTTTTCACGCCGCGCATGACATGAGATTGAATGTCATCCTAGCTTGGGGTGGCAATGATCTTTGACCTTTGTTGTACATGTTGTTAGGGAATGACACTAGAAATGTGACTGGGGTGGGTGTAATTTCCTCATAAGTCCCTAGTGCGGCTCAATAATCTAGTATCATCTGACTCAGCCGTGGCCTCTTTCTGTCAATTTCTAAGTTTAGTGATGTGCGCTCAATCATAACACAAGTTATTCTCCATTCCTGCCTTTTAGCCTATAATTGTCTGCTAATCTGATTTGGTGGCATGCCTCACGATGTAGAGTTTGGTTTCAACTGACAAAGGTAGCCAGTTTCTCCCAGAATTAAACCGTAGAGTTGTTCACCAAGATTTGCTAAAATTTGATGATATGCGACTGCTGTCTATTTCTCCCCTTTTGACCACCCGCAAATTTGTCCGTCTTTTCTACTAAAGTCAGCATGGGTCAATCGTTGAAAGAAGGGTTCGTCCAGCTGTCTTTAACAGATAATTTGTTCTCCCAGCAGGCCCATATCGGTGCATTGTTCGCGGTGCAGCTGAGGGCCGGTGACCAGCGCTCTTTCCGATCCAGCGGCGAGGGACCGGGTCATACCTACTCGTGAGGTTCAACTGTCCTCGCCGTTTGCCTAACTGGGTTGAATTAGCGCGACGGTCACTTTTGCCTGCTGGTTAAATGAGTTATCACGCCTTACTTGAAAGGTTTCGACAAATTGAACGTATTCCAATGCAATGATCACTAAATGTTATTTAGATCATTTGAGAAGGTGCCCTGTGATCAAAAGCCATCTTTGTTTGATTCAGTCATTTGTTTAGCTGTTGAAACGAAGTTGAAACTCAGACCTTTGGTTTGTTGTTGGTCTGAGTCCTTTAAACAAAAGATATTTCATCGAATCTACATATTACAAGATTTGTAAATTAAGCCAACGTGGAGGGTTAGGTGATAAGCATCCTTAAATGCTTGTAATTATGAGCTTAGCGGGGACATGACCTTGTTCCACACCTGACCGGCGACCATTCTCGACTCATCGATCATCGAGCGTCGACTCATCGACGCTTTTGGCGCCGCCTAGTGGATGTAGTTGTAGGCTACACTGGCTAGGTGGCAGTAGAGTGCTACGCATCTACTTTGTACCAAAACCTTTCATTTATGGGGTCGATCTTTGTAAAGACTGAAAAACGTTTTGCTTCGACATCCTCCTCCCTCTTCTCTCTCTCTCTCTCTCTCTCTCTCTCTCTCTCTCTCTCTTCTCTCTCTCTCTCTCTCTCTCTCTCTCTCTCTCTCTCTCTCTCTCTCTCTCTCTATCTCTCCTCTCTCTCTCTCTCTCTCTCTCTCGAACTCACTCTCTCGCTTACTCACCTTCTCGCTCTCTCTATCTCTCTCTCTCTCTCTCTCTCTCTCCTCTCTCTCTCTCTCTCTCTCTCTCTCTCTCTCTCGCTCACTCTCCTCTCTCTCTCACTAGGATCATTCACATTCGCCTCTCACTCACCCACTCATTTCAGTCAGTCACACGCAATTGCGTGCCGACACGAGGGACCTCTTGCGGCAGTTTAGGGAACCAGCTTGGTCTATTTCACGCTAGGCGGCATGCTAGTACTGTCAGCTGCATCTGAGCGCTGTCGGAGTTTGCACCGAAGGCATTGGACCTTGAAGGTGGCGCTAGTGGTGCTACCGTTGGTGCGTCAATTGACCTGTTAATTGTTTAAGGTCATGTTTAAGGTCAAGGGTCATACATTTTTCATTTCGCGCGGACTACAATCGCTCAGTTTTTAGTAAAACTCACGGGGCCCAACATACTCCCAAAATTAATCACAAATTACTTCAAGGAACGGGTGGGCGTGGTCACGTTCACGATCCCGGTGTTAACTAACTTGAGTGGGCTGGAAGTGTAGGCAAATGCTGCCCGGCGGCATAATGCGTGGTGTGACCGTGCACGTTACATGGTTCCTGTCAATTAATTGGGGTCTGCAGACTACTCAGTAATCCGATCTGAACAAAAACGGTCCTTATCATACCTGAATGGTGATTAATGGGCGGTGATAATTTCTCGCTTCCCTCCGTAACCAACTCTAGTTGTATACAAACAGGGTGACATTTTCACGTCACATTGAACGGTAACTCGCTTGAGGTTTATGATTAATTGTCTCAAATGATGCATCAATTT